>NC_053045.1:38941493-39566493 GCF_003473485.1 Medicago truncatula | reverse complement strand
TCAATCATATAATTGATTTATGGAATATAAAATTTTAAACTACCATCAAATACTTATAGACCCTTGTATAAGAAATATTGATTTGTTTGAGGTTAGTATTGCAAAATACGGAGTGTTTGTATATTATTGAGAGTGGAACTGAAAATACATTGTCCATAGGAATATTTTGCAAGTCACCCGTGTAGTGTTTTTCATTTTTTTTTATTATTTAAACAGGGCCATGAATTTATATTCATTTTGCATATTTTCTTCAATATGTAGTTAACTCAATCATATAATTGAAGAAGCGACTTATAAATTTACAGTGATATGAAACACAAAATCAATTATACAATTATGAATAAGAACAACAATTTTGGTTTAAAAAATTAAATTAAAAATTACTCATAATCTATACATAGACTTGTTGTAACTATATTACTGGACTAATACCGTGTTTTTAAGAACACATCACAGTAACTCAAAGTAACTTATCCGTAATAAAAGGTGAATAGAACTTCCATCCACTTTTGCAAAACTCTAGTTGCAAACTCATGCGACTCATAAAATTCCCCACTTGATGATTTGGTAAGTCCTCTTCAATTCAACAACTTTGTGTGCCTGCTGAGTAATAAAAACACAACAAAGTAATTCAAAGTTAATTATCTATAATAAAAGTTGAATAAAACATTTGTAAAATCCAATTTCAATTATAAACATCAAACAAATGAGTAAACATAAAAATGGTAATTTAGCATCCATGAGAGACTCATATCACCTTTTTCTTTAACCTCGGCACTTGATTATGAGTAAAGCAATGTTACAGGAAAAAACTTAACTATCATCAATGTGTTATGTAAAAAAAAAAAAAAAAAAACAGTGAATAACATATTGTTATTGGGTGCACCTTGTTATAGTATTTGTTGTTTAAATAATTGAAATAAGTAGAGAAGTACGGTTTTGGTAACCGTCCTGTGTTTTTGGGTAGATTGAGAAATTATCCTAAATAATAGGTACAAAAAGTAAAACCATAGAGGAACGTTGAAAATACTTTGTATCAGCATAAAGGCAAAGTAGAAAATAAAAAACCAAAATAAATCTCGTTGAAGAGTTCACCAAATCAATGCATTAGTAAGAAAACAAAATTGTAAAGCAATGCTTTGAATCTAGTGAATAAGCATAATTATATTAGAAAAATTAAGTGAACAGAGAGCACAAACGGAGCCTTCATTGTTGAATTAAGATAGACTCTTACATGCATATTTTGCAAGCTTCTTAGGAACGGTTTTGGCAGATAACATATTTCGTAAGCTACTTTCTAGCCTTACAACCGCCCTTGGATGAAAGACAATGAAGATCATTCATGTCCTAGTATTTTTGTAGTTCATGAAAGTTTCTATTTGCATTTACTCATAAGTGTCTATCCATGCATTTCTTGAACAATTATATATAAACATTGTAAACGAACAACTCCAAAACTTGAGGGTTAAACATACAATTATGGACTTTCAAAATGGTTAAGAAAAATTTATGCTAAAAATTTATGAAAAAAAGAAATTTTTAACTAAACTTTATTTTTCAGAGGCAAAACAGTATGCTTATTACCTTTTCTTGTAGCTCACTGCATTACATCAATAGAAATATGTAATGATTTGAAATATGCTTTAGTAACTTATGATATTAATTTTGCACTCTAATATCTTCAAAGCACTCTCAAGAATCAAGATACATATATCAAGAATGAGGAAATGAAAAACATACTACAACTCTCAAACTTTTGTTTTTGTTTTTGATAAATCAAAACTGATTTATCAACTCCAAACAACATATATGAAAAACATAAGCTATGAAAAATCTGCTCATTAAGTCAATAGAGGATAAGAACATATATGGAGCTGTGAAATAGGAAATCACTTTACCTCAACAAAAGGATAAATCAAAGGAAAGAGTCAGAAGATGATTGAAACATACAACCTGCAATACACCAGACACTTAGTAAGAAGAAAATCAATATAAAATAAATATGTCCAGTTCAAAAGAGATTATTATTTTTATTGTTGGACATGGTACAAACAATTCATAACCCATAATCAATAAATTAAAATTTAATTTCATGACACTTGTAAAATAAATTAGAGAACAATCTACCTCATATTATCATTGACTTCATCTCTTGATTCTCAGAGCCTTCTTCTTCAACCTTTCTCCTTTAAGAAACCCAAAAACACAAACACAGAGTTCAATCAATCAGATACTCAAAACAAAGAAAAGTAAAATTTCAACCATAAACACTACTCTACTATCTATGGACACAGATTACCTTCAAATAAAAGGATTGTTGTTGAACAACAGTGATTCAAAATCGTGTCTCCCTGAGCTACAGGAGAAGAAAAAATTGAAATCAGGGTTTAGAATATGAACACGCTTCAGATATTAAAAAAAAAAGATTTATAATTATTACCTCCATCGTTGTTCATGTGTTTGGTCGTAAGTAAAATCGGCCTGGTAGCGATTTGCGATTGGAATAGAGGAAGAGGAGAGCGGAAAAGAGGATGAGGAGAGAATGAATGAATTCATAGAGAGAGAGTGAGAGATTTGAGGGGAGGATTCAAAATTTGAATTTGAATTGAGTGAAACTTGTCAGAGGGTTGTGCAGATTTGGTGTTTATGGAGTTTGTCTCAACTCTCATAGCTTGCAAAGCTGTTTATCTTGAGCGTGATAGCAGGGAAGATTGTTGAAAAGCATCCCTTTTATGCTTATTGCATTAAATGTTTCTGAAAAAAGCTGGAACAGCGATGGGTTAGAGGGTTGGACTGAGCATAAGTTGGGCCTCATTTCAAATTGGATTTTGTTTGTTTCTGAAAAATAGGTCTGAAAATGATGTTTCTTGGAGGGAAATTAAGCAATTTAAATTTTGTTGGTTAAAAGTGAATTTTGATAATTTAAAAATGGGTGAAAATGATGTTTTTGATCCAACTTACTAAAAATGACGATAAAATGAGATTATAAAATATGATGATTTATTGTAGGTGGCTTAGAATTTTGACACATTGGATTGAAGCAAATTTTTTTTCTATTTATGTTTTCACATTTGTATATTATTAAGATAACATGTTCTCATATTAAAAAATAATTAAAACTAGATAGTTTTTTAGAATCATGATATGTTGATAGAACGATTTGATGACAATGTAGAATAAACACTAGTGACACCCTATCCATTGATACATCATCGACACCCTCTATTTTGCACCACTGGTTTTATGGCAAATTCTTATTTACCCATCTACAAAAGAAGGGTAGAATTATTTATACGAGTTAACACAAATTAAAATTATTTATTTATCTTTCGTTATTTATATCAACTCAGTATCGAAAAGCTCTTATGTTATCGAAAAGATAATATAGTTGTCACCTAAATTTATTGAAAATTCTTATGTTATTGAAAAGCTCATGAATATCAAATCAACCTTACACATTTAAGTTTAAAACGGTCATCGAAAACCTTCAAGAATCCAATAAAAAATAGAAAAGTGAAAATAATCAACAAAGTTTAAATGAACAATATTGTCAAGAAAATTTTGAGAAAGAATGTAGCAGAATTATTTATTACTCATCTGATATCATATTACTATTATTCTTGATAGAAGTAATTAGTAAGAGAAAAGTAAAATGAAAGTCAAAGAGATAAGGACATAATTTTTATTATATAAAGAAGTACAATTTATCTTATATAATCAAAATGAAATCGACTATAATTAGTCTAACTAACAAGTAACAACTATAACTTAGAATGCGTTGATTTGAGATTTTGGAATGTATTCCTTTTAAAATTTCAGGTTCGATTCATTCTTATGTCAATTCCAGCAACTAGTTTGTCTTCTTAAAAAAAAGTCTAACCAGCTAACTAATTACCCATAACTGAAAACTCCATAGCTAATAGTAGAAGATGGACAAGTGAAGAAGCTAGCGAAGTCCCTTTACTCATACTGGACATGGATTCAACAAGATAGATATTATGTCATTCTTTGTTGATCCTTGGGAGTTAGTGTAGCAATCTCCATCTTTATAAAGCACATCAATGACACGTGACAAATTGAGAACTCGTATAAGTAGAGGCTTTGGCACTTCAGTTGGATCAAGAAGTTCCTCATTTGTATCCTTCCAAGCATTTGTGACTTGTCTTGAAAGTTCATTAACTGCATCTTCTCTAGACACACCATGTTCATTCATGTAGCACTCAATAGCAGAGGCACCATGCCCTCTCTCTTGCTCAAACTAATTAATATAAAAAAATATCAAACATATTTAGAATATAAATTTAAAATAAAGGAATTGATTAATTAATTTTTGTGCTTGATTACCTCATTGGAAACAATATCATCCATGAGTCTAGCAATTTTAGATGAAGCATTGACAATTTTGGGGTTATTGGTTAACCATTGGAAAACATCTTCTGTAGCAATGCATCCCATTCCAATGAAGGATGTTGCTGTGATTAGATAGTAACCAGAATTTACTATTCCAAGAGCCATGTATTCATCCACTGTTGGTATATAATTTCTACTGAACCATTTAGCCTCAGTAAAGTATGCCTGGACCAATCTTTTCATCTATTGTGCACATGAACCAAAACAATTTACAAGAATATGAGTTAGACATATACTTATAGAGAACAAGCACTAGAAACACATTTTCTCATTTTAATCTTGCAAAAAGTTCTAATGGCGTAGCTTGTTGCCTGCTTGCCTTCTATTAATGTGTCCCCGTGAGCTTAACTCAGTTGGTAAGAACAATGCATAAAATATACAGAGGTCTGGGGTTCGAACCTCGGACATCACAAAAAAAAAGTGTAATTAATCAGATTGTTCATCTTGGAAGAAAAAATATTTTCTCACTTTAATCTTGTACAAATAAAGAAAAAGAAAAAAAGGAAAAATGAAGAGTAAGAATTTTTACTTCATTTTTGGCATAGAATACACAAAATGCTCTGCCTTCCTTGACCATCTCTTGCTCCATTTCTTCATAAACATCCAAAACGGCTTTATAACAAAATTTCATGTATTGTGGTAGAAAATCCATGCAACTTATATCCCACCTAGAATTTCAATTCAAATTAAGAGGTTAATTTTCCTTCAAAATTTATAGCTCAATATTAAGATGTGAAAGATCGGTAGATATTCAAACCTTTCAATTGCTTGAGTGAAAAGTTGTAGCTCTTCTATTGTACCATAAACATCATATATGTCATCAATTACTGAGGCCAAGGATATCACCTTGGTCATTATTCTTCTACCAAAAGAGTATTGAGGCTCAAAATACACTCCCAATATCCAAAAGTAAGCTTCAACTATTCTATTGCGAGCAAAAGGTAGTTTTGTTGCAAAATCTAAATCTTTCCACCACCTTATTCATTAAAGAAAACAAACTTAGTTTGGTAGTCATATTTAATGTATGAAACGTCTCGAATAGGATTAACTTTAAAAGAATAAAAAAAAACTTACTTTGAAATATCGCCAACTTCTTTCTGATGTTGTTTTTGAAGCAAATTGAAATCTAATTTGGCAAGTAATAGCAAAGTTGCATCATGAGATGGATCTTCCTCATAAGTGGAAATGTAATGCCTTGCCACAAGCCTAGGCAAGTTCTTGAAGAGTGGCCGCTTTAAGCTATGATTGATTTTTGTAGCAACAGAAGGACTCAATTGAGTGGTCATCATTTCAAGGTGTAAGGAAGTGAAAGAAAGTGCATCATCTAATATCTCCTCTCCATGAATCCTCATATGTGTGGCTTCATACAAACTTAGCATCCCCTCAACATCACCAACAAGTGTTTCTTTGAAGTTTCCTTGCTCATTCTTGAACTTCTTAAAAACATCTGAGAGCCACATGATAATATATGGTTAAGTTTTATGTTCTTTAAACCATTTTATCATTTTAATTTTGTTAAGTTCACGTGACTTGAAACCTCTTATTAAACCGATGGAGATCAATATATGCTATGAAGTATGGATACAGACATGGACACCGAACACGACACGAATACTGACACGCTCACACCACTAATAATTTGAAAAAAAAATCACATAATTCAATGTAATCATATGTTTCGAAGTCGTGTCGGTGTCAAACACGGCACGTGTTCCACACCAGAACACGCCTAAAAAGAGTAGTGTTCGTGCTTCATAGAATACATTTACTTAAAATAAGACTAAAATCTAATATAAGTAGACAAGGTGGGGTTTACCAGGCAAAATGTGATATCCTTGTTGCCTTAGTAACCTAAAGACAAGTGCAATTGAATGAAGGTCTTCGTTAAGAGTTATTGTTCCATTTTCAACATGATTATTGTCAATATGTCGCAATAATTCTCCAATCTCTTGCTCAAAATGATGGTATAATCCCAAACGTTGGATTGAATCAATCAAATTAGCTTCCCTCGAAGGGTTTGTGACATTTACGTTAGGGACTAGCATCTGCCTCACCTTTTCTTTTAGCATTATAATCTGCTTCATTATTTCATCAAATTCCTGCACATTAAAGTAAGAGTAAAATTTTGTGACAATCGGGAAAATGAAAATATATAATAAAAGATCATTTGACACATAATATTTCATAACGCAAAGTTATTAGCTTAATGAATAAAGTTATATTACCATAGGTTCCAAAACATATTGAATAAAAAGGTCCCCCCAAATGTTGGGGTGATAATTTGCAGAACGTCTAGAGAAATCGGAGTTAGCATTAGGGGTTGGAGCAACTAGTGATGATGTTACTGAAACCGACATGATTTTATTTGTGGGGTAATTACTACCTTAATTTGTTTCCAACTATTTTGGATTATTGGATAGTAAGATAAATGACTCAAACAAATAGTAGTACTTCAATTTTAAGGTTGCAAGTTGTGAATAACTTAACGTGTGTGTCTGTATTTATAGGAATCTCTAGGGTCGGTTCTCCTTCCAAACGTGTTCCTCTAATATCACCACATGTTATATATGTAACCAGAATCACAAAATGATTGGGCCATAGGTCACCTTAATTATTACAAATGCCAACAACTATTTTGGAGTTTTTCGTGCATACAAAAAATGTTTTATTCTATTTTTATTTTTGTATACTCATGTACTCGTTAAACCTGTGAGAGAGAAAGAAATAGATTTCGTGCATACAAAAAATGTTTTTTTTTTTTTTTTTTTTGTCAGATAGTCAAATGGCTAGAATTCATCTTATAAGGTGAATAAGTGGGGTGTCCGGGGTTCGAATCTCGGCCCCTGCATATAATAATACATTGTTCTACCAACTGAGCTATACTCACGGGACATTTTATTTTATTTTTATATACTCATGTACTCAATAAAAAGTGAGAGAGAAAGAAATAAATAGAATAATATGATAAATATGATAGGTTGATTACATAATAGGAAGGAAAAGAGAAAATGAAATGTTGAATGGATTTTGTGAATTTGAGGTGTTCAAATATAATTGTTGTACGTTCCACAAATATTAATTTGAAAGAATATAAAATGTTGAATGGAGTATATCATTATTGTGATAGGAAGAATATTAATTTGGAAAATAATTATCTTTGGACATTATACACCTCATAAAATCGAGGGAGAAATATCATCTTTGGACATTGGTTTGTCACATCTATTTTCACATCTACTTTGTCGTATTTCTAACTCGTTTTGCTATTTCCCTTTTATTGAAATAAGTGATTTTCACATCTATTTCGTTTTTTTATTTTGTGATTTCGTCGTCTTCTTGCGACGTTGGTTTGTTCGTCGTCTTTGTGCGACATTGTTTATCTTTCTTGTTTCTCTCAGGTATATTTGATTGGTTCAGATTGTCAGATCAACTTCGATCCAGTGCAGATCCAATCAATGACTTTGACGTCATCCACGTTGCAGACCCAGAGACATGGTTATTTCGGAGATTTAAATATAGTTATATGTGTAGGCATTTGTACCTTGCCGCTTTATGCTATTAACATGGATGTTGTGAACCTGTTCACATATTCATCCTTTTTATTTTGGCTAAAGTGCACTTTTTCCCCTCTAACTTTTAAAAACTTGCAATTTTGACCCCCTAAGTACAAAAACTACAATTTTGACCCCTTAAGATTTAGCCCATTTGCAACTTTGATCCTTTTTGTCAATTTTGACCGGTCAATGCCTATGTGGCATGCCACGTGTGTAATTAATGAATTAAAAAAATAAAAAAACCATATAATCATTTTTTAAATCAAATTAATGAAAAATGAAATTAAAAAAAATAAAAAAATCAGGATAACAATTAAAAATAAAATTAAAATCCCTCAATCTTTTATTTCTTCTTCTTCATCATCTCTTCCTCTCAAAACACCCACTGTCACTCTCCTCCGACCACCACCGCCGGTGACACCTCCTCCTTCTTATTCAACAATGCCTCTATCGCAGCCGTCATCCTCCTCCTTTTTGTGGTGTTTCTTTTTTCTACCCAATTTGGTTTCTTCTGTTGGTTTTTTATTGTACCTGCTTTTAAACTTTTGTTTGTTTTTGTATCTTTTGTAAGAAAAATTGAAATTTCCATAACTCTTATTATCTTAAATACAAAAGATGAAAAAAATGAGAGAAGAGAACAATGAAACATGTAGCACCGCTAGCTGTGTAAGAATAGTAATGTCGGGAATTGTTGGTGAAAAAGTTTGTGTGTGGAATTGGAAATATAACAGTAGATTTGGATGTGTTCCAGCCTCCATCATCACGGTCGCTTACCTCCACTACATCAGCCACCATCTCCAACTTGAGAATCTTCTTCACTCATGTTTCAAGGTCTTTTTTCATTTATTAATTCATGAGCTTAATTTCACTACAACTTACAGAACGTTTGATCAGTTATATAGTATATATCTTCATGAAAATGGACTAGAACAAAAAGAACAAGAAAGTGAAGAGTTTGTAGATGATATGTGTTGGTGATGAGGATGAATGGTGATAATGAATATTAGAAGATGATGGATGGTGGTACTGGTGATGATGAATCTGGGGGAAGATGATATGTGCCTTTCCTTCTTCATCTGCTTGTATTTTTAATTTTTTTTTTCCTGAATTTTTTAATTTTTTAATTTTATTTTTAATTTATTTAATTTAAAAAATGATTATATGTTTTTTTTTTAATTTATTAATTACACACGTGGCATGCCACGTAGGCATTGACCGGTCAAAATTGGCAAAAAGGATCAAAGTTGCAAAGGGGCTAAATCTTAGGGGACCAAAATTGTAGTTTTTGTACTTAGGGGGTCAAAATTGCAAGTTTTTAAAAGTTAGGGGGGAAAAAGTGCACTTCAGCCTTTTATTTTTAGCGAATTTGCATTATATCGATTTTGTTAAAAAAAATCATCTTTGGACATCATACGTTCTTAAAAAAAAATGTATAATAAAAAAAATCATTATTGTGATAGGAATAATATTAATTTGAAAAAAAATTATCTTTGGACATTATAGACCTCATAAAATCGAAAGAGAATTATCATCTTTGGACATTATACGTTCTTAAAAAAATATCATTATTGTGATAGGAATAATATTAATTTGAAAAAAAATATATCTTTGGACATTATACACCTCATAAAATTGAGAGAGAAATCAATAATGAAAGTGATGTACTGGCTAGATTATATGATTGTGATGTCACAAAAGAGAAATATAGGTAAACATATTTTTTTTTTAGAAAAATATATTCACACATTCTAATCTAATGCATTGTACACATGCTCTCTCACTCATCAACATCTCATCTTACAATTTTTGTGAACAATATTAGTTGTCAAAGCTTCACAACTACCTTGATTTATATATGTCAATGTTTTCGTCAATTTATTGATATTACATTTCATTTAATTTTATTATAGTATTTGATATTTCATAAAGTTTTGTCAAGTTAAACATGTTTGAGGTTGCACTAATTGAAGGTCGTGTCTAATACTCTGTTTTTAAAAAGATAATTAAGGTTATGTTGACTCCGATCGACACTATTGGTAAGTTGAAGGCACAACTTAACAAATATTTTGAGTATCTTGGTGAAAATCATTATACATGTCACGTATTTGTTCAGATGCCTTGCGTAGACTTGAGAGCATATAAAGATGAAGACATATGAAAAATAGCCTATTTTCCCCGGGTTGTTCGTGACGACAGCGACATAAGATTTATGTTTAGACATATGGTTGAAAATAATATATTATATATTTGTGGTCGTTCTAACTGCATGTGCGTAGAATGTCAGTAGAGATTTCATATAATGTTATGTAATGAGTTGCTTAATTTCAAACATTCTTTATGTTTTGTTGAATTTCAAACATTCATGTAATTTTAACGAATGTCGAATTGATTTAATTTTGATCAATTGTGAAAGATTATGTATTGTTCTTGTTTATGACTGATTATAATTGATGTATGAGTTGTACTGCCTCTGGAATTGATGTTGTTGAATTACATGTAATAAATAGGCCAAAATTGGCTTGAAATCACATAGTAGAACCTGTTGTCTGCATAATTCATTGCATCAACAGTTAACTACTGATGTATCCGACGACAGTTAACTGCCGAGGAATCAATCCAACGGTAGTTAGATGCTGATGAGGTTAAATGCGTAATTTTTAGGTGTTTCTTAGCATAAAAAGAAGTGTGAACAACAATTTTCTTAGTTAGTCAAGAAAAACAATTTTCTTAGTTTTTTTTGCTTGCAGAAGAAGAAATTTGAGTCCCACTTCCATGCAGTTTTTGAAAAATCATACTAACTATATATCATTTCAAAAAAAAAAAAAATTATATCATTTTATTTCAAAAATATTTGTTCATCATTTATTTTAAAATAATTTATGAATTGGGACGGATCCTCCTTAAACATTTTTCTTTACCGCCATCCAAAATTTACACTCTTTAATAACGGTGACGGTGTTTATTTTGTTTAGTGCTAAATATATTAAATAACATCGATGTGGATGTTGTTATCACCAATCCATATATAAATATTCAATGATTAATTAAGTTTTCATCCCTACAAAATGTGGATTTTTAAAGTTTTTTCTTTACCGTATGTTCATCCCTAGAACAAAGGGTACAGACTTGCGAAACACTAAAACAGACATGAACATTAAACATGATTTTTTTTTTATGGTAGAACATTACACATTATATTGATACTAATACGTTGATATTCATTTCCATAAAAAAAATCAAAATTAAATTAATGTAATAACATGTGTATGTGTTGTATCGGTGTCACAGAGGAACGAACATATGTTGGTGCTATATATATAAGTGCACACTTTTTAGTTTCGTTGATTATTATTATAAAATTATTATCGGTTTTGTTAAAAAATTATTTAGGAGTTGAAATTATGTTATATGTGTGATTCTTTTTGTATAAAAAATTGATTGCTAGTCGTAGTGAAATTCATGATCTTTTGTGTGGTTGTAATTATTTTTTATGATTCTTTGTCAAATTCATGTTCTTATTTGTTGTAATTATATGTTTCATTTTGCTTCTGAATTGTGTTGTTTTGATCTTGACTTCATGATTTTAATATGACAATGTTTTGCTTTGAAATATATAAGAAGAAGTGATTAAAAACCATGGAATTAGTACTTTTGAAGAATCCTCGTTGAAATATGTTCTTTTATCTTGTTATAATTACTTTTGATAAATCTTTATTAAAATCATGTTATTTTATGTTGTTATAATTAATTTTGATGAATCCTTGTTAAAATCATGTTATTTTATGTAGCTATAATTATGAATACTTTTGATTAATCTTTGTTAAACTCACGGTTTTTATGTGGTTGTAATTATTTTTTATGATTCTTTGTTAAATCCACGTTCTTATATGTTAAAAGGTTTGCCCTAGTTTTTTCTTCTGCCATGTCTATCTATGATTTGAAAGACACGATTCAAGAGAGCTTGAACCTTCACAGTGATGCAGCTATGAAAACTTTGTAAAGAATTGAAGAACAAGTTGGAAAGAATGTCGATAAAGAGAGTGCCCCAAATTGTGCGTTGCAAGGTGGAATCCAATGCAGGTTTGGAAGTGCATTATCATAGTCGCGATGCTGAAATTGAGTCCATTCCTGGATTCTAGGGCATTGTTTTTTCCAAATATGATATGCTGATCAATTTTATCACCCCTGCCGATAGAGAGAATTTGAAGAACCTCTCTATGTTTAGTTTGATTTTGATCCTAATTGGTATTTTTTTCAATCCAATCATTTCAAAGTCTTATCAACCACCATCATCCGCTCAAGTTAAGAGACAAATTAGATGGAGGAAGGATATGATGCCGAATGGAGTGGCAAAAGGCAACAGAAGAAAATGAAAAGTTTATGAGAATATCATTTTCTTTACATGGTTTGGCAAGGACGAAGATCCTGAAGAAAAGATTTATGTAACACTCAAGGATTTTATATGTCCAAATGCTTGGACGATTTACAAAAAATATGTGCCAGAGCATGAGCTTGGTGTTTCTCGTGAGATCATACATAGAATGGATTCAATTCAAGTTGATATCGACCACCTCATTAAAAAAGAAAGAGAAGACATTCAAGAAATCCAAAGAGCCTTCCGTTTGTCAACGGTCAATTTATATCATAAACGTGACGCTGTCACATAGGATATTGATCACTTTTGGTTAAAAGTGTTCCTAAGTCATCACTACTTTGGTTCTCTATTAAACAAAAATGATATCGAGATTAAAAAGTACTTGACTTCTCTTGAGGTTAAAGATGATTTGATTGAAGATGATGATCATGATGAAGATGTGGTCGTTGCAAAACATTCAAATGTGTTTGCCTTCACAAAGAAAAACTCATGGTTTGCTAAAGAAAGACTTAAAAATACATTTTTTTTTCAATATTGAGTTACTCCTACTAAAAAGACGGGCAACAAACATGACTGTGAAAACTGGAGTGTTTCTTGATGAAGTTTGCCAACACCCATAGAGTCGTGGTGAAAACAAGGCTACCGAGTGGTCAATTAGTATTAAGAGTTTTTACCGTTTGTTTTTCCATATCATGAAGGAAATCATTCGAAGTCCACTGAAAATTATTGAGGAAACTCTTAATGAGCTGACGATTCCAATGTAGACAAGAAAGCTCTTAATAAGAGGGCTGCGATAACACTGACGAAGCTGGTCCATCAAAAAGAGGAAGATCGACTTAATTGAATGGATTGTAAGACCAAAACTTGTTCGTGGTTTTTCACAAGTGTTTTGTTATATGTGTAGTGCCCTTTTGGTCCTTTATTGAACCAAATATTGGCGATCAATACCATTTAACTTCATATCCATGACTTGACATAAATTAATCTTATTTGAAATCCTAGTTTAATGTATGCTACTAATTGCAGAACCTTTAATTAATTGTGAACCTTTGTTTTTTGGGAATGTTGAACAGTGAATATGTTGAATATGAGATCATTCCATTTTGTGGAAAAAAATGTTCTTATATGTTGTTGTTGCAATTATACGTTAGATTTTAGCTTTACATTTTGTAGTTTTAATCTTACATTTTGATGAATCCTTGTTAAAATTATGTTATTTTATGGTGTTATAAATACTTTTGATAAATCTTTGTTAAACTCATGATCTTATTTTTTGTGATTATTTGTTAAATTAATGTTCTTGTATGTTGTTGTAATTATATGTTTGATTTTAGTTTTGAATTGTGTTGTTTTAATGATAAATTCGTGATTTAAATATGATGATGTTGTGTTTTGTAATATATTAGAAGAAGTGAGTAAAAACCATTGAATTAGTATTTTTGATGAATTTTTGTTAAAATTATGTTTTTATTATAATTACTTTTGACGATTCTTTGTTAAAAACATGTTCTTTTATGTTGTTATAACTATTTTTTGATGAATTTTTGTTAAAATCATGTTATTTTATGCTGTTATAATTACTTTTGATGAATTTTTGTTAAATTTATGTTCCTTTGTATTGTTGTAAATACTTTTGATGAATCTTTGTTAAACTCATGATCTTTTATGTGGTTGTAATTATTTTTTGTGATTCTTTGTTAAATTCATGTTCTTATATCTTGTTGTAATTATATGTTTAATTTTAGTTTTGAATTGTGTTGTTTTAATGTTAAATTCATGATTTAAATATGATGATGTTGTGCTTTGGAATATATAAGATGAAGTGGATAAAAACCCTGAAATTAATGCTTTTACTTTTGATGAATCAATGCTTTTCTTATGGTAAAGAAAATGGGGCACATAATCAAATATGGGATGAACTATGATGAATGAGTTAGAATTTAATTTTTTGTAACAAAAAAAAAATAGAGTTTAATTTTTAAGTTCTTTGGTCATAGTGAAACAATGATTTAAAAATAGTATACACAATATTAGTTTAGAGGTAGAAGTGGAAAATATAATCCATGTCATATTTTTTTTTTAAATGTCACTAATGGGATAAAACCGTAAGTACACGGTTTTATCAAAGTAGTAATAAAAGAGTATCGTTCTGACAGGGAGTTTTGAATTTAATTAACTTTTAACAATGATTAGAAAAGAGTTTTAGTTGAAAAGTTTGAATTTTTAATTAAAAGAAAATAATAAAAATAAAAACGCTTTGGGATTATTGGTTCATCTAAATAACAAGCCCTTCACAAACAAACCCTAAACCAGAATTTTATATTGGATTTACTTTCTAAAGACAAGTTTCTCTTTAGTCTATCACATCTCCTTTCAGTGAGTGTGTTCCTCTAGCAACCACGCCTATTTTCATGGTTGATTGCTATTAGAATCCTTGAAGTTCGAAGCTTTATATGTCTCAAGGTTTGCTAGACTATTTTCATGTTTCACAATCCTTGTCTAAATTCACTTGTTTGAATATCAAAACTCCACTTTCATTTTATGAATTGATATTTGAGATGATGAATTAACAATTACTAACCCTCCACTTTCGCTTTTACAGTTTGGTAATTGTTAATTCATGTGAAAACGGTGAATTTATATTAGAAAATGATTTATATAAAATTGGGGTTCAAGGCTTGATTTGATTAGGGTTATGTCATTTAGACTTACCCAACAATCTCAAGACAAGAAGAATCTACTCACTCACGTTCATTGTAGACATAGAAGAGAAGAAGAAGAAGAAAAACATAAAATAAAAGTGAACTTTTATTCAAAGAAACAATTGTCACTTATTATTTCAAAGAACAAAAGATGAATTGTTATGATAGCTAGTTACTCTATTTATAGTCTATAACGACTTAAAACCTAAGCAATACATCACTAGAATGTTCCACAAGAAACCAAGGGCTTTTAGGTCAGAAATAAATTAATAGTTAGCTTGTCTAGAAAGCAAAAGCAGCAAAAGGACTAAAGTGGGGCGCGCCTCTTGTATATATTTGTACAAGATCTTCAAATTCTTTGCACAGAATATTTTTGTATGAGATATTCATATTTTTGTCCTCAATCCTTGCATCAGATATTTTTGTTTAAGATCTTTTTTATTTTTTGCACGAATCAGCTCCAATTCTCATTTCTTTTGCTCAATACTCAATCTTTAAAATATTTGTTCCTGAAATATAATAACTTGTAATTGTAGTAAAAGAGTTCTAAAAAGGAAATAAACTTATTAAAATATAAATAAAACGGATTTAAATATTATATTAAAATGATTAATTATTGACTCATCAGTCACATTGAAAAAAGTTCAACAATACTTCTTTTAAATTATTTTTAGAGTTTTTTTTTTTTTGAAAGAAAATTATTTTTATAGTTAAATTTATTATAAACATCTTAGTGTATGATTTCACACATTTCTTTAATGGTGTGTTAGCTCAGTCATTACTGAGGTATGATATAGTTTTCATCTCATTAAATAATGTTGCAACAAGTGACGTGTAAAACTTTTGTAAATGGACTATATATATAAATTAAACTTTTATTTTATTTATTTATTTATGAAAATGGCATTTATTTATTTGAAAAGCAAAGTACAAAAAACAGATAATGAAATATGACTTTTTCTACTTACACCCTTTAAACATTAGGTTAGACCCAAAATTTCATTAACATTTTATAATAATACCAAAATAGCTCTAACACCGTACCTAAACTCATTTAACGCAGTCTATGTAAATATGAATTTTACTCGTGACGTAGACGTGAACTCAATTTGTGTATGTGTAAGTGAATTAAATTAACATTTATTAATTCAATTTGTGGGTTTGAATTTGTACTAAGTGATTTTTTTTTTTTGAAAATCCAAAAGGGGATGGGCAACTATTGAGCAAAGTTCATAACCAATTACATAAAAAAAAAAAAAAGTTAATGGTGTTTTACCTCCTGTAATATAGGTCATTTTTTGTTTTTCCTCTGTAAAATATTTTTTTTGATTTACCCCCTATAAAATATATTTTTTTGGAATACCCCCTAATAGGTCATAAAAAAACGAAAAAAATTCTTCAAAAAAAAAAAATAAAGTCGTTTTTTTATGACCTATTAGGGAGGTATTCCAAAAAAAATATATTTTACAAGGGATAAATAAAAAAAAAACAAAAAATAACCTATATTACAGGGGGTAAAACACCATTAACCCCAAAAAAAAAACTAAAGAGAGGATGTTAAAATATCATCGTATTTGATACTAAACATTTCAAATCTTATTTCTTTCCTCAATTCCTATTTTAACTGTCTTTATCATCATCATCATTCTTCACTTCATTTTAAGAGCGATTTTCATTTCACCAACCTTCAAAAGAAGTTGGTCAAGTTTCTGAGTCGATGCTTTGTCTCCTACATCAACGACATCAACTTTCTTAACAACCACTTCAAAAGTGTAAGGATGTCAGTTCCCTTCTCTCCAGCATGAACTTCACCAATCACAGGTTCTTCTCCACCAGTTGGAACTTCACCAACCATAGGTTCAACATGTATTTCAGGCTCAGTGATGAACTTTTCAGCCAGTGGCGGATCTTCTTGGGAGCGGAGGGTAGCCACGGCACCCCCCACTTTATTTTATTTTATTTATATATAGTGCTAGTGCAGAGCTCATCTTCCATGGCTGAACACTTCTCCCTCATGGCACCCCCATATGTTCATTTCATTAACCATCCACAGAATCTTTCGGCCAATGATCTCAAATTTTCATATCCATGTCGCCGCAGATTCGAATCTCAATTCCTTTCCTTCCTTTAACTCTCCTGTTTTCTCTCTTTTGAAATTCCATTGCCTTTGATTAGAATGAATACAGTGATACCTTTAGTGTTCTGGAAAGCCCAGTTAAGATTTGAATTAGAGATGGGGTTGGAGAACATAACCATCTGAAGAAGACGAAAGGGGTCAGGGGGTGTAAGATAATTGGACTGAACAGAAGAAACAAAAGTGGGGCTGAAGATTATGATAATGGAAAATGGGGAAAATTGATTGAGAAATTATTGTATATTCAATTTGATTGAGAAACTTGATATAAAAATTGATTGAGAAAGGTTTAAGGGTTTGGAGAAGGGGTGAAGAAAACGATAGAACTTCTTTTCACCCTTCTCAGATAGCTAATAGTTATAAACTAATAGTAGTAAATAGTAGTATTAGTAAAAGTGGATGTGGGTAAATTAATTCTCTTATCATTATTATTTGGAAGAGCACTGGTTCTAAAAGCTCACAATATGCTAAGTGCAACAAATGGTTTTAAAAGCCTACATTATTACTTTTTTTTTTACAAGAAAACCCTCTCCTTTAATAGATATTTTACTTTTTTTTTTCTTTCAGAAAAAAAGTATATAAATCTCTTATGAATTTTAATTATAACATTTTAGTTAGGTCAAATGCATCTAAAAGTCCTTTAAGTTTTTCATTTTTCCCAAAGTCGTCCTTTAAGTTTCAAAAGTCTCAAACGAGTCATTTTAGTTTTTGAATCGTTTCAAACAAGTCCTATTGTAGATAGCATAGTTGGTAATTGCTTCCTTGAACTCATCTTTGGTACCAAATCTGGCTCCTAACACCCACTTAAAATTAGTCATTTTTTAGGCGTGACAAATGGTGGATAATGCTCTTTGTTGCTATCATCTAAATCATCACCATCATCCTCTAAAAGGATTTGTTTGAAACGATTCAAAAACTAAAATAATTTGTTGGGACTTTTGAAACTTAAAGGATTTGTTTGGAACTTTTGAAACTTAAAGGACGACTTTGGAAAAAATGAAAAACTTAAAAACCTTTAAATACATTTGACCTTTTAGTTAATATTTACGGCTCCCCCTAATATTTTGATCAAGATCCGCCCCTGTCTCTAACACGTCAAAACAATTGTAACGTAAAAAATGAACCCCATAAATTGGAGGGAAAAATAGTTTGATTTGAAAACTGACAGGAGAGAGACAGAAAAAAAATATGAAAGGAAGAGAATGAAAAAGGAAAATGAGTGAAAGTTTCATAATAGATTAGGGGTACTTTTATCAAATTGGGGGTGTAACAAAAATATTTCGGGTGTAATTGGAAAATATCATGAAAGAAACGAGGCAATTACTTTAGTTCGATCCCATAAGATTCTATTTTGAATGATTTAACTTTAATTAAATTATTACCATTGCCTTTGAAAAATTAAAGAAATTAAATATATACTAAATTAAATTAAACGAAATGATATATGATTAGTGTTGTACGACAAAAGTCAATAAGTTCAGGCTACAAGTTGGTAGTTGGTTCAAAACAGTAAACCACAAGATAATTGGGGTAAAAAAAAGTTGAGGGAGTTCAGCTTAACTCCCTGGATAATAGATGGCTCCGCCCCTGAATGTTTTTATTATTTACTTAGTTCCAACACAATTTAGTCCATGTTGTTAAATTAACGTGTGTTTTTAAATGATTTTTTTTAAGCATGTTTAGAACATTATAAAAAACAATTCCGTAAATCAAAATTTGATTTTTACATTAGATTTTTGTTACTTTTATCTAGGAATTTTTGCATTTTTTTTAGAGGGGAATTTTTGCATTTAAAAAATTCATATTAATTCATTTTATGTTAAATAGTTATAAATTATAGTGAATGAAAAACTATGGTTGTGGAGAAAAGAAGATAAATGAGGTAAAGAGAGAAGAGTACGGGGAGAGATTCAACCATAAAAATTCATCAATTTAGAAAAACTAGAGTTAAGAGGGGAGTTTTATTCAACTCTAAGGGTCGTATATTATTGTGGGTAGCAACAAGGAGTCCTTAACATCCGGTGTTTTCTTAAATTCTTTTGATGAACTCTTGTTAAAATCATGTTCTTTTATGTTATTATAATTATCTCTTATGAATCCTTGCTAAAATCCGTTCTTTTATATTCTTATAACTACTTTTGATAATCCTTGTTAAAATCATGTTCTTTTATGTTGTTATAATTACTTTTGATGAATCCTTGTTAAATTCATGTTTCTTTGTGTTGTTGTAAATACTTTTGATGAATTTTCGTTAAACTCATAATTTTTTATATGGTTGTAATTATTTTTTACTAAATCCATATTCTTATATGTGACTAAAAATCATATAATCAATACTTTTGATGAATTCTTGTTAAAATCATGTTCTTTTATGTTGTTATAATTACTTTTGACGAATCATTGTTAAAAACATGTTCTTTTATGTTGTTATATGCATCATTGTCATAAAAGTAACGATATTTTTGCAAAACAGCATAATGAAATTTTAAAAAACACATCTTATAAAGATGAGAAATCAATACAAACAAAGTCGTGCAAAGACGATACAATCACAAAAGCAAACAGAATAAGAATAAAAATACGTTGAAATTACTTATTAAATTTAAAAAGAAATTAATTAAAAACAATTCGAATGGAGTGATTTTAAGTCATAAGTGTGACCCTAAATCATCCTTCTTTGATAGTTCAAAAAGAATAAAAAATTGTGATGACTAAAGTTTAGGAAGGAGGAAAAAAAGAGAAACAAGTCAACAATGTAATATTTTTTTTCTCTGCTAATATAATATTATTTATTAAATTTCACTTCATTTAATTACTTTATTAACAACAATTAATGATACTATTTTACTAAATAATATCCATTTTAATATTAAAATCAATTCAAGTAATCGTCTTCCTTAAGAGTTACACACAACCTAAACATGAAACATGAGGAGTATTTATTTAGGACGGTAGAATTTGAATGCATTCACCCCAAATTTTAATTTGTGAAAAGAATTCATATTTGTCCTTTACAAGGTTGGATTAACAATTACTATTATTATGACCATGGGAGTTTAGCACACAAGGGATTGGTGTGAGTAACATTTTAAACTCTAGGATAGCACTGAGTTTGATTTTTTTTTTCTCTTTCGCATCGGTTTCCGATCCACCAAAAGTGAGCGACTAATCCGGCTCATGCGTAGAGACATGCGCACTGGCCAAGAGCGTTGTTTCCTCTGGGAATCAAACCCAATATTCCCCGAATACGTCCTTAGAACGAGCTCCTTGACACTGAAGCCCAAACAACTTGGTTAGCACTGAGTTTGATTTCTACTTGAAGGAAAAAAAAAGTATTATCATGTGGTTGACATTGAATGATACAAAACATCCCTAAAAAATAACAATCGAATGGTGGTGTAGAGAACAATATTTTTTTGCTTTGTGACATAAATGTTTTTAAACTGTAACTTGATATCACCTCACATAAGCCAACACCTGAGTATATGTTTGGTTGTTGTCTCTGTGCAGTTGACTTTTAAAAAAGAAGTTCTGTTGAAACATCAATTATGTGCACCACGTTCAGGGTTAGACCCTCTGATTCTTTTTTCTTTGAAAATTTTCTATTAGCAGTTTACTTTTTTTTTTGAAGAAATTAGCAGTTTACTTTGTTTACATGACTTTCCTCAATTCAATCAGGTATGCTTCTTTTGTCCACGGGAATGAAATGACTAAATATATAAATTTTGTTTCAAAAGATAAAATTCATAAATTAGTAAATGATAATATTCTCCAAAAATTGTAAAAACAAAATCTATATTATATTAGTTAATTATATTTATAAACTTATACAAGTAGCTAACAAACACCACGTCTTTTTATTTGATCATCATAATTTAATAAAAAAATTATAGGTAAACATAACTTTGGTTCAATGATTCTTTAAAGAAAATAATATCTTTGATTCAATGATACCGATACAAACTAGACGAATCTAAACACATTAAGTCAATGTCTTCAAAATATTTTTCAAATGAAAAATTTAGGGTTATATTATTTTTTGATAATATAATAGATCAATTTGTTACAATTGTTTTAGCTGCGAACTCAAATCACATGCACATGCTGCTAACCGGGGTACCGCCATATGATATGATAAACAATGTTTTGCCAGCTCTCCCTTGACAACTTTACTAAACCTAGGTTCAATATTTCGAAACGTTTTCATTCTCCTCACTTTTGTTGAGAAGGTAGATTTATTTTTTAATAAAGAACATAAAAGACAAAATTTACACGTAACAATTTTTTTTAGAGAAGACAACTAAATATCAATGGGAAATTGTAGATTCTAACATGCATCCATACATACCGTTCAAACAACATTTATTTTGGTTAAATACTTCAATGGTTAGAAATTCATCTTTATAAGGTGAATAAGTAAGATGTTCGAAATTCGAACTCCGTCTTCTACATATATTATACAACATCTTTACCAATTGATTTAAATTCGAACTCATTCATACAACATTTTATCACTATGTGAATGTTTTTGGTGGATACACATAAATATGAGTCCGATTGATCACAGATTCACATCTATATAATAATCATGAGTTTTGTTTTTGTAATGATATTAATATTAAATCATGAGTATAATTTATCCAAAAAAAAAATCATGAGTATAATGTTCCAATTTGAGAGTTTCATTATTTGGCACGAGCACATCAACTATTGACTATGCTATTTAAAAAATAACGCGCATGCTCCTCTCCTTGGGGATAATATGCTTACTGGTGTTCCTTTTTATCAAACCCAAATTGAGAGTTGCAACTTGCAATGCAATACATTTTTGGATATACATGTTTAATTTTCTATACTATTATTGACTATAATATTGGATGAAAAAAAAAAACTATACTAATTATATATTGATAATGACAATTAGTCTCCATTCTGTTACCCAGAATTAAGATATTCAGTTTTCTCTCCCTGTTTCCTTTCTACCAAACATAAACAAGATATAGACAGGCTTGACCAGCAAATATTATTGTTCACAGCAACATTTAAAATAAAGAAAATAGATAACAAATCTCGTTTATCCTTCCCAAATCTCTTTCTTGTCGTATTTACATTGTTAATTTTAAAGAAAGATGCTTTTTTCTTTGGATTGTTTATTGCAAAGAAAGAGGCTTGACCAGCAAATATTATGGTTTTCAATTTCATTGTACAAACAAAGGCCTTATAGCCTTCTCTCTTTCTATATAGAAGACCTTTTCTTAATATATATTTTTAGAAGACCTTTTCTTTATATAAACTTTTTGAAAAAATCTCTTTTGAATTTATTATTTTTACCAAAATGTCATTAATTATTTCAATTTTCTAAGGTTTAGATTTTATTAAAATCATATTAGATGTTGCATAGATTTTATTCAGAACTTCTTTTACGAAAATATCATAAATATTTTGATTCATTCAACAGGACACATGGAGTAAGTTCACAACATTTGACATGCATGAAAACACGTGAGAGAAATGATATTTGTATGACCATTTTTTTAATAATTTTTGGGACAACTTCCTCTCTCATGCATACACTGTGATTTTACTCTCACATTTTTTCTATGTTGTTTTTCTCTCAAAAGAGAAGGGAAGAAATGGTTGTCACAAAAATGGTTATACTAATATCGTTCCTCCACACTCAAACACAACACAACAATATTTACAACCCTTATATTTAAAAACACCCACAGTTCTCGTACATCTCTTAAACGTCTCATTTTCTTTCTATCTATCACATCATTATATTTTTTCTCTCAAGGTGTCAATGAGTTTTGGGTGAGCACATATTATCTTTGAAATATTTATACTATGTCGGTTTTCCGGTTTTAGTTAGATGCAATGAGTCGATTTGATTTGATTTTAAGAGAGAAAACATAATAACCTATAAAAATTAGTTGGTTTAATTTTTGCAATATTTTTTCACAAAATTTGAACCAGTTCAAACCAATGAAGAATGAATTGGTTTGATTTTGTACAATTAGATTGATATTTAAAAAAAAATTATGAAAGTTATTTTAAAAATATAAAAGAATTAATTTTCCTCAAACACTATAAATTCTTTGATAGTATTAAAATAAGTACATAAGTCAAAATAATTACTCAAAAAGATAGTTAAAATAAAAAAATACATTAATACAACAATTTTTTAAAAACACTAGCTTAATGAGATAAATGTTTAGATATGTTAGGTTCCGAAAACTCACTAGGATCATAGTCGATCTCAAGTAGCCGAACTCGAACTCATCTAATCCAGTTAATAGCAACAAAAAAATATTCAGGTATTTTATGGAAAACATTTCCGACACATTCAATCATATATTTTGAAATAGTGCATCAACAAATTATATATTAACTTATAAAATCGATATAATTTTTTATTTTGTACCATTACAATAGTTGTAACATAAAAAAAAATAGCTGTAACATAATAGTGCAGTAATTATATACTTTACAGAACTCATTGAATGGATAATTATTTTATACACGTCTAGATAGTTCCACTTGGTATTTTATTTATAGCACACATGCCTACGTGCCTAGTGGATGTTTGCCTACTACATTATATTATATTTAACACAAGAGAGGGGGATTAAATAGTTGAAAAACAGTTTGTGTTTTTGGTGGTAATGAAGGAAGAAATGGAGGAAGCAATGAGGATGGTGAGAAGCAGTGGACAAATTGTTCCTACTGCCAAATACTGTGTTACAGGTGCCACAGGGTATATTGGTTCATGGCTTGTTGAAGCTCTTCTTCAAAGAGGTTGCACTGTTCATGCTACTGTCAGAGATCCTGGTTAGTATCCTCATTCAATCTCTTTTTTTTCCTTCTTAATTGGAATTGTTCTTCAAATAAATGATCAATTAAATTTAAAACAGAAGTGTTAATGTGATTTCATTTGTACTTAATTGGTGTTTATTTAATAGATCAATAGGTTTGTAAAATTAGATACTAGGGTATGAAATATAGACGGAGTCCTACTTTTAATTTTTGATGAAGGGGGGACCAACTAGGATGGACATAGCTATACAATTTGATGCACAAGATATGAGTTTGTGTATGTTTGGTTTTGCATTGACAAGAATGATTTTGAGTTGAAGATAAATTAATTTATGTAAAAACTAGTTAAACAATAAATTTGAATGTTAAAACCAACTCTAGGATTAAAAGTTCTGAATTTTAACTTGAAGTAAAATTAATTTTATAGATATAATCAATTCTACTTAAGAGCAACCAAACACACTAGAGTCAATTCTACACTTTTAAAATCAATTTTAATCACTTAAACTATGTTTGGTTTCAATTCTAGAGGTGCTAAAATTGATTATGTACATGTATAACTGATTATGACATGTCTGGTTACAATCGAGTAGAATTCATTCTGCCGATTCTACTTGAAGTTGAAATGTGTAGTTTTTTATTCTCCAATTGATTTTCACACATAAATAACTTTTAATGAAAATCAATTATCCCCACCGCATAACCAAACACTAAAAGTATAAAATTAGTCAATGGAAATCAGGTTATACATTTAATTTGTATTAATTTTGATGGTTTTAACATGTATTTCTCTAAATTTGATTTTCTTTTTAAAGCAAAAGAAGAAAAAGAAAAAAAAAAGTGGCGTACTTGGAGATTCAGGAAAAGTTTTTCTATTTTATAAACAAATATTATTTACTTAGTAGTTAGTGATAGTGTTCTTTTTTTTAAAGGAACTCAGTGACTATGTTCTTTAAAAGAAAAAAGGAATTCAGTGATTATGGACAAATATTACTAAGTTTTATTTAAAGGAGTTTATTGATTTTATAAATTTATCTTTAAAATAAATAACTTAATATTTACAGTTTGAATTTTGATCTATTCATATCTATATCATGCATTGATTATAAATTGATCTATTCCTATCAACTTACAAATTCTCACAAAGACTAGAAGAAGCTTTTTCTAATCATTTAGTTTTAGCAAATTTATTGCATTTGAATTTTGACATCATTGATATCCTAAAAAGTGGAAGCATATCATTTATTTTGTTGAGCAAAACATATCGATATAGTACTACTTGTCCCTTTCAGAAAAAGGAAAATATAGTAGTACTACTACTTGTGGCCCGTGGCATCATTTTATCTTTTAATAAAATACAATTCATCAAGCGGTTGAGCATAAATAATAAATAGCTCAAGTGGTAAAATGTCGAAATTGTAGGCCCGATGTTATGATTGGGGTTCGAACCCCGGTACCTCCACTTATGTGTGTGAGTTTATAATGGCTTTGCCATTTCGTCTATCTATCAAAAAGAAAAAGATAATAATAATAAATGGACTTCAAATAAACCAAATCCACATGGACAATATGAGTTTGGTGTCTAGTTTTAACAAACTTTTTAAGATGAAAAAAATTATCAACTCAAGTAGTTAATAACATATACCAAATGAAAAAATGTTTGATGAACTCAATTCAAATCTTGAGTTGAACAATTCGTAGTTAGACTTTACTTATTTATTGGTCGAATTCGGTTAAAGAATTAATTCAAAATAAAAATCCTTTTAAAAAAAAGAAATTATTTATTAGAAATTTTTTTTTAAAATGTTTAAATTAACTTGGCGAAAAAGTTTTGGATTGTAAATATAAATCTATAAATTAAAATTTATAAACCATATGAAATTGATGAACAATCAATATTTCATTTTAAAAAATTGAACAATAAATAATTGGTCAATCGGATTGACTTTTTTAAAAATTTATTGAAAGAAATCTAACAATGAAATAGATTAAAACACTATTCACTTTTTATACTATTAAAATAAGTACATAAATTATAATGATATATATATATATATATATATAAAAGAAATTTAATGTAATTACATTGAAAGTATTTTTTTTTTAACATGCATCCAATCAAATCATTTCACGATATCAGCTTGGCATGGTTTGATTGGATATATGTGTGAAAAAGATTACACCCTCAACACATAAGAAATAATCTCTTTGGTAAGATAAAATCACCAATATAGTGTGAAATTAAAGCAAAATATGATGGTTTGATCGGGTCTCGAGTGATTGGTTTCGAACCCAAATTTATAAAAGTTGGGTTTGATTGATTTGGTTTAGATCTTTGGATTCATCGGATAATTATATTAGGTTTTACACCCCCTGACCAGAAGAGTAAAATATCCTTCCTCTAGTCTAAATAGAAAAATAAAAGAGAGAGAGTAAAATAGGAGCATTACTTTTCCCACCCTATGCCTTTCCTTGCGCGTCCTATTTTTTTCCAAAATTACCCTTAGAGCATTTTGGATTTCATAATCCGGAATTGTGTTTTCCTTTGTTATAGGGCGCATTACATGATGTTTTCTGATTACATAATCCGGAAACCCCCTAAACACCCTTTTTCAAGGTAAAACAGTTCGGATTATATAATCTGAATTGTATCAGCACAAATTCTAAACATGTTTGTAACATGGATAGTCATTTTATGAACAATGTTAATTTTCCTAACTCTCATCCTTCTGTTTTGGGTCATTGTTACATGTTCTTAGTCAAAAATCTAGTTTTCGGGCTAATTGATCGGATTGCTCCGAAACTTGCCCAGAAAAAAATTCAAAGACCATGATTTCCTTAGAAGGGACTTCTTTTGGATTCCGCCCCTCAAAATCCAAAATTCCATCGTTTAGACCCATTTTTTTTTATTTTTCATATTCTCAGAAAAATCCGAAAAAATTTGCATTAGTTTTATTTGATTTTTAGAATTTTTTGATGCTATTTTTATGATTTTATTTGACAGGTTTCAAACATTTTTTACTTAATTTTTTTGTTGTTTTTAAAAACAAAACTCAAAACTGTTAAAATATGATGGCTGATTATACATAAGAATTTTCCGGATTATAAAATCCGAAATAGTAAACATGAATCCGGATTTTAAAATCCGGAATGTATAAGGGCATTTTTTGAAAAGTAATAGTCGTAAAATATGCCTTCCCTCAGTGGCGAAGCCCTTCATGGGCTGGGGTGGGCCACGGTCCACCCCGAAAAATTAAAAAAACAACGATTATAGGTCTATTTTGCTAGATTTTATGCAATTTTGTGTCGGTTTTATGTTTTGGTTGATCCAAATTCCTGTAAAGTAGTGTAATGGCCCACTCGAAAATTTAAATAATTCAATTATAGGTCTATTTTGCGAGATTTTATACAATTTTATGTCGATTTTAGGTTTCGGTTGATCCAAATTCCCGCAAATTGGTGTACTGGCTCATCCGAAAAATTTAAATAACTCAATTATAGGTCTAATTTGCGAGACTTTAAACAATTTTTCAATAGTTAATTTTAGTGGCCCACCCTGACATTTTTTTCTGGCTCCGCCACTGCCTTCCCTCGAATGGTTTGGGTCCATTAGGTACTTGTTGGACCATATGCTAAAAACCCATCAAGAGCCAAGAGAATGCTCACAGTGAACCCTGTTCATTTCTGCTTAACACCAATAGAAATTAAATTGTATGATCAACAAGGTCGGTGTGACACAGCACTGGTAGATTTTTGGTAATGGATTTTATCCGTCAAATTTGTGAATAAATTGTTAGTAAAAGTCGATCCTTGAATATCTTGATTTCCGTGTAGAAATATCTTGATTTATGCATTACGTGTAGAAATAAATAAATAAATTTATGCATTACGTGTAGAAATATCTTGATTTATCAACAAAAAAAAAAAATGAAACTGTATGTATAATTGGTCGACTCAGTGATTTCCGTGAAATGTATTGGTAAACAGTGGTTTTCAATTCCATACATGCTTGATTTAGTCCAATGCCTACTAATAATCTCATATATGAATATGATTAATTTTCTTTTGCTCTAATGTCACAGAAAAGTCATTACACCTCCTGTCATTGTGGAAGGGTGGTGACCAATTGAGATTTTTCCGCGCTGATTTGCACGAAGAAGGAAGTTTCGAGGAGGCAGTAAAAGGATGTGATGGTGTGTTCCATGTTGCAGCTTCAATGCAGTTCAATGTTAATGAGAAAGAAAACATTGGTAATGCAATGCAATGCAATGCATTGATAATCATCAAAGAACTTAACTTTAATAATGTATGTGCATTGGTAACTAACAGATTTTTGATATTTCATCTCTGTATTGAACTTGTAGAGAACTTTGTTCAAACGAATATAATTGACCCTGCAATCGAAGGAACCGTAAACCTTCTCAAATCCTGCTTGAAATCCAATTCTGTGAAAAGGGTTGTTTTCACATCTTCTATAAGTACTATTACTGCTAAAGATAGCAATGGAAAATGGAAACCTATTGTTGATGAATCTTGCCAAATACAAACTGACACTGTTTGGAATACACAACCAAGTGGATGGGTAAGTAATGCTTTCCTTAGCCTACTACTACTAGCACTTTTCACAAAATTCAAAATTGATTTCTTGAGTTTTTTCTTTTTGGTGATAGGTTTATGCACTTTCAAAGCTTCTCACAGAAGAAGCAGCATTTAAATTTGCTAAAGAGAATGGGATTGATCTTGTTTCAGTTATAACAAGTACTGTTGCAGGCCCATTTTTCACTGCTAATGTACCTTCAAGTGTTAAAGTTCTGCTGTCCTCGCTAACAGGTGACTTATAGTGCAGCGGAATTTGAACAAATTGTTATTTCTGTGCAATATGCTACTTAGTATATAATGTTGTTAAATAGCGGCTATTGCCATGCTATAGAGTTGTAGACTTGTAGCTACACTGCTATTTTTCGCAACCTGCAATTGACAACGCTGATGTCTAGTTGACTTTTATTTACATCTTCAAATGTGTTTGAAATGAAAGCTAGGCTATGTTACTGAACTAGTTAGTATAAACGTTTATGTCTATAACTTCAACTATGAAAATTAATCATCTCGAGGATCTCACCTTAATGTTTGCATGTATGAACTATCTTTTGTGCCGAATGCCTCGAGAATATCCAATGTGCATCATAAAATGTAACATATACAGCATTGAAGTTCCATGCTTAAAATTCGACACGGGGTATTTTAGTGTCCGCTGACTAAATTGATTATGTATGCATATAGGTGAAACTGAAAACTACAAGATATTATCTGCTGTAAATGCACGAATGGGGTCAATTGCTTTAGTTCACATTGAAGATATATGCAATGCACACATATTCTTAATGGAACATGCTAAAGCAGAAGGTAGGTACATATGCAGCACACAAAGTTGTACACTGTCTAACTTGGCAGCTCTTGTCTCCAAAGAGTATTCTAATCCAACAACACAAAGGTAGTGTTCTTTCTTTTTTTCTATATGTATGTATATTAAATTCTTCAGGGTTTTTTTAATTCATATTTCTGATGTTGTTCCTACATACATATATATGCAGCAGAAAGAGTCAGAAATATGACAAGGTTCCTACTGAAATTTCCTCAAAGAAGATAAAAGATCTGGGTTTCAGTTACAAGCATAGCCTTGAAGAAATAGTACATCAAACAATTATGTGTTGCCTAGATTATGGTTATTTACCTTCAGTTTAGCTACTAGTCTTTCAATGCCACTCTGTACATGATTCAAAGTAATTGAGCTTTTGTAGTTTTTTCACAAAAATAAATAAGGCACTATGGGTCTTTTAACTTAATTTAAAGTTTGAAATGTTACTTTTTTTCTTATCAAGTTAGTTATAGTTATTTTTTCATGTAATGTTGGTTTTTTGGTAACGACTACAGTACCCCAAATTTTTGTTGGGCATTGTTCCTGTAGGAACACACGAGGTGGATCACTGAAGTTGGTGATGTGATCTTCGTGCCTCATGCCTGGATTTCACATCTTTGGGCATACGCTCCTTCTCCAAGTTGGGGGTGTACCAACAAAGATACTTTGGTGTTAAAATAAAGTAGGTGTGAGCATATAGCAAATAAGTGAGTTGGTTATCGAGTAATCATATATGGGGTGAACCCCTATTTATAGAGTAATCTAATTTAAATACGTTCCAATTTGTTGCTATTTTCACCGAAGTGATCGTTGAGATCATTTCTAATAAGTGTTATGCGTCATCGTAACTGAATAGCTAGATATGTCAGAACTCATATTTGAATGAGCTCTTAAGTATGTAGAATGGTAGATGCACGTCTTGGCTTCAAGATCTTTTGTTTGTTGGTGTGCATGTTTCATGAGGTGACATAGGGAATAGTTTATGCGTTGCGTCACTCCTTTTTGCCGAGGTGGGCATGGCAGGTCCTCTTTGTATTAGGTTGTGCGATTGGGCCGGCTTGCTTGGTTTTCTTTGGTGCTTAATCCAAAATATATTTGGGTTGGGCCACTTAGCTCCATAATAGGTAAAATATTCAATATCAAATCATTTAATGTCATGTCAGTTTTTATATTTAATTATCTTAAAATAAATTTAAATTTTAAATTGATTTTGCCTAGAAGGTACTAAACTTCAAGATAATCGATTTATCATCGATTTATATTTATATTACCAAAAGTCTTACTTTACCATTGAAAAGAGTAAAATACTTTTTTTTTCGTCAAGCATACATTTTTTATTCATCGAGATAAATTCTAAATCCTATCATAGACAATTGCAAAATTTAATTGATTGAAATTAATATGGTTTATTATGGAAGATTTTGACCTCAAGGAGGGTCTAATTGTAGTCTACACAAATTTGTAACAATAGTGGACCGAGAATGAAAGTTGGTTCAACAATATAAAACATTTTTAAATGATAAGGAAAAAAAAATAGAAGACTAAACTTTTTTTTTTTTTGTCAGGTAGCCTAGTGGCTAGAATTCACCTTATAATGTGAATAAGTGGGGTGTCCGGGTTTCGAATCCCAACCCGCATATAATAATGCATTGTCCTACCAACTCAGCTATGTTCACGGGACGAAGAAGCTAAATATAAGCTAAATATAGCTAGTAATTTGCTAATAAATAAATGAAGTCAACTTTCAAACCACTAACTTACACTTTTCTAGTTTTGTATACATTCATTTTCTCCTACCTTGGTTTCAAGAATAGTATTTCATAGCCATCATTAATTATCAATGGAAAAAGAGCCCTGATTTTATCAACAACAAAAAAAGGAATAGATCCACTGATGTCAAAAATTTCAAGCATGATAGATGGCAGTTACACACTTACACTAAGGTATTGATGTGTCCAAACACATTTATAGTACATTTCATCATCTCTTACCCTAGTTACAATAATATTTCATGGTAAACATTAATATATAAATAGAAATACACAGCCCTTATGCCAAAAAATTCAAGCGTGATATATAGTAGTTCCACTAAGGTATTGATGAATTCAAAAGAACCAAGAACTTATAGTTGTGTCGGGTCCAATGTGAATCATCAAACTTAAATGATGGTTGGTCCATATGTTGAGCTTGTGTATTGTTGAGTAATTGAATGCTAGCCAAGATACTAAAAGAGGCAAACCTGCTGAATAAATGTGACCTAACTTAATTGCACTTTCATGAGTAGGTTTCTGAGTTTTAGAATGGGGACCAAAGTCTCCTACAAGAGAGCAACTCTATAAAAATCACTTAAAAAAATATCTAAGCTAATTTTGATCAAGTAATAGTAGCTTATCAACTAATTCCTGTATGATTTTGGTAACACACTTAATATTATGAGCAGCTGTGAATCATTTTCACCATTATTAGGTAGCTGATTTTGTTATTTAAATCCTTCAGTTGGTTCACATTGACACTTTCTTCAAGATTTTTCTTTTTCCTATTTTAGAGAAAACCCTAAAATTAGTCATCCAAGCACACTATTCTTGCAAAGTTTTTACCACCAAGCTAGTCTCAATTCTCAAATATTTGACTTAACAGTTATCACCGAATTCTATTACTGGTATTCTTTAAAAAGAAATATGGTGACATATGAAATATTTGAGGGTCTTATTTGGTGATTAAAGCTTTTTGGAAAACTAATTTGGTGACATTTTTTTTACCATCACTCTTACTTAAGAGGTGTTGGCTTTGGTAAAATAAATTACATGGGTAGACTTTTAAAATGGTCAGACCAACTTTAAAATCGGCTATAACCGATAATAGATCAAGTTCATAGCTAATATTTTTAAGGTAGGTCAGACTCAATCTGACGAAGTCTAACCCGTTCTTACTCCTAATTTTGGTTCATAATTACATATTTGTAATGTGGTACCAAAATTTGATCAGATGCTGACAATTTAGCAATCATTGCAAACATTGCTATCATGCTATGTAAATATGGTCCTAAAGATAGAGCTAAAAAATTTCGTTAAAAACTAGCTATATGCAAGGATAAACAAATGAGAAAGGTTAAGTTGGCAAATATGTAGTTTCTGGCTAAAGTCTATAGCTATTTGGCATCTTTTGATGTCTTTATCTTTCACTGTTTTTTCCTATGTCATTACTGAATATCTATCAAGTATCAACAACCGGTGATGTCTGCATCAAACATTAAAAAGAGAAGGCTATCAGAACTCAAAAGATTTACCATAATAAGCTTTAATGGTTGTGTAAGATTTGCAGCTTAATTTGCAAGTTAACCGTAACAACCTCTTCATATTTGTCAAGCTACTATTGAAGTATCTAATTTGAAATATCCAATTGAGTTTCATTCAATGACCTCATTCCTAAACCAGTGAAGTATAATGACGGTTAGTACACATATTTATGAGGTGCATGTGCCGTGAGAAATTGAAAGCTGTGCAGATGTTACTGCAATGAAGTGACATTACCAACCTCAGCTAGGTACACGCTCTTAAGAGTTATTACCCTCAAAGTGACCATTTGAACCTAGATCCTCTATGGTTGCTGTGTCGTGTTGCAGTTATAGAGATCATCATACAACTGCAACATCATACAACAGTTGTCGAGGATCCAATTTCATATATATTATATTGTCACACACTTAGATTCGATGTAGTTGAAATTTGAGATAACTCTGCATTCACGTAATCACATATTTAAAACATGGTCCGTTTGATCAAAATCGGATGGTTTATATCGGCAACAGTGTAATTGAGTGAATGCAAGTAAGGCAAATCCATGGGGGTCCAGAGTCTTGACCTTATCATAAATGGTATCTGTTCACATTAGGATTATCCAATAAAATCTTGGAAAGGATAACTAAAAATTAAACATTAATAAAAATCTACAGAACCAAAGGTGGAAGAGACAAGGAATGTATATGCCTAAACTATATGAATAATCACACTTCTGAGTTCAAATTCTTCTTCATATTTGTCCTCAAGTTTGAACCACCTTGTCCTGACTTTAACCATAACCATCTAAGAAGGGTCACATGCCTTAAATTTGGGCAACAACATTTAATACATCTTGCCACATCTTGCCATATATGCACTATGTAGGTCCTGCCATAGTTTGAGGTCCACTTAACATGTATAAGGAATTTTTATATACTACTCCCTCCATGTGATCTTATTTATAAGAAACGTCCGGTAATCCTATTTATAAGAGATATCAAGGTCAACAAAATTGACGTATCTAATTCAAAAATCAATACATCAAATTTTATTGACTTAAACATCTCTTATAAATAAGACCAACTGAAATAATACTCTATAATACTCGATATTGTAAGTATATTAGCCAAAAAGTAACTGATTATTATAAATTTATAACCTACTTCTATCAGTGTTGGACCACTTCTATATTGAATCAATTAGGACTTCATTCATTTAATGATCACTTGCTTATGGAATCTAATATTCGATTGTATTAAACTAAACCAAATAATTTTCACATTTGTCCTAGACTGCATTAGAACTAATTCACACTTTGTCCTAGACTGCATTAGAACTAAATTTAAATGAACATACAACTAAGATTCTTCCATCTTTCAATTTGACAAGCAAGAAGTTGATTCAAGAGAAATAATATATGTATAACCATTTTCTGACAACTTTTGTGATAATTTTCTCTCTCATACTCACATTATATTTTTATTTTCTCTCTCTATTGCTTTGATTTTTGTATCAATACATGATTTTCTTTGTAAAAAGATGGTTGTCCATGTGGTTGTCAATCATGTTCAAATAACATTGCTCTTTATTTAATCATCTTAGTTGGTCATTACTCATTTGAATGACTATTTTATTTATACACCTTCAATTAATTAACACTGACGCAAAGATAGAACCTGCAAACAAGCAACTACATTGTGCTTTCCAATGGAAATAAAGGAAGGAGAGATATAGTTATTAAATCTGACCATAAATTTGTACCATCATTTTACAAGTCTTCCATATTTATTTCTAGTTGTGACAATTCAAATTCAAATTTTCTGGTGCAGATGTAAAAATATTCACTGTCATTAAGCAAAAAAATTACAAATGTATGAATAGGGGGTTCATACAAATTACAATTACCATGGACAAGCACAAGTGACTTGACAAAAAAGAATCAAAATCCTTCAAAAGATGTAGGCCAAAGAACCTCCATATAAAAGCCAAAAGTATAGAGCATGTTCTGAATCATGGTAAGTTCGACGAAATTACAGGGCTACCGTGATTTTGTTGAAACTCTAAAGTTCTGCCAAATTCACTGTGAATCCAAACAGCGTCAACACTTTGATCCTGTTTTTGGGCTCATGATTTGCAAATTACCACAAAACAAGGAAGAAGAGCTCTAGGATTGAGCAAATAAAGCTCCTCAATGTTTGAATAAAGACCTACTTTACCAGCCAATGAATCAAATCCAGTTTGAGATGCCATTTCTTGAATGTTTTCAAGTGGCCTATGAACCCTACCAGCAATTACCCTGCATACTATCAATGCCTTTCTAAGTGAAGGTTCATTATCAAAAATCTCTATAGATTCAAAAGCTCTTCCACTTGTAGATGTTGTGAAAACACCTATGCCACCTTTCAATTCCTTCTTAGCAGAAAAACCACTCCTAATGATTCTACAAACACAACATTTTTCTGATAAACAAAGACTTGAAGAGCCATTGAGACCAAGAGAACAAGCAACTGTGGTTCCATAGAACCTTAAAAGTTCATTTCCATCAGCTAGACACCTAGGATGTTTCTTCTGGAGTTTGCTTGCTTTAATTTTCACCATCTCTCTATACTCTTCAAATCTAGCTAAAGTTTTTTGCATGTTGTGGACCTTTAAAACTCTCTCTATTCTGCCACAGTGGTTTTCTGACTTTAACCAGCTTGTCCTGCATATAATTTCCACTATTTTCCTTGATGAATCTCCTTCCACAAGTTCAGTAACTGCCAAGGGAAAAACAAAACTTTCTCTTAAAATTCAAAATTTATGAAACTCAAAATATATCAAAACAATATACAATATACAAATAACAACAAACTTGAACAAATCATTATTGTTCCTTGATACACTATTATTCAATGTTCACAATACTAGGATAAAGTAGATTGGAAAAGGGAGATAGTACTTTTATTTATCCTAGATATTTTGAAAATAAAATCTGTTGGAGAATATAAACAATTCTAAACTCAAATGGCAATGGAAAAAGCAAAATCAGCTTTACAGTTCCAAATTCAAAAAGTGTGGATTTATTATAAGATTTGTCACACCACCATAAAAAAATCTATAGCATATCTGATAAAGACTATGGCCAAAAAGTTTGTGGTCAGAAAAATATTTGGATAACCTAAAGCCAAAGAAGAATTTTTAATGAAAAAAATATTACTTACCAGCATGCTTGGAGAGATGGTGAGCTTCAGCAGCTTCCCATTTGTTAAACTGTTCACCACATTTGTGACAAGTAACAGTTGAAGAACCATTAGAATCTGTCTCAAGAGACATCCTATTACTTGAATGAACACCACCACCACCATGAAAACCATTAGACCCTTCTGACAAAAGAAAAGGAGATTTCCTTGGAGGAGTTGAAGAAGTTCTAAAAGAAGGGTTAAAGTAATGCATTGTAGGGTGTCCTCCAGGACCAGGTGTACCAGGTCTTAAAGTACCAACATAAGTTGAAGAACCACCACTACTACTACCACCACTAGCATTATTACCACCACCGTTAATCCCTTCTTGAAAACCAGTGATTTTTAACTCACACCTTGAGTTACTCAAAATAACTTCATGAGTTATTGGATTAAGAAACTCACTGCTTCCTATAGATCTTGGACTGCAACTTGGTGGCTTTTCTATATGTCTTTTGCTTCCATGGATAACATCTTTTAGATTTGCTATTGACCTTGAACAACCTGATCTTCCTCCTCCTCCTTTTTTTGTTAAGATTGTGCTTAAATGCTTTCTTGTTTTTGGATCATGTACATCTGATGGTTCTGATTTGCAATGTAGTGACTTCTTCAAAGAAAACCACACTGTTGGCATATTACCCTTTTTGGTTTTCTCCTTATACATCAAACTAGATTTCCAACTTCCAAGGCTTTTTCAAAAGGGTCCATGTTTCTCTTTGGTAAGAGAATGAAAACAAAAAAGAAACAACTCTTCCTTCAAGCATGCATGAAAGGGTTATCTGAAAGAAGAGAAGAACGCAGAATGAGTTAGGTAGGTGATATCCGTAGGTAAGAAGAACAAGCAAATGAGACAAAAGAGAGGGGGATGTATAGTAAAAAACACGGGTGTGTGTTTAGTGATTTGAAAGAAAACACAAGAATCTTTTGGCTCTTTATATTTGGATATGGAACATGACAAGTGATTCTCTTGTACAAAACATCTACTGAGACACTGTTGTAAAACTTAATAAATGTGAGTTAATTACTCAACCTGTGTTGTTTTTTCAACTTTTTATTACATTGTAGTATTGTACTACTTTTTGTCCTCTTTATTTGTTGTTTAATAGAAGTAGTAGTATATGTTTTAGGAAACTAATTAGTTTTATCTATTTTTAAAGTAACTAATAATTTGAGAGAAGTCAATATTTCACACAATCAAATAAAATGAGAGATTGAAAAAATATATGATAACAACCACTAGTATTTTTTTTTATAACCCACCTTAATTAGGATATTTTAACCTCTATTAGGCACCGCAAAATATCTCCACAATTTGGGTCTTAATCGGACCGCTATAGGATCGATTATATGATTTTTTTTTACTGTCTAGTTTTTTATCTATTAAGGTTGAATTACATATAACTTAACTCAATTAATAGGAATATTGCATATTATATGCAGATTCGAACCTCGAATACTTAAAAAAACTTATAAGTATAAAGTTTCTATTATTGTTCAGCGGTGATCACTATCTATTGATAAATTTGTTGAAACACATGGTGGATTTCTTCCCTCAACCAAATTTGTTGAAACACATGCTGAACTTCTCACCACTACTTAACAAATCCAATTCTTTGGACTAAAAAATCCCAAAAAATTTATATGAAAAATAAAAGGTAGATATATTTATAGGGACTAAAAATATAGTTAATCCTATAATATTTCATACAAATAAATACATTTTAAAATATTCAGTGATATAATTAAATGCTTGTGTAAAATAAAATCATGTCAATGGCCTATACAAATTAAATGTATTCCATTATGCTGATTTATCTTATAATTTTTCAAATGTTATTATGATTCCTATATGAGTTGGGTTTAGTGATAAAAATTGATTTTAAATGAATTGATTATAGTTAAATGTTGATGGAATATAAAATGATTTAAGTTTTGATATGTATTCGTAAAAATGAATTCAACATTAAATTTAAGTGTTGAAATAAAATTTAGAATTAAAAGATATAAATCATAACTTTAAGTTATCATCAACCGTCAAAAAACAAAGTTGAAGTTAGACTCAATTATGTAGGTAAAATTAATCATATTGAAAAACATTTAAAGAAGTCAAATTTAGTTTTACACCAATCAATTTTTAAACGTCCAAAAGTAAAATCAAACATACGCTTTTTTAATAGAAGTAATTAAACATACACTTATAACATAGTTAAAATTACTTAAACATATCTAAAAGTCCTAACTCAATTGGTAAAAATGTCAAAATTATTAGGCCGAATGTCATGATTGAGATTCAAGTCTCGATAGCCATTTCGTCTATTAAAAAAATAATTACTTAAACATGGTTTAGTTTCCATCTTTATGGTGATGAACTCCAAACCATTAGCAATTGCTATATAGCATTGCTAGAAGTGAAATTTCAGTATCAATGTGCTGGATTTCTAGTGTACCAAAAAGTAAATATATATGTAATGAAATAAATCGATTATTCTTCAAAAAAAATAAAAAATAAACCGATTAATCATGAATGATTAGGATATAAGCCACTAGCCTCCACTCTTTATTTTACTTTTTTAGTTAGAGAGATCAATGGGACTTTTACTTCTCGCTTCTCGGTGTCACCCTTAATATGGGGATTAGTGGGGAACAATAATGAACCCAAACTTCACAATAACATTGTGCCACTTGAAAATGTTACAGTAATAAAAAAGTGTGCTCTTTAAAAATATGAGAGCTCATTATTAGTTTTGACCATTATCAAGTTGTGAAGATCGAAAAGGTGGTGAAACAGATGCAAGATAGTAACTTAGATAAGAGAGATTTAAGTGTGGGAAATTGGACTACAAAATCAATGTACAACTTTGGCTATGTTTCCCTCTTTTTTTTTTCGTAGTCTTCATTTCTTGTCGTTATGCTGCCCTTAAATAATGCATTACACATGAACAAGATTAGAGAGGGTTAAGACAAACCAAAATATTTTAGTTTTAAAGACCAAAATTAAGAGTCTAAATAATTCAAGTTAAGGCCATGGAGGACAAAGGGTAAGGCAAAGAGTGAAACATGGGAAAGTGTCATACAGAGTGTCCCTGATGATGATGGGTTGAACTTTGAGCATGTGTGTGTTGCTTCAATCCATTATTATTCAATTCCTTGATTAAATGCAAGCACATGTTACACTCCCAATTTTGCCTTTAGATGGACCATTTTGATCAATTCAAAAAATATTAGAGGCCATCTAATAAATAAATAAAAAGATAAATAGCACATGATCATAACCTTAAATTGAGAAGGCTATAGTTGACACCTCGTTTATTATTTTATTCTCATTTTGTTACCATGTTTTCAATTTAAGGTCATCTTAATTTATGAGGGAGAGATGGAAGTTTTAGAGGATTCATGTTGGAACAAATTCAGCAAAAATAAATCTGAAAATCTTGTCCTATATTTACTGTCAAGGAACATGGGCTGGTTAAATGTGAATATGTGTTGTCAGTAGTCAATTTTGACATTCAGATTCAGTTCCTGCCCTAAGATCTCCATCTTATTTTTTTATGGAAAATATCTCTACTTTATTTTTCAAAAATATTATTTTGACAGCTTAAATTATCCAATATATTTACTGTTCATTTTTTTTTTCGTTTTTTAAATAGTTTTTTTTTTCTCCATTTGATTAAAATACATTTGTAAATTAGCAACCAAAAAGAAAATATACATTTCTTATTACTCACTCATCATTTTTCTCCACAAAGTGCTACTGCTCGCTCATGAAAAGTACTGTTACTTTTTTTTATGTTTCTTTTTTAGTACTTTTTTTTTTTATGTTCAAAAGTGCTTTATTCCGTTATAACTTATAAGTCAAGTATCGCAATCAAATATCAATTTTGTTTCTACTCCAATAAAACAACAATACAGATATTTAAAAATAAAAAAAAATAAAAAACAATATAGTTTTCTACTAAAAAAAAAAAACAGTATAGTTTAGTTTATACAGCCTAACTACTACAAATATTCGAAAGAGCAAGAAATCAGAATATGTTCCAGTAGATTATAAAATTAAAATCTGATTCTGAACTTTACAACCGTTTATTCAGATTTTAAAATTATATCCTAAGATATTTGGATTTTTCTTCTATTTAGTTACTTCAAAGGCAGATTCTAAAAGCGGATTCATAATTGGTTGGACAAACACTTTTCTAAAGGTAGACAAATAGACATTGGTAAGGTCAGTAGGCCAATCAAGTAATTTGTATGAATGTGTTCCTTCTACATTTCTTAGAAAATTAGGAACAGGAAAAAAATTATTAATGAAAGTGACATTAATGACTATTTATGTATTAATCAAGTTAAACACTTGAGCTCAATTAAAAGAGTTGTATCTAACACCTTAATATTACAAATTTAATTTTTTATCATTGAGTTAATACTTCAACTGTCTTCATTCCTTTCTTGAAGAGGATCAAGAGAGAATGGTTTTAGGTTAGCTTGCTTGTGCGATGACATTGATGGTTTTATGAGGAAAAAAAAATCAAATCAATTAATTGAATTCAAGTGTTTAACGAACTTTAAAAGAACGAATTGTTCATAAGAATCTAAGTTTAGTTATTTAGTAGAACAACTTTTTGTTAGATTTTATGCTGCCCGACCTAACTTTGGATTATTAGAGCCCCTTCCTCTTAAAACCAAAAAGTTAAAAAAAAAAAAAAAAAAATTAACAAATAATATCTACTTTTCCTTTGAAGCGAAAATCGCAAATTTCCATATTGTTATGGTTTGAGGAGGTTTGTGGTGGTATTTAAACAAAGCAACACGTGAAGAGAAAAATGTAACCCTCCAAATAAGTTTATAAACGTGTTATGGATGAGCTCAAGGATTACTGGTAGTGATTTAGGAGTATTCAAATTTAAACCGATCCAAAATAAAATCGCATATCGATCCAAGAAAATCAAAAACCGCAAAAAATTGGAAATTTTAAGATGTGGTTGGATGTTGTTTTGTAAAAACCGCTAAGACCGGATCGGATTTCATATCATTTTTTCAAAACCAAACCGAATTGAACCGCAAAAGTAAATATTAATACTTATTTACTCTTTTATTAGTATTATTATAGTGAATTGTTACGTTGCTGGTTGGTTTTTAATCTTCTATATTGCACTAATTTAATCTATATTATTATTAATAATCGATAATTTTCATACTGTAATTTTAATTTTTTAGTATATTTTGCATCAAACCTATTATTTTACCATGTTTGTGTAATAATTAATAAAAATATTATATTCTTCGAAAAAAGTAAATAAAAATATACATATTTTGTATTTTGGATATCCAAAAACCGATCCAAATAAAACCGCATATATTTAGATCAGATTGGTTCGGATTTTTTTAAAATAGTCACCCAAACTGAATCGCATGTAATTTTTATTTTGGATCGGATGACATTTTACCTCGAAGCCGATCCAAACCACACTGTCAACACCCCTATAGTGATCTAATTCAGACAACAATGTGGTTACTTGGTAAAAATCAAGTTCAGGGTTTCTAAGTGTAACGTAGATGCCGCATGATGGGAGAGACTTGATGTATTTTATGGCGATCTTGATCTGGAGTGATCAGAAACGTCGGTCTTGTTGAGCAGCAATCCTTAGAGATGCAAAGTGGAGGGAGGAGTATCAGCAAGCACTCAAGTAATAGATCGTTGGATTGATCTCAACGTTTTGTTTTCATCTGATAGTTTTATGAAAAGTTGGATTGAATTGGGGTCTCTTCATTTCATTTCTATCTGTTGATGATGGCAACAAATATGAAGTGTTGGTTTGTTTCATGACGCATCATCCTCGTTTGTTGATTCCTTTTGGTACAAAAGGATGTTTGGATCACTCTTCTTTCATATTTTGTACTTCCTGGTTTAGCTTCTCTACTAATTTTCTTCATGCACCTGCTTAATGTCAACACAATTGATCTATTTGGAATGTTCATAATTAGTTACTTTAGCTCAAAGCTTAGGTAGACCAACGCATGAGGACAAAAAAACAATCCCCTTCATCCCATCACAATCCTAATTAAGAGTAATTGCTTGCCAGTTAATTATATCAATATATTACCTTGAATTATAATTCTGTTTTTAGGCAAGAAGAAACATTTATCTAGACTAGGTGTCTGAAAGAATAATTCTAAATTCATATAAACAGAAAGTACTATGCTACATTCTGCCCCCCCTTTAAGAAATACATTAGCATAATTAAATAGATTAAAGAATTGTTAAAAAATAATAATAAAACCCTACACAACTATCCCTTTAAAAATGACTGTCTCAAAATCAAAACAATCAAACTAATCAATAATCATAATGATAGTTCCAGCCTCCAGCCATGTCTGTACATATCTCATTTTAGTTTGAAGTGTTAATATCACAGTCACTTCCACCATATATCAAGAAAAATGTGTAACCATCCTCCCTCTGCAAATATAAGTTAAAAAAAACATGAATTCAAATGATATAATCTCCTTTAATATTTACGAAAGGAAAGCAAGTCTTAAAAAGTTACAATACCATTTCCAACTTGAACCTATGGACTCTCTTCATCTGAACTATCGTCATCTATCCTCCTTTCAGCTATAGCTGGAAAAAGCCGCTGACGAAAATCAGAAGGTGATGGACGTGTATCGGACGAAGACAGTCCTCGTGAAGTTTCTTGTTTTATAGGTTTTGCTGGCTTCTTTTGTGCATCTCTCACCTCCTTACATACTTTATCCAGCATTATTAAGAAGTCTCTTACTACTACAAACAATCGCAAGCCATCATCCTTCGTAGCATTCCCGTGAAAATAATCGCCCGTGCTCTTCACCAGAGCCATGATTTTCTTCTCATCTTCAAGCAGTTTCTTAACATCAGCCTCAGCGTTCTTGACAAAACTTTCCACTGTCTCACGAAACCCTCTATCGTCCTCCACATTCTTCAGGTTTTTGTTTAGTATATCTTTGGCTTTCACAAGACCGTGGCCAAGTTTGATAGTGGTTGCTGTTAAGCTGTCGGCATCTAGAACAGATCCTCTTTTAACATTCTCAAGCTCAGTGCTCAAGTGTGAAACCATCTCAAGACCAAGCTCGCGATAGTGGTCTTCTGTTTCATGAAGCTCGTCCGTTTTAATATTAGACAAACTCTGGCTATCTTTCGCCGCTCGAGCAGCTTTTATGCCCTCAGAGCGGATAATCTCTTGAACAACAAAGTGTAAAAGTGTAGTCTTGCCGTCTGTTCCTTTAACATCAGATAATTTCAAGAGTGTATCAAGTTTAAATGCTTGTGCACCGCCACGGTATGTTCCGTCGTTCATACGGTTACCAGTTTTGAGAACAGCTTCAAGAAGTTTGTGGAACAGCCGGCTGTTTCTTAGTTCCTTACAAGCAACCTGACATTTCAAATGAATTATAGTGAGAGGATGCACGTTACAGTGACAAAAAAGCATTGTGTTTGTGTGTGTGATGGTACTCACTCCTCACCATTAAAACTGATTTACAATGTTCACCAGCATTTCGAATTGTGCACTTTTAAAATCAATGGAATACTAAATTGAAACAAGTCGAACTCATTAAGTTTCATATGAATCAAAAAATGATTTGTACTAGATGTGTATATCTTACCATGTAGGCACAACTACATGTATTTTAAATATGTGAAACTATAAGCTACTTGATGCACAAAAGTTATTAATCTAAATTTTCTAAAATTTTGCATTCAAAACAAAACAAAACAAAATAATATAATAAGTGTCGATTTAGTGGTTGGATTAATGAGAAACAAATTCTATTAGAAGATGTTGAATTGTGCTAGTTAAGGAAGTTTAACAGATAAGTGAAATGATCACTAACCCTGTTTTTGTGTAAGTATATTGGACGACTACACGCTCAAGCCATTCTATGATCGGATTTACATTTACTTAAATATACGATTTTTATTTCATACCGATAACACATGATAGAAAGACCATGAGCAATGCAACTGAAGGGGCGATGCAATTTAGATCATACCTCTAAAACTGCAAAAGACTCCATAGTAGTAGTGAGCTCCTCTTTAAATGTACACATAAAAAGCAGTACTTCCATTCGCTTAAACGCAGAGGGAATGTCCACCATGGCTTTCAGGAAACGGTCAGCAGGCCCAAGTTGAGACAGATCACCATTAAAAAGTCTAAGCTTAAGTTCTTCATCTGATGTCGGTGCCATCTTCAACAAGGTTTGAAGGAATTCCGACGGTAGCTCATTTCCTGATCAGCCAACGACTGGTTAGAAAGATATCATACAGGTGGAACAAGAGATGCCTAAATAAGTTTGCATCTAAATTTCTATGTATACTTTCATCATGTTCAATCAGTAAACCAAACAAGGAATAATTTATTTTGCTCAAAAGAATCTAATACCCCCTATTACAGTTATCAGCAATTTCTTAGGCAAACTGAAGGAACAAGAACTCACCTTCATAAAGTGCATCACAAACTTCTTCCATCGTCACGTTCAATGCGCGCAACAGAATTAATAAATTTTGTGCTTTCTTTTTGTCGACGATCTGGATATATTGAGGTGAAGGGTCTTGGGAGGAGGAAGACTCCTTCTGCCGTTGACCATTGTTCTTATTCACAGCATTATAACCAAAAAGTGTCTCTATCATCTCTTCATTAAACCTATAAAATTGTCATTAAGGAATATTAGCAGCTATTCATAAATTATTGTCCATGCTCAACAAAATAATTTTTGGATTTGGTCCTTACTGGAATGATCCTGATTTGATCTGATTCCAAACCATTGATTGATCTGAATTAGCTGGAACCTTATCCCAGAAAAATGGCTTTAGTTTGGCTTTAGAAGTATCAGCTCCACCTTCTGCACCTGCTTCAGCATTCTCTGTAGCTTTTGGTCCACCAGCCTTTGGGCCAATTGGAGGACGAGGAGGAGCTACGCCACTCTTAGGAGGAGGAGGAGGTGGACGAGGACCAGGTTTAGCACCAGATGGTGCTGGTGGTGGTGGGGGGGGAGGACCGGGTTTGGCACTAGGTGGTGCAGGGGGTGGTGGGGGAGGAGGACCGGGTTTGGCACCAAGTGGTGCAGGGGGTGGTGGAGGACTAGGTTTGGCACCAGGTAGAGCAGGGTGTAGTGGAGGGCGAGGAGGAACAGGTTTGGCACCAGCTAGTAATGATTGTGGTGGTGAAGGAGTAGCAGGAGGTCGAGCACTAGCAACACCAGACTGTCGAGGAGGAGGAGGCGCAGCAGCAGAGACGGCAGTATTACCAAAAGGTGTGAACGAAGGTGGCTCATGGGGAAGAGGATTCATCCTGCCTGGAGGAGGTCTTAAAGGTGGCATTCCAGAATGGATAGTTCCCACTCTCCCAGGAGGAGGATTCAATTCAAATGGCGATCCGACAACAGCAAAAGCTCCCATCGATTGATTTCCTTGCAGTGAGGTCTTCTTGTTGTCTCCTAAATTATTACTTGATGACTGAAATCCAAGCTTCTCCCCTTTTGTCGTATTTCCAAAAGCATGATTGGAAGGACCTGTACAATAAAGTCAATGTCACAACAAGTATAACACATTAACAAAGTATGAATGGAATGAAATGAAATGTATTATAATAATATGTACCAAAAGAATAGTCATTCATGCTCAAGCTGAGCAGAGGCCTCTCATCATTTTGTCTACGCCGGCCAGCCTTACGAAAGCATAAAAAGAACAATGCTGCAGCTATAAATATCACCGATATAGTTATAACTACAGAAAGAACAACTGTTGTTTTATTACTATGGTTATCTTCCTTCCCGCTTGTGTCAGAAGATGGAGGAGCAGAAATGTCTGCAGCTGCTGGCGGTGTCAGTTTTGGGAAAAATGAGGCTGGTGACAAAGGAGGAGAAAGAGGTTTAGGAGGTAGAGGCGCTGGAGCGGGTGATGGGGATAGGCTGGGTTCAGGCGATGGAGGGAGACTGGGTTCAGGTGATGGTGTGAGACTCGGGGTAGGTGATCCAACTGTGGGGCCTAAACTAGGTGGTTCTGATATGTGCTGGAGCAAAACACGGCCTGGATTTCTTCTAGGAATACTGGATGTGGAAAAAAGATATCCTGTATTAGTGACATGCCATATCTTGGAATCATCCTCTTCGCCTAAGACATGTAATAGAAGATTATTTTTTCTCAAATAATGAAGAAAGATTTCCTTGATTTGAGGATGACAAGCATTAAGCAATTTTTGGATATCTGTTTGAGCAAATGGTCGAACCGTGGAGCTGACTTTATTGGTGCTTGCAAACAATTCCAGTGGGAGGCATAAATCATGATATTCAACCTCTTTCTTTAAATGAATAAAATCTTCACAGCAAGTGGTCCTAAATACCTTTGCCTGCAGTCATGAAACTTGCAACTTTTAGAGTTTATGAATTCATTGATTGAAACAATGGAGCACATAATGCTAAACTTTATGTTCGCTCAAGTACGACAAATGACCAGGAACAGTCAATGATGTGTAACTTAGTGTCAAATGACCGTGGCAATAATTACATAAGAAAAGTTATAAGTTTATCTTGCTAAATAAAAATAAAAGTTCGTGCTAATCATGTGAGAGGTAAGAGAATTTCAGAGCGCAATCTGGTTGAAGCAGAAGCTTTAGATGTATTCATAGATTATAGTATCATATTTCTTCATTGAGTTCATGTGTTTCCCATGTCAATATAGCACATGTAAAAAATTAATTACTGGCAGATTGTCTTGCATATACTCAAGCAATCAAATAGCATTATAAAATAAAACTAAACTTCGCAAATATAAGATCTCTGGTGAGTGGTGATCGTTAAGATACCCAGAAAATTAGGTTCTGCAACTAATAGCTGGGAACATACAGAAAGAATGCCAAAAAGAGGATGGCACAGTTTAGTATCAGAACTCAATGTCATGATGGAAAGTACAGGAAAAATAACAACTCTAGTACTCAATCCCGTCTACACCATTTTTTCACGTGAAAATAGTTATTCAGAAGATAAACATATAAGTAAGACCGTTCTCTTCTATCATGCCACCAAAATTTTGCCTAAAAGTGCAAACTAATATAATTAGATATGGATAGGTATAGTGGGAATTAATTAGATTTAATGTGAATAACATGGCCTCTATTTTATCAATGTCCCTGACTAGCAGTACTTATATTCATGTTTGGACTGTACGGGCAAACAGAGGTTGGCCCAGTTGATAAGGAGTTTCGTATATCCCACAAGGGCGTTGGTTCAACTCCCGCGGGGTAATCTATAAGTATCTCTGGCAATGCTCTTTGAGGAATGAGGTCTGCACTGGTGAGTTCCGAGACCCAACTCACCTAAACCTCAATCTAAAAAACAGTTTGACCGTACGGAGTATAGGCCAAGTAATACAAACAGCTCAAGCAGAGGCTCAGCCAAATAATAAGAAACACCAGACTATTATTTTCATTCAGAAGTCATTTAAAACCCCAAATTTTCTTACTTCCAAATTTATGTACTCTTCGCTTTTTTGTCATTTCAATTTTCAACTTCAAAGCAAACAAAATCTAATGCATACAAAGCTACCAATATCCAAGTAACCAGTGAAAGGAGTCTTACCGTGTGCTCATCCAACAATCCAGATGCTGAATCAAATAGTTCTCTAACCAAACCATCTTGTGTTTCCTTCTTTTCTATAGAGCTAACTGCTGCTACAAGTTGCAGAACTAAAAGAACGCAAAAACTAAACTTTATGACAACCATATATCTCTCAATTCCCATTAACAAGTGCTTGATATTTTTTTCATCTCATCAAAGAACTACACCCTCAACAAGAACAACCCTACAATCCCTTCGTCACTAAGAAACACAATTTTCAATAATCCAACACCAACCCACTTCAATTCCTTAGCAGAACACAATAATTATGCGAAACCCACAAAGGATTTCTAATCAAAGATCAAATTTTCAGAATCAAACACAATTGAAATCAAACCCCAGAAAATTTTCCCTCTTCAACAAAATTTCAATCAGATCAAGTAAAGACAAAACCCACCAGAAATAACAACGAAAAAAACAAAAAGTAACAAGAGGGTGTTGGAGCATCAAAATCAAAAAGTACCCTCAAGAAACAAACAACCCTACAAATGTAAAATACAAAGTTGAAGTCCAAAGAAAGATTCAACAAAAGGGTATTTGCGTCAAAGAGGATCCAAGCTAAGCAGCCACAAAAACAAGTAGTATTTGTTTAGTTGACTGTGAAAGGTTGAACACACAAACGTTGTTTTGTGTAGAGACCGTGTTTTACGAAAGGAACGAAAAGGAAAAGACTTTTGATGGAAAGAAAAGAGTGTTTTTTGGGGGAAAACAAGGAAGTTTCTTGGGGGTAGACAGAAGAGAAAACTACGCGTAAAAGACCGTCTTAGGACTTAGGAGGAAGCAAGAGGGGTTCTAGATTCGGACATTGCCAAGCTGCTTACACTCAGTCTTCGTTTCGTGCTAACCTTGATTTTTAAATGGCTAAAATATGGTTTTGGTCCCTGCAAATATGTCTCATTTTGGTTTTAGTCCCTGTAAAAAAAAATTGTTGTTTTTGGTCCCTGCAAAATATTTTGTTTTTGGAAATAGTCCCTGCAGGGACTATTTCCAAAAACAAAATATTTTGCAGGGACCTTTTTCAAAATCAAAAGATTTTGCAGGGACTATTTCTCTAATAAATGGTTCAGTCATCATGTGACACGTGTACAAATTATCACAAAAGTGGAGTCAGGGACCAAAACCAAAATGAGACATATTTGCAGGGACCAAAAACAACAAATTTTTTTTGCAGGGACTAAAACCAAAACGAAGCATATTTGCAGGGATCAAAACCATATTTTAGCCTTTTTAAATTCATTCAAATAATAAAAAGAAAACATATTAAAATAATAAAAGAAAAACAAATATTCTTCTTCCTTTCTTTATTTGATAATTAAAAGGAGAGTAAATGATCATCTCTATTTATTTTTTTGCTTAATTGCACTTTTGGACCCCTACGTGGCACCTCACTAATGAACTGGGGGTCCAAAACTGCCAGAGAATCAAAATATAAGGGGCTGTTTTGTATTTAAATTAGTTAGGAGGTCATAACCGCAACTTTTAGAAAGAAAGGGGTCCAAAAGTACAATTAAACCTTATTTTTTTATTTTTTTTATGTTGTCCGATGTTCAAACCTCAGACCTTGCATATATTAATGTTCTTATCAGAGTAAATAGGCAATTACCCCTTTGAAATTGTAAGTTTCGTCAATTACTCCATGAAATTACACAACATTAATCAATTTATCCCCTCCGTCAAATTTTTCAGTCAACATGACGTTTTGCAAATATCCCCCTGAAGTTTTGCACTTATGTGCAAAATACCCCCGAACTTAAAAATTTATATTTTTTTCTTAATATATCTAACCATAATATAAAACAAAGAATGATTGCAAAGAAGAGATTATTGAAATGAGTTGTGTTATTTGAATAACCATTTGTTGAAACAACTTATGGGACAGCCATATATTTAGAAAGAAAAGTAGGTATTAACACGAAAACCAAAACAATAGAGAGAGAAAGTAAAAATATAATGTGAGTATGAGAGAGAAAATTGTCACAACTATTATCAAAAAATGATTGTACAAATATCATTTCTCTATTAAAATACCTGCATAATTGATAATTTGTCACTTTGTACCTTGAGATAACATGCACAAGGATATGTAAGTGCCTATCATGCAAAGAAGAATATGTAAACCAATCTACTTTCATAACTTAAAAGAGAGAAGTTACAACTAGCATTGAATTTATTTGTAAAAAAAAACATAATTTTTTCATATTTATTTCTAGGTATCCAATTTCTGGGTATGCATATAAATCCATGGATGGATTATAGGAGTATTGATATTTCTTCATCTCTCCTTCCACATTTGTCAAGGATAAGAAAAAAATATATATATATTCAAGTTCATAGGACATTTTGAACATAAGTGCAAAACTTCAGGGGATATTTGCAAAACGTCATGTTGACTAACAGAAAATTTGACAGAGGAGGTAAATTGATTAACGTTGTGCAATTTCAGGGGGGTAATTGAAGTTTTGTTAATTCCAGGGGATAATTGACGAAACTTACAATTTCAGGAGGGTAATTGTTTATTTACTCGTTCTTATCAACTGGGTTAAATTTACAAGGACGGTCATCTGTATCTCTGACTCTACATCTCACTGTTACAAAGGTCTACGACTAAGAATGAAATACAAAATAATCATTAATTATGCATTTCCGTTATTAATTTTGTATATGACGTTAAAACTTCTATTAACCGATGAGATGACAAATGTTTGTGCCGATAAAGTATATGATATGTTACAGGGACTAAAATGAAAGTAAAAAATCAAAAATCAAATCTCTAAATTGAATCTCAAATCCCTAAACCTTGAATTTAATCACTAAATTCCCAAATCTCAAATCTCTAAATTTCAAATCCCTAAATTTTAAAAGTATGGACGTTCGCGATGTGTTTAGATTTTTGGTATCGATTTGTGGTTTTATTTTAGATCAGTTTGGATTAATTTATTTTACAATTTTTTTTGTTGATACAACTCTTTTTTTTAATTCGTGAAAAAGTAAGTGTATTTTAAATAACATCCTTCATAGGAATAAAAATAAAAAAAGATTCAAAAATAAAATTTAATGAGAAATATTTCCGTTATGGAATTTAATACTCCCATCCTTAATTATATGACTTTCACAAATAATTATTTGGCTTTAAATCTAAGAGTCTTTACAAAATTTTACATACATTGGTGATTTTTTTAGAAAATGTTCATATTTAATTTACCAATAAAAAACGTAAATACAATTTTTTTTCTTTAACTAACGTGAATACATTTTATCCCTCTATGTATTTATCATGGCTTAACTGTTTCTAAATTGTGCCCTAAACCGTTAAGTGTATGTTTGATTCCATTTCTAGAGGGTTATAGCTTAACTAATTCTATATGTTTAAAATTGATCCTAACATGATTGGTCGCTTTTGTGTATAACTGATTTTGTCTCTCTAATTGATTATAATTGAAGTTAGCATTTGTAACTTTTGATTTTAGAATTGATGATTAATATCGATGGTGGTTATGAATGTGAAGGCGTGTTTTTTTCTCCAATTGTAAAAGCCCTTGGAAATAGTGATAAGTACTTTCCGAACAAGACGGAGTGATGCAGTTCGTAGAATATATCGTTCACCATTGTTGAAGTGCATTGGCGATAATTGTCTATGGGCATATGAAGTGTCTGCTGACAATGTGGATGACTATGATCGAATTGGATAAAGCACTACAATGAAGTTTTTAATTTTATAGAGGGTTTGTAACAGGAGTGTACACGATTTTTGGATCTCACTACTTGAGAAGGTCTAACAATGACGACATCAAACGCCTGCTACAAATATGGGAGGCACATGGCTTTCCAAATAAGTTGCAATCCATTGATTGTATGCATGAGCAATGGAAAAATTGTCCAATGATATGGAAAGGTCAATTTATTTTAGGAGATCACTAGGTATATAACCCGTGCGTTGCACGGGTTTGACCATAATGTTTGTATAATATTGAATTATTTTTTGATTTTAAAAAAGGGCTTCGTCAATGATTTAAAATTAGAAATAATCTATAAGTTTCATATAGAAATTGTTACTTTTTAAACGTTTAATGTGTTGAAAGCATCATTTTCAAGAAAAAAATTTCTTTAGACTTTTTAACACATACTTTAAAAACACTCGTTTGCATTTTCTTTTAAAAAAATACTATTGAAATTGTCGAATATTTGCTATATTGAAAAAAAGGATAGTTTTTAAAAAAGAAATTAAAGCATATGATATCTATCTACTTAATTTTTATGACTGTTTCAAATGGATACACCAAAAAAAATGGATACAAATTTACAAACACATCCTAAAAAACTTCTTATAATTTTATAGACTAAATTAACAAAGGAATAAAAATACTAACTAAAGACAGATCTAAGGATCCAAGAGACAAAAAAGAATGTTAGTTTGTTTTTGTGAATGTATAGATTATTTTTAAACTATAGGGGAACACTGGAACTATAATTTTGATAACAATGACACTGATAATATTTTAAATAGTCTCGTGAATTTAAACCATATTTATTCAGGTTATGAAGTCATGCTCGTACCACTCAATTAAGAAAAATTAGAGATTTTGAATTCGAATTTAGATCTTTATATATCATCGTTTTTATAGCTACTTTATTTTTAAAACATGTAACCTAAGAAATCATGTCTTATTCGATTCATATACCAGCTACACATTCTTAGCTTGTTATATGAATCTTAGTTTTATCTAAATAATAATTTATATAAACATTGATTGGCATAGTAAGCTATAGCAACACTTATTCGTATCCAAGCACCATCTAATTTTTCATTTAAAGGCATTATCAAAGTCATTAAGCTTTCCCCTGTTATCCCATGTAATTTATTTTTGTGGAATCCAAATAATTTTTGTATCAAATTATTTGGGCAGGATAAAAAAATAATTAACCTTTACATCTTTTTTATAAATCAACCATAAACATATATTACTACACTCTTTAGGTACGCTACCATGTGTCGTTTTGATGGTATATCTTTTGTCCTTCATGTTCGTGCAGTGTCTTCTTTCATACATGGACGAATTGAATTCTTTCCCATAGTAGCAGGTAGGTAATGGTTGTAAAAAATTTAAATACTAATCAGTAGATACAAAATCAAGCTCCAATTTCACTAATTGTGTTGGACATTAATAATATACTCAAGCATGCTTTCATGATATTATCATATCATAAACCGTGCTGAGGTGGTGGACATAAATAAAAATCAACCTTGACGCTTGTTTCTAGAGAAACAAATGAGCCTCATGTTTATATTATGAATAGTTTTTTTATCTGGTATATTGTCTATATTCACAAAGTTTTTGTGTGCGATTTTTTATCTAGTATATTATGAATAGATTTTTAGTCAACATATAGAATACACAATATATAAAATACTAATTACACCACATAGGAGAAATATATTGGAAGCAAAGGCAACATTTTTGTATCAAGTATGAATAGCTAGGTTCTAAAATTAAAAATATAAACTATGCACTGCAATTGTCTCACCTGTTGAATTTGAAGAGAAAAAAAGTTCACGATGAGACCACAAATGTTTGAGATAAATACATTCTTCTTCTTATACAATAAACATAACACTCTCCGACTGAAATTTCACACGTCTAAATACACAAAGGTTGTACATAAGGCACATATATATTTTAACTCATCCGACTTTTTTATACTATTGTTGAATTGGAAGGCTATGAAGAATTTTAAAAGGTTGAACTCTGAAAAGGTTACACAGTAAAAAGGGATCCATCTCTTCACCTTTTTATACTATTTTTGTTTAAAGGAATGAGTTAGCACTATTTTCCTCAAATTAAACGGACGTTATATAATAAATTATGGTCAATAAATTTGTAACTGGTAGATGAAAAAATTGAAGAAAAAAAGAGCTACATGTAGTAGAATAGACGTAAGAATAAGAATGGATAGTGGGAGGGAAGTTACAAAGCTCAATTGGCAAGTTACATAATAAATATAAGAATAAATATATGTAAACATTTAGTAAATAAATGAAAAAAGGAAAAAAGAAAGAAAAGAGAGAGCCACATGGTGAATGCTTATAGAATATAAGTTAGAAAAGAGGCATTTGTGAGATGACATGTAAGCAAAGTGTAGCTTATAATACATGTATATAAAGATAAAGATGACTTCCCAACAGTGATGCTTGAGGTAGTTACGTCTTATGATTTGTGGATTTGACATTTTTTTTTTGCACTATGAGTTCAAACAATTACATCAACATTCTAAACACGATCAACATGTTTTTCAACATTTTGGAAGAAGAAGCACCAACCGTTCAATACAAGATGAATACAACCCAGTATAATATGGGGTAATATCTAGTATATGCAATTTATTCCGAGTGCTCCAATCTTGATTTGCATTTCTACGCAATTCGCCATATTTTTGGTACATGAATGCATTGAAGCATATCATGTATTCATGCATAACATGATTGTTGAAGACGAATGTGACACATATTATGATAATTTTGATTCTGATCATGTTGATAATGACATTCTTCCATCCATTATCTATTGGTCCTCACCCACGTTTTTTAGAAACATACATCCAAAGGAGAACACATATTCATGAAAAACAAAAGCACCGTCTACTTCAAATAGATTAAGTGAAGCATATTTGAGAATGTTTAAGACAAGTGAATAACGAAAATTAATTTATATATTTCTCATTATTTTATATTTCATGTCATTTTGTATTTCTCGTCGTTACATATATATATATATATATATATATATATATATATATATATATATATATATATATATATTATGTTTATAAATATTTACTATATTTTTTCATAGTGAAATTATATTTTAACAACTTAAGATTTTTAGCCACCATATAAACATACATACTCTCCACCTCAGTTTCTGTACCAAGCTTAAATTTGTTGGAGGACCACCATCTTGGTTCGGGATACAATGTGCATACCGACAACTTTTTTTAGCTATCCAAATATTTTTATATATTAATAAAAATAAAAATATTTGAATTAATAATTAATGTTAAATAATAAATAAGAGAAAAAAAATGATGGGATCAAATAAAATCATAGCTATTTTTTCTTTTCTTATTGTAATCATGGTCAAATACAATGTGGCTATTTGAGTACACAAAAGTCAACTCAAACTACCAAAATTAGTTCTTCCATCTTCTTCTCCTACTGCGAATAAACATATTGGATGTGTTGAGAGTCTTTCCAAATTGGCAGAGCAGTGTGATTTGGAGGTTTACGTGTTCCCTAATTTTTGGTCAGAAACCACCCTTTGTAGTGTGCTCCTTGGGCCTTAGGCCCTCCTTTGCTTCAATATAAAAGAAAGAAAGAATGGAGTAATCTTGTATAATCTGACTGCATAAAAATTTTCCAGAAAACATAAAGCTAGCAAATAGCAAAGGAAAACTAAAAAGACTAAAAATAAAAAAGGAGAACTCAAGGACCTGAAACAATGCTGAATTGATGAGGTGTGAGTGTGTGACCACAAATACAATGGGTTGCATTGCACTGTACTTCACATGTCACCCAAAAAGAGTTGGGTATTTGAAGGACATGAGACACAATCTAGCAGTTGTCAACTTTTATCAAAAGCAAGAGAATAAAAATTTGGTTTTGTTACATGGGTCCCAGCCTTGTATCTATCTAGGAAAAGAAAGAAAGAACCTTTGTATACACGGTTGACGCATTTTCTCAAACATGTAGAGGGCATGGATGAATATTTATAAAAAATATAAAAAATGGAGATGCGGGGTATCGATCCCCGTACCTCTCGCATGCTAAGCGAGCGCTCTACCATCTGAGCTACATCCCCATCTGATTATTTACTTGCTCAATTATACTTAAATATAAATAATGCAAGCGGGATCACGAAGTTAAAATCGTACTGAATTTGTGAGAGTAGAAATCCAAACCACTGATGTGAACCACTGTTTCTTTATATTAAAATGTAGGCTTAATAGCAGTTTGAGGCCCATCACTTTTTTAAAGTTGCGATTTTGGTCCTTAAGAATCAAAATACTACAAAATCGCCCCCTAAATTTTACATCTATGGCAGTTTTGGCCCCCAAGGCCAATTTTGACTCGGTCTACGCTAACGCGGCACCCTAAGTGAGGTGCTACGTGTTAATTTTTTTATTTCTTTTTACCAAAAATTGGCCTTGGGGTCAAAATTGCCACAGTTGCAAAACTTAGGGGATGATTTTATAGTTTTTTTATGAGGTCAAAATCGCAACTTCGTGAAAATTAAGGGGCAAAAACTATTATTATATGACTATGAAAAGTACTACAGATAAATAAATTCAAGAATAATAATCTTCCACATGCCTAGCTAGGATATCTTTAGTAAATTCCAATTAATTTCTTTATTATTAGTCTCATACCACTTTTGTCAAATAAAATGACCAAACGGTGTGTTTTGCCGACACAAATGCTACCTTTACAGGCAAGAAAGATTTGAACAACATGTGTGAGATTGTGACATGGAATAATTTCTGAACTTTGTACTATAATTTAACATTGAAAAGGAAATGAGAAATGTGGCACTGTCAGTAAGTATAGTAATGCAATGCAACATGCCTAGCTGAGTACCAAGAATTTTTTACAACTTTTTGATGGAGAATATAAGTCAGTTTCATAAACATGGCTAAGGAAGAAGCCTCATAAAGGGGTCAAAGATAAAGGACATAGAATTCAGGTGAGTACCAAGAAGTGAATGGAAACACCAACTACTTATATGGTATCATGTGATGTGCGGTATAATATGGTATGTGATGTGCTTTCACTCTATCCTCCCTTTGTCAGAGAAAGTTGGGTGGTGCTTGTTTTTCTCCCAAAGTGAAAACCAACATTCTTAACTCCCATCTAACGCAACACAAGTACTAGTGCTTGTTTAATTCCTAGGGTAGGAGGTTAGCAAAAGTTTGGATTCGGAAAAAGTTAATTTTGGATCCTAGTCTATGAAGCAATACTCATACATGCACACGGATAAGTCGACATCAATAATAATTTCAAAAAATGACATAATCCAATGTAATCATATGTATCAGTGTCCGACATATCTTATAAATCCTAATCAAGTATAAAGGAAATGAAACACCCCTTCCATCTCTGTGTATAAACACCTATTTAACTAATTTTTTTCTCTAAATATAAACTCCTTTTTAAATTATTGGTTGCATTTATTTTTTTTTTTCTAAACATACCCCTAATTAATACTACTCATTTGTCTTAAAATATGAAAAATCAAATTTATTTTTGGTAGATATAAAAATCAAATTTAATACACATATAAATAAATGACAATTTAGTAATATTAACATAAAAAATAAGAGAGTAATACGAATTGATTGTTTTATTTTTCTTTTATTAGTAAGGAGTATTTGAAAATGACATCTTATTAGCTTCACCAAAGTTTGTTAGGCTGTCCTTCAATATTTGATAATAATAAATAATCTAGAGGGTTCTAACTAGTTTTACTTAACACTTTCTTCTTTAAGAGATGTTCTTCACACCATACCTACTTATGATGATTAACTGATTATCTTACTAAATACTTTATTTAAGGGGGCAAGTTTAAATAAACTCAGCTATGAAAGAGTGACATAGTCGTATACATCAAATACAACAATAATACATTGATACAGCATAACATGTATTAGACACTAGACACATTTTCGACATGACATGTGGGTATTTATGAAAATATTATGTTATTTTCCATCTCATTTGTAAATTATTATTATATCTTCAATTTAATCTCTAAACTATATAAATACAATAGATAATATAAAGTATAGCTAATTAAATGGGCAACAAAGTTTATGGTTATGGATTATATATTGAACGGTAGTCTTTCTTCCTGCTAAAGCAACAGTTTGATAAATTGTTAGCTTACAAAACAATCCATGACCCTACACTATACTATTGAAAGTGTCACACAATCTCTCTCTCTCTCTCTCTCTCTCTCTCTCTCTCTCTCTCTCTCTCTCTCTCTCTCTCTCTCTCTCCAGTTGAGGGATTCTGCTTCAAATGGTTACCAAAATTCAAAACTGGCCTCCATTATCACTCTCACACACATCTCCAACACCTTCAAAGGTACTCTCTTTTCTCATTTCCTAACATTTACTTTCCATCTTCACCTCATTTTAAATTCTGGGATGTTCTTGTTCCTCTGCTTCATTGCACTATCATGCTTAAAAATGTGATCTTAATGTTCTTTTGTTATTCAAGTTTCAGAATTTTGTGGGAGATAACAACTGCTTAGAAACAATGGTGGAGACTCCGATAAATGGAAGAATAAGGCAAGCTTTAACAGTTGTAAATGGCGGACACGATGTTGGCCTAAGTAGTGCTCCTCCAAGCAATGCTGGATCGGATTATGGTGTAATAGAGTTCACAAGAGAAGATGTAGAAGCATTGTTAAATGAAAAAGCCAAAAAGAAAGAAAGGTTTAATTATAAGGTCAGTTCAAGTTTGAAATTTTGTTGTCGTTAAGTTCATATGGTTATAAATATAGGTATATTTGAATTTAAAATTAAGGGATATAATATCAAGTTCAATGTATATGGTTGATAGCTTTGTGGGTTATTTGCTCATAGTTTACTCACAAGTGGACATGTATTATTGTAAACTGGACAGTATTTAAACACAACTTATAACCTTAAATTTGAATAACAGAAAGGTACTGCAATCGGATGTGTATGCAGAATTGACCGAATTCTGTGATCAAATCTCGTGTTCTCTGTCTGCATTTTTCGTATATATTTACTTTTGAACCAGGGTTTCTGTTCTAACAGATTTACATGATGCATAGTATTATTTTACCTACTACTTGATTAGTCATATCATATGAACAATTTAATGTCACCTTTGAATAAGAAAAACGATTTAATGTAACTCTTATGTTTTTTAGGAAAGATGTGAAAATATGGTGGATTATATAAAAAGGCTTAAGGTTTGTATCAGATGGTTCCAAGACCTTGAGATGAGCTACTCAATAGATCAGGAAAAGTTAAAGAATTCACTGGAAATGACCAAGCAAAAAAGTATAGAAATCGGTAAGTTAATTTACCGATTTTCTTCACTTTGGACCGTGATAAATGCTATTGCTTGCTGATTTTTATTACCAATATGCCTAGATTTATTTATTTATTTATTACAGAAATGCTGCTTAAAATCAAGGAAGAGGAGCTGAATTTAATTATTATAGAAATGAGAAAGAATTGCACTTCTTTACAAGAGAAATTGATAAAGGAAGAAGCAGAGAAGTCGGTAAGAAATATTTTGAAGTCTTTTTTGCCTTTTAAATTTTGGAAAAAAAAAAATGAAAGGAAATGTCAATCATAATAAGCTTTGAAAATATCTTTGTAAACACAAGGCTGCAGTGGAATCTCTTTCTAAAGAGAGAGAAGCAAGGCTGGATATTGAGAGGTCACATACTACTCTTTCCGAGGACCTCGGAAAAGCTGAACGAGAGATTCAAAGTGCAAATCAGAAGGTAAAATAACAGTATAATTCTAGTTCAATGAACTCCTTTCCACCTTTTTTTTCTTCTTCCAATCATTGCAGGAATTAAACTAATATTAATTATTGTCTTCATTGATGGATTTCTGCAGATATCCTCGCTCAATGAAATGTATAAGCGGTTACAAGAATACATAACAAGTTTACAACAGTACAATGGAAAACTTCATACTGAGCTTTCATCAGTTGAAGATGAACTCAAACGTGTAGAGAAAGAGAAGGCTACTGCAGAGGAGAACATCGCCATGCTAAAGGGTCAACTTACTTTATCCATTGTAAGTTCTGCTTTCACATGTGATTCTTTTCAACTGGAATTCAAGTTAGAATAGGCTAAGATTTACTCATTCTTTATCTTCTTCTGCGAATGTTTAGACGAAGATAATGTTAACTACGTTGAATATGATATACTTTGAAGATGATTCAAATTGTATATAATATTTTGTTCAATACAATTTCTTGTGACCTAAGTTATTGAACTTGGTTCATTTAATAGTCTTCTCAAGAAGAGGCCACAAAGCAGAAAGATGATCTTGCTAGTGAAGTTTATTCTATGAGAGGAGAGTTGAAACAAGTAAGAGATGATAGAGACCGTCAATTATCTCAAGCGCAAAGTTTAGATGCTGAGTTCATGAAACTAAAAGAATCTAGGGAGAACTCTTGCATTGAATTGGACAGCTTGACATTAAAAGCAAATGAACTGGAGGTTGGTTTCTATACCTGATATCCTTCTATTCAATATTACACTATTTTACTATTAGAGTCATAACAGGACGAGTTTCTTTCGCAGGAAAAAAGTTCATTGAAAGAGAATCAAATAAAGGCATTGCAAGAAAAGTTAGCAGCTGCAGAGAAGAAATTGCAGGTAATGACGACATTCTTTTGACAAAAATGTTGCATGCTATTGGATATAAAAACCACTTGTGTTTTTTGTTGGATATAGAACTGTAACAGCTTAGGATTGTAATTCAACGTATTCATTATTACGATTATCGTGTTGTTAATTGCATATGTTTCTTGTTAGGTGACTGATGTATCTGTATTCGAGACAAGGACAGAATTTGAAGGGCAACAAAAACTTGTCGACGAGTTGCAAAGACGCTTAGAAGATTCAGAATATAAACTTATAGAAGGGGAGAGGCTGCGGAAAAAATTACACAATACCATTTTGGTAATTCATTGAACCAAAAGATTTGTTGATTATAAGAAAATATCAGACACCTTATTAATCAATCTCAGTTTTAACAGGAGTTAAAAGGGAACATCCGTGTATTCTGTCGCGTGAGGCCTTTGTTGCCAGATGAAAATCGTAGCACAGAAGGCAAGATATTCAGTTATCCATCATCAATGGAAACTTCTGGACGAGGAATTGACCTAGCCCAAAATGGTATATCTGTTGTGATGATGTATTTGAAAGTATAATTTTTCTTATTTTTCTATGATTGTTTTAGTTATGATCTTATTAAATTGGCAACTCGTGTGACTCCTATTTTGTTTTTAGGCCAGAAGCATTCTTTTAAATTTGATAAAGTTTTTATACAAGACATATCACAAGAAGAAGTGTTTGTAGAAGTTTCACAGCTTGTGCAAAGTGCTCTTGATGGTTATAAGGTAATTCAAAGCTCTTCTGCTGTAAGCTTTGTATATCATTTTTCACATTTTTCCTTGGATTTCTTTGGTTCTGATCTATCAATGCTACATATAAGGCACGTCTCAGTTATGCTGCTATTCAAATATGCATGTAAATCAATATGGATACATACACATTAACCATTTGGATTTATTCTGAAATATGAAGTTTTTCATTTTAGGTTTGCATCTTTGCCTATGGTCAAACAGGATCAGGGAAAACCTATACAATGATGGGAAGACCTGGACATCCTGACGAAAAAGGGTTGATACCTCGTTCGTTAGAACAAATATTTCAAGCAAAACAGTCTCAACAACCTCAAGGCTGGAAGTACGAAATGCAGGTAACATCGGAGTACTTTCTTCTTACTTTACCTCATATTATTGCATTGTAATGTAAACAATTTTTTGAACATGACCAGAGAAGGTTTTTGTTATAAAATTTTCAGGTGTCAATGTTGGAAATATACAATGAAACTATTCGTGATCTGTTATCTACAAACAGATCATCATCGGATGTAACACGCGTGGAAAATGGTACTCCTGGAAAGCAATACACAATCAAACATGACGTAAATGGAAATACACATGTTTCTGATCTTACAGTAGTGGATGTTCACAGTGCGAAAGAGGTCGCGTTTCTTTTAAATCAAGCTGCAAATAGCAGGTAACTATTGTTAAGACACTGGAAAATGCAAATGATGAACTTGCCATTTTATAACTAGAATTAGATAGCTACATTTTTAGGAGATATATTTTTATTAAATTAAGAGGGACAAACTGGTTTAGTAAAACATAATTTGATATGATTTTGGTGCAACAAAATGTTGGCTTTCTCATAGAAATTACAAAACTTTAACATTTTCATGTAGAATTTAATTGTATTGATTATTCTGGTTATTGCCTCTTAGATCTGTGGGAAAAACTCAGATGAATGAACAATCATCAAGAAGTCATTTCGTGTTCACCCTTCGAATATATGGTGTAAATGAGGTATTCATGTTTCTCTTAAGATAATAGTCAAAACTGCATTTTATATCTATTCTACATTCCCTCAATCTTCCATAATCACAACAATGACATGCATCATAATTCAACCTAAATTATTTCTCTGCCAGAGTACTGACCAACAAGTACAAGGTGTTCTGAATCTAATTGACCTTGCTGGTAGCGAGCGTCTTTCAAAGAGTGGTTCAACCGGTGACCGGTTGAGAGAAACTCAGGTATGTAAAGCCATGGTATTTTCTATTCCATCTATGCTTATTTTATTTCAAAATAGTTTTAACTTCAGTTTTCATTTGTAATCAGGCAATTAACAAAAGCTTGTCATCATTGAGTGATGTCATATTTGCCTTGGCCAAGAAGGAAGATCATGTGCCATTCAGGAACTCAAAGCTTACATATCTTCTTCAAGTAATCATCATTCTCTCACATGGCATTTCTTAAACTTTACACTACATTGATGATTTCTTTGTTATTGGCTTTGAATCATTGAACGTGATCTAACGTCGCAAATATAATGATGATTAAACAGCCTTGTCTTGGCGGAGACTCAAAGACGTTAATGTTTGTAAACATCTCACCTGATCCTTCTTCAGTTGGCGAGTCACTATGCTCACTCCGGTTTGCTTCGAGAGTAAATGCTTGTGAGATTGGAACACCTCGTCGTCAGACCAATGGCCGTGCTACTGACTCTCGTTTGAGCTATTTCTGATCTTCAGAAACAAAGATGTATATTTTTTTAACCATTTGTGGCAGTCAAGTGCATGAGTGAGTACCACAATAAAAATGAAAATGAGTTTGATTAATTCTAACAACGGCTTGTAGCTTGTATATGAAGTTATTGAGTATATTATTTAGTTGAAAAGCCATTCTAATAGTTCAATTTGTTATTCTGCTCAATGCTATGTATTTATTTTACAACATTTCTCTTATATAAATTGAAAAGGAATTTGTGTATGATCTTGAAAAAATCAATTCATTCTCAAAATATCAAAATCCAATGATCTTGAAAAATGTTTGACCTCAAATAAATAAACCAAGGATTCAAAAACTGGAAAAAGAAAGACTAATCCTAGGAATATTTTGTCACTTCCAATGATTGATTGGATAAGGTCACAGTTTTTATTGACAAAAAGGATAAGATCACAGTTAAGCAGCAAATTGAAACAACTCAAGTTGTATTAGAAAATATGCATCAGATGTTTCTTTAATATTAAAATTAAAAAAAAAAGAAAAAAGCATCATACATATACACTTATTCTTTGACTGCCAATTCCGTAGTTATCTTTTCTTTTTTATTATGATTCGACTTCATGCTTATCTAATCTCTTATAAGCTATAGCTGTTTGGATGAGATAGTTCAGACTTCAGATCTTAGAAAACAATTTTATTAGCAATGATGTTATTAATTAATATATGAATGTTGCTCACTGATTTTAAATTGTGGTTTCCACAACCTTGAGTATGGTTGGTTCATAACGGCAAATTGAGTTACTAATATAAAAATTTCTCAATATCCCCAGTCACATCACGGTAGCAATTGAGTGTACATCAAGTTATATTTATTTCAATTTTTCTTTAATATCAAGAGTAACGTGAGTTCATGCAATTGGAACTGCAATTTAAAACTTTGACTTTGGATTGGACACCAAACAAATACTGCTAGAGGCCTAGAGCAAGACATAGGAATATCATGTTACCCTAAAATTTAAAATGACGTGCAAATTACTCGATTTCACTTTTAGATTCATTGAATAATTAGATGGAGCAAATACACCCATTTCAACTTTCAAAGGGCGGGGATAAGATTGATTAATGGTATGTATAATGATATGATATGCAGACCCAAAACACAACACAAGGATGGCCTACACAGTGCAAAATGTGCTACTTGGCAGTCAATGTGATGATGATATTATAAGAAATCAAGAGATTTTGAATATGAAAATGACATTATATGATATGATCTTTATCCAAAACTGTTAGTTCCTCATAGGAATAAGAAACCTTATGGTTCAAGATTTTGTAGGCAGTTTTTAGCGTATAAAAAGTAAAATACTAGAATAGATTCTTTGCTTATCACTTGTTCCTATCATATCATATGTTAAACAAAAGGAAAAAGAAATCCTCAAAATTGTAAACTAGATGAAAATGTTTATATGGTCCATTCTCCACAACACACAAAATAACAAAACTGACATGAAACTAGAAGTTGCCAATTTTTTGTGTTTTTGCATGTCGACATAACATAACATGAGTCATATTGAACAAATCTGACAACTAGCAAGAAGAGTTCTTTAATTTGAACATTCTTTGTTTCTTTTTCAAATTATTATTATGAATATATGACAAATGCGTCTGTCTAATTGTAACTTAATTTGGTGCACGAACCACATGAGCATAGCTGAAGAATTGGTAACATAATGGCCCCAGCTAGATAAGATTGGTTATATCGTAGTCAATTCAATTCTTGTCTTATTTCTACAGTATATATAGTCTGTGTGTGTAGGACTCATATATATCTATCTAGATTGTGTGTATATATACACACACACACATAACACCCTTTTGAAGAAGTAGAAAATAATGGGTGGTCAACAACAGCACAAAAAGTCTAAAGTTGTGAAAATTGACTCAAGGAAATCATGGGAACACCACATCTTTGAAGCTACCAATAAAGGTTACCCTGTAAGTCTCATCAATTTTATGGTGATTTATTTAATTATTAATCAGTTTGTTTGCATGTAAAATTATAACAATTGGTTGTTTATGGCTTCAGCTTCATATAGCATTAATCTATATAGTTATATTAATAATAGCTCTTTTATTTTGTTCATAAAATATTTGCAGGTTATGGTTCATTTTTCTGCTTATTGGTGCGTGCCTTCTATAGCTATGGACCCTTTCTTTGAAGAATTGGCATCGACCTATCAAGATGTCCTCTTTCTGAAGGTGGATGTGGACGAAGTTAAGGTATTTTTTATAGTCTATGGAGGGGAAGGTCTTCCTTTTTCCTCTGTGTTTTTTAAAAATTATTTATTCCATATACCATTATCTATGCAACACCGACATTTGAAATTGAAAGCGTGTCTAGTGTCTGACATGTTTTAGTAGGACTGTTAAAAACAACGCAAAACCAACGAACTAAAATTTCAGTTTGTGGACTAATTGTCACAGTTCGGTTTTCTGTGAAGGTAATTCTGATTTGGTTCATGACCAAAGAAATGGTGCACTGAACATATATACCAGTCCGGTTTGCGACAAACATTTGAATTTCAGTTTTACCAAATTTTTGTAACAGTTTAATTTCCTTCCTGATCCGAACCATAAATGGTCTAACATGTTAGTTTCAGACATCTATTTCTATATTGGAGATGGAGCCTCTAGTTTGCAGCACATGCAATGTTCTCCAACAATATTCACAAATTGTTTATTTTCTGATTCCAAACCCCACTTTGAGGTCACATGAACTGTGTTTTTATCAGCAAGCAAAAGCATGGTATTACTAAGACTAGTTTGGAGCCTTAAACTATATAATAATGGCATTATTAACTTTGTAGATCATATCAATATGTGGCCTAAAATAATATCTTTTATCATCCTTTTTGAGTGGTTTCAAGGGACAAATTCTATGTATAAGTGCTAACTAAGTAACCACCTTTTGTTTCAATAATTTGTGAATTTTCTGGTTCAATTGCCTCCAAGTTGGAAATCAAAGCCAATATTCCAATTTTTTTGATGGGTGGAGAGGCTCTTATGGAAGAAACTGTTTATTTTGGATTTCAAACCCCACTTTGTGGGCTGTGTTTATACACATCACCATGCTTATTATCTAAACTAATCTAAATAAAAAAATTCATGTAGGGTTTCAAGCAAACTTAAAATAATAACATTATTGATCATAAATATAAACAAGTGACATTAATATGTGACCAATAATAATATGTTATGTAATCCTCATTGATGCATGATTGTTGTTTATCACTTGCATTCATAATTCTTTTATTCAAAAAAGAAAAATTGCACTCATAATTCTCTTAACTACCTTTTGTTTGGACTGTTCTATGCTTTTTGTGACTCTATCTAGGAAGTAGCCTCCAAGTTGGAAATCAATGCCATGCCTACCTTTTTATTGATGAGTGGAGGAACTCCAGTGGAGAAAGCTGTTGGTGCAAATCCTGATGAAATTAGGAAAAGGATGGACCATTTTATTAACCAAACTCATTCCTCCAAATCACTCTGATGCATGATGAGCACATTGAACAGAGTTTGACTAAGATGTAAATAAGATCTACGTGTTTTTTTTTTTGTCCATTTAAATTTTAAAGTATGATTCATTTCTATGTAATAATATATATTCTAATGGTACTGGTCTTGATTTTTTTATTAATTTGTAAAATTATGTTTGGTGTGGATGTGAAGTGACAAACAAATTGTGAAGCTGATGTATTGTAAAAGGGTATTGTAGTACTTCAAAATGCTATTTGTAAATTGTATATTTAAATATTCTTTCTGGTTGTATCAACATAACTTGCCTTATACATAACAAGACAACCTTTTTATTAGTAAACAAAAAAAAAGAACAAGACAGCCTTTTAAATAGCTTTCTTTTGATCTCTCTTATCAACTTTTTTTTTTCTCTCCCAATAAGGCCATAGGACTGCTATTACCAAATTCAACATCATTTCAGTCTTTTTTTTTGTCGGGGATTGAACCCCGGACCTTACATATATTATGTATTGTCTTTATTAATTAAGCTAAGCTCATGAGGACTCATTTCAGTCTATTTGTCAACATGTGATTGGAGTGCTAATGTTAGGGACCATATATAATTGATATGAGCGAACATATGCTACTATCACCATGTGATTTGACAACATGTGATTGGATTAGTCATGTTTGAGACCATATATACTTGATATGAGCAAACATCAATAAACATTTTTTTTTTATAGACGGATGAGATTAAAGACCGTGGATTTTTTTTTCTTTTTTTACCATTAGTCATAAGTAGAAGAAATTTGTTTGTCTTTTAAAATTAATGATTTGGTTTATTGATTTTCCTTTGGCATTTGAAATGTTTGTGTATCCTTAAGTGTTTGTGACTTTCTCAATCACTAGTATTGTTCTCAATGAAAAATGTTGGTCTTTTTGATGTACTATATTTATTCTACCATTTGAATGAACTTTTTTTTTTTTCAAAAAAAAGATATACTTTTTTTTTTAAATTGCGGACCACATAGAAACTTTTGATAACTTAAAAAACTTGTTCAATTTTTTCCCGCACAAGTTTCCTCTATTCGAGAAAATCCTATTCGAAGCATGTTGACGAGTAAATGTAAATATAAATATTTCTTTTGATCGACATTTGACTTTTGATTTGACATGTTCTAGGAGTTCAAACCAACAAAAAATTATAAAACATGTACAATTCTACTAAGCCTAACATATGAATAAGACTATTGCGCTATTATAAATTATAAACACTAAAGAATAAAAATAGATCAAATTTTTATATGAAATAAAGTCGAAATTATGTAAGAATAATGTTAGCAATACATTTTTCAACAACTTTTTTATTAGTCAAAATTCGTATAGATTTCATCAAATTTAAATGAAATCCACGTGATTTGATGAGATTCATATAAATTTTAGCCAATAAAAGATAGTGCATTTAAAAACATATGTTAGAGATTATAATGCTAACACTTGTCAAGTTTGTAATTATATATACTTTGTAATCAATCTACACTTAGTCTATACCTTGTAAAGACGTAAACTCCGTCCTTGAACTCAATTTACTTAATTTATTTTAAATTTATTAAATAAAAGATGTATTAGCAAAATTTGTTTATAAATGTGAATGATGGAAATAGATATTAAAATTTTTGTCTGGACTAAAATAGAACAAGTGTTCATAAAAAAAAAAAAAAAAAAAAAAAGCAAAGTAAAGGCACTATAGAGAGTGTCTTGAAGGAAAGTTGGGGTTGGTAAGTTTATAAAAAGGGTAAGTAAGGGCGAAACAGTTGATTTGTGGTAGAAGTTGACGACGGATTGCATCATCATCATTATTCATCCAATGCTATCCATCCCATTCTCTTCTTCTATTCTCTCTCCCACACAAACACATATTCTCACCCTTTTCTTTTCCCAGAAACCAAAATTAATATTAACATTAAATCAAATCAAAAATCCCTCCTTTTCACCTTCTTCGTTCCCACCGAAGCAGCTCATTCTCTAAATCTAAATCAAAGCGATTCACCCACACGCGCCGGGAAGGTAGGTAGAGCACGAAATGGTTTCCCGAGAAAACACGAATTGGATTAACGATTACGGTTTTTATGATGATATTCCCGTTCCCGATTCAACCTTCGCTCTTCCCTCTTCCGCCTTCACCTGGCCCACTCAGCCCCCCTTCAACCTTTCTTCCAATGTCAGGTCTGTACTCATAATTAGGGTTCTACTCCTTGTTTCTCATTGCTTTTATAGAATTGTCTAAATTGTAGAGAGATAAGCGATATTTTTAATGCTGAATTGATAGAATATTGGTTACACAATTTAGTTACTAGTGTACAATAATCTCAGCTTAACCCTAAGTGCTGCTAGTTTTAGATCCAATAATAGCCATAGTTCTATTCTAATTCTACTAAACAGAAACATATGAGTATAATCAGAAAGATGAAAATAAACTCACTTGTAAAGTGATTTAGTTATTTTTGAGAAACTGAATAGAGGATATTCTAATTGAAGGTAGACGAGGAAGACCTAAGAGAGCTTTTGGAGAAACCGTTAAGAAAAACCTTTTTCAAATGGTTTTACCTAAAACTTGGTTTCTGCTAGGGCTCAATGGATCTGATGATCTGTGTAGCCAATTCCATTTAGTGAGATAGGGGGTACGCTGTTCTAACTTCAAACAGTGCAACTTTCCATGGACTGATGCTGTTGACATGAGAATGGGGTGAAAAACTATACCTTTATTACCATTTTTAATAATGCATTCTTTATTATTGTGAAACATGTATTTCAACTACTTTTCACTGTTAGGAAATTACTTTTACCTTTCCAAAACTTGTATATTTGTGATGAGGCCTTGCTCGTTTTGTTTGTGCAATGGAGTAGAAAATGAATTGCTCGTTACAGCAACACACCCTAGAAGTTTTAGTTGTGTAGTAGTTTGAATGAAGTCAGTGTCATCTAAATGACTTGATAAACATTGAGTGGATGTAAATCCTAGATCATTTATTAGAAAAATTAGTCAACTAGCAGTATAGTAAAAGAAAAAACACACAAGCCAGTTGGAGCACAATCCCCAATTCCTCATAACATTGATGCAGTCATGGTCAGTACTATTTCCACCATGTTTTGTATCAAGAGGATAGGGGTAAAAACAATTTGCATGATGCTATTTATAGATTTATTCCTCGTTATGAATTTATCTGCCCCACCCCTAATTATTCTCACTTTTTTTCTTTTCTTTTTTGAATACGATGCTGCTAGTGCTGAAGTTGATGGCTCATTAGGGGATTCTGACGGTCTCAAAGAGTCTGGTTCAAAGAAGAGGTACACAATTTTCTATTCCTTTTCCCTTTCATTGTACTAAACAGTTTCTTATTAATTTTTTAGATTTTGCTCTACCTAAAAGAATGAACCAATGTGCGTAAAAGAATAAAGATAACATGTATAGGCTCTTAGAAATCTTATTTTGTAACTGAAGCTTTTCATTCACTTTATTTTCCAATATGTTTTGTTTTACTTGTATGGCTAGCTAATCGCTATTTAAATCTTGAGATGATTTGCTGATCTATTCCATTTCTTTGTATATATGTATGTATGTATACTACAATAATGATTGGAGACTGAAATTGAAAGGCAGTGTTAGTTGTTTCAGTAAATTTAAATAGACTTGCTAGCGATAAAAATAGGAGAGCTTCAAGCCTTCAACTACAGGCAGGGCCAATTATTAAGGGGTGCAAGGAGACCAAATAGCACAGGAACTCAATTTTGTGGGGGCAAATTTTGAGTTTTTGGTGCCTTATTTGGTGAAAATATAATATTTTGAAATAATTTTTAGGGCCCAATAACACTTTATTTTGGCCCAATTTTAGAATAGAGTCTCTAAAATGTTTAAGACGGCCCTGCTAAAAGATGTCTACTCATGATGTTGCGCCAAATGGCAATGCAACTTGCAGTTGTATGTGTTAAAAGAATCAAATCAAGATGACAAGTCCTATGGCGTTGCATATGTAATCTTGCTCAAGTATACCATTAATTTTTCCTTGTAGTTTTTTTAGGCCAACTTTACAACATAATCTTTCCCCGTCTTGTAGCTTTGACTACTGACTGCTCTTTTGCATTTAAACTCAAAAATGACTGGATTCAGTCCAGAAATCTTACATAGGTGAATATCTCCTCATTATCTTGTTCATTTCTTGTTGCAGGGTTAGATCTGAGTCATGTGCTGCTACTAGCTCCAAAGCATGTCGGGAGAAGTTGCGTAGAGATAGGCTTAACGACAAGTAAATATTTTATGCCTGTCTACCTTCCCCTGTCTTTCTATTTCTTTGTCGGTTTTGTGTAAATATATAGCTCTGGTGTGTACTTAATATAATGGACATGGTTAGGTTTATTGAATTGGGCTCCATTTTGGAGCCTGGAAGGCCTGCCAAAACAGACAAGGCTGCCATCCTGATTGATGCTGTCCGAATGGTGACACAGTTAAGGGGTGAAGCCCAAAAGTTGAAAGATGCCAACTCGGGTCTTCAAGAAAAGATTAAAGAGTTAAAGGTAAAGTCTCAATTCATATTTGGGTTATTTTTTTCTTTGTAAGTTTGCACATGGATGACCTGCAAGCAGATCTGTGTTCTAGATCCCTTGAGTTTTTATGCCTTAAAAGTCTTACATTTTCCTATTCGTGAATGAAAAACTCAATATAAACTGTGTTAAAAAATAAATTTCTAGGTTGAGAAGAACGAACTCCGTGACGAGAAACAGAGGCTCAAGGCAGAGAAAGAGAAGTTGGAGCAGCAGCTGAAATCTATGAATGCACCTCCTAGTTTCTTGCCTACCCCCACTGCACTCCCTGCGGCATTTGCTGCACAAGGCCAAGCCCATGGCAACAAATTGGTACCCTTTATTAGTTATCCTGGAGTTGCAATGTGGCAATTTATGCCACCTGCTGCAGTGGATACCTCACAGGATCATGTACTTCGTCCTCCAGTTGCCTAAGCTGGCTCTGTGCAATTCTCCGGGCTTCCATTTTAGCTCAAGATTGTATCCTATCACCAATACCTTCTTGCTTTGTTAGTTTTCTATCTATTCTAACTGGACCCAGTGGCTTCCGTTTGTATTTGGCTTATGAATACTTATGAATTAATTCTGGTATTTTTGTGTAAATGTTAATAAGTTTCATATCAGTTTTAGTGGTTGCTGCTGTGTTCTGAGATAATCTAGTGAGGCAAACAATACTTTTATCTTGTTTTTGGCTTGCAAAACGGGGAAGTACAAATGTTTAAACAATCAAGGAATGAAAAGTGGAAGGGTGATTTTGTTTTAAACTTGGTGCAGCTATATTTTCCTTTGTACTCACACGAACCGAATTCAGATATTTACCGAGATGTATGGTGTTGAAGTACATATGGTATGTTGTTGATATGGTGATGAAAGCAAATATTAAATAAACCTCCACGCTTTGGACCACAGTGCTAATGGTGCTTGTGTCACTATTGTGAGGTTGTTACCTACCTGAATAATACATATGGATCGGATTTTGTACCAAGGGTCAATTTAGTCTGCTTCACTTTTTTTTCCCTTTCTTTTTTCTTTTTGTGATCAGAACTTTTTTACTTAAAATGTAGATGTCTTAACATATCCGGTGTCATGACCAATGTTTTTCATTTTTAAAAATAAAATTATATAATCTTTGTTGGAGAGTTGTTAAGAGTGAATACAAATACAAAAGTTTTGTAAAATATGCCCGCAAATATTTATATGAAATAAAGTAGTCCACAAATGCCTATATGATGAAATGTCTTTAATGCAGGTGTAAATACTTTAGTGCATATATCAATTAAATTTCGCAAATATAAAACGTGATATGTAAATTAAATAGCAAAAAAATGGGAGTGTTGTGATCTTTTTGTCCATCCAAAAGCTCACTTTTCTTATAAAATTCTTATTCTGAAGCCACTGGCTTGCACATGGAAGTCCTCTCATTTTCGTTCCCTTCTGTACAAATACCTTTTCTTCAACATTAAAAGTGTCACATTTTCTCAATATCCAAGTTATGATGCAATAATGTGACAACTCTTGATGAAGTTATCTGAAAAGTCAACATATTTGGTCCACAATGGCCTTAGTTTTGGAAAAATAATATCTAGCCATGGTTTTGCTCAGCCATTGAAATTGACAACCCCAGCATTCTTAGCATCAACAAGACTTGTATTTTCTTGATATCCCAATCGCAGCATGTGCCGAAAAGGATCAATAGTATGTACATTACCATTTACCATGGAATGCTATTAATCCAGGAGGCAATGTCCCTAGCTAGATGCCACAAGCTCAGGTTCGATTTTGTATTCTGCATAAAGCATACCAAAATAGTGCATCATGATACTATCTTTCTCTAATATGGAAAATGAACTTTAGTTTCGATAATGTCACTAGTAATTTTCTTTTTCGAATTCTCATGACAATATTATAGTAATCACTGAGGTCTAGCGCAAGTGGTTGATGTGTAGTGTGAGTGTCATAAATCCTGAAAACAATATTATAGTAGGATGAAAGATAAATATACGACTCAAACTCAACCCCATAATGGTATGTATGGCTTATATTGGTCTTCCTCCATGCCTCAAGGTAAAAAAATGTTCATGCTCACATTCATTTGGATCAAAACTTTTGGATATTAGAGGGTGGGAGAAGTACAAATAGCTTTTCAACCTCTTTGAGATCACAAGTTTATCTTCCCCTTTGTATGGTTCTACTACTCCATTGACTTTTCCATTAATGTCAATGTTCCTTTTGACATTCTTTAAAAAAGAGGCTACCTCTAATTAATTTTAAAAATATTTATTTTCCCCCTTGTAAAAAACTTAATAAAATTATTTAATTTTGCACAGGAGTGGAGAAATAAAGGGCAAGAAGGGGAAACTCATGTGATAATTTATAGGATAGGACTAACGTGCCAAAAACACTGTCCTTCTTTGCAGAACCTGATTTTGTAAGAAACTAGTTCATAATATGATGCAATTTTTATGTTGTCGGCACAGCACACACACATTGCAGTTTATGAAAGATAGCAAAAACATAAGAACTATAGGATTACACACCTAGTGACAAATATAGTGAATTATGTTGGCCATGACATGCTTTTAAGGGAAGAACAAGCTTGCTAAAAATAAAAAATTCTATTGTAATTCAAAGGGAGTATATTATATTACCTCTGGTCCTATGTATAAGAAGAAAAAACAAAAATCATTAAGATCAACGAGACTCATGAAAATTGAATAAACTTGGGGAATAGCAAGCGGGAAAGTATTCTGAATCTTAAATCATGCATCTTTCAGGTATCTTTATAAGACTGCCCTTCAGGTGGTAAAAAAGAGAGACCATCACAACCATGTACGATGTACGACATTGCTTAATGAAAGCTAGAGAAATTCATAGACTACCTTTCCTATGAGACAAGAAGTGGCAAACAAAGAACCATAGTCAGGTAAACTCTAAAGAACGTGACCAACCTTCTGTATAGGGGGAGTGTCTCCACCAGAATTTAAAGTTTTTGAAATCTTATGGCCTCACTATCTTGTATCATTGTTCTGGGAAGAGAACTGGAAAGTGTACCCTTGCAGTTGAATTCATCATTTCCTCATTTTTGGATATCATAGGTTCAGAAATTGGCTTAAATGATTCAATATTTGCTGATCCAGGTCTAGGTCCTGCCTAATTTTCAGAGATCATTATTATGAACCCTTGAAGATTTCCATTTCCATCCAAGCCTTGAACCATGAGTCACAACAGCCTCAGATAAAGAAGCATCCTTTGAACTTAAAACTGTACCAGAATTTGAAGAAGCTTACGTCCTCTGACATATTCTACGAATAGGATGGGCAACACTAGCTGAATTCCGTTTATGAAGTCCATCCTCAGAATCGCTATCATCGGAATCAAAGTAGCGAATTGAGGCCAATGAGCTTGATTTCTTTTTTGTTTCACTTTTCTTATTCTGAATGTGAGGTTCATGAGTACTAGTTGTCTTTTGTGAGTCTGCAACTAGAGCATAACTATCAAAATCAGAAGATTTGACGTGTGCTCTTAATGAAGATGAAATATCAGCCAGTGCAGCAGAGGTTGCACCCTTAGATTCCATGTCCAAATGCTTACCAACTGGAAAAGCACTCCGGTTTTCAAAATATGAATCTTCAAAATTCATTTCTTGTCCACCGTCTTCTGAAAGAAAGGATCCCAAATATTCAGGTAATAAACAAACAGAAGCCTAGAAATTCAATTGCAACTACTACCTTCAAAAAAATACCTGAAAATGTAATTTCTACATTAGCCATGCCTGGCGTTGTTGAGTGATTGCCACTACCGTTTCTAGCAGAACCACTTGCATTCTGTTCATATGAATGTGTAGATGCATCTTGCTTTGGTTCAAGTTGAGAGGTAGCACATGAATTTGCTGGACCCTCGTCATCATGAACAGGTGAAGTGTGGACTTCAGAAGGTTCCACATAAGCCGCCTTCCCAAAAGTACTTTGCCCAATCTTAACAAATAAATAATTAATGTCAAAATAGTATAATAGAATAAACCTATTTTTCATATCAAAATAAACTAAGGAAAAATCCAGAATGAAAAAAATCCCACTAACGAGTATTTACAAGACTTTACATCATTGGGTTTCCATTTGATATTATGCTCCTCAGCAATTGCCACCAGTATTTTTATCTTGGTTGGATGATCAGGTGGTTTGGAAGACAATTTCTCCATCAACTGAAAAGACAACGTTAAATCATAAAACTCTGGCATTAAATTATCTTTGACATTGTCCTATAAATCTTTAAGCAGGTAAGGAAACTTACCATGAAATTTGCACCACCCTCAGAGCGAAATTCAGCATCTGAAACAAATATTTTACCATACTTTGATATGAAATGCATCCTCACATCCAGGAGCTCAGGTATTTCGGTACATAATCGACTTGCATATATTACACTTGAAATTGCTTCCTTCAAATCACCAGGGCAGTTTCTGAAAAAAAATTAGGGGAAATAAAAATAAATAAATATGGCCGATTTTGTATTATGAAACAAAATGAACCCCACAAAGTCCTCCCCTCTCGAAGTCTCCAATTTTTTCTACTAGCTCCTTCCTCTTTTTTTTCTCTTTTCAAAATCCTCCCCTCCCCTCCAACTCTCAAACAATGCATAAATGTATCAAAATTGCAAACAAATCCCTAGTGCTTCTTTTGTTAGTCATTTTTGATGGACTAAATTGATCAACGAAAAACAAAGCGTAAATATGTTTGAAATTTCGATACATCTCTCACGTTTAGTATAAAAATGTTTGTTTACCCAACAATAAAAGCCTGACATGTTGAGACAAGGTAAAATCTGTAAAAGAAAACAATACTTCTGTGATTCAATCAAGGGCATGCGTGATGCGATAAGTTCACAGTAAATGGCAATAGTATCATATGCCGCCATCTTCTTCTGCTCCATTTCAAAAGCTTTAACCTGAAAACAAAACACGGGAAAAATCAACAAGACAGTGAAGATGGTAATTTGTTGTTATATATTATTGTTTACCTACGTACGTACCCGGATTGTGGCAGTGTGAGACTGACAACTCTCGAGCAAATATATTATCTCCCTCTCGAGTTGTTTCACCTGGAGTCCTCTTTTGTGGTTTATAAGCTTTATACGCGCAGCAGCCATCCTCAATGCATTTTTACTGCACAAAATCACGAAATCAGTAAGGCTAAAAACACTCTCCTTTGTAACTGGCTTCAATCAAGAAGGTGGAGGACGTTTACCATTTCCCGGGTTTAAAGCTTCTGCGAAACATATCCTACTTCAATCGACTGGAAGAAGAAGAAGGAGGAGGGATAACTAAAGGTTTCTATGCTATCTGTGTGTGTTTTAGATTTAGATTCACTTCCCTGTGGAATACAAATTCAAAGTCATTAAAAATAAAAAAGGATCACAACATCGAAAACACATGTATCCGTATCTTACAACATCGACGACGTCAAAACCATTGATTGAATTTGCATTTGATCAAAGATGCTTTTTCAATCTGAATCAAATAAACAACGCGAAATAAAAAACACACAACCCAAAAACAAGAAATAAAAAACACACCATATAATATCCCTTATTCAACTGAAAGAGAAAGAAAAAACAACCAAGATGTGTGATTTCAGATCAAAACCGACCTTTAATCATCCTTTTTGGTATATCAAGAAGAAAAGAAAAAGAAAAAAAAAAAAGGATGAAGGCTACGGTTTAGGAAAGAGAAAAGAGAGAGAAAGGGGGGATAGCAACTTGTGTGACATAGGTGACATTGACCAATCACAACGTCACAATGTTTGTATTTCTCTCTCTTTTACATATATTGTGACATTGTGATTGAACAATGTCACACAAGTGCTATCCGAAAGGAGTAGTGATAGTTTGTAATAAAAGTTGTTGTACAAAAAAGGAAAATTTTGTCTCATTTAATTATGTCATTACAAAAAATTATTTTTTTCCTAAAGTGAAAATAAATACAAATTGCAATTAATTTCTTCATCTCTCATTTTCTCAGTAACAAATAAACAATAAAAATTGTTTTTTCATCTTTTCATGAAATTAATTTTAATGAAAACATAAAAAACTATACTCTAAATTGTAATGTTTTAGTTTTCTTAATAAACTTGGAATGATTTTTTCTTCTTTTTATAATTCGAGATGAAGTGTAAATTCTTTCGTAAAACATTCCGACCAAAATTAGCTATTAATAATAATTAAATTTGGAGTTGACATTATGTGATAATATAAGGTTTTTTCTAGATTACCTTTGAAGAATGATGGGTAATTTACCTACCAACCAATGAAAATGAGCAATTTGTTGGTGGGGTCAAGATAGTTCATGGATACCACTTAAAAATGTGCTTATGTGGCTAATGTGTATTGGTTAGGGTAAATTACCCATCATTCTTCCATGGGTACCCTAGTTGTCACCATAATATAAATGTTAGAAGAAGCAATTTACCGTTGAGAAGTTTTCTTTAAAAAAACAAAACAAATACAATAGAGAAAGTTAACTTACAAGAGTTTCACCTGGTAATTTCTAAGGCATAAAGTTTAAATCCACTAAAGAAGATTATAATACAAATATTCTATTTTGATCTTAATTAAGCTAAAATGCACTTTTAGCCGTCCAAGTTTTTAAAACTAGCGATTTTGTCCTCAATTTTGAAAAGTGAAATGCTAACGAGTGTCTCTACACTGATCAAGGAATCAAATATAGTAGGATTACATTGAAAGTTGTGCAGTCAATACATCAAAAAGTTTAAAAAGCATAATTTTCAATTTAAAACTTCCTCTTGTGGATTTCTTAACCAATACTCCAAAGACACCGATTAACATGACCCTAATCAAAAACGTTTTTTTAGCCCTCAACTTTCACCCAATTTGCAAAAATACGACCCTCCCTGATTTTGAATTGCCCACAATATCAAAAAAGAGTGGAAGTTGGAAGAGTAAACACAAAGCAAGGTTTCATTTGATATAACTAGTGTTGTGTGATTGATAAAAATATTTCATATAAGATAGAACACACACATTGATACTGTTTATATAAGTGGAGGATCACCTCAAATAGTCTGTCCTTGGGGTACCCACTTTTGTGAATAAGTGAGCGCTTAAAAAAGTATATATCTCACATGCGCAACGCCGCCGCCGTCCGTCTAACCAGGCTTGGTTCAATAAGATATATATATATATATATATATATTATCACATGTGAATTATTTTTTTTATTAATTTAATCATTATCCGAAAGGTCTCTGTTAAAATACGTTTCGTTAAAATCCAATCCAACAGAATATCCAAAAAATTCTTGGTATATCTGATCCATGGGCCGCTTAATTTTTAAGTTAGCTAAACTCTTACGTTTCTTACTATTAAGTCACTTCGGATTTGTTACGAACTCTCCCTATAAAAGGAGAGTTCGCCTAGCTCATTCCTTACATTGAAAAACATCGTGATACTTTGAATTATTTTCCTCTCTCTCCCTCTTTCAACTTGTGGCGACGAGTCATTCTCCTTCTCTTCTTCTACTTCTTTTGTCCTTTCGATTTCGAGTGGTATTTGTACCATATTAAAGTGATTTTAAACCATATTGAGGGTGTTAATTCTCAAACTATTATCTATGGTGCAAAAGGTAATCACACAGTTTCAACTGAGCTGTTTTATTCTGAAGGAGACGGAGTTGATAGTCTACTTTGCACTGTTTTGGGTAGTGTCGCGAAACATTTTAAAGAGAGCGAACTGAGTGTGACTCAACCCAGTAATCTATTCGATGGAAAATTCTCCTTTTATATGATATGTTTCTAAATCTGAAAACAACAATAACGAATCAACCCACTTAAAGTCGAACTTTCATTGCTGGCAAAATGTGATCCATCAATATTGAGTTTGAGCTGCCCAAGAGGAGGATGGACCCAATTATGCTTCTGATATGAGCAATTGATTCCTCTAGATTCCTCAACATAGATTAGTTATCGCTAAACGACTGTAGAAACTTCACGCATCCTATAAATAAATAAATAACCGCTAATTCAATTTATAAAGTATCTTTCTCTTCTATTTAGTTCATATAATATGTAAACTAGTCTCGTTAGTTCATGTGCTTTCAAGATGCCTAGAGAAGTAAATTAGTTAAATTTTGAAGACCTGAGCAAGAACAAGATCCTCATTATCCGGAATGCTGTCACGTTTGGGTGGTGGTAAAATCAAAGCTTGGTCTATACAGAGTACATCAATATAAATATGTCAAATGTTAACTAGTGTTTCCGGAACACTCTTTAGGCTTTGTTTGAGAGTTTGGAGGGGAAGGGAGGGGAGGGCTTTGGGGGGTTAAAAATATATAGAAAAATGGACAAAAAATTCATTTTTTTTGTTTGAAAGAACAGTTTTTTAGAGAATGATAAATTAATACTTATGATTAATATACTTTTAATTTTAAGAATATTATAACAACATAGATTGAATTTGAAAAATTAATATAAACTCTCCATAACCCCCCAAAACCCTCCCCCAATACAATTTTTGAGTTCCCCCAAATGAGGAGGATTTTTTATTATGAGTAAAAAATTAACCTCCAAAACCCTCTCCTCCCGATGTCTTCTATTTCTTCCACTTGCTCCTTCCTTTTCTCCAAAACCTTCCCCTCCTCTCCCCTCCAAACTCTCAAACCTTAAGGGGTAGCACTTTGGTGACATTGAGGTGCCAATTTCATGTGATATTGGTCAACCACAATGTCACAAGTGTGCAAAAGGACAAAAAACTATGATTTTGTTCTCTTTCACTAACATGCATTTTTTTGTTCTTGTGAAAAGCTTATCTTGTACATTTTTCTTAAAAATACACAAATATTTTAATGATAATACTGACATTGACCAGGTTGAAAAAAGTTTCCTATGCAGAATTTTATATGCTGTAGATAATATATTTAAAAATGCTTGAAATCTCGAGGAATGAAACTTGATAGATGGTGAAATTAAAACTAGTAGAAAGCAAGCTGCCAAAAAGGAACGCTAATTCAAATCCTAACCCACAAAAAAGATTCCCTAACTCAATTTCATCGATCGAGTTTTGAGATGGCTTGCACTAATAAAAGTATCATTCAAAGTAGCAATATGGTGAGTGATCAGAGCAGAAAATCATCATATGACGTGTTTATCAGCTTCAGAGGAGCAGACACACGATTCAACTTCACTGATCATCTTTTTTCCGCCCTCCAAATAAGAGGCATTGTTGCATTTAGAGATGACACTAAGCTTAAGAAAGGTGAATCTATAGCACCTGAACTCCTTCGTGCTATCGAAGCCTCTCGGACTTTCATTGTTGTCTTCTCAAACAACTATGCTTCCTCAACTTGGTGCTTGCGGGAATTGCAATACATCCTTCATTGCGTACAACTTTCTGGAAAACGTGTTCTCCCTGTTTTCTATGATGTTGATCCTTCCGAGGTGCGAAAGCAAAGTGGGAGTTATAAAAAAGCATTTGCCCAACATGAGGAAAGATTCAAACAAGACACTGAGGTCCTGCAAGGATGGAGGACAGCTCTCACGCAAGTCGCCAATCTTTCAGGTTGGGATATACGTGATAAGTAAGTATTCTTCTGCATTATATTATATTTACTGATGCAGATTTTAGATTTTATTTTTCAAATTAGGGTTGAGAGTTCACAGGGTGTAGTATCAAAGGAAGTTAGTTAAGACACAAATTGGCACTAGTTGTCCTTTTACAATGTCTCTAAGAGAATATAAACTCTAGCCCTTAAAGTTATAAGGTCAAACATTTATCCACAGAGTACGGCAGACTACTATATACTTACGAACAAATTAGTATTCTAAAAGGAAAAATAACCTTTAATTTGTTATATATATATATATGATGATTGTGTGAATTCCATTTTATTTAATATCTTTAAACTTTCAGGCCCCAGTCAGCAGAGATTAAAAAGATTGTTGAAGAGATAGTAAATATATTGAATTGCAAATTTTCAAGCCTTCCAAATGATTTAGTTGGGACGCATTCTCTCATAGAAAGATTGGAAAAGCTTTTACTTTTGGATGTGGTTGATGATGTTAGGATTGTTGGAATTTCTGGGATGGGTGGAGTAGGGAAGACAACTCTTGCTAGGATTTTATATAGAAGAATCTCTTCTCGGTTTGATGCATGTTGCTTTATTGATGATCTAAGCAAAATTTGCAAACATGCTGGTCCAGTTGCTGCACAAAAGCAAATTCTAAGCCAAACTTTAGGCGAAGAACACCTTCAGATATGCAATCTAAGTGACGGAGCTAATTTGATACAAAATAGGCTTGGTCATCTGAGGGCCTTCATAATTCTTGATAATGTTGATCAAGGAGAACAATTGGAGAAATTGGCTTTGAACCGTAAGCTGTTAGGTGTTGGGAGTAGAATCATTATAATTTCGAGAGATACTCATATCTTGAATAGGTATGGAGTGGATGTAGTTTTCAAAGTTCCACTCTTGAATCAAACTAATTCTCTTCAATTATTTTGCCAACAAGCTTTCAAACGTGATAATATTTTGAGTAATTATGACGAGTTGGTATATGAGATACTAAATTATGCTAATGGCTTACCACTAGCGATTAAAGCATTGGGCTCATTTTTGTTTGGTCGAGATATTTATGAATGGAGAAGTGCATTGACTAGATTGAGAGACAATCCAAACAAAGATATCTTCGATGTATTGCGATTGAGTTTTGATGGGCTAGAGAACATGGAAAAAGAAATATTTCTCGATATTGCATGTTTTTTCAATGGACGTAAGGAAGCACTTGTTAAAAATGTACTGAATTGTTGTGGATTTCATGCTGATATTGGATTAAGAGTTCTCATTGACAAATCACTTATAAGCATATCAGAAAAAAGTAAGATTGAAATGCATGGTTTGTTAGAAGAGCTGGGCAAAAAAATTGTTCAAGAAAATTCAAGCAAAGATTCAAGAAAGTGGACAAGGTTGTGGCTCCATGAATATTTCAACAATGTTATGTCAGAGAATAAGGTAAAGTATTTCAGTTTGAAAATACAAAGCATATGATATTCCATTTATGTAAAGTCATTTTAGTTTTTTGCAATGTTTTAGGAAAAGAATGTTGAAGCCATAGTTTTGAGGCGTGGACGGCAAAGAGAAACAAAAATAGTTATAGCCGAAGCATTGTCAAAGATGAGTCATCTTAGAATGCTTATACTTGATGGAATGGACTTCTCAGGAAGCTTGGATTGTATTTCTAATGAATTAAGATATGTTGAGTGGCGGGAATATCCTTTCATGTATTTGCCATCAAGTTTTCAACCCTACCAACTTGTTGAGTTGATCTTGGAAGATAGCAGCATCAAACAACTATGGGAAGGCACGAAGGTAATCTAAATTCTGTTAATGTTTTTCTCTTAGAAACATGAGCAACATTATCTTTAGCTAAATGAAATAACATGATGTCTATGTTTTCTTTTTCTTTCACATTACAGTACTTGCCAAATTTGAGAACTCTTGAATTGAGGAACTCCAAAAGTCTAATAAAAGTGCCAGATTTCGGAGAGATCCCTAATCTTGAGCGGCTAAATCTCAAAGGATGTGTAAAACTTGAGCAGATAGATCCATCTATTAGTGTTCTAAGAAAACTTGTTTACTTGAATTTGGAAGATTGCAAAAATCTAGTAACCATACCGAATGACTTGTTTGGTCTCACCTCTCTTGAGTATCTAAATCTTTCTGGATGTTACAAGGCATTTAACACTTCATTGCATTTGAAGAATTATATTGATTCAAGTGAAAGTGCGTCACATTCCCAATCAAAATTTTCCATATTTGACTGGATCACTTTGCCTCTCCAATCTATGTTTCCAAAAGAAAACCTGGACATGGGTTTAGCAATACCTAGTTGTTTGTTGCCTTCATTGCCAAGCTTATCCTGTTTGCGTAAACTTGATATTAGTTATTGCAGTTTAAGCCAAATCCCTGATGCTATTGGTTGCCTACTTTGGTTAGAAAGATTAAATTTAGGGGGAAACAATTTTGTGACATTGCCTAGTTTCAGAGAACTTTCAAAACTTGCATATTTGAATTTAGAGAACTGTATGCAGTTGAAATATTTTCCTGAGCTTCCTTCAGCTTCCTCCATCGAACACGAGCACAGTCATATGTTTTCAGATACTAGTTATTGGAGGAGAGCAGGATTGTGTATTTTCAACTGTCCTGAATTGGGTGAGATGGAAAAGTGCAGTGACTTGGCATTTTCATGGATGATACAATTTTTGCAGGCAAACCAATTAGAATCCTCCTCTGTCTTCTTCCGCGAAATCAATATTGTTATACCTGGAACAGAAATGCCAAGGTGGTTCAACAATCAGAACATGGAAAGTTCAATAAGTATAGACATATCTCCTATCATGCATCATGACAGTGATGTCATTGCTTTTGCGTGTTGTGTAGTATTTTCTGCAGCGCCTTATCCATCTACGAATATGAAAACCAATTACCGAAAGCCTGTAATACATTTGTGTTTTAGTAGCGGTGACTTGGAGGTATTTCTAGGCATTCCAGCACATACAAATTTAAATATGCTGAAATCAAATCACATTTGGCTAGCTTATTTCACTCGAGAATCATTCATTGATCTTATGAGTGATATAGACAGTACACTTGGTGATATTAGAATGGAAGTTTTGATTGTGGATGGTGAAGGTTTGGATGTAGAGGTGAAGAATTGTGGTTATCGTTGGGTATATAAACATGATCTACAACATCTCAACTTTACAATGATGCATTGCAAAAGTTCATTAGCTCAGAACTGCGACATTTTGGGAATCGAAGATGAGGCACAACCAGAAGTGAAACCACGGTAATTGAAATTTTAGGCGGTCGAGTCTTCACTTTGCAAGCTGCAATATTGTCTGAGTAATTTGATTTGCAACATAATAATTATTTTTTATTTATCTTTGTATACTATATGGTATAGTCTTTATGTAACTTGTTTCATCCTTTATTATAAAAGCCAGACTTGATGAGCTGGCAGTGTTGCCCTAATCACTCCTGTTTTTCCCTCCCTAATCTGTAATTAATGTTAATCTCAACTGCCAACCACACACTAAATCACAGCCGTTGTTTTACATGACCTTTCAGTTACCTCTATCAACCAATCAGATCATCCAGATTAGAACACTTCCCTCCCAAGCTTGCATTTATTTCGGCCTTGGCTGCCAACTACCTGCTATTCCCTTAAACAAACACGTGCAATTAATGTGAACTTCCCATGCAGCAAGTGAATTTGTTTCCCCCGAAAAGTCTCTACAACTCCCCAATCTCATTATGTACACATGTCACCATGGTTCAAATTCAATTTCTCTATGATCCCTCTATAAATAGTAGTGTATAGACCTGCAATTTTTTAGCAAGTAGCAATCATCCATACATTCAAACTCTGCACTTATGGTGCGATTGCATTGCTTGAGAGGTACATTTAATCTTGATTGATTTCCATAAAGTTTAGGTTCTAATCAATTTAGTCACATTAATAATTGTTAGTTCTAATCAGTTGTTATGTGTTTTATTCGCAGCTCCACTGGACCTAAGATTATATCGCTTATACATTGATATTAGTTTAATCTATCTGTTTGATTCTGCAGTTGTTACTCTATGAATCATTTTGTGCTTTGACATTGGGGAAGAAGACTGCCTCTGTGGTGTTGATTGATGAGTGTGGAAACAAGTGGAATTGTATCACTGTGTTCGGGAAACGGCCACATCGCCACATCAAAATTGGAGGGGGTTGGAAGCGTATGGTTGAAGCACGCAACATACCAATAGGTGTAAGTAACGAAGATCGGTGCTCCAAGGGTTGGGAACAATGATACAATCTACCTAGAAGTCAGACGCCCGTCTGTTTTTTGAATTTAGTTGTTGGATTCAGTTTTATTGTTTTTCTTTGGTTGATTTCGTTTTTGTTTCTTTTGGTTAATTTTTGAAGTCTTCTTTCAAGTGGAACAATTGTAGAAGTTGTTGTTTTGTAAGAGTTGTTGATATCATTTGAATTGAAAGAAGCATTTTGGCCTTTGGCATTTTGAATTAAGATGCGTCGTTTGGTTCTGTTCTTGCAATACAAATGATTAAACATGTGTGCCTATGTTTGCTTTCAGTACATTATAAACTCGGACCATTCAAAAATTGCAAACATATAGCGAGAATTGTATCAGCCTAACCATATCTTGAGACGCATATTACCGTATTGTAAGCATGCTGGTTTGATTATTGTCTTCAAAAGTTTAAGTACTGTTTAAAAAATTTAAAGAGGTATTTTATCGTGACTTAAGATTTACACGATGAATTTTACTTATGTCCTTATTTGCATCCAGAATGAAATAAATTATAATGTATTCACAATGCAGGGGGCAAGACCTTTCAAATCATTCCTTATCATAAAGTTGCCATATGACAAGCATGCTTCTTTGCCAAATATATCAAGGGACGTTAGTTTAACATGTTAATATAATTGGTGTCCTTAAAATAGAGCTTATATATGAAGTTACATCAGTGCATGTCAGGTTCATTTATCCTACAAAAACGTAGAAGGTTCATTTATTTAATGGTGGGAAGTATATTATATCATCATGCTTATGCACTTAGTAAGTGCTTAGATACAATTATATCGGTTTGGCACTTAGTGTAAGGTGCAGTTCAGATATGTACTCTGTACTTGGGGTATTTGGTCGACAGGCTTATATGGATTGGTGCACCTACTTATCAACATGCTGGTACAATTAGTTAATGTTTATATCAACATGCTTATTAACATGCCGAGTCCTTTTTCTTATGTATGTTACCATCTCATTTTATTGCTATTGTTGTAGTAGAAGGGAACATATTTTTATATTTTTATAAAACTTTTATTAACTATATATGTTTACATTGTTGTGACTTCTTCTCGGTAGGGACCCGTGCGGTAGCACGGGTCAAGAGTCTAGTTATGTTAACTTCAAATGGCTATTGTATCATCTGCTCTGCAAGTTGAAATGCTTTAGGTCAAGCAATTAAATCTCAAACTAACAGCATAACACAACAACCTTTTTCCACTATATATATGGGTTCTCTTCATGACTCAAATGTAAAGCAAGTGCTATAAAATACATAAAATAAAATATGACAAATGTAGAACACACGGTCAAATTAGAAAGAGAGAATAAAAGTAAACTCTATGAGGCAAATCATTTGCGGAATCTGAACAAAATCTAACTCAGTCCCCATTTAGGAAGAGTTTGTTCGTACCTTTTTTTTTCCAAGAACAACTGAGCAATTATACACTGGTACAGTGGTACTTACTACTAGTACTCAGTGGTGGATCTTGAGTTAATTTGTTGGGAGTGCCAAACTTTTATGGAATATATAAATGGTTTTAACTATTATCAATAATTAATTTACAGTATCCCTTACCACTGCAGTAGCTGAATTCTAGTTGTTGTAATACACCTAATACAATATATAAGGAAACTTTGGGGGATGCCATGACACCTGCAGAGAGATCCGCCACTGCTAGTACTACGCTGACAGCCTAAATTTTGTGAGTTTTTGCTTGCGAAAATGTGTACCTACTCTACTCTTGTTGCAAAAACCCTGTAAACTGCTTGCTACTGGTAGCAGTAATGCTTTAGGTGGAAGTCTCAAAAGTATTTGGACGCAAAATTTGAGCACAAAAATACACATCCTTTATTTATTTTGTTCTTTGAGAAAAAAGAGTCCTCATAGATAAACATACATAGCTGGCACACACCTTTGTACACCCCCAAGTGGCATGGTAATTTTGATATTTCAACACTTAATTGAGGGCATTTTTGTCAAAGCTCATATAAACCTTGAAAAAAAAAATGAAAACAGATCAAACAAAAATAAATCGACAATTTTTTCTTAGGGCATGTTTGTTTCAATGGAAAGAAAGTGACGTGGAAAGAAAGGTGAGGGAAAGAAACACTTTCCATTGTTTGGAAACCCTCTAAAAAGGTGATGGAAAGAAAGAATTCGGTGGGACCCACGTCAAAATCCTTTCCCTCACATATGGACGGAAAAGTTAAGGCACATCAATATTTTCATGGAAAAGTCAACAATACCCTTACTTTTATTGTTTTTCTTTTTTTGCTATTTTTTTTACAGAAATAAACGATATTCATTCATTCAAATTGATAGAGTACATCGATACAATACAAGTCCAAATTCGCTAAAAACAAAAAGGATGAATCTGTGAACAAACTCACAACATCCTTGTTAATAGCATAAAACGGAAAAGTACTTATGCCTGCAAATATGACTAATATGACTATATTCATGTCTTCGGAATACTCATGTCTCCGGATCTGCAACGTTGATGACGCCAAAGTCATTGTCATTGATCGGATCTGCACTTGCTCAAAACTAATCTTTCAACCTGAATCAAATAAACACTGCACTAAGACGAGAAATAAAAAAACACACCGCACAAAGACGGAAAATCAAAACAAACTAAAGAAAACAAAGAATATGTGAAATCACTTATTCAATTAGGATAGAAGGAAAAACAATTCGGAGGGGTGATTTTTAGGTCAAAATTGACCCTAAATCACCCCTTTGAAAAGAAGAACAAGAAAAGGGCCACGACTAGGGTTTGAGAAGGAGAGAATTTCTCACGTGTTTTTGACCGTTTCATAATTTATATTAGAGAGATGCTATCGCCAATCAACACACACGTTTTTGTTGGGCCACGTTGCTCTTTTAAAGAAGGCAATGACTTGTGTACCGGTTCATCAAGTTGAGTAATTTTAACACGTTTTAAAAACTATCACATTCCAAAAAGTCAAACTCTTTTGCACGAGAAAATCAAACACCACCAGAAGCTTCATCTAGCAAGACCACCACAACAATCACCTTCAACTTTCTTTCTTCCTGCTACTTCCATCTAAACGACCAACACCATCCTTCTACAGTCCCGCAAGCCAACACTTCTTCCCCATCTTTGCAACCATCAACCCGTAAACGAGAATAATTAGACAAAACAATGGAGGAATCATCTAATTCAACCTTCAATCTCAATCTTTGTTTTTTTCTTTCTCGTCTCCATCTTAAGAAGAAAAAAGAAAAGAAAAATGGGTAGGAAAATTGTAAGACACAACCAGTGATGATGGTGGTGGACACTCCACTGTCCTAAATAATTAGGTGCCTGTTTGGTTGTGCGTTTACAACCTCCAAACCTGCGTTTTCTTCTCTAAACGTGAGTCTTGTTTTTGTTGTGGTGTTTGGATAGAAGAAAACGTGATTCTGTAGAACGTGATAAAGTGTCGAAACGCGGGTTTGATTGAAGCCACAAGTTCAAGCTTCTGCGTCAAAGCAAACGCCAGTTGTAGCTTCAAACTTTTTAGTGACATGTATATTTACCAAATTACCCATAAGTTATACTCCAATTTCCTACACATAAAGATATTTCTTCTTCATTACTGCACATCATCAGTTCTCTAACATATTATTCTCCCTCTTATTTCAGATGTATCATAATTTCTCAGATTTGTAGATAAACATAGAGAAGAGGATAAATCTGTTATTTACCAATTTTGCCTGTTTTAAAAAATGGTCATTTTTGAAGTTCTGGTTTTTTTCTTTCTCTACTCTGCATTTCAAGCTTCAAGCGGCAGTGAAAACTCTATTTCACTATTTAGGTTAGAGAGGAAGAATTATTGAGCTACAATCAACCTGTTTCTTTTCTTTTATTAAACAAACCCATAACTTACAATCTATCTTTTTACACCCCTTCAAAATTCTTATATAATATTTGAAATAACTCAATTGATAAAAAACAAACTCTTAAAAAAAAAAACTCTTATAAATTTGCTAAAAAAAAAAAAAATTAAAAAAACAAACTCTTATATATTTTCTTAAAACAAAGACTCGTATAAATTAATATTATTTTAAAATAAGTTTGTGAAGCAATAAAAATTCAATTATGATTTTAGATAAGTTCAAATAATTATCTAAAATAAGAAAGAGATATTTAATTTATATATAATAAAAATGATGATTTGGTCATTACACATTTAAAATCAATTTTTATTCAAACTACCCAAAAAACATCAACTCATAAAAATCACTTTTAATAAGCATATCTAAACATAAATCCATTCACACCCAACTCACTTTTAACCAAAATTAATTCTTTCAAACTTCATTCTACCAAAATCAATTCTCGCCATCGCTATACCAAACACACACCTAGGTGGCCTATGAATTTTCGAAAAGGAGATGATGGTATGGGTGAAGACTTTGCGATCTCTGATTTTTTATTTTGATAAATTTTCAATGTCTGATTTGTTTTGGTGAGAGAATAGAAAAAAGTGTTAAAAGAAAAGTAAACCTGAATAGCCGGTAGCCAAACATGGAATAGAAACGTGGACCAATGCAAGAGCATGTGCTTGCAGGAGAGTGTTGGAGCGTTTGTCCATAGCAGTTCTCTTTATATTATATTAATTATTTTAATTCTGGTTCTTTATTTTGACATGGTCATCCACGTTCTTTTTGTGGCCTAATTGCCAAACCATACACATTGCAACTACCTCCTAATTATTGGGTTAGTGGCATTGCTGGGAGAAGAAAAAAAAAAGAGATAACAACCCATGTTCTTTTATTGTGGCAGAATAATAGTAGTTACTAGAGAATTAGCTTGTACAATTTACGTGTATAGTTCCTCTCTCTAAATGCCATTTTATTCCTAGAATTGTGGAGTCAATGAAATATTTAACAGTCAAATTCTTCCACAGTCAGATTGGCTTCTCCTCACTCGTTCAATTACACGAGCCACTGCAATCCTCTCTAATTCCTTGCATCCATTCTTCTTCTGGTTAGATAAACCTTTCTTTTCCAAAACTAACATTCCATTATTACTACTAATCCTCTTATATTCAAATTTAGTTCTTCTAGGATATGATTAAGGCTTCTCACTTTGGCTTCATTATCTATGGTTTCACGACACCACACAATTTCCCAACCATATTCATTCTCAAGATACATAATTATTACCTCAATCTCATATGCCTTAATTATTAGTTTACCCGTTTTCTTACATGCTCAAATTTTGGAGATCACGGCATCTTCTTTTGAACCGAAAATCTGTATTTTAATTTGGAGTTCTCTTCGTATTATATTTGTGAAGATTTTGGATCTCATCCTCTTGCAACCTTGCCTACTTAACGGAAGAAAACAAGTGTGCTTTGATTTAGAGTTAACCTGTGAGGAAGAAAACAAGTGTCCTTTGATTTAGAGTTAACCTGTGAGGAAGAAAAGCGTCCAAGGTAAAGGCTCTAGTCTTGACCATGATTTAATTGAAAATGATAGGTTATGACGTTGAATTTGATATGCTTCTTGACTCAATAGATGAGTGAAAAGATTTATATTTTTATCATTATAATAATTTTTATGATTGACAAATATAAGAATTTGTGAATTGCAATTTTGTTAAAATATGTGTCTTGATGAATAAGTGAATCTTAGTGACTTTTGATTTGATTTGATTTGTATAAATGAAAAATGCTGCTGAGTTAAAGTGATTTTTTGTTGTCTATGTCATTTATGGATTCTGTAATAGTTGATTTGTTTTAAAGGGTATGTAGATTTGATAATTTATGTTGCTGGTTTAAGAGTGACTAAAAATTTGATAAGATTGCATAACATACATATCATTGCATTTGTGGATTATTAAGTGCCAAATGGGGCGATTCAGTGGATTATTTTTAAGTGTCAAATGGGGCGATTATTATTATTATTATTATTATGCCAAATGGGGCGATTTGATGGATTTTTAAGTGCCAAATGGGGCGATTCAATGGATTTTCAAGTGCCAAATAGGGCGATTATTACTATATGCCAAATGGGGCGATTTCAATGGGTTTTTAAGTGGCAAATGGGGCGATTCATTATTGTATGCCAACTGGGGCGATTAAAAAACAATTATGCCAACTAGGGCGATATCCGGATCATGGTCTACTTGCATTTCATGCATCTGCTTGATGTTTTATATTTTATATGATAATATATGTAGGCATTACTATATCTATACAGGGGTATTTATGTCAATTAAAAAATATAGATCTTTCTTTCCTTTCACTTTCTAATCCACTTTATCTTATACCAAACAACCATGACAATCCCTTTATTTTCTACTTACTTTCTTTCCTTACACAATCTTTCCTATCTCTATCTTTCCTTTCACTTTCATTCCCAAACCAAACAAAGCTTTAGTATCCCTTTACCTCGCCGTCCCACTCTCACCGTCTGCTGCTCCTTCATCCTTCTCTCTACGGTCCTCAACACTACTCTTCCCTCTGTCTCTCTCCTTCTCTCTTTCTCTCTCCGCCGTTTTTGTCTTTCTCTCACTACTATTTTTAGGCAACGGCGGTGAGGCTCTCAGCACTCTTTTTAAGCGACGGCGGCGGGGAGTGCAGATATAAGTTCTGTCCTCGTCGACGACGACGTGAGGTCGCCATAAACATAATTTTTTTGCCACGGTGGTGGGTGGTGGGCGCAGATCTGCGATGAGAAAAATGAGGTCGACGTGTTGCAGAGAAGACATAGAAGGTCTAAGGTAAAAATGGCAGGCGACAGCGGTGGTGGTCAGAGGGTTTGGATGAGAAAGTTGTTGGAGGTGGAGAGATACATAGAGGAAAGTGGTGGTCAGACCTTCTTCTTTCTTTCAAATCTGATCATTTTTCTTTTTCTTTTGTTTTATTATTTTTTTAATAGTGTTTTGGCCACATCAGCATGTATATGGGAGATACACGTGTCTCTACTTATCTTTTCCCGAGAAAAAATGTTCAAATACTTGTGATGAACTAAATATTTTATATATTTTGAGGTATATATGTATGGTAAAACAACAGTCCAATGTCCTCACACCCGGTCTCTGTAAGTATAATTGAGTTGTTATGAACATTATATTATATATGTGGGGTCGAAGTTTGAACCTGAATTTTTCACGCTCTTTTTGTCATTATATTTGAACTAACACATTTATTTTGATACAACTTACTTTCTTCGTTCTAAACTATAAACCAGTTTAGAATTTAAAACAAATAAAGTATTAAAGACGAGCATTAATGACACACTTTTATTTCTAATTGTTGAAATTTATATGAATCATACAAACTTATGTTAGATTCATGTAAATTTAATGGAACTTATATGAATTTTAATAAGGGTCCTTCTAATCGGTGCCCCCAGGCACTGGTTAAGCATACCATATAAGAGAATTATTACCATAAAAAAAACATTATTTTTGACTTTATTATCAATTAATTACACTATTTCAATGCATTAACTATTATATAATTCCGGTTAACATTTCCCTTTTAATAATAATAAAAAAAAGACTCTTCAAACTATTTGCCTCAAACACGTGGTGCACGTGTCTCTCCCGCCTCTCACATACTCTCTCTTCTTCCGGCACGTGATTTTGCCGCGAAAACAAAACAACCCACCCCCTCTGTTTTACCATTTCCATTTTCATCACAAAACAGATCTAAATGCTTTCACCGACCCGAACCCGATTAACCAGTGCCTTCCATTTTCGTACTCTCATTCCACATTGTGATCCAATTCATCGGAGAAGCAATTCTCGAAGCTTTTTCGTTCGATCCAATTCCAAACGAAGCTAAGTTATGGAATCGATCCTCGCAAGAGCATTGGAATACACGCTCAAATACTGGCTCAAATCATTCACCAGAGACCAATTCAAGTTACAGGGTCGCACTGTTCAGCTTTCTAATTTAGGTCATTTCCCTCTAATTTCCATTCAAATCTCAAAATTACTGTTAATCATCACAATGATTCGTTTGTTTTTGAATTTCCTGTATTCAGATATAAACGGTGATGCATTACATTCCAGCATTGGATTTCCGCCTGCACTCAATGTCACCACCGCCAAAGTCGGAAAATTGGAAATCAAGGTTCGGATTCTTGTTGATGTTTAATTTCTTAGAATTGCATGAAAAATACGTGTAAAAAAATTGTCGTTTTTCGCGCTTAATCAAATAACTTTCATTGTTGTAATCTAAGCAGTTACTCACTCTATAATGAAATATAAGCAAAAATTGTATGTTTAACTATTGTCTTTTTTAGTAATAATTGTAATTTACGAGTATGCATCCACATTTGTTTTTCCAGCATTTTCTTTGAGTTCTTAGAAATATGGACTCGAAATTGGAACAAGATGATATACTTTTAATTATTATTAGTAAAAGAAAGTAGACCACGCTCCACCTTTATATTTTCTTGTTAGACATTTTGCTTTTTTATTTGTTATATTCAAGATTTTGTGGTTTTTGATTGATTGAGTACAATTTGTCTTTGTAGCTACCGTCGGTGAGCAATGTACAGACAGAGCCAATCATTGTACAAATTGATAGGCTTGATATGGTTCTTGAGGAGAATTCTGATTTTAAACCACCCGAGACTCCAACCAGGTAGTGAAATCGGTCTCTTGCTGATTCCTGGGTGTGAGGGAATTCGTTGTAGAGTGATGGTTTTAATGCCAGCTGTTAAAGCTTTACAGTCCTTGTTTCTTTCACTGTTGCATGCAGTTCCACACCTTCAAGTGCTTCTGCTAAGGGTAGCGGGTACGGTTTCGCTGATAAGGTTGTTTGACTATCATTTTTTTTTTTTTGAACAAGTTTGACTATCATTTCTAACCTAAATTGATATGTATGTGACATTCATGTTCTGCTAACTAGATGATGGTTGTAGTAAAATTTAACAAATGAATAGGTGAAAAGAAAAGCAAAAACTCTGAGATTCAGTTTATTGGGGCGGGAATCGAATCATCCACTTCATGCTGTTTTGTGACTTTGTCGTTCCCCACCTCTTTTCCTTTTGTTAAAGTTGTTGCCGGTTATTTTCGGAAGAATTTTAAGTAACATGAAAATAAAAATGTAGGCAGAGTTTGACGTGATCTAACATAGGATCAAAATAGTCCGTAAAAGGCTTGAGCAATCATCACCTCTGGAGCTAGCTTTTCAGGTAGCGTCAGACCTACCTGAAATTCTAAGATGTTATGAGATCCTATTCTATATCCGTTATTAGACCACCTGAATTTGTCCACACTATAGAGTTCTAAACACCAGCTCGTATTTGTCCACACTCTAGAGTTCTAATGCTGGGCTTGAGGGACTGTTGTTATTGGGCCATGTGCATTTATTCATGCTCTAGATGTCTAGTCTTGGGAATGAGGAGGTACGTTGAGACCCCAAACCGACTAGAGATAGACCAAAATAATTTTTATAATTTATGGAACAACTTTAAAGTTAGTAGTTTCTTTCGTATACCAGTCATTTTCCATAATGAACAACTTCAGGGAAGAATAGGATAAGTATTAGTAGTTACGTCCATATATTAAATTGAATATTACTCATTTCTACTGACTGTGCGCAACCTTCAGATTGCAGATGGAATGAGAAATTTAAATTGAATATTAGTCATTTCTACTGACTGTGGGCAACCTTCAGATTGCAGATGGAATGACTATACAGATTCATACAGTTAATCTATTACTTGAAACTCATGGTAGTGCTCGTCTCCAAGGGGCAGCAACATGGTAAATTCGTCTTACAAGTGCTCTGGTTTTTCATTCCTCATTTTATTCGTGTTCTACAATCATTGTCGGTAGTTATGGATCTCAATGAATTTAAAATTAATATTTCTGTATTAGTATGTCATTCTCTGTTGGAGTTCCATGAGGTGTCAGCTCAATGTAAGAGTCTGACCATGTAACCTCAAGAGATAGTTCAAATCTCCATTGGGACGGTTGTAAAATGACATTTAATGTCACTTTAATCAATAATAATTTTCCCCTCCCCCAATTTGTTTTGAAAAAAAAAATGTTGTTGGAGTTGGTGCAGTGTAATAATAACTTTTAGCATAAACCCAGTGAATTATACATACGTGTTTGATTCAAACTGTGTCATAAGTTTTTCCCTGAAATCTATTTGTAAGTGTCCCTGTTCCATGTCTCTAATTGTAGGGCACCACCCATGGCGTCTATAACCATACACAACCTTTTTCTGTATACCACAAATGAAAGCTGGCAGGTAATTGTGTTGAGACTCATTTTTATGGTATAATTCTTAATACCTCTGGTGTATAAAGTCTATTTTCCCCCACCACTTTTTTTTCAGGTTGTAAATCTTAAGGAGGCGCGGGATTTCTCATCTAATAAGAAGTATATTTATGTCTTCAAAGTACTATACCACCTTTCATTTTATTTTCTTGTTTGTATACAACATGCATTGTGTTGATTTGGTTGTCGTCGTATATTTCGTTTCCGTATTATGTCTCTCCTTTCATCATAATATGACCTTTCATCAGAATGTTTACTTTCTGTTATATTTTTTCAAATCGAGCATGCTATGTTGCTTACATTTGTATTACCCCAAAATAATTTAAACTTTTTCTCTCTTCAGAAATTGGAATGGGAATCATTATCTATTGATCTTTTGCCTCATCCCGACATGTTCACGGATGCTACTTCAGGCAGCTCTCAAGTAGGTTCAAACATGAGAGATGATGATGGCGCAAAGAGAGTATTCTTTGGAGGCGAGCGTTTTATAGAAGGAATATCAGGAGAAGCACATGTAATGAACACAGTTCCTTCAACTAGTTGTATAATATCCTGTTTTTGTCTATAATTTTATGTGTCACGACTCATGAAATATAATTTTACCTTTATATTTATCAGATCACTGTTCAGAGAACTGAATTGAACAGTCCACTTGGGCTCGAGGTTCAGTTACATGTCACAGAAGCCGTTTGCCCTGCATTAAGTGAACCAGGTCAGTAAAGGAGCTTGTTAGACTTCTATGTCCATATTGAATTGATATATAAGGCACAGATGTAACCAGAGGTTGATGCAACATATGAACAGGGCTACGTGCACTTCTCCGCTTTATGACAGGAATATATGTTTGTCTAAACAGGGGAAATGTAGATTTCAAGGCCCAGCAGGTTTCATATTTTGCCTTTCTCTCCTTTGACCTAATAATTTTTCATAAGTTTGTTAAGGTTAAAACTACTAAAATATCATTATATCATTCTGAGTCTGTTGTTTTTGAATTAATCATGATAGCAATCTACTGAAGCTGCTGGCCGTTCTCTTGTGTCAATTGTTGTGGACCATATATTTCTGTGCATTAAAGATTCTGGTATATCTTTATCCTTAACTGATTTAAATATCAATTAATTATTATTTAATATTCTAGAAATATTTGCTTTATTGATTGATGATATATTCAATACAACTTTATTTATGTTTTTCTTCTATGTTCTTAGTACATCTTAAATAGAACAAGAAACAGAGGGAGACATGTCTCTTATTTAAAAGAATCAGAATCCTAAGAAATAAAAAAGGGAAAGATCAACCTCATGATTAAGGATTTGACTAATCCTTACATTAATTCTAGGATTTTAATTGCCTAATTTATTTAAACCCATAGATTCAAGCATTCTTAATTTATCTACACTCCCCCTCAAGCTGGTGTAAACATATGTATCATACCCAACTTGGTAACTTGGTGTTCAAACAGTTGGCCCTTGGTTAGACCATCTACAATCTGTTGGGTGGTTGGAACAAATGGAATGCATACCACTCTCTCTTCAATATGGCTGCAAAGTTTGGATTATGAACTATATTTATTGCAGCCTTGTTGTCGCAATATGGCTGCAAAGGAAGAGTTACCGTTTTTCAAGCTCTTCTACTACTCTCTTTGGCCATAGAACTCCACCTTTTTCTTGAGCCATTGATCGAAACTGTAAGCCATTGTGGATGCTCTCACTCTCTTCACTTTTTTGCGGGCCCACTTAAATGTAATGATATAAATTTATTTGTGGGACCCATTTAGTATCTTTTTGAGGTGCCGGGTTGGAGAGAATGGTCGCTTATTAAGCATTAATTTAAAAAATTACAAAATGAGTAATGTGTATATATGAGACCCACTTAAGCACCCGAGGCGAGGAGGTCCACTGTGGATGCTCTAATAGTAATAGTCTAATGTGTCCAGTAAAATAAAGTCCTATGTGTATACATGCTATGCAAAATGATCTTACAATCATTTGACATCACCTTGCAGGGTTCCAGCTTGAGCTTTTAATGCAGTCCCTCTTTTTTTCTCGGGTACTTTTCCTCAATAGTATTACCATTTGTTTCTTTCTCCATGCACTCATTTTATTTTTTTCGATGTCTCCTTGTTGAAATTATAGGTTTTAGATAGGAAAGGACAAAAGAGAGCAAGGAGGTTCTGAATAATTTGATATTAGATTGATATGGTATGTGTTTAAAATACAAAGCACTTACACCTATTTTCATTAAGAACTAGGCATAGTACTAGCGTAAAGCTATGTGCATAAGCTCAAATTCACCACTACATATGATTCCCACCCGAACTAAACAAGGTAACATAATGATATTAGGAAACATCTCGAGATTGCTCTCTGAATTAGATAACCGATTCTTCAATGTATTCTAAATTTCTTTTCATTAGATGTTTTATCAATTTTTAACCTTCCACAATTCAAAAGATAGCGTTGTTAAGGAATCATGGGAACTCAATACTGAACTTTGTATATGATGTTGAAACAGTAGTTTTTCTACTTAAAGTAATATGTGTATGTGTGTATGTAATAACCATTGGCTTATATGTCGCGTGTTGGTACAATTGATATGAATGAGCTAGAAATAAGAGAAAAAAAATAGAAAAATCGTTCACATGACATATATGCTGTCTATGTGAATTTGTCATAGGAAACAATTTCTGTCTAACAAAATTCGATTGTGTTACAAGTGAAATTCTAAAGTAATAAGACCAATGCTCCCAGACAAGGAAAATTCGTATGGCCCCAAGGTCAAAATAGAAAACAGATAGAAATCCCATATCCTTCCCTACCTCTACAGTTCAAAATTCCAGTAAAGGTAGATCCTCTTAGATATGGCTCTCTTTTCATTATCTTTCCTTCTGCATATGTTTTCCCTTCCTAAAGAGTGTTTTGGTATGTTAAAATAAACATGAAGAGACTTTCTGGGCCCAGCTTTAATAGCAGCTAGTTTCATATCTATCAATTTGCCACAAGTTCAATTCTTTAGTTATCAGCTAAGTATCTATTATAAAAGTCTAGAGATGGAAAGCTCCTTCTACGGCTAATTTCCTTTGTTAATTTATGATATGGGATTTTGTTTTCTGCATTTAATCATTCAAAATACCTAACACCGTTGACAAATATACACCTTTTATTATCTCTTCAATGTTGAATCAAGTTCCCATGTTTGTAGTCCCTTTTCTGTGCCATGCTATCAGGCTCCCAACAGAGAAGAATGATTATTGTATAGATTATCCTTGCAGGCCAGTCTTTCTGAAGGAGATAACGACAGTAACTTGACAAGGATTACAATTGCAGGACTATTTTTGAGGTTTGTATCTTTATGCTATGTCTAGATTACTAATGGAAGGATGAAGAGATTTCTAGTTGACTGTATTGATTGTTATACTGTAACTAAATTGTAGTATGTGATTCTTGAAATACAGGGATACATTTTCACGCCCTCCATGTACATTAGTGCAGCCATCGATGGAATCTGTCACACAACAAGCTTTTCAAGTGCCGGATTTTGGTATGAATTTAATTCGGCCACTCACATGTCATAAGTCATGGCTTCATATTGGTTTACTATGATTAATAGCTATTACCTGTTATCTAAGAGGTCAATTTCTTTTAATGACGTGGCAACATCTGATTGGTTGTATGGTAATGTAAAAGTTTTGCATACATTGGATTAAAAATTGAACTGTCCAAGTTATTGACTCATTTTCTTGTTAAGAATATGTTTGGTTAATTAAATTGTTTCATTCCTTCCTTTTGGAAGCTAGAAGCTTTTGCCCGCCAATATATCCTCTAGGAGAACAGCAGTGGCAATTGATTGTGGAAACTCCTCTAATATGCATCCACGCCCTTCAGATCATGCCTTCTCCACTTCCACCATCCCTTGCTTCTCAAACAGTTATTGACTGTCAGTCTCTTATGGTATATGGCTCCTTTGAAGCTATTTTAGTAAAGTACCTGCCAGTACATCTATTTAATTTTTTGTTTCCAATTATTTGATGACATTTCTTTATTTTACAGGTCCATCTCCATGAAGAATCCTGCTTGAGGATATCATCCTTCTTAGCTGATGGAATTGTTGTCAATCGTGGTGACATTTTACCAGATTTCTCTGTGAATTCTTTTATTTTCACTCTCAAGGGTTTGGATATTACAGTTCCTTTGGATAAGGCCCAATTGGATTTTTGTGTAAGCAACGCGGATGATACAATTAAATCCTTATTTGCTGGAGCAAGGCTACATATTGAAAACCTTTTTGTTTTAGATTCACCTTCAATGAAACCAAGAATACTAAACCTGGAGAATGATCCTGCTTGCTTCTGTCTCTGGGAAGATCAACCAATTGATGCCAGCCAGAAGAAGTGGGCTGCCAGAACATCCCACCTTACTCTATCTTTGGAAGCAAATACTGGCACATTTGGGCGTCAGAATTCTCTGGGATGGACTGCTGGATTGTGGAGATGTGTTGATTTGAAAGATGCTTGCTTTGAAGTAGCTATGGTGACTGCTGACGGCAGCCCATTGTTAAAGGTTCCTCCTCCTGCGGGTATTATGAGGGTTGGGGTTTCTTGTGAACAGTATCTATCCAACACTTCTATAGAACAATTATTTTTTGTCCTTGATCTCTATGCTTATTTTGGGCGAGTTAGTGAAAAAATAGCCATAGCTTGGAAAAGGAAAGAAATGAAGGACGCTAGGAATACATCTTTCAGTGGACAGCTGATTGACAAAGTTCCTAGTGACGCTGCTGTAAGTTTAGCCATAAAAAAGCTCCAATTTCGATTTCTTGAGTCTTCTTCTGTGAATATGGAGGGAATTCCTCTAGTACAGTTTGTCGGAGATGATCTGTTCTTTAATGCCACTCATAGAACCCTTGGTGGTGCTATTGTTGTATCATCCACTTTACGTTGGGAGAGTGTTGAGATAGATTGTGTGGATTCTGAGGAGCATTTGGCATGTGAAAATGGTTCGTCTTTTATTTTTGGGGAAAATGTTCCTTCAATGAGTGATACTGGATACCCTCAACTGACAGCTGTTTTTTGGGTGGATAACAGTAATCATTTATTGAATGGTAATGCTCGTTCAGTCCCGTTTTTGATCTTAAGTATGGATCAAGTCATACCATTTTGTGAAGTAGACAATGAGTCTCATTGTTTGAATATCTCCGCTTCAATATCTGGTGTTCGTCTTGGTGGTGGAATGAACTACGCTGAAGCCCTCCTGCATCGGGTTGGAATACTTGGGCCTGATGGCGGTCCAGGGAAGGGTCTTTCTAAAGGGTTGGCAAACTTACAAAAAGGACCATTGGGAAAACATTTTAAGACAACACGTATAATTGTTGATAATTCAGAAAATGGTATGAGACAGCCTCATTTAATGAAGCTGGTGTTTGCTATATATATATTAAATATTTTACTATGTTGGTTTCCTCGTGTCTTAGTTCTTACATAAGTATCATTTCTTACTGACCATATTTTACACCAGAAAGTGTGATAGAAGGGAAAGAACCCAGTTTTCCACACTTAAAGAAGCCAGACACTGTGGATGTAATTATAGAGTTGAGGGACTGGTTGTTTGCTCTTGAAGGTGCACAAGATATGGCCAAAAGATGGTGGTTCTCCAGTCAAGGAGACATAGGTAGAGAACAGAGGTGTTGGCATACAACCTTCCACAGTTTAGAAGTAAAAGCTAGAAGTGGCCCAAAGAAGGTTTCAGGTGGCAAGGCGCAACATTCACATAGAAAACAACCTTTTGAACTGGTTACGGTAAACAAATACTTTTTTCTTCAAGATTTAAAGCAGTTTGTGTGCGTAAGTTGCTTTCTGGATAATTAAGGAGTTTCTCACTGCTTTAAAGAGTAATACTTGGGTTTATTGGATGACACTAAGAAATAAGGAAAAACACCATATCAAAGTGTTTAAAAACTATATTGGCAGTCCATTAGTTTGAATTTCCCAGAGAAATTTGCATTCAATTATTTGCTTTCAGTTATCCATGGTATGAGTGGTCTATAGTATATCATGGGACCCAGTAATATAATTTGCAAATTCCCACCTATGACTTTTATCATTCAAATGTTGTTAAAACTTATCAGACCAAAATGGATAGTCGATGATTCGTTAGATGTGCTACACATTTTTTATTTGACTGACTAGTAACAACTGCTATGTTGAAATATCTCGTTTATTTTTGCTCCTGTCTAGAACTTTGATATTTTGTTCATTAAATCTTTTAGTTGATAAAATCATACTGTCCATTGTAGAGAAATAGGTCGTTTTAGAGAATTTTGCAGTGTTTGTTTTAAGGTATGTTAAGTTGTTCACCAGGATGCAAACTTGAGATATGATATTCCCATTGTTTATAGAAGTTCTACTTTTCTTGTCTCGAGTATTTTTAATTCCCAGGAAATGACATTCCCATGTTTTACTGTTTTAATTTTCATGATGTGGAGTGTGTCTCGTCTTGTCCATGACATGGGCATGGAAGTCATATTCTAATCTAAACACAACTTCCTTTTGCACCATTTAAATTAAAAAAAGCATCTGAAATATTAAATATTAATTGAAATTAACCCAGGAATGACATTCTTGAGAATATAATGATTATTCATATGAATGTAATATATACTTTGAAACAAACGCAGCACTGATTGATATTATGCGTGTCTTATTATTTCTGCGTCTCACATGTTGTTTAGACACGGCCTGTTGTAACCGTTGCATATTGAGATGGTACTTGCAGGTTGTAGTTCAAGGGCTGAAGATCTTGAAACCCACACCCCAAAAAGATGTCATGTCATCCATGTTAACCACTAATGGAGTTAAAGAACTGACTGATGCAGTTTGGGGAATCGGCCTTGAAGTGGACTTGATATTACATGAGAATAATGCTGATGATGAAAGGGCCGATTGGGAAGTGGGAAACCTAAAATTCTCTATAAAACAACCGGTAATCGGAATCTCATAACTAAAGTATGTAACCAATGTCTCTCTATAGGATATGGTTGTGTATGATCAAGATTTTACCTTGCAGATCGAGGCTGTTGTAACCAAGGATGAGTTCCAGCACCTCAATTTTTTATGCAAATCTGAAATTGATTCCATGGGCCGTATAACAGCTGGAATTCTGCAATTGCTTAAGCTAGAAGGTTCTGTCAGCCAGTCTATAATGGATCAGCTAGGAAACATTGGTATGCTGTAATTTTTTTTGATGTATCCAATGCTTTTCATCGGTCAATCCTTACTTTTTTGTTATCATGTATCCAATGCTTAGATATGACCCAAAATGTGTTTATAGGGCTTGCACAATCTTAACCTTACAAAACAATTTTGTGGGTTGAATTAAGTCAAAAATCAAGATAGCAGGGTCTATCCTTGATCTGTTAATGAACCACTCTGTATTATCCATGCACCAAGTCAAATCGCTCTAAACGTGAAGAAGTGTATTGGAGGAAAAAAACTCAAGTCCCACATTGGATAGAGATATAGTCTAAATAAAGTTATAAAACTTGGACAATCATTGCTTTACAAACTGATTTTATGGGATTGAGTTAAGTTTAAAATTTTAGAGTATCTCGATCATTGAAGAGAGGAAGCACATATCAATAACCACCCAAAGGATATTATGAGTTACTTTGTTTTAGGGTTAGAAGCTATAGGAAAACACTAGTGACTTAAAGGTTGGTTGGGTTGAATAATAACCTAAAGGATATTATGAGTTATTTCTGCCCTCATTTTTTTGTGAACATTTATTATCACGATTTGCAGGGAGCGAAGGCATTGACAAGATTCTCTCTCCTGGGAAACTCAGCATAGATGGTAGTGTTAGCAGCAGGGGGCCTTCTCAATTACCAAAACTAATAAATGACAGCCCGCACAAATCTATGGAATCAACGATAACTTTTCTTGAGGAAGCAGTTGTGGATTCACAGGCTAAGATTAATGCTTTGATCACTGATATTGGTATTTCTGAGTCCTCCCTTCAGCACCTTGACGTTGTTAAACAACTTAGTCAACAGATTGAGTCAATGCAAGTTTTATTGACGCAATTACGGAATCAACTTTAAGACTTCACCTCCTGTAACTAGAATTAAGAATTTTCTTTCAAATAGATTACAATTCTTTTTGTATATAGTATAATAGTCCATATGTTAAGTGTTGTATACGTTAGGCAGAAATAAGGGCTCCTCATTTTGTCTAACATAAATTTTGCAGGCATTTTGCAGTAGGAAATGATAGGAAAGAATGCAATTTTAAATGCTGAATTCTCGCAACAGAAAATTATGATTACAGGTTTGGGGAGAATTTTCAGATTGCACGATTGCAGAAGAGTAAACATCGATATTTGCTCTTTTAGTGCTACCTCTGGTACTGAAGTCACACTAGACCAACTAATAATTTAAGTTGCATCGAGATATGGATTTGCGTAATGTAGTCCATAATATTGGATTAAAGGGATTTTTGAGATAGATGGCAAGGTTGTAGATCTAGCTAGTTAATACTTCTCTTGACAAAAGAACAAGATATAGGTACTACTCCAAAGATAGATTCTTTATCTAAAAAAAAGATATAGTTAATACTCCAAAGATAGATTCTTTAATCTTTAGACTATGCGCCATAAAAGATATAGTTTATACTCCAAAGGTTTGATCGTTGATCTTTCAAACACAATGATTGAATCTTAACTTGACTATCTACATGCTCAAAGGTCTTTGTTATCCACACAATGTTGATGCAACAATGAACACTTAAATATTGAACAATACCATTGTAGTAACTAAATAGTACAACAAACCTGAATTCCCCTTTAAAAATAAGGCTGGAATTCTTTGTCCAAATCAAACCTCTGGAAGAAAATGCATCGTTACCATTTTGACATGAAAAAAATGAAAGAAAAACATAGGACACATATAATTAAGTCTGTCCATAATACATAAGAAAATGTTTAAAGATACATTTATCATACACATGATTTTTGTTCATATACATGATTGTAATAATTTTATTATTATAATTACGTAGGCAACATTGGACAGAAGTGGTTGCTATTTCAGTAGCAAATTCTTATTCAAGTTGTCGGGTGAAATCAAATTTAAACCTTAGTTAAAAAGGAAGTTGTTTGGAAGACATATCCTTCTTATTCAATCACCAACCAATCCAAAGGAATGTATTCTAATACACTCAGAGCATGATATATAATAGTGAAGCATGCCATAAAAACATACATGTTCTATTCATCACCATTTGTCTTCCACTATATAAACTATTTTGATTTTGATTGGTGACAACTTTTGTTGATGGGTAAATAAGAATTTGCCAAAAAAAAAAACCACATTTATTCGTGTTTATTGTTTATAAAAATTCAAAAGTTGAAAATAACCTGGACATAGAAAAAATAAGTACATATATTGTGAAAAGAGAAAACAGGGCAGAGAAAGTTATTTCCAGAATTCATTGGCAAGTCTCTTCAGAGTTCATTCGATGAAAGTGCATCCGAAAGTGATCGTTACAGCTTACGGTTTATTTAATCAGCTGAAGGAATGTAGTTTTTGGTTGTTGTTGTGCCTCATCTTCAATTTCCAAAAATTTGCGCTTTCCTGCTAAGGAATTTCCGTGATTCATCTTGTAGTTCAACTCTTGTAGATCCTGTTTATATATCCAGCGGTACCCACAATTCTTCACCTCTATACCCAAATAATCTTCAAAGCAAGCAATTTCAACAAAGAGAGTTTCATTCAAAACATCCCAGGACGACTCCAGGGGGAAATAGGTTAGCCAAACATGATTTGATTTGACTGTAATAAGACTTTCACTAAGATTTACTGGAATATAGGTTTCACATTTTGTCCTCTGGTTGCCATGAATATCAGCAAAGTTTAGTACCATATAGGTTTGGCTTTTTCTTCTCGTTGGTGGACGACGAGGTTCCATGGAAAATACTACACAACATACACAACCAATGATATTATTTTTAAAGTCATGCATAAGACCAGTCTATTTGTATGGAGCGACCCTTGCTCTAATTGTTGAACCAACTTGGTATTTCATTTCCAGGAGTAACGATTGAATCACATGAAAGTAGTCGGATGAGGATTGTGGGTTTGCCTTAATGAATTGTATCATCCATGAAAATGTCATTCTAATGTAGCATTCCCTCTCATCCAATTTAGGACAGTTGAAAATAAGCAATCTTGTACGCCACCTAGTTTCATACGCAGGAAGACTGTTTTTATAAAGATCGTGCTCGATAGCAGTAGGAGAAGGAAGAACAGGCAAAGATTCCAACAGTTTGCAATGCTCCAAGTTTAAATATACAAGTTTGGAAAGCTCCCTCAGGCTAGGTACTGTCACAAAATTATTTCCCCCTAAGTTTAAATATTCTAACCAATATAGATCCAATTGCGTCGGGGATTAGACATAGACCGCAAAAGCTAATATCAAGTTCACGCAAACTATGCCAAGAAGGGAACAAATTTTTGTGTGTTATGCGAGTGGGAAATGAGGAAAGGTAAGGCAACATGAGGGAGGATGTCGTTGATTGGAAACGTGATGCACTTACATTCAAATTCCTTGGATTGCAAGACATATATATTTAGATCATCAAGACAACTGAGACCAAATATGTTGCTGAGTAGGCTTATTATATGTTTGCAGTCTTTCAAGTTCAAGTAAACAAGCTTTGTTAGAAGACCAATAGATGGATCTATCTGCACAAGTTTTATACATCCTTCCAGATCTAGCCGCTCAAGGTTCGGGAACTCTCCAAAATGTGGCATCTTTATTAAATTTTTGGAGTGGCTTAGATCCAAATTTCTCAAATTGCGCAGATACTGTGACATGAAAAGAAAAAAAAACTAGAGGCATTATTTTCTTTTGTTTGTTTACCTTAAAATGGGGAAATAAATAAATTGTTTTTAACTTGTTTATATTTTTAAGGAAAAAAAGTCATAATTAGAGGATTTAGAGTACCTTCTTGTCTTCCCATAATTGTTCGATGCTGCTACTCTTCAAGATCAACTCAACAAGTTGATTTGGCTGAAAACTTGACGGCAAATACTTGAAAGGATATTCACTCCATTCAACATATCTTAATTCGTTAGAAAGACAATTGAGGCTTCCTGAGGTGTTCACATGACTCCAGATGATGAGCAGTCTAAGATGTCTCATTTTAGACAAGTGTTCGACTATCATAACCTTCTTTTCATCATCTTTGTTGAGAGTTTTTTTTTTTAAAAGTATGGCTTCGACACGCCTTTCCTAAAGCATTGCATAAAATAAAAAAACTTAAATAAATTTCAACATATATAGTTTTAATGAAAATGTAAATAAGTTTTTTTTTTAATTTTTAAACAACTACTTTACCATTTTCTCCAACATGACATTGTCGACTTGTGTTTCTAACCACAACCTGCTCCACTTTCTTGGCTCTTTGCTTGAATTTTCTTGAACAATTTTTCTTCCTAGCTCTTCCAACAAACCATGCATTGAAATGGATTCCTCTTTAAGGCTTGAAAATGATTCATCAATGCTTATAAGTGATTTATCAATGAGAACTCTTAATCCTATATCAGCATGAAATCCACAACAATTTAGAACATTTTTAACATATTTCTCCATGCTCGGATTGAAAAAACAAGCAATATGAAGAAATATTTCCTTTTCAGACTCCTCTAGCCCATCAAAACTTAATCTGAGCACATCCATGACATCTTTGTCCGGGCTGTCTCTCAATCTAGCCAATGCACTTTTCCATTCAAAGATGTCTCGACCACAAAAATGAGCCCTATACTTCAATTGCTAACGGTGGGCCCGTAGCATAATGTAGTACGCCATTGACCAACCCTTCATACTACTCAAAATATGATCAAGTTTGAAAGCTTTTCGGCACAATAATTGAAGAGAGTTAGTCCGATCCAAAAGAGGAACTTTGTAAACTTCATCCACTCCAAAAAATTTCAATATATGCTCATCTCTAGAAATTATAATGATTTTACTACCCCACCTAACCATTCACCACACACACACACCTATTTTTTCCAGTTGTTCAACTTTATCAACATTATCAAAAATCAAAAGGACCCTTTGACGACATAGCCTGCGTCGAATCAAGTTAGATGCAGTAGAAAGATTGCATATTTGATTGTGTTCTTCACCGTGTGTTTGATATAGTATTTGCTTTTGAACACCAAGTGGTCCATCATGTAATCTAAACATTTTGCTTACATCATCGATAAAACAACATGCACCAAATTGATGAGAAATTCTATCATATAGAACCCTACCAAGGGTTGTCTTCCCTATTCCACCCATCCCACAGATTCCTACAGCTTGAACATCATCAACAGAGTCCAAGAGTAAAAGTTTTTCTAATGCTTGTATATGAGAAACAATTCCAACTATGTCTTTTGAAACACATGATGAGTTGCAATCCAAAATATTTATTATCCTTTGGACGATATTTTTAATTCCTGGAGATTGTCGCCTGAAAGATTAAAGAAGTTGACCAATAACACAACTCGTCATATAAAGAAACAAAAATAAAAAGCATGTGCACCAAACAAAATAACAAAGTTTTTCTTCTTTACGAAAACTATAGTATAAAAAGGAAAAGTGAAAATATATATCTCACAAAGAAGGAAAGCTATTTACTTATCACGTAGATCGCAACCAGATAGACCGGCGACTTGTGTCAGAGCTTCCCTCCATCTTAGCACCATCTGAGAGTCTTGTTGGAATATTTGTTCATGTTTGACAAATGCTTCACAATAAATCCCACTTTGCTTTCGCACCACGGGAGGATCAACATCATAGAAAACAGGCAGAACATGTTTTTTAGATACGTGGACGCATTCAAGGATCTTTTCTAATTCTTGCAAGCACCAAATTGAGGAAGCATAGTTCCTTGAGAGGACCGCAACAAAAATATAAGAATCTTCAATTGCACGAAGAAGCTCGGATGCTATGGATTCACCTTTTGGAAGATTAGTGTCATCCCTAAATGCAAGAATGCCTTCTCTGTTGAAGGCATCAAAAAGATGATAAGTGAAATTGTTGCGAGTGTCTTCACCTCTAAAAGTGACAAACGCATCATAATAATTCTTCCTCCTTGGCAGTGTCACAGTCACAAGAGCCGAAGAAGAGGAGTTGTTGCTGCTAGCCATCTGAGTAAGCTTAATTTTTAGATGGTGATATTGGTATGTAAATTAGATTAAGTAGCCCAGCACATGTGCACAGCAATTTTTTAAGACAACCATTTCAAGGCATCACCTCGATATTTCAACTCAACCATGAATGGCATCACCGCACATACTCACAACCATTTTTTATCTATCACTATAATCTATGCAGACATCACTTGCTTTTTTATTTATATTTTAAAAATAAAAAACAATGTTTTGTATTATATTTTTAACCCAAAATAGAGTAAATAATTGGGCGTCATTTGTTACGGACTATAAAAAAATGATTTTGACATACGATGAATCAGAGATTTTTTTTTTATAAAAAAAAACAAAAAACAAAATTTGTTTTGTGGATGTTTATCATAATATTTTTTTTTTTACCTTTTCTAAACAAATGGGATGCATATAGCCTATAGGAGACCCTCTGCAACGCCCTATAGTTTAAAATAAAATTAAAAGAGAATACATAATACAGGAGAACCACATAAACACAGTCCCAAATACACAAGTGATCTAATAGATATTGAAGTAAACACACACCATCTTAAAGTGGTTGTTGTGAATTGTGGAATTAACTTAGTCACAGGCCCATGATTTCAACTTACTTTTTTTCTTCTTCTCAATTTGTGCTGTGTAAATTGGAAAGGAACAAAATCTACCTACCATTCAGGGACCGATCCAAAAATTCCAACTTATGGGGTCAAGGTCATTTATTATAAATATATAATTTTTTAGAAAATTTTATTATAAATTATATTTAGACAAAACATATATATGAGTACATATATAATCTTTTAAATGATGACACCATTATAATTAAGCCAAAAATTTTTTAGCATTATTTCTTCAAAATTGAAGACACCGTAACAATTAAAAAATATAGCTTCTCTCCATGTGTTTTTATACGCCGTCAAATATATCATTTTTTATGTATGTGACTAAACAATTATCAAAATTTATCTTCAATACTTTAGGGTATTGTTTAAGTATCTTAAAGTAGTAACTTTTATGTAACCAAAAAAAAAATAGTAACTTTTACATTGAGAAATGTATAATTATAATTTTTACATGTGTTTGACTTATATTTTTAAGATAATTTTTTCTAGAGTTTCTTAAACAATATCCTTAGAGAATTTGTTAGCAAAACTCATACATTAATCAATCTAATAAAGCTTCGATTAATGGTCTTTCTGGGGTCAAAACAAGATTTGAAGAGGGGGGGCAATACATTATAATGACTAATTAACAGTTACAAAATATTTAAAGAAGTGGGGTCAAGTGCCCCCATTTGATAGAGCTTAGATCCGTGCCTGCTACCATTACTGGTCAATTAGTAAGGATCATGAGTGGATTATTAAAAAAGAGGTTCATATTAGGGACTTCTAAATGTTTATTGTTTGCAAAAATTAAATATAGAATATGTTATCTTGAAAAGAGAAAATGACCCGGACACAAAATATGTACATGCATTCTGAAAAGAGAAAACAGGGCTACTCTGGAAGTTTTGAAGTTGAATGTAGTTTTGGTCGTGGTTGTGCCTCATCTTCAATTGCCAAAGACTTGCGCTTTCCAGCTAAGGTATTTCTGTGATTCATCATTGTTAAGTTCAACTCTTGTAGATCATGCTTATATACCCAGTGGTACCCGAAAATTTTCACCTTTATAACCAAACCCTCACCGGTAGAGGCTGCAACATGCATAGTTTCATTCCGAACATTCCAGAACGACTCCAGGGGGAAATAGGCTAGCCAGATGTGATTTGATTTGACAGTAAAAAGACTTTCAATGAGAATTACTGGAATACTGGTAGTGCAATTCCTCTTGCCATGGATTTCAACAAATTCCAGTGGCAGGTATCTCGACGGATGATGAGGTGCCATAGAAAATACTGCACAACATACAAAGCCAATGATATTATTGTTATTGTCATGGATAATGGGAGATGAGTCTATTCGTATTGAATCACCCTTGCTCTGATTCTTAAACCAACTTGATATTTCACTTCCTGGAGTAACAATATGAATCACATCATAGGAGTCAGGGAAGAATTGTGGGTTCATCCGAATGAATTAATTGAATCATCAATGAAAATGCAATGCTGCTGCAATAATGTTCACTCTCGCACAATTTAGGACAGTTGAAAATGTATAATCCTCTTTTCTTCACAGTTGTTTTTTTACGAAGATTGTGCTTGATAGCAGTGGGAAAAGGAAGTTGAGGCAAAGATTCCAACAATTTGCAATGTTCTAAGTTTAAACATACAAGTTTGGAAAGGTCCCTCAGGCTAGGTAATGTCACAAACTTGTTTCCCCCTAAATTTAACTCTTCTAACCAATGTAAACATCCAATTGCATCGGGGAGTTGGTTTAGACCACAAAAACATGATAAGCTAATAATGGAAGTCAACCAATTTGTTTGTGCTGTGGGAGTGGGAAATGGGGAATTTGGTAGGAAAAGTAATACACTTTCAATTATATTCAAATCCCATGGAATGTTAAACACTTCGGAACACCCACACATATTTAGATCTTTAAGAAAGCTGAGACCAAATATGTTGTTGGGTATGCTTACAAGATTCTTGCAATCTTTTAAATTCAAGGAAACAATCTTTCTTAGAAGTCCAATAGATGGATCCAACCGCAACAAATTTTTACATCCTTCCAGATTTAAGTGCTCAAGATTTGGGAACTCTCCAAAATTTGGCACCTTTATTAGATGTGAAGAGTAGCTTAGATCCAAAGTTATCAAATTCGGCAGATACTGTGACATGAAAGACCAACCAAAATAGAGGCATTATTTTCTCTTGTTTATAGATTGATAAATTTTTGGATATCTTAGAGTTTGGTTAGATACTGTTACCCCGAATGCAAATTTTGTTTAACATTTGAGTTTATTTCATTGCTTTAGATGATTGAATGAGGAGTACATAACCAACAATACTCTACGGGTATCATGGTGTTCACATTATAAACTGACCTTGAAAAGGGGAAGAAAATTAATAATAAGAGAATGTATAGTACCTTCCGGCCTTTCCATAGTTGTTTGATGCAGCTGTGTTTCAAGATATGTTGAACTAGCTGATTAGGCTGAAAATTTGATGGTAAATACATGAAAGGATATTCATGCCACTCAAAATATCTTAATTTGTTGGAAAGACAACTGAGGCTGCCTGAAATATCCACATCCTCAATGATGAGCAATCTAAGACTTGAGAAGCGTTTGAATATCGCCTCATCCATCTCTTCACCGTCAATTCTTATTTCGCTATCCAAAACCATGGCTTCAACATACTTATATAATTTGTAATATATATATATATATATAGTTTTTTAAAGATGAAATTAAGTTTTTTTATTTCCAAGCAACTACTTTACCATATTCTCCAACATAACATCGTAGAATTGTTCTTTCAACCACAACCTGCTCCACTTTCTTCTCTCCTTGCTTGAATTTTCTTGAACAATATTTCTGCCTAGTTCTTGCAACATATCATGCATTTGAATCTCTTCCTCAATGCTCACAAGTGATTTATCAATGAGAACTCTTAATCCGATATGAACATGAAATCCACAACATTTAGAACATTTTTAACATACGTTGCATTATGCCAATTGAAAAAACAAGCAATATGAAGAAACAATTCTTTATCTATCTTGTTTAGCCCATCAAAACTTTAACGCAACACATCCATGACATCTTTGTTTGGACTTTCTCTCAATCTAACCAATGCACTTTCCCATTCAATTATATCCCGATCAAACAAAAATGAACCCAATACTTTAATTGCCAGTGGTAGGCCATTGACATAATGCAGTACGCCATTAACTAACCCTTCATAACCACTCAAAATATGATCAATTTTGAAAGCTTTTCGACATAATAATCGTCGAGAGTTAGTCCAATCCAAAAGAGGAACTTTGTAAACCTCATCCACTCCATACTCTTTCAGTATATGCTCGTCTCTAGAAATGATAATGATTTTACTACCCACATCTAACCAATCACGACGAACAACTATTTTTTCTAATTGTTCAACTTTATCAACATTATCAAAAATCAAAAGGATACTTTGACAACATAGCCTGCGTCGTATCAAGTTAGATGCGATGTGAAGATTGCATATATGATGGTGTTCTTCATTGAGAGTTTGATGTAGAATTTGCTTTTGAACATTGAGTGGTCCATCATGTAATCTAAAAATTTTGCTTACATCATCAATAAAACATCATGCATCAAATTGATTAGAGATTTTAGCATACAAAGCAGTAGCAAGGGTAGTCTTCCCTATTCCTCCCATCCCACAAATTCCTATGACACGACCATCATTAACCGAGTCCAAAAGTAAAAGCTTTTCTAATTTTTGCATATGAGAGTCCATCCCAACTAAATCATTTGAAACACATATAGATTTGCAATCCAAAATATCCATTATCCTTTGAACAATTTTTTTAATCTCCGGAGATTGTCGCCTGAAAGATGAAAGAAGTTGACCATTGACACAAATAATCTCATAAACAAAAACAAAAAGCACTCGCACGAAACAAAATAATAGAGGTTTTTCTTCCTTACGAAAACTATAATATAAAAAGTAAAAGTGAATTCAAAAATATATCTCACATAGAAGGAAAACTATTTACTTATCATGTAGATCCCAACCAGAGAGATCAGCGACTTGTATTAGAGCTTCCCTCCATCTTTGCACCATCTGAGAGTCTTGTTGGAATCTTTGTTCATGTTTGACAAATGCTTCACCATAAATTCCACTTTGCTTTCGCACCATAGAAGGGTCAACATCATAGAAAACAGGCAGAACATGTTTTTTAGATACCTTGACCCATTCAAGGATCTTTTCTAATTCTTGCAAGCACGAAGTTGAGAAAGCATAGTTCCTTGATAAGACCACAACAAAAACCTGAGAGTTTTCAATTGCACAAAGGAGCTTAGGTCCTATGGATTCACCTTTTGGAAGATTAGTGTCATCTCTAAATGCAGAAATGCCTTCTCTGTGGAAGGTATCAAAAAGATGATCAGTGAAATTGTTGCGAGTGTCCTCACCTCTAAAGGTGACAAACACGTCATAATGATTGCTCCTCCTTGGCGATGTCACTAGAGCTGAAGAAGTGGAGTTGCTGCTGCTAGCCATCTGAATGGGAAATGAGTGGATTGGATAACATGAATCTAACTGGAATGGAATCATATATAAAACACCCAGTCAGTAGGTAGTACTAATAAAAAACAACATAAGCGTTGATTTCTTGGCACCTTTTCATAACGGACTGACTTAGATTTTATGGGAAACTTCCGGCATCTTTCAGTTGTTCTGTTGAGATTTGTCTTCAAATTTGTGGTCTGGAAGAACAGGGAAATCGTGACACGAATTTGGCATCGTGACACGATTTCGTGATGCCGTGAGCTGGTTTGCAGGGTGCCAAATCGTGACACGATTGTGGGAAATCGTGACACGATTTGCAAACTTGCTCGTTAAGTTTCCATGATAAGGACTGGTCGTTTCTTGGGACGAACGCACCAATCGTGACACAACCTGGAAATCGTGACACGATTTTATCAGTGGAGGGCTAATATTTAAGTGTTCTTGTGCAGATTTGAAGGAGAGTTGGAAGAGAGAGAAACTTGGGAAATCAAAGGGAGTAACTCTAGGGTTTATAGTCTTTGATTAGAGCTTCTCTTGGGTTGGGAAACATGGGAAACACCTTGAAGAGAGAAAATCATTGAGTGTCTTGGTGAGATTGGGAAAAGGGTAGAAATTAGGATTGTTCATTGTGAACTTGTCAAATCTAATTTCTTGTAACTCTTTTTGTATCTCTTTTGTAAGAACTCATTGATAGTTGATTGGAGAGTTCAATCTCTCCTCCAGAGTAGGTCAAGTTTGGACCGAACTGGGTGAACAATCTCTTGGTGTCTTTGTTTTCCTCTTCCCTCTCCTTTTATCCTTTTATCTTGTGCTTGTGTTTTATGCTTTTCACTTTGTTTCCTAGATTAGATCTAGGTGCTGTTTTGTTGATTATTGCTTGCACACACACTTTGTTGATGGTTACTACTTTCCTTTGCTCCACACATCATATTTCGTATTGGTATGACACGATTTGAGATCGGAATTCACAACATGTTCATTCATTGAAATTTCAAGGATTTGTATTATTGTCTTAATTTATAATTATGCCAACCTCGAGTCATTTTTTCCACCTGCTTGTGCCCAATAATTTATATATTATACCCAAAAGTCTTAGGCAACAATGAACGATAGGAGCGGAAGATGCCTTGTGGGTCATGACAATTTAATTAGCGTGTGTTAATGTGTTTGGTTTTATAGTGACAAAAATTTATTCAGGGTCCCTCTCAAACATAATAATAATATAATATACATACATTAAATAAAATAAGGGTTTTGCTAATCAATACCCCCAGGGCAATGGTTAAGGAAACCAAAAGTAATATATTTACATTGAATTCAACAATGTTTTGTCATTTAAAAAGTTAAATTCTTCACTTTTCACCATTTCCAAATACAATGTTTCTATTTTTATCATCTTAACTAATGCCCCAAGAGCACTCTTTAGCATTTCCCATAAAATAATTAAAGTTGTTTACCTTTGCACATAAACGAAAAGCATAAGCCTGCACGTCGCACATGTCACATCTAGTTTCATATTTATAATCTAATTCAACCGCTAATTTTGCCAAACAATACAAATTCAACCAAATTGTTTATCAGCTATTTTTTATCAAACAAAGATTTAGTATGATTTTTTTTCTTGTAAAATGATTTATAGGTATATTTATTTGAAAATGAGTTGAATAATAAATATGAGATCAAAAATAAATTCTACAAGATAAAGTTACAAATATTAGCTTTAGGTTGAAATCAAGTTCGGAGATAAAATTAATTATACCTAATAGCAATCAAACATATCAAAATTAATTTTACATCTCCGGACTTGATTTCAACCTCGAACCAAATCAATTACAAATATGTGAACTGGAATTTAATGACAGTTTTTAATGCAGTAGCAACAACATATGATTTATTTTATCAGATGAATGGTTCTGTCTATCTGTGCCCTATCTTCAATTGCCAAAAATTTGCATTTCCAGGCTAAGGAATTTCTGTAATGTATCAATTGTAGATCCTCATAAGTCATAATTATTGTGTATGCTACAACTTTTTTTAATGTGTTCAATGTTTTTCATTGGCCAGTCTTCGCTTTTTAATTATGTATCCAATGCTTAGATATGCCTCACAAAGATGCTTAAAATTTGATATCCTGTTTAAGGAGTTCATCTGATAATGAACAATTACCAAGTAATAAAATACTTCTCATGATTTGTTATCTACTAAAGTCATCTTCCAAATTCTTAACTCATAAAGTAGAAAGACAACTTCATTAGTTCTATTGAGAGATCAATACAATCTTATGTAGTACCCACTATAAGCTAACAACTTTTCCAAGAAAGTTGGGTAACTGAAATAAGAAACAACAGATTTAGTAGCTGGCTACAGTGTCATTTGATCATATCCTTTGTCTCTATGATAATAACTTAGCCTAGTTATTATACTCTAATAATCAGTTAGCCCTATCTCAATGGCTAGAATGTTAGAAATTTCATCTGCAATTTCATTGTTCCAGTGCTGCACAAGAACCCTTCAGCGGTGTCAAACTTCACTTCTAGATCAAATTCTAGTTATTAATTGTATGTAATATTTGGCAGGAGGAAACGTAGATAGAGTGACTCTTCATGCATCAGAATAAATTGTACTCAAATTTTTTCTGCTTTGTTACAGATCTTCTTTCTAATTTGGGAGACTTGCTTTATTGGATCCACTACTGATTGAAATAATGAGCAATGTGACTTAAATGAAACATGAACACTGTACAAACAAGAAAAGAACTAAAAAAGAAAAACAATAATATTATCTTATTAGCATAATTGCTGTTCACAAGAAAAGAAGATTGTTAACAAGTCATAAAAGATGTAACCATTTAGCATTTCCATGGAGGCGGTTATTTAAAAAAAAAACTTGGTGCTAGGCTGTTATGGTCAGAAAGAACAGCTACCTCAATTAAGATAGTAGGCCACTGTCAAATGCACATGATTTGAAGTAATGAGAAAATACCAAGAACAGAGGAATTCATCACATCAGGTAGAGGTTGCAGAAGTAACAAATTCTTATTACTTTATAGATGATTCTAAACACTCAAGAAAACAAGTTAGCAAGACCCTTTTCTCAGGACTAGAATGAAACAAGAAGTCTGCGCAAAGAAGAAAATAATTAATAAAAATTATAATTTTTTTTTTTTCAGGGAATAAAAACCATAATATCAAATGTCAAAATATGGATCCAGATATAGAAGGAAAAAACATTATGAACTGTATCATTTACAAAATAGAGCAGAAATGGTATAGCCCTTTGGTAAACATTATTACAAACAAAATTACAACCTAAACGAGGAGAAAAAACATATGGCAACCAAGGTAAGCATCCTGTGGCAACCAAATAATTAAAAGACATATCATACACATTGATACCAACAGGTGAAATATACAATGGACTACCTAATGATTCCAACCTCCAAAGTAAAACATTGTAGTTTCAATCAGATGACTTATTGTACTTGTGTTTGCGGTTCTGTGCCTCATCTTCAATCGCCCAAAGAATTGCAGGTCTGAACTTATGACTTTCCTCTTTCCCCGGCACGTCATTGTTAGGTGAGTCAAATGGTTGTTGATCCTGTTTGCGGTTCTGTGCCTCATCTTCAATCGCCCAAAGAACAGGTCTGAACTCATGACTTTCCTCTTTCCCCGGCACGTCATTGTTAGGTGAGTCAAATGGTTGTTGATCCTGTTTAAATACCCATCGAAACCCGCAATTCTTTACCTCCAGATGCAAGCCTTGGCCATTCATAACGGAAGCTTCCATCTTGATATGATCAAGTTCCCACAGTGTATTGTCTATAGATCTCAGAAAACTGAAGAACAATTCCCGATCAAAATAGATTAGCCACATGTGATTCGATTTGACTGTAATAAGATGCCTGTAGAGAGTTACTGGAATGACCACATAATTGCTGTTTGCAGCATTGCTGCTCTTAAAACCTAACCGTATTATAGGTCCCCATTCATATCTTGTCTTAGTTGGATCAAAAAGTTCCACAGAAAATACGGCACAGCAAGCAATGCCAATGATATTATCGTCATACACAATGGGAGATGGGTCTATGCTTATTGATCTACCCATTCTCCGATTGTTGAACCACTTTGGAATTTCAGTTCCAGGAATAACAATATCAATCTGATGAAAGGAGGCAGAGGAATCTTGCTTTCCTTGAATGAAATGAATCATCCATGAAAGTGTCATGTTAATGCACTGCTCCCTCTCACCCAATTCAGGGCAGTTGAATATAAACATTCCTGCTCTCTTATGTTTATCCTGCTTGATAGCAGCGGGTAAAGGGAGCTCAGGTAAAGATGTCAACTGCTTGCAATGCTCCAAATTTAAGTATTCAAGTCTAGAATGATCCCGGAGGCTAGGCAATGTGACAAAATTGTTTCCCCTTAAATTTAGTCTTTCTAACCAAGTTAGACTTCCAAGAGCATCAGGGATTTGACTTAGGTTGCAAAAACTGATATCAATTTCACTTAAACAAGACACGCTAGGCAAGGAAGGCAACAAACAGCTAGAAAAATATCCATGTGCTTTGGAGTTTTTAAACGTGTTGGAACAGCCGCAAATAGTAAAATATTTAAGAGAGGTGAGACCAGATATTTCATTGGGTATGCATATAAGATTTTTACAATTCTTCAAATTCAAGAAAACAAGCTCTCTTAGAAGGCCAATAGATGAATTAATCTGCACAAGGCTTACACATCCTTCAAGATTTAGCCGCTTAAGATTTGGGAACTCTGCAAAATGTGGCATCGTGGCTAGATTTTTAGAGCAGCTTAGATCCAGATTCCTCAAATTGGGCAGATACTGTGATGTGAAATACCAACAAAAATAGAGGCATTATTTTCTGTGGTTAACATTCTACGTTGGGGGGGGGGGGGGGGGGATCTCTTTCCTATGCTTTTAAGAGGAAAAATATTATAAAGAGAATTTATAGTACCTTCTTGTCTTTCCATAGTTGTGTGATGCTGCTACCTACTAAGATCAATTCGGAAAGTTCATCAAGCTGAGAACTTGATGGTAAATACAAGAAAGGATATTCATCCCATTCAAGATATCTTAATTTATTAGAAAGATAATTTAGGCTTCCCGAAACTTTCACTTTTTTGAGAATGAGCAATTCAAGACTGTTCATTTTTGACAATGCTTCAGCCATCAATATTCCCTTTTCGGCTTCCCATTCAAGATATCTTAATTTATTAGAAAGATAATTTAGGCTTCCCGAAACTTTAACATTCTTGAGAATGAGCAATTCAAGACTGTTCATTTTTGACAATGCTTCAGCCATCAATATTCCCTTTTCGTTCCCAGGACCGTACAAAACTACCGCTTCAACGTTAATTTCCTAGCATTGCAAAAGAGGAATAAAACCTAAATAAGTTTCAGTATATAGTTAGCTCTTATAAAAATGAAAATAAGTTATCTATTTTAAACAACTACTTTACCATATTATTTGACACGACATTGTAGAATTGTTCATGCAGCCACAACCTGCTCCACTTTCTTGAAATTTCATGAACAATATTTTTGCCTAGCACTTCGAACAAACCATGCATTTCAATCTTACTTTCATCTGAAATGTGTATGAGTGAGTTATCAACAAGAACTCTTAATCCTATATCAGCATGAAATCCACAATAGTTCAGAACATTTTTAACATAGTCCTCCTCTCGCCCGTTGAAGAAACATGCAATATGAAGAAATATTTCTTTTTCCATCTCCATTAGCCCAATTAAACTCAACTGCAGCACATCCATAATATCTTTATGTGGACTTACTTTCAATTTAGTCAATTCAGATCTCCATTCAGAGATACTTCGACTGAACAAACTAGAACCCAACACTGTAATCGCTAGTGGTAAGCCATTAGCATAATTTAATATGTCATATGTCAACTCCTCATAATCACTGATAATATGATAAAGTTTGAAAGCTTTTAGAGAAAATAATTGAAGAGAGTTGGTCCAATTCAAGAGTGGAACTCTGTAAACTACATCAACTCCATACTCTTTCAAGATATGTTCATCTCCAGAAATTATAATGATTCTACTCCCTGCACCTAACCATTCACGATTCACACCCAATTTATCAAGTTGTCCAACTTTATCAACATTATCAACAATTATAAGTACTCGTAGGCGACGTAGCCTCCTTCGCATCAAATCAGTTGTGTGATATAGATTGCAAAGCTGAAAGGGTTCCACGCCAAGAGTCTGGTGTAGGATTTGCTTTTGTGCACCAACTTGACCATCATGTCTATATATTTTGCTTAGATCATCAATAAAACAACGTGCATCAAATTGATGAGAGATTTGACCATATAAAGCAGTAGCCAGAGTTGTCTTCCCTATTCCACCCATCCCACAAATTCCTACAACCCGAACATCATCAATGGAGTCCAAAAGTAATAGATTTGCTACTTTATCTATATGAGAATTCATACCAACTAGTTCTTTTGGAAGAGATGAATAATTGTGACCCAATATATTCAATATCTCGTCAACAATCTTTTTAATCTCTTCATATTGAGGCCTGAAAGTTAAGAAAAAGTCAACCAATAACACTTAATCATTACATAAGGAATTAAAACAAAAAGAATGTGAACATGCAAAGATAACATAATCTTTCTTTGAAAAAAAAATGCGAAGATAACATAATTTTGTTCATCCTTGTAGAGAACTGTTGTGCTAAACTTTAGTTTGAAAAGGGAAAGTGAAATCAAATATACATGGTAAAATTTAATTGTCAAAGCCTTAAAATTTGCTTATGGAAAAGTAAAACAATCAATTAATAGAAGATTGCTTACTTATCACGAAGATCCCAGCCTGAGATATTCCCCACTTGTGTCAGAGCTTCCCTCCATCTTTGTACCACATGAGAGTCATGTTGGAATGTTTGTTCATGTTTGGAAAAGGCTTCACCGTAAATTCCTTTTTGATGTCTCACCTCAGAAGGATCAACATCATAAAAAACAGGAAGAACACGTCTTCCAAAAACTTGACTGTAGTGAAGGATGTATTCCAATTCTCGCAAGCACCAAGTTGAGGAAGCATAGTTTTTGGAGAGGACCGCAATGAAAACCTGAGACCCTTCAATTGCACGAATGAGCTCGGGTGCTATCGATTCACCTTTTTGAAGCTTAGTGTCATCTCTAAACGCAAAAATGCCTTTTCTTTGAAGGGCAGCAAAAAGATGATCAGTAAAGTTGAAGCGAGTATCTTCACCTCTGAAGGTGACAAACACGTCATAATAATTATTCTTTAACGACGATGTCATCAGAACTGAAGAAAATATTCGGATTTGGATGATCTTGTTAATGCTAGAGAGAAGATTTGATAGCGGAGAAGCAGAGAGAGAGAGAGAGGAGAGCAGGACCAGGACAATAGCAGTTGAATAAAATACAATATGAAATAGTTCAAAGGACTCGCTGGAGGGTTTGTCTTGTTGTGGTTTGGAAATTGAACGGATCAGATTCCTCATCACGATTCACGGTGCGATGCGATTTTATAATACTCCCTCAGTTTCTAAATATAAGCAAATTTTAGGTTTAAATGTTCTTTTGCTCACTTAACTATTTAATTGAGGATTTTAAGTTTTTTTTTAGTCTCGTTTTGGTCCCTTCTGTTAGGTTTCCGTTAGGGTTTTAAAAAAAAGTTAACTCCTGGACACGTGTCACCTTCTCATTGGCTCTGAGTTTTTTTTTTTATTTTTAAATTTATTATTTTTTTTAAAATATATATATTTGTAAAAAAAAAAATCCCAAAGCCAATGACAAAATGACACGTGTCACTTTGTCATTGGTTCTGGGAATTTTTTACAAAAAAATAAAATATTTATATTTAAAAAAAATTAATTTTTTTTTTATAAAAAAAATCAGAGCCAATGATAAGGTAACACGTGTCCACACTTAACGTTTTTTATTAAAACTAACGGAAACCTAACAGAAGGGACCAAAACGAGACTAAAAAAAAACTTAAAATCCTCAAATAATCTTTTTTTTAGTTAAGGGACCAAAGCGATACCAATTAAATAGTTAAGGGACCAAAAGAGCATTTAAGCCCAAATTTTATTAATGATGTACGTAGTCAATAAAAGTAAAATTTGTTTATATTTAAGACCAGGTGGAGCAATAGTACTTCCTCGGTCCTAATAGTAATTATAACTCCCCTTTGAAAAAAAATAAAGAAGAATGTTAACCATTGCCCTTGGAGCATTGAATAAGGGGATAAAAATAAAAATATAGCATTGAAAAATAGTTAAAAGTGATAAATTTGACTTTTTAAAGATCAAAATGTGCAATTCGACCCAAGCCTATCGGACACCCGTAATGGGCGGGTAAATACCCGCACTTATGGGTATGGGGACGGGCTCGGGTAATTACCCGCAAACTTTAACGGGCATGGGCGCGGGCACGGGCACTCTAATGTTCAGCCCGCCCCGCAGCTCGCATATATATAAATAAATATTATTATAAATTTAAATTTATATACCACTAAAATTAATTAGTTAATTGTAACATTTTTACAAGTATCTAAGTGGTTATGACTCATTTGTCAACGATAATGATTCAAATTTTGATTTTTCATATAAACTTTGAATGCTTTTGATTTGGCAAAATACTATTATTTGCAAAATTTTATGTATCGATTTAAATTCAGTTATTTTTCTTTTCTTTTTTATTGTTTTTTGTATTAAAGTGCGGGTAATGGGCGCGAGTACGAGCATTTAGATGCCCATAGGGCATGGGGACGGACAGTAAAATTGTTGCCCACGAGGGTATGGGTTCGGATACGGGTATTTTTTACAAACACGGGTATGAGGACGGGCATTATAGTACCTGCCCATTGGGGGCCGATTGCCATCCCTAATGGTTAGCATGACCCAAAAATAAAATAGTTATACTCCCTCCGTCCCAAACTGTATGACGTTTTGGGCATTTCACACATATTAAGAAATGTAATTAATACCGTGTGGGAAAGAGATATTATGAGTTGTTTTACAAAATTATCATTAATAAATGAATGGGAAAGATAAATGAAAGAATTGAAAGAAGAAAGAGTAATAAATAATTAAGGATATAATAGGAAAAATAACATTAATAACTCATTGGTATTGTAAAGTGACATACAACTTGGGACAAATACTTTTTCTAAAGTGACATACAATTTGGAACGGAGGGAGTAAATCAGTATGCAAATTATTACTTCCTTAGTCCCTTATTAGATGACCTGTTTCACAATATGCATTTTTGACCTGACATACTTTAATCATATTTTTCTAGTAACATACAAAGATAAATAATACTCCCTCCGGCCCTATATCTAAACACATATTTGACTTTATTTTTGTCTTTAAATGTAAACCCCTTTTCAAATTACTAAATTCATTTATTATTATTTTCCTAAACATATCTTTAATTAATATTACCAACTTGCCTTGAAATATAAAAAATCAAATTTAATACGCATATAAACAAAGGATAATTTAGTAATATTAACACACAAAATAGACACATTAATTGCACTAACAACTTTTCTTAAGAAATGTGAAAAAAAGCAAAAAGGGCTTACATATAGGGACGGAGGGAGTATCATATAAGATGTTGTTGGATCCGTCTCGATCAATATTTTCAAAATATTAAATTTTCATAATTTTTTTCAAATAGATATTTAAAGATATTAAAAATAAAAGATATGCATTAGTATGTGTGTTAGAGTCAACTAGGTCATCTAATATGGGACGAAGGGAGGGGAGCATTTCAGTGCCTTTAAGGCGCCAATGGCACCTGCCTTTCGATCAATTGGGTAGTGCCATGTGGCATACCTTATTTTAAAAAAAACAAAAACAAAAGCAAGAAATACATGTAAATCAAAACAAAACAGAAGTGCACATAGCGCTTTCCTTTTTTCCTCCCTTCTTCACCTCACTTCAAAATCCGAGTCCATCTTTGCTCCATTTTACTTAACTCCATATACTCATTTTTAATACACAGATGACAGTTATGTGGAAAAAATAAATCCAAGGGTTATAATTAAAAGAATTAATATAGTATTTTTTCATACACCAGTACACTTTCATTTTCTCTCCCATCTTCTTCGGTGTCCCTCCACCTCTTTCTCCTCCTCCTTCGTCGCCACCGCCGCCCTCAATCTACTTCATGCCATATACCAGCATAAATTAAAAGAATCATGAATACACAAATATCAAAATTTAACTTTTTATATTCCCTTATACCATATACCAGCATAAATTGAATGTTCACGTTCGAGTGTAACTCATCGTATACCAGTTCAAGTCCTATTTAAGGTTGCATAATTTGAACATCTAACTAAAAACAAGGTAAAAATCAAAGCTAGTTCCATGAAATTTCACAAATCGATGAAGTTATATATACACAATTTGTGGCGACGGAAGTATTTAATTTTATTACTAGTTCCATGACTTTTTTGTGGCGACAAAGGAGGAGGAGAAAGAGGTAGATGCGGCAGTGAAGAAGATGAGGAGAGAAGATGGAAGTGTACTGGTGTATCAAAGAATACTCTATTAATTCTTTTAATTACAACCCTTATTTATTTTTTCCACATGACAGTCATCTGTGTATTAAAAAGGAGTAAATGGAGTTAAGTAAAATCGAGCAACGATATTAAGTTGGACTCTAATGATTTTCTGCTTGCATCGTTATTAAGTTGAACTCTTGCAGATCCTGCTTAAATACCCAACGATACCCGCAACTCTTCACTTCCAAACCTTCGCCATCTACAATGAAAGCTTCCATACTGATACAATCGTCAGCTCTATTGCCTATATCTTTCAGAATATCAAAGAATGATTCCCTAGTGAAATAGGTTAGCCACATGTGACTTGAGATAATAGGATTTGCATTTACTAGAATGCTAAAATGAAGCTCAAAGTCACCTCTATGAAAACTTAGATATAAGACAGGTTTCTGTCCATTTGTTGTTGAAATTAGACCATGAGGTGCCGCAGAAAACACTACACAACAAGCAATGCCAATGACATTACTGTCACGCATAATGAGGGATGGATTTATGCATATTGATCCATCCTCTCTTTGATTGTTGAACCAGCTTGGTATTTCACTGCCTGGAATAACAATTTCAATCGAACGAAAGGAGGCAGATGATTCTTGGTTTGCTAGAATGAATTGCAGCATCCATGAAAAAGTCAATCTACTGCAGCGTTTAGTCTCATTCTCATCTAATTCAGAACAGTTGAAAATATACATTCCCGCACTCCAATATTCATCGTGCTTGATAGCAGCAGGTGAAGGAAGCTCAGGCAAAGATGTCAACATCAAGCAATGCTCCAAGTTCAAATATTCAAGTTTTGAAAGCAGAGTGAAACCAGGTAGCGTCACAAATTTGTTTCCGCCTAAATTAAATCTTTCTACACAACTTAGATCTTCAATGTCTCCAGGGAGATGGCTTAGGTTGCAAAAACTAATATCAACTTCACGTAAACAACATAAGCTAGCCAAAGAAGGCCACTCCAAATGCCTTAGATTGTTTAACGCTTTGGAACAACCGCAAAGATTTAAATATTCAAGAGAATTGAGACCAGATATGCCATTGGGTATGGATATGAGACTTCTACAATTTTTCAAATTCAAGAAAACAAGCTTCTTTGGAAGACAAATAAATAGATCCATCTCCACAAGTTTTACACATCCTTCAAGGTTTAACCGCTCAAGATTTGGGACCTCTCCAAAATCTAGCATCTTGATTAAATTTGTAGAGTAGCTTAGATCAAGAGTCCTCAAATTGGGCAGATTCTGTGATGTCAAAGATCAACAAAAATGCAGGCATTATTTTCTTTTTCTTTAAAAGTTTACCTTTATAACTGGGTTTGTAAGTTTCTAAGAGCGGAAAAATTATACGGAAGAATATATAGTACCTTCTTGCCTTCCCAGAGTTGTTTGATGCTGCTATCCACCATGATCAATTCAACAAGTTGATTGGGCCGAAAATTTGATGGCAAATACATGAAAGGATATCCATTCCATGCAACGTACCTTAATTGGTTAGAAAGATTGTCGAGTCTTCCTAAACATTTAACATCTTTGAGTATAAGTAATCTAAGACGGCTCATATTTGACAATGCCTCAACCATCAATTCTTCTGTATCTCTCTCATTTCCATTCAAAACTATGGCTTCAACATTCTTTTCCTAAAGCATTGAAAAAGAAGAAGAAGAAACCTAGTCAGTTCAATGTATATTTTGCTTTCATAAAAATTGGAAATAAGTAACCACTTTACCATATTCTCTGACATAACATCATAGCAATATTTATGGAGCCACAATATACTCCACTGCCTAGCCACTTTAGTTGAATTTTCTTGAACAATTCTTCTGCCCAGCTCTTCAAACACACCATGCATTTCAATCTTATTTTCATCTGAAATTCTTATAAGTGATTTATCAACAAGAACTCTTAATCCAATATCAGGATGAAATCCACAACAATTTAAAACATTTTTAACAAATTTTTCCTCACGCCCATTGAAAAAACAAGCGATGTCAAGAAATATTTCAAATTCTGTTTTCTCTAGCCCATAAAAACCAAACTGTAGGGCATCCATAATATTTTTGTTTGGACTTTCTCCCAATCTAGCCAATGCACTTCGCCATTCAGAGATACTTCGATTGTACAAAAATGAACTTAACACTTTTATCACTAGTGGTAGGCCATTGGCATAATTTAACATGTCATATGTCATCTCCTCATAACTATCACTCTTAATATTATCACACTTGAAAGCTTTTCGACAGAATAATTGAAGAGAGTTTGTCTCATTCAAGAATGGAACTTTGTAAAGTGCGTCCACTCCATACTCTTCCAAGATATGAGCATCTCTACAAACTATAATGATTCTGCTCCCTGCAGCTAATGATTTACGAGTCACAGCTAGTTTCTCCAATTGTTCGCTGTCATCAACATTATCAAAAATTATAAGAGCCCTACAACGAGATAGTCTACTTTGTATCAAATTAGCTGCATCATACATATTGTATATCTGAATGTGTTCTTCACCTAGAGTTTGATGTAGAATTTGCTTTTGTGCACCAACTGGACCGTAATATCTAAATTTTTTGCTTACATCATCAATAAAACAGCATGCATCGAATTGAGGTGAGTTTTTCTTGTTGCAATATAAAACAGAAGCAAGAGTTGTCTTCCCAACTCCACTCATCCCACAAATTCCAACGGCCAGGACCTTATCAACGGAGTCCAAAAGTAAGCACTTTTCCAATTCTTCTATAGGAGGAAGCATTCCAACTAAATCATTTGGAAGATATGAAAATTTGTAACCAAACGTCTCCACTATCTCTTTAACAATAGTTTCAATCTCTTCATTTTCTGGCCTGAAAGTATAAAAGAGTTAACCATAAATCTGCATATCTTGAAGAATCATTTTATTCTTAGAAAACTCTAGTTTGAAGAGGGAAAGTAAATCGTCATTTACTAGATCTGTTAGTCAAAGCTTAAAACTATATAAGCAAGACCATAAACATCAGAGAAGATGACTTACTTATTACCTAGATCACATCCAGAGATGTTGCCTGCTTGTGTGAGAGCTTCCCTCCATTGTCGAACTTTCACATGATCCTGACCGAAATTTTCTTCATGTTTGGCAAAGGCTTTAGCATAACTCCCACTTTGCTTTCGTACCTCAGATGGATTGACATCATAGAAAACAGTCCGAACACGTTTTTCTGATGGTTGACTGCAGTGAAGAAGGATGTATACCAATTCACGCAAGCACCAAGTTGAGGAAGCATAACTCTTAGACAAGACCACGATGAAAATCTGAGAGACTTCAATTGCACGAAAGAGTGCGGGTTCTATGGATGCACCACTGTTGAGATGTCTATTATCCCTGAATGCAGCAATGTTTTTTCTTCGGAGGGCACCAAAAAGATGATCAGTGAATTTGTTACGTGTGTCATCACCACAGAAACTCACAAACACGTCATATTTCTTCCTTTCCAACAATGTCATGATTGGAGTTGAGGAGTCGCTGCTGCTTTGGGTGATACTGCTGGAAGCCAAGAGAATGCCAAATTATTGTTGAGGATATTGAATTGAATGTAAAATAAGGGACAACTGTGGAACATATATAAATCCTCCCACCCACTACTTGTCTTGTAGTTTTTGTTTGTTTTTTTATTTATGACTTCAAGTTTTGCTTCATGGAAACTTCTCTCCTCACTTTATTTTAATCCAAACTCATGAGCAGGAAACTTCCTAAATCTCTCAGTCCTCCATCCAAGTTTAAAGCATTTGCATAGTTAAACCCTTGCAGGTTTTCATTTTTCATTTTTCATTTTTCATTTTTCAGTTTTTCAATCACACCCCATGCATTTCTTAAAATACCTTTATCGTCTCTTCAAAATCACCCACCTAAATTAAAAAACACCAAAAAACATAGATACCAGAAAATATAATAAGATTCCAGGACATCAGCCTCCTAGATCGCTTCTCAATTATGGTTCTTGGATTGCTCTATGTTAAATGTGAACAAGTTTCAACGAAACAAACACGGGTATTAATTGGTCCACTTACTCAGTCAATATTTTTTTTATTTGTCACTTTGTAAAAAAAATAATTAACTTAAAAGATGACAAAATCTGATTATCTCAATAAATTATAAAAACAAAAAAGGTTCTCTTGTCAATTTTCATACTTGTCATGATGTTAATTTAAAATAAAATAAAATAAAATATACTTGTATGACCATGAGCTGGTCTTACATGGAGACAAACCTTAAAAAAAAAAAAAAATTGGACACAAATGAAAAAAATTTAATTAAAAAAGGCTCCTTATATATAATTTCTTTTTTTGAAGGAAAATAAATATTTATTTTTTAGATTCATTAAATAACGAATGTATCTTTTTTTTTTTTTATCAAGCAAAGAATGAATTAAAAGATAGGATTTGGCCCAACAGAAGCTACCGCGACATTGATGTAGTTGAAGTTTGAGTCATTATACATGACAAAATATTTGGCTCATAGGCATCTCTTGAAACAACAATTCTACTCATTTTGGATGGTGGAGTCTAAACCTATCACAGATCAATTCATGGAATTCAACAAGATACTTGATGACTTGACAAACATTGAGGTGAATATGGAATATGAAGACAAGGCTTTGTTATTACTATATATATTCTTTACCAAAATCTTTTAAGCATTTTAAGGATGCCATCCTTTATGGTAAGGAGGGCACCACTACTTTGGAGGAAGTCCAAACGGCTTTGAGAACCAAGGAAATGACCATGTTCAAGGACATTAGGGTTGAGGAAAGTGGTGAGGGCTTGAATGTGTCAAGGGGAAAGAGTGAGCATAGTGAAAAAGGCAAGGGAAAGTCGACCTAAGAAACTTTCAGCTTCCTCATCCGCCTTACCCTCAAACCTCCATGCTCCAATTTCTCAAACAAATAGATTCTCAGTCAACCTTACATTTATATTATACACATGAATTTTGTTTGCAATCCATATACAAGATTGAATTAATTTTAATTATTATTATGCAGGCAACATTGAGCAAAAGTGGTTGCTATTTCAGTAGTAGATTCTTGATTCAAGTTTTCGGATGAAATCAAAGTTGTAAAACTTCTTTTTTGTTAAGTAGTCTAGTGGTTAGAATTCACGTTTTAAGGTGAATAAGTGGGGTGTTCGGGGTTCGAATTTCAGCCCCTGCATATAACAATGCATTGTCCCTGCCAACTGAGCTATGTTCATGAGAACCAAAGTTATAAACCTTAGTTAAAAAGGAAGTTTAGAAGACATCCTTCTTATTCAGTTATACAATCAGAGCATGATATATAGTGATGCATGCCAAAAAAATACAGTTTCTATTTCTTAACATCATTGAGGAAACAAAATAAATTCCAATATTATATGAAGCATGGTGAAGTTAAATATAAATTAAGTGGATTTGAATTAATTCACATTCTTTGTCATCTTTTTGTATGGAGGAGTCAATTGTAAGAAATTGAGTAAACACAAAATCAGTCTCTAACTTTTTAGGAGATTCTCAGATAGGTCATGATATAGATATACAATGAATATTTCAAAATATCTCTAACTCTATGAAACTGTCAAATTGATCCTTATATTTAACTACTTACTATCAATACGGTTTTTATATTTTAATAACTTACACATCCATATATCAAACAAAACAAAAAACTACACATCTTTTGTGTTAGTTTTTATAGGTGTGTGGAAGTCTCTTTATATTGAATACCAATAATAACTATATTAGTGTTTATTGTTTGCAAAAATTCATTGGCATCCGAATGTGATTGCAACAGCTTATGATTCACTGTGCCTCACCTTCAATTGCCAAAGACTTGAGTTTTCCACCTAAGGAATTTCTGTGATTCATCTTTGTTAAGTTGAATTCTTGTAGATCCTGTTTATAAACCCAACGGTACCCACAATTCTTCACTTCTATTTTCAAATCATTTTCATATCTACTGGTATCAACCCAGAGAGTTCTATTCAAAAGATCCGAGGACAAATCCAAAGGGAAATAGGTTAGCCAGATGTGATTTGATTTGGCCGTAATAAGTCTGTCATTGAGAGTTACTTGAATACCAGTATTGCTTTTTTCAATCACTCTGCCATGAGTATCAGTAAATTCCAGTCCCAAATAGGTCTGTCTCGATGGAGAACTCCTTCTCATTGTTGGATGACTCCGAGGTGTCATAGAAAATACTACACAACATACACAGCCAACGATATTATTGTTATTGTCGTGCATAATCGGAGAAGAATCTATTCGTATTAAATTACCCTTGCTCTGATTGTTGAACCAACTTGGCATTTCACTACCTGGAGTAACAATTTGAACCCTATCAGAGGAGTCATGGGAGAATTGTCGGTTTGCCTGAATGAATTGTATCATCCATGAAAATGTCATGCTACTCCAACGTTCCGTTTCACCCAATTTAGGACAGTTGAAAATGAACAATCCTATAGGCCATCTAGTTCCGAATGCAGGAAGATTGTTTTTATAAAGATCGTGCTCGATAGCAGTAGGAGAAGGAAGTACAGGCAAAGATTTCAACAGCTTGCAATGCTCTAAGCTTAAATATACAAGTTTTGAAAGCTCCCTCAGACTAGGTACTGTCACAAAATTGTTTCCCCCTAAATTTAATGCTTCTAACCAATATAGACATCCAATTGCATTGGGGATTTGAAGTAGATTACAAAAGCTAAGGTTAAGTTCGCACAAGCTATGCAAGGAAGAAAACAAATTTGTGTGTGTTGTGGGAGTCTGCAATGAGGAATGCTTAGGCAACATGTTCCGTTTCAAGCTAGAGGGCGTCGTTGATGAGGAATGTGACGCTCTTATATTCAAAGGCCTTGGATTGTTGCTGAGTAAGCCTATTATACATTTGCAATCTTTCAAATTCAAGTAAACAAGCTTCGTTAAAAGACTAAGAGATGGATCCAACTGCACAAGTTTTATACATCCTTCCAGATCTAGCCGCTCAAGATTCGGGAACTCTCCAAAATGTGGCATCTTTATTAAATTTTTGGAGTGGCTTAGATTTAAATTTCTCAATTTAGGCAGATGCTGTAACATGAAGAAATAAAAAACTAGAGGCATTATTTTCTTTTGTTTATAAGTTTACCTTCAAAATGGGGAAATAATAAATTATTTCTAATTTGTTTATATTTTTATAAAAAAAATAATAATAAGAGAGTTTATAGTACCTTTTTGCCTTTCCATAACTGTTCTATGCTGCTATACTCCAAGATCAATTCAACAAGTTGATTAGAGTCAAAACTCGATGGCAAATACTTGAAAGGATATTCACTCCACTCAACATATCTTAGTTCTTTAGAAAAACAACTAAGGTTTCCTGAGGTGTTCACAGGACACCTGACGATGAGCAATCTAAGATGTCTCATTTTAGACAAGTGTTCGACTATCGTAACCATCTTTGCATCATCTTCACCGTCATTTTCATGATTCAAAACTATGGCTTCAACATTCTTTTCCTAAAGCATTGCAGAAAAGAAAAACAACTTAGAACTTTGAATATATATAGTTTTAATAAAATCAAAATAAGTTTTTTTTTCCAAACAACTACTTACCATTTTCTCCAACATGACATCGTTGACTTGTTTTACGAACCATATCCTCCTCCAGTTTCTTTGCTCTTTGCTTGAATTTTCTTGAACAATTTCTCTCCCTAGCTCTTCCAACAAACCATGCATGTGAATAAATCCATCTGCATCAATGCTTATAAGTGATTTATCAATGAGAACTCTTAATCCAATATCGGCATGAAATCCACAACAATTTAAAACATTTTTAAGATATTTCCCCCAAACTTGATTGAAAAAACAAGCAATATGAAGAAATATTTCTTTTTCCTGCTCCTTTAGCCCATCAAAACTTAATCGCAACACATCCATAACATCCTTCTCTGGACTTTCTTTGAGTCTAGCCAATGCACTTCTCCATTCAGATATATCCCGACCAAACAAAAATGAACCCAATACTTTAATTGCAAGTGGTAGGCCATTGGCATAATGTAGTATGCCATTAACCAACCCTTCATAACTATTCAAAATATGATCAAGTTTGAAAGCTTTTCGACACAATAATTGAAGAGAGTTAGTCCAATCCAAGAGAGGAACTTTGTAAACTTCATCTACTCCATAATTCTTCAATATATGCTCATCTCTAGAAATTATAATGATTTTACTTCCCTCACCTAGCCATTCACGACAAACACCTATTTTTTCCAGTTGTTCAACTTTATCAACATTATCAAAAATCATAAGGACCCTTTGACGACATAGTCTACGTCTAATCAAGTTAGATGCAGTGGAAAGATTGCATATCTGATTGTGATTTTCACCGAGAGTTTGATGTAGAATTTGCTTTTGAACATCGAGTGGCCCATCATGTAATCTAAACATTTTGCTTACATCATCAATAAAACAGCATGCACCAAATTGATGAGAAATTCTATCATATAGAACCATGCCAAGGGTTGTCTTCCCTATTCCACCCATCCCACAAATTCCTACAACATGAACATCATCAACAGAGTCCAAAAGTAAAAGCTTTTCTAATTCTTGTCTAGGAGAATCCATCCCAACTAAATCGTTTGAAGCACTTGAAGATAATTTGCTGTCCAAAATAGTTATTATCCGTTGAACTATCTTTTTAATCTCTAGAGATTGTCGCCTGAAAGATTAAAGAAGTTGACCATTGACATGAATCATCACATTAGGAAACAAAAACAAAATAACATATGTTTTTCTTCTTTACGAGAACTATAGTATAAAAAGGAAAAGTGAATTCAAATATATATTTCACAGAGAGGAAAGATTATTTACTTATCACGTAGATCCCAACCAGAGAGATCGGCGACTTGTGTCAGAGCTGCCCTCCATCGTAGCACCATTTGAGAGTCTTGTTTGAATCTGTGTCCATGTTGGACAAATGCTTCACTATAAATCCCAGTTTGCTTTCGCACCAAAGAAGGATCAACATCATAGAACACAGGTAGAACATACTTTTTAGATGCTTGAACACAACACAGGATGTATTCCAATTCTTTCAAGCACCAAGTTGAGAAAGCGTAGTTCTTTGACAAGACCACAACGAAAACCTGAGACCCTTCAATTGCATGAAAGAGTTCAGGTGCTATGGATTCACCTTTTTGAAGATTAGTGTCATCCCTAAATGCAAAAACACCTTTTTCTTCGAGGGCATCAAAAAGGAAATCAGTGAAATTGTTGCGAGTATCTTCACCTCTGAAGCTCACAAACACGTCATAAAAGTTCTTTTTCTTTTTTGGCAATGTCACCAGAGCTAAAGAAGAGGGGTTGTTGCTGCTAGCCATATGAATAAGATAAATTTTTTAGAAGAGAGTGGATTGGATTGGATTGGGCAAACATGAATCTAAGTGGAATAGAATATAATAAAAGTTATATAAAAACAAGCATGCAGCGGGTGATACTGATGGTAGTAATGATTTTTTGGCATCTTCTAATTAATGACGTTGATATGGGAGGAAACTTCCGGGGTTGAAATTTCAACGCTTTGCGTTTATTTGTACCTTCATTTGCATTTTTCACCTTATAAATAATTTTTCTAAGCTTTTATTGTTTTTCATCTTTTTTAATATATACATTGATTTGGTTGAATCTTTCGTTGTTCCAAAGTCGGATGCAGAAGCATCTTCCATTGATGTTTCAATATATTTTATCCCTGAAAAGAAATATGAGAAGATCGAAAAGAGATGATTAATTGGGTTCATTGTCAAACAAAGAAATGTAGGATTTCCAGAAACCAAAACTTGTGTTGGACTGTGAAAGAGGTGGTGACTATAAAAGTGGTCATATGTTGGTAGGTTGTTTAAATCAGAAAGTGCTTGTTGACTTTAAAGGATATACAGAAAGACAATTTGACAGTTGCCAAACAAATTTACAATGCACGTCATAGTTACAAAAGAGCACTTATATATGGACCACCTTAGGCGGTATGCACACTTTGACATCCACAAACAATTGCGACATGTGGCAAAAATAGTGAAACTCATCCAAAAAAGAGTGATGGTGTGATGTGAAATGATTAATATACCCCTGTCACATGAGGGTGTACATGAATGGTACATAAAAAAAGGTGTCAACCTATCATTTTCCGTTACAAAAAGACTATAAGAGTAAACTAAAACATAAATGCAACAACACTTGTTGAAGTAAACTATCGTAAATTGACTTTACACAGTTTTGTAAACTGAGTTTACACAATTTATGTAAACTGAATTTACTTAGTTTATGTAAAAAAGGTTAAAAGTGATAATAATAAAAAAGTTGTAAGAAATTTACATGGAGAGGACAATTTCGGTATTTTTGTAAAAAAATTAAAAATTGAGTGTAACTAGAACTGTATGGGATGACACTAGAAAAAGTCGTATATTAATCTTTTAAAGTGTAAATAAATTTGGAGTTTTTAAACATTTTTATTTTCCTAAAAGTTTTAATAAATAATATTTAATTATTACAACTTTTAAATGATAGGAATGATTTTTTTTTAAAATAAAATAAATCATTTAACGATCAAACATGTCCAATATACAGGAGAAATTTTCATGCCAATGATGTTCTTAAGTTTTTTCCATACATAATTTTATTTAAACTTATGATTAAGTAAATGTATCTGTTGAGTCAAGAGACCCTGCATTATTTCGGAAAACCCTTCGAGATAAGATGAGCACTCAACCACTCATTGATAATTGTAGGACCCTGATTGTGTAGTTAATTCAAGCATTGCTTCTTGACAGCTCATCTTGAAACTTTTTCAATCAAATATGTCAGTTTTTCAATGCTCATAACTTCTGCAACGAATTCTATGTAGCAAGTGGCAATGCAGCTATCGATCATTATCATAGTACGATTTAAACTAATAATAGAGATTGTTTAAAGTTGAGTAGTTCGATCTTAAACCGCTACATTTAATTGCTTGTGTTGTGAATTCGGACTCAATCACACCAATACAAACAATGATGTGTGTAGCAAATGAAAGTAGTAATCAATATCAAAGTAAACACAAACAACAACAACAATAACAACACCTAGATCTAATCTAGGAATTAAAGTGAAAAGCACAAAATCAAAAGCTAAAGATAAAGGGAGAAGAGAAACAAACACACCAAGATATGTTTACCCAGTTCGGTCCAACTTGATCTACTCTGGTGGAGAGATTTATCTCTCCAATCAACTATCAATGAGTTCTTACAAAGAGATACAAATGAGTTACAAGAAATTAGCTTCAACAAACTCAAAAAGAACAAGACCTAATTTCTACCCATTTTCTCAATCTCACCAATGAACAAGACACTCAATGATTTTCACTCACCCAAAGTGTTTACAATGTTTCCCACTCCAAGAGAACCTTAATCAAAGACCCTCAACCCTAAGAGTGTGTTTGGATGAGGTAATTTGGAAATTTTAAAGAATTTAAAATTCTAGACAATTTACCTCAAATTATTTGAATTCCGTCATAACATTACATTTCCTCAACATTACATTACATTCTCTCATCCAAACAATAAAATTCACCTCAAAGTATTTGAATTCCCTCATAACATTACATTCCCTCAAAACATTCCCCCATCCAAACACACTCTAAAGTTACCTCCTTTGATTTCTCAAATTTTTATCTCTTGAAGCTCTTACTCAAAAATGAACTAAAATACTTATATAGTGCCTCGCTACTGTCAAAATCGTGTCAGGATTCTTCACAAACCCAAAGACTCAATTTTGAGTCGCAATACAACAGCTTGCTAATAAAATATTTATCTAGTGAATCCAAATCCAGAATTTCACAACACCGGTGCTAATTAAAAAAAGTAAAAAAATCTGTGTTCAATGAAAGGTTAATACTCAATATTTTTTGGAAAGCTAGGAAAAATGTCAGGTGAATCAAGTGAACTCTTGGATACTTTGATCATTATGCTACTGTTACTTAATTCATTGAATCTCCGGTCACATTTATTATAGTACCATTTCCTTGAAATTATATGCTTCATTTTGGAAGATATAACTCCTTGAAAGTTAATATTCTTAGAACAAAAGAAACAAGAATAAATAAGAGAATGATGTGTGTTTATTTTCCATATATAGTGGACTGTAGTGTTACATTAATATTCATCACCTTAATATGTCTCTGCAACCGTGGAGGATACTCTCGGAAACAAAAGAAACTATAAATGAATAATGGTTGCGGTTATTGTTGTACCTCATCTTCAATTCCCAAAGACTTTAGCTTTCGAGTTAAGGAATTTTTGTGATTCATCTTTGTTAAGTTTGGACTCTTGTAGATCCTCTTCATATACCCAATGGTACCCACAATTCTTCACCTCTATACCCAAATCTTCACAATTTTCAGTTTCAACGTAGAGAGTTTCATTCAAAACATCCCAGGCCGACTTCAAGGGGAAATATATGTTAACCAGGGGAAATAGGTTAACCAGATGTGGTTTAATTTGATCGTAATAAGGCTTTCGTTGAGAATTACTGGAATTTCGGTTTGACATCTTACCCTCTCTTGGCCATGAATATCAGTAAATCTCAGTCCCATATATGCCTGGCCTCTTGACGGAGAACTCCTTATCATTGTTGGATGATGAGGTGCTATAGAAAATACTACACAACATATACAACCAATGATATTATTGTTATTGTCATGCATAATGGGAGATGAGTCTAATCGTATCGAATCACCCTTGTTCTGATTGTTGAACCAACTTGGTATTTCACTTCCTGGAGTAACAATCTGAATTATATCATAACAGTCAGGGAAGGATTGTGGATTTGCCTGAATGAGTTGTATCATCCATGAAAATGTCATGTTAGTGCAACAATGTTCCCTCTCACCCAAATTAGGACAGTTGAAAATGAGCAATCCTGTAAGCCACTGAGTTACACCAAGACTGTTACTAAAATAATCGTGCTCAAAAGCAGTATGAGAAGGAAGTTTAGGCAAAGATTTCAACTGCGGGCGATGTTCTAAGTTTAAATATACAAGTTTGGAAAGCTCCCTCGGGCTAGGTACTGTCACAAAATTATTCCCTCCTACATTTAATCCTACTAACCAGTATAGACATCCAATTGAATTGGGGATTTGACATAGACCGCAAAAGCTAATATCAAGTTCACGCAAACCATGCCACGAAGGAAACAGATTTGTGTGGGTCGTGGGAGTGGGAAACAAGTACTGGTAAGGCAATGTGATCCATCTGAAGATGGAGGACGTCCTTGATTGGGAATGTGATGCACTTATATTCAAATGCCTTGGATTGTAAGACATATTTAGATCATCAAGACAGCCCAGACCAAATATGTTGCTGATTAAGCTTATTATACTTTTGCAATCATTCAAATTCAAGTATACAAGCTTTGTAAGAAGCCTAATAGACGAATCCAACTGCACAAGTTTTATACATCCTTCCAGATCTAGCCGCTCAAGATTTGGGAACTCTCCAAAATGCGGCATCTTTATGAAATTTTGGGAGTAGCTTAGATCCAAATTTCTCAAATTGGGCAGATACTGTGACATGAAAAATCAACAAAAATAGAGACATTACTTTGTTTTGTTTCTAATTTGTTTATATTTCTAAGAGAAAAAATTAATACCAGGAGAATTAGTACACTACTACAAAATACTCCCTTTAATAGCATTCATTTTAACGTTTAATAGCGCTTGTGAAGTGCTAAGAAAGCCCCCGCTATTATAGATCAGAATCCTATAATAGCTCTTTTAAAACGCTATTAAATAACAATATTTCAATAGCGCTTTCAAAAAAGCGCTAATAAAGCCTTACTTTTATGCTATTTTTAAACAGATATTTCTTAGCGTTTTCTAGAAACCGCTATCTTAACTACCCCCTTTATTAGCGCTTTCAGAAAAGCGATAATAAAAGTCCCAATTTTTTTATTTTAAAAATAAAATCTACAACCAAAAGCTTCATAATAAGATGCTAACTTGACAAAAAATATATATACATACTAGAAACTCTAGTGATCCATTAATAGAAATTAACAACAATAATGTGTTGATCACAAACTTAATTACAAATGACATCTAATGTACACTTGCATAAAAATGCAAAATCTATTTATAGTACGTATATATAAACGATGACAAACCTAAAGTTTGACTTTTTTCTCCAATTTACAAACCTAAAGACACAAACACATAAAAGTACTATATGAAAATAGAACCACACCAAGAACAAATCTTAAACATAAACCTCATCAAAGCAAGTGCACGAAAGAATTATAGATGCTCCACAATCGTGACAAAAGCACATGGCAGACAAATCAATCCTTCCTTTTCAATCCTCCAACAGAAGCACATAAAATCAAAATAGAAAATCATATATGAAAATCATGAGTATCTTCAAGAACGCAAATCAATCCTTCTCAACATTGTTTAGCTAAAAACAGTATTAGTCTAAAAAAAATTGTTAAAAAACTTACGAGTTTAAAAATAAATTAAACAAATTTGAATTGAGCAGGGACTAATATTGAATGTATAGTATTTTTGTAAGGACTAAAACAACTATTAAAATTAAGTAATGACTAAACTTAAAATGTCTCAATTTTATAGGGACTAAAAACATATTTAATCCAACAAAAAAAAGTCAGATGTGGCATCTATGTGTGCTTCCGTTTGCTCAATCAGCAACAATTAACAGCGAGGACCTATTTTGCTAACGGAAAAAAATGTCGGAGACCAAAAATTTAATAAAATTTAAGTAGGGACTAATGTTGAAAACATGCCTATTTATAAGGACCTAAAACATAATTAACCCTAAATTATAAATAATAGTTTTTGTTAAATTTTAATTTTGATTAAATTATAGGTGTATATATTTTGCACTTTTATATTGAACTAATTATAAAAAATAAAATAAAAAAATACAATGACATCAATAATATAGCAACTATGATATAAATTCTTATCCTTTTAATAATACCAACAATATTTGATCATTCTTCTAGACTTTGTTGAAAGGAAAAAAAATAAAATAATACCAACAATATAACATTATTATTTGAAGCACCAAGAGTATGATTAAGGTGAAAAAGTGATGTCAAACCTATATATTCTCTTTGCATATATTCTCTCCGTCCCAAAGCAAGTGATATCGTTGGTTATTGCACATGTGTCAATACACATCTTTTATTTTTAATATTTTTATGTATTAATAAAATTATCTTTCTTGAACCAAAAAAAAAATTATCTTCCAAAAAAAAATGTATTAATAAAATTATAAAATTTAATATTCTAAAAATATTTCGAGACAAACCCAACATGTTACATCCTACTATTTATCAAGATAAGATGGGACATTATGTTCTATGTATGATGAATAACAAAGTGAGTAGTAATTCTTTAAAAAAAAAAAAAACAAAGTGGGTAGTAATGATAACAACAAACTTTATGGAAAACTTTCGGTGCTGAAATTTCAACGATTTGTAAGTGTAAAGCTTTGCGATTCAGACGTTGCTTCCCGGTGGGCCATGATGCTTTAGTGTAATTCTTTTTTTTTTTTTTTTTGTTAAATCATACTTTAGTGATAATTGTTGGAACTTGGTGGGAAATTAGAAGTTTAAACAAAGAGACAGTGTTATGTGAATTGAACAAAGGTTAGTATTCGATGACGAGAGGAGTATTACAATAAGTGACCTTTTAAGAAATTTTTGTATTGCATCTCTTCTATTTTGGTAACAATCTCTTCTATAAAATAAGGTAAGATTGCGTACAATACAATAAATGATGAGAACCCTTTTCTGATGTGTATGCGGAAACTTTAGTGCACTAGAATTGTCCTTTTAGTGTTAGAAAAAAAAAATCAAATATGGATTAATCATACTTTGAAGTGAGTTTTCTTCATGAACACAAGGCATATTATCCTTTATTCATTTTACAATTTTCTCTCTTCTCACACTATCTCTCTCATCAATTTCTCTTTTCACAACTTCTTAATAAAACCAAACACGTTGTTAATAATTTGTTTCAGTTATTTATGTTTAATCATGTGATATGTAGCGTTAATGCACTCAGCCATTTATTTTAGTTTACTGTTTCTTCCATTGACTATGTTTGGATCGGGAATTGTCCTCATATTTTCGGTTAGCTACCTGATATATTAGAGTTTGTAGTCAAAAGAAGAGACTCAAAAACAAAAACAAATACTCCACATTTAGGGATTCTTATAGGAAAATAGTAGTACTCCCCCATTAAGATTAAGATATAAGATAAGCAATCATTGATTAATGTAGGACTCTGATTGTGATATCTACGACCAGTGTTAGTAAAGTCAAGTTGGAGTTAAACTATACTTTGTTAGATTACGTGCTAAATACTTCCAACATCTTTCAGTTTTTAAATCCTCAAACGGATTTGAGAAATGATATATGTACAACCATTTTCTAACAATTTTTGTGACAATTTTCTCTCTTATGCTCACATTATATTTTTACTTTATTTCTCTATTACTTTAGTTTTCGTGTCAATACATGATTTTCTTTGTAAAAAGATGATTGTCTATATGGTTGTCAATCACATTGATATTCAAATAACATTGCTCAACGGATTTTATGTAGTAATGCATTATTAAAAGAATTCTGTTGAGAATTACAAACTACGAAGTGCATTTTATAGCACTTTTACAGATATATCATATATCATAGTACTTAGATTTTTTTTTAGGAGATCATACATGGTACTTAAAATATTATTCCTTTCGTATATATTATTTTTATAAACACTAAAAATCCTTTATATTTTTGTACCAAAAAAATATAGATATATTATAAAGAAAAGTCTCCTCTCTAACATACACACACACATGATAGGAATTTTTTTTCCATATGTTTTATCCGCTTGAGTTAATCCTAATCTAGGCACATTAATCACTAAAATGTGGATACCTATCACATTCGAGATTCGAATGTTAGTTTGTGACGACGTAAAAGTCTAACACCTTCCACTAAACTTAACATCTCTCAAGATCACATGATAGAATTTTACTACTCTATTTTCGGTCCTTTTCTTTTCTTTTTTTCCCCTACATATCCGTGTAATAGCACGGAATCTTGAGTGTTAAATTATAAACTATGTCAAGCTAGTAGTCACAAAATAACAAAAAAATAGGGGTAGCATCGAGTGCCACCACACTAGTAACTAAAATTTGTACAGAATGTGAAATGCATCACCCTTTGTAAAGCATTTCTTAAGCCAATTAAAAATTTGTGGGATAAATATCTCTACCCTACCACCAATTGAACTTCTACTCAAACCTTACTATTTTCTTTCTTTCCTGTTTCTTTCTTTTTCTTTTTCTTTTTCTTCTTCTCTTTCTTCTTCTTGTCCTCTCCTACAGATTTAGGACTCTTTTTCTTCTTATCCCCTTCTACTGATTTAACATTTTCACCTGATTTAACATTATCGCCGTAAGTTTTTTGACATTCTAAGATGATAGAACAAACATCAGCGTCATCTCTTGGAATTTTCTTGAGTATAAAGTCAGCAGATCTGTGATCTCCTGATGCCAAAAGTGCTTGATACATCCTACAACCATACAAATAATCAATAAGGGATAAGAAAAATACTATTTCAAAAAGAGAAAAATACTATGAATGTTACAACTCACCTCAAATAACTTAATACATTGTAAGGAAATCCAGCAACCTCATATTCTCTCCAAATCAAACGAGCATTATTCAAATCTCCTGAAATGGCACAAGCTCTTAGGAGAAAATCAAGACACTGCCTTGACGGAACAAGGCCAAGCTCATCCTTGATTGCCCAAAGCAAATCCAGGCCAAACTGCAAACGTGTGGACTCGCATCCCGCAATTAGAGAATACGCCTATACATACATGAACAACGTTTCTATCAATAATAAGTTATCCAGTAATACACCTGTAGATAATCTCTGTTTGACAATATGCCATGGTTCATAACAAACAGCAGCCAGAAAGAGTTTCAAACTCATATACAAACAGTGATAATAACCCAGCATATTCATTACTTTAACAGTGAATTCTTATTCTTATTATACACATTAAGTCGGGAGGGAACTAGAACTTACTGCATCGAAAAGAACTTCTGTCATTGTTTCATCACTTTCGAAAGTATCCTTGAGTTGCTTCAACAGGTCAACAGTGGTACTGACCCAGATACAATGAAATATGAACAAAAACAAATAGCATAATACAATTTCAATTCGATATAGGAGGAAAATAGAAATCAAACCTTAAATGATTGTTCTGAACACAGTACTGAATAACCCTGAAACAACCGTCAACCCAGTAGTTTTGATCACTTAAATCCATGAGTAGAAGAAGCAACCTGTCCAACTCTCCACTTCGATAACGCATCGCATCCTGAGAGAGTGTGGTGACAAGGTATAAGGTTGAAAGTGGAAGATATACAAATTACTAATAACACAAAACCTTACAATGAGACTTATAACAGCTTTTGGCTCCAAGTTGTGACCAGCTTTCTTGATCTCCTTATAGATAACAAGTGCCTCAGACAATCGCCCATGAGATGCAAGAGCTGAGACAAGGACACTCTTGATTTCATTCAAGCTCTTCGATGTGCTTTGATCATCAACTACCTGCAATGTGAAACATAACTTACAATAATTAAAAAAAAATTACAATATGCTATGTCCTTCACAAGTACACAATGAAAAATTAATTTTTTGACTGAATTTCATTATCTACTTCGTAAAATTAAATCGTGTATAACCAAACCCTGCTGCATCCACAGTTCACAATAACTAAGCTGATTAAGGGCAGGAGGAAAAAAATGATTTTTATCCAAATAGGATAGTTTATCGTAAATATATATTGTCAAAACTAGAATGTATAGCTCGTCCAAGCTTATTTCTATCTTTATTTTCATGTTTTGGGTAAATAAAATTAGATCTTTTGATGAATATGTGAAATTGGACTGGTGATAATATCTCATTTTAAGAAATGTAATCTGACAATAGCAGGCACAAACAGGACTTATCTAGAATAAAACAGACGAAGAATATTTACATTTAGAATAGAAAACTTGTTATGCGTTAGTAGCACTTAGCATTAGAAAACTAAACTTAAGTTGGTTAAATTAGCAGAGTACAAACATTCCCAGATTTATTTACAGTAGAACAGAAAGCTTGTTATGGCCTATTAGCAGAACTTAAGTTGCCTAAATTTGCAGAATTCAAACTTTTGCAGAATTATTTTCACATTTTATCCAAAAAAGGACTTCAAAAGTCGATCCTAGCGCCGTCTAGTTCCGAAGTTAGCTATGGTTAGTTACACAAATTCAGTCATAAAAAAATTGTCATAAGTGACCGCCAACATGGAAGTTTACATGCAGCTGCTCATCAATATCAGTATGTAAATTCAATCAGATAGTTATTCAAAGCTAGTATAACATGTCTTGCTACTTGCACCCATACCTTTTTTGCCTCCTCGAATTCGCCACAAGCTGCATATGCATTAACAAGGGCCATATAAATTTGTTTTGTAAGTTTGATTTCAGATTTCGTCATTTCATCACGATACTACAAGAAAATATTCAAATTAGCAACTCAATTATTGATACATCAAACACTAGTTAATCAGTTCATCAACACTGCATTAACAACGCAGTGGAGGCTGTGAATAGCAGCACTTGCGGTAGGCCAATTGGGCAGGCACTGAATAGGGTTGCCTCCCATCAAGAAATGGAAACCATATAAAAGGAAGAGAAAACATATTTGATGAAATACATGTCTCAAATACAACACAGGGTATTAAAGAAAGAGAAAACAGGAGAGCGGAGACTTTTGATTAAATCACTGTCTCAACTGTACAATAGAGGCCGAATTGCATGTAGACAAAAAGTAACTATTGAGATCCCACATCTAATAAAAGCTAAATTAATCCTTCTAATGTTTGGGCAACCCCCACCTGGGGAGCTACATTTTAGGGTTGAGTTACACCTAAAACTCAAATTTTGAGATTATATCCAAATCTATGAAATAATCTGATATTGGGTTGGGATTTCTGTTGTCCACACATTGTCCACACTATATGAGCGAGTGCGTTGAGATCCATGTTATTCCACCACATTGTCCCCACTTCAAATGTCCTTTCTTGAGCATTTGGAGGAGAGTTGAGATCCCATATCAACTAGATATGTGGCAAAATTAATCCTTATGAAGTTTGGACAATCATCACCCTTTCAGCTAGCTTTCGGTTGGAATTAAAGCTCAAAATATAAGAGTAATGATTTAACAATCCCAATTGCTGTAATTATATGATTTGACTAACCTATACAATGAATATAGACACTACTCACAGGATTAACAAGTACCACCTATTTTTTAAAAGTATCACTTTGAAGACCACGTCGCCATGAAAAGTTAGAAATAACAATGTGACAAGAATACTTGATTTTAAATTACACGGAAAAACTGGCAAAAGTCTCAGAATATATGGAATTATTAAACTCAACTTACCATATTTATATCATCTTTTGTTTCACAATTGCCAATCAAATAGCTGAAAGTCTGTGAATCAGGCTTTACATTGGCCTCTTGCATGTGTTTGAGGACCCTTAAGGCACCACTGATGTTTTTCTACAATTTCGGAAAAGGTGAGAAAATGAATGAATTATTTTAAACATGTTCCATATATTCATTTAAATGCTTTTTAATTGAATGAGAATTCATCAAGAGAAAGAAGTAAATGAAATAATTAAATAAACAATCCCCCCATACAAACTAAAAATGGAGGGGGGAAAAGTAAATAAACTCAAAAGAACTATGTGATCCTTCTGCAGATCCGCAATTGAAAACCCCCTAATGATAATTGAACCATTATTGACAGCCATATTCTTATTAAGACCTCATCTATAGAAACTATTAATATGATTTTGAAGCGAACAATCCTATAGAAAGAGACTTTATTTATAATTTGCATCATGTTATATAGAACCCATCCTTTTTACTATTAGTGCATATGAAAACTATATTAAGATTGCGATCTTATTGCTTCCTAAATGCAGGAAAGTGGCCAAGCCTTCACTGTTCTTCAAAAGAGTATCATAATTTGCAGTGTAGGTCCTCACCCCACATATGCGTAATTAAGTAATTTGAAGGAAACCTCTTCAAAAAAAAAAATTAATTTGAAGGAAAAAAAATCCATCCTCAATAAGTAGGGCCACTTACAGCATGACCTTTTTGTTGAAGGAGCAGGGGTAGAAGTTCGGTTTCATGTCTTGATTCGAAAACTCGTTTTTTTTATGTCATGGTTTGACTTGATCCAATTCTTATGAAATTCATATTAATTTTGACTTTTTTTTGGGTGATCAAATTTTGACTTCTATTTAAGAAGAACAGTGACCAGAATACTATCTTTCTTCACAACAGTAATAGCCCTGGTATTTCAGGCCGTGGTCTTATTTTCAGACCAGAATAAGAAATTACATTCAAGTCAGATCAAAGCACTTAGACAGAAGCTTAACCCCTTGTTCAACAAACAACCATTATCTCCATTTTCAAGTTTGGTGTTTAGACAGAAGCTTGGTTTATCCACAACTGCATGTACTATTTATTAATCCATCTATGTAAATATCATGTTAATGAGAAGAAAAAAAATGTATATGCAATCTGCTTCAGAAAGTCTCTAGAGTCTAGACATGCAAGTCAAGAGGTTATTTGAACTTAATGTTGGAAATGACAAGCATTATTATCGAGTTTGAGAAATAGTTGAAAATCTGAGCGAGAACATAGATTTCTACAAAATCCAACAATGATACCTCACGAAAATATCCTGCCATTATGGCATTGTACATGGCTGTCGTAGGTTTGAAACCCAATTCATGCAATTCATTAACCATCTTGTATGCACGTTCAAACTGCATTATGAAAGTAAATACAATATTCATTTAGTGAAGAGCTTTCCTTCAAAAGATAGCATTGTAGAAAACATGTGTATACACAACCATGAATATAAAATGGGTCTTGCTAACCAATGCCCTCAGGGCAATGGTTGAGGTAACCAAAATTAGTAGTTTTACGTTGGAAACAACAATTTGTAAACTTTTTACAAGTTGACTTGACCACTTTTTACCACTTTCCAACACAAAATTTCTATTTTTGTTCCTTTATCCAATGCCCCAAGGGCACTCTTTAGCATTTTCCATATAAAATAGGTAAAACTTACATCTTTTAACCTTACACAGAAGTGCACCAAACACCTGCATATGTCGCCATTTAATTGCAAATAGTGATGATGGCACCTTATGATGGAACAGATTCGATGGACCTACATTTTCAGTATGGCAAGGGAAATAGAAAATGAAGAAACGGATATTAGTAAAATACGATGAATAAGAAAAAAGGCTTCAATTAAATGTTAACCCATGCTTACTTCTTCATTACTTATGCTATTTCATGAAACTGCAGAAATGGGAAAAGGAAGCATAAATTCCATAATGTAATTGTAAAAGTTTGTTGGGAAAGAATAACTTGAACTAGTTTACATTAGATTAAGATCTGAATACCCAATTCATATCTTAATTATATTTTAGCATTTTTCTTTCACATGTTGTAGCAAATGGAGATCCCTCCCTTAAAAGCAAGGGGAAATACCAAACCATTTAAATACTCTAGCAAGCATCCGGCACTAATCAATTTGGACTTGGGCACGCCATAATACCCAAGTCCCTATCACACTCCTGTGATACAATACAACTCAAACAGTAATGCTTCATTGCTACAATGGTTTAAAGGAAAATATTAAATGCAGTTTCATCGCAAATTTCTATGACATATTGTGTGAAGAAAGGAACAGATTAGAATATAATACACACACACACGCAGGAAGGAAGGGAGGGGGTGGGGGAGCTTACCAAAATATAATCATAAGCTTCCTCGCAAATCTGTAATATGGATTGTAACACATGAGTAGACAGCTCAAAGCCTGCTTGACACATTTTATCAACAATATCAAGAGCTACATCCACCTGCATTAAATTTAAAAAATAATAAAAAATTAAATGCAGTTTCCAATCTAGTCAGTGCCCAAAGGCATATGAAAACACTAAGAGAAAAAAAAAATACTAATTGCATAAAAATCAAGCATCGCAATAATGCATTTATGTAAGGTGGAGTTATTATAAAATTTAAATGCATTACAATAATGCACTAGAGAAGTGCCATGTAAGGTGGGGTTATTGTAAAATTTAAATGCATAAAAAAAAGGAGAAGAAAAAACTACTGTAATCTGGAAATAATAAATTCTTTTGATTACATTTATTTTATCAAATAATAAATAGATTACTGTTTCCAATTGTACAAAGTTAATTTTTTTGGACTGTGTTAAGGCAAGTAAGTGATGCGCAAAGCCCTGAAGCAGAGTTGGATTGTTCTGTGGGGGCTCTGGCGGGAGCGCTCATCTTGTTATCGTTTTCCTTCTCATAGATGAGTTTATGCCAATTTTTTGATAACCACAAATTATAAGAATGGATAAAGGAGAAAATTATACCTTGTGCATACCACAGCAATACAGAATGAGCTTTTCATACGCCGATGATGATAGCAAAACTTCCAACACATCATGCAAATTCTCGATTTTTAAGACCATATCCTCAACCTTCACATTATCAACAGTGCATATAAGAAAACACCAAAGAAAAAAAATTGCAACATACAACTACTGTGGGTAAAGATTATTTCCAATAGAATGTACCAAAAACAAAACTTGCCGACATCTCATAACTGTGATCAAACTTCACAAGAAATAAAAATAGTTTCACCGTGTGTTACTATTATATAAGTGCTGTTGTTAAAAAGAGGCCATGTCGGAGCCATGGAAGGTTACAGTGGCAGATTATTTTACAAGTGCTTGACCAATTCTTGAAGGATGGCAGTGCTTTGGGGTTTTATGTCGGAAATGGTGGATTTTTGGCCTTCCACAATCAATAATACCGATAAAAAGCAAGTCACGAACATTAAATTACAATTTATATAAGAAAATATATACCGATCATTGACAAAATAGGCCACAAGTCTCATGGAAAAATTCAAAAATTTCAGGGCAATTTCATACATTTAATCGAAAATATGGTGAAACAAATCGAATACTTTTCTACATTTTTCAATTAGCTAGTGTATCTCCCAACTACACTCCATCCTTTCCAGCATGCCCACTATTTCGAGATACAGAGCAGTGTATCTCCCAACACTTTCAGTAAATAGTTCTACAAAATCATGCAGTCAATAAGATATGCAGCATATATTTTTTTCTTGCCCTATTAAGCTATCATATTTAAAGAGAATACTATCTAACTAGGCAACTATGCCTTGCTTTAGTATCACTTTCTTGCCGGCAGTCATATAGGGAAAAATTAATATTGAAATATTTTAAAGGCTTACATTGCAAAATTTGTTTTAAGATGGAAATGCTCAATTGACTAAAGCATGTCTGAAATTCTTAAAACCTTTAGATTTGCAAAAAAATTGTTCTGTACAAGAAAGAAAGATATTGCATAATATTAGAGATATAAAACCATTCCCGGTCTTCAACCTGCTTGTGCTGGGATACTCAAGGCATCAGGGGTGTCAAACTTATTTGGTTATAGAGAATTTGGTAGCATGTCAATGAACACTCATTAAATAAAAGATTAAGCTATTAGATGCCATCATGAAGGTAACAAGTATTTTCTGCTCCATCCATGTATACTAAAACTAATGTAAGGGGGCTCTTCGAATATAAAATATGTACCACCTTTCACATACATACTTATAGCTGTCCAATTTTTATGAAATTTAACTTGTAAAGTCAAAATAATAATTTTGTACAGGCAATGGCCAAATTAGTTATATGATACAGGTATAAAAGAGTATAATAAGTAATAGTAATAAAAATATATTCTTCATGCATGCATAAAAACTTAAATCATTATTATGCGAAGTTGAAGATATAAAACCACTCATGTGCTAAAACCAAATACCTTAGGCTTTTAGGATAGTTAATTATCGATTACAATCTAGGATAAATGTGAAATTTTATAAATATGACATGCAAGATGCATACTTTCAATCCAACAGCACTCATGGGTGTAAGAGTCATTTTGATTTAATTCAGTGTCAAAAATATCAACCCATGTTTAAGTGCATTCCCTGTTTGGACAATCTCATTTGCCTTTGCCTGTTCTTTTTGCAACAGCTTCAAATACTTTGGAAGTTGTTTTATAAAGAGAGCCCACCACTGGATCGGCTTTCTTTGTCTTTTATATTAAAAATAAATTATAAAGCAATTATCCATAAAACACTTGCAAACTGTTGACAGGCAGAATTGCCACCCAGTGTCATCATGGGTTGTTTACCATCAGCATTCATGAAAAGTTCCTCACCTCTAAATTTGGAATGCTAACTGCATAACTAGCAATGAAGTTTGAAATTTTATCTGCACCGTAATCTGCATTGCATAAGAATCATCGTTAATATGCATACAGGGAATAAATTGATAGAAGGTAATACTTAGGCCTTCTGGAGGATAACAGGTTAGCACCATCACTTAAATATGTGAAAAGCAGTAAAAGAACCTAAATTAGTGCATTTGCAACCACAATAAAACTTTGGAACATGATACAACATATTCAACACCACCTTATTCAGTATGGCTACAAAAGAGATTTTTGTAGTCATAATTTACATCAGACTTCATTTGGCGATTAGAATTGAACATGGAAATTGAATTGAGCTTCTAATGCCAATACTGAGTAGGAATTACAAAATAGATCAGTTAATTGTTGATATACACTTCCATCTCCCTTGACTTTGTTTTCTATCTTGATTCTTCTTTCTAGCTGATTCACAAACTTAAATATTTTCTTCTAAGTAGAAAATCAATTACTTTTTGGCTATGGAATAAATTGGATTATCCCCCTGACCACTCCTTATCATTTGAACCCTACTCATTTGCACATATCCGCCTTGCCTCCCCTCCAGGTGTTTCCTCTGTTCCCTACCATATCAACATTTACCATCACTTTTTCCTCCACCACTCTTTTATGAACTTAATTCTGAACTGCACTGTTGTTGAGTAAGCAGTATCCATCTTTCCTCTTCCCCATTCTCAAGGATTTTTAGTTCTAGGTAGTTATGGCTTGCAAGAAACTCCACAAGAACAACGACAACAACCAAGCCTTATCCCACTAAGTGGGGTCGGGTACATGGATCAAGTTCCGCCATAATGTTCAATCACACACCATATTGGGATCCAACTCATTAATCTCTAAATCTTTCCTAATAGTTTTTCTAGGTCTTCCTTTACCTCTTTTGATCTGACTCTCCTACATATGATCTACTCTTCTCTTTACATGCCCAAACCACCTAAGCCTATTTTCTACCATCTTTTCTACTATAGGTGCTACCTCGACTCTGTCTCTCTAATGGTATCATTCCTAATCCTATCATGTCTAGTCTTACCACTCAACCAACGCAACATCCTCATCTGTGCTACACTTACTTTATTTTCGTGTTGGTTCTTAACTGCCCAACACTCCGTACCATAAAACATCGCCGGTCTGACAGCACTTATTTCTAGAATGGAGAAATCAAGAGATTTTACAAAAGTTTTATAGGAGATACAGGTAAAAGGTTGTCTAAATGTTTTTATTAGATCTCAAATGGAAAAAGAAGACACTAGATGAATAATAAATTTTGCTACAACGTATTGGCGTCAGATTCCTGCAGTGTGCTTGCCACATTTAAGAGGATAAATAAAAATTTATTGATAAATAAAAGAACAGGACAAAATAACTTCCCATTAAGATCAATAAAAATTATAAGTTCTGAATTATGAAAATTAAAATAAAGTGCTACCATTTTATTATGTAGCCCAAACAATCGAACTAAAATTGCATTTAAAATTTTATAAAATAATGTAAATTTCAAATCTAGACAGTCAGCAAATACACCAAAAACAAAACAGAATTTGAGAGTTAAGAGAAAGACATATCAGAATTTTCTTTTAAAAAACAGAGCAGTTTACCTCCTCCATTATTATTAACAGAGAAGCTAAGATACGAAAACAACACTATAATCATACCACATGCTCTCAAATCCAAAAGTAAACTCTCCGCTTCTGATTCCAGCAGTAGCCTTCCCAATGATTGGAATATATTTGATATAGATTTTGCAGATTTAAGCTTTGTTATGTCTATATTTTTCAACACGTCCAAAATCTGTGTCTTGCGGTCACTTTCACAGAGAGCCAATAAGTAACTTTCTGCAACAAGATTGAATATAGCTAAGTTTCCAGCAGAATTGTTCTGATAATTATGTTACCACATGCACTAATTTTGAACCACCAAGGCCTAGAACAATCACTTTAATTACTAAAAAGCTAGATGCCAGCAATGTGCTTGGAATGCAATCATGGTTCTTATATAACTAAGACATCAAGTAAAAGAAGAAGAAAATGCTAATTGCAGTATAATGCCATAAAACTTTTGTATCTGATGTATTTATTGAGCCCTTTAGAACCTGCCATTTAGTATTCCCACTACATGCTATATGGGTGGCACATCAAATGAAGAATATTTCATCAAAAGCATCATGTGTAGGTGTACAAAAGTATTGGAATCCATGAAATTGCCACATGTTAGTAATGATACTGCTAAAACTGTGCACTGAATTTTCAGAAATAAGTTAAATGAAACAAATTCAAAAATAACCTGACATGAAAAATAGATTCACCTACCTCGTAAAGCAGAAGTGTCTTTACTCTCTTCCACAGTAATGTATTCGCAAATATCCCGGATCATTTCTTCATTGTTAACCCTCATCCACAGCAACATTTCATAGTAACCCAATCGTGAAATTGAACTGGGATTACCGGCTTTGATAACATCATAGAAAAGTTCAAATTCTTGAACAAAGCCCATGTCAATTATATACTCAAAAAGTGGACGATATGTTTGCTCTTCTATCTGAAACCCACATTCCCTCATTAATTTTAAAAGGTTGTAAATCTTATTCATTTCTTCTATACAGACGTTTTCATCATTAGTCTCCCTGACCTTCTTTATGCACAACTTGATCAATCCATTATACTCTTTCACACCAGTTTCTCGGCCCAAGTAGCCAAACACATCAACAGTAGTAGTCGTTCCTAGTTTTTTTGCACATATTTTGAGTAACCGGTCAGATCGTTCACCACCAGTGTCTTTGAAAATCCATTTGTGTTTCCTCTCACGAGACGATTCATTCCGTTTCTTTGATAAATCACAATGATGAATGTCCCGTATCAGCGGTATCTCCACAACCCTTTTCTCCTTTTCTTCATCATCAACTCCCTCACAGTCAACCTTCTCTGCCGAAGAGGCTACAGAAAGAAACAACACTAACTAACATAAGATAACAACAAAAATCTAAAACACATTCAAATTCTCCACTCTTCTCATCATGGTACACTAAAAAAACAAGACTTCCACTCTCACAGTAAATTTCACAAACACTTACAGGTCAATATGCCAGAAAGCTGAAAATCAGAGCCAGACAAATCCTCCTCTTCATCTAAAGTAAACAAAAACAACATTAACACACTAAAAATACATAAAAACACAGAAATAAACAAAACAAAACAAAAAAAGAAATACTTTTTTTTTTGCACATTTCGCCTCAAAAAACAAAACCCATTAACTCAAACAACAAAATACAAAAATAACCAGAAATGAAAATGTGGGTCGGTATAAAAATTGAAACTTTATGTGTTTTTAGTACCTGGGGGTGGAACATGATTGTGTTTGAGGGTTGATAGGTTCAGGTCAGAATGAAAATGGTGATGGGTTTCTTCATAATGAGGTGAAATTTTGATAGATGAAAGGTTTTTCTTTGCATTGTTTTGTAAATGTGAAAGAATATTGGAGCTGAGAGTGCATAGTTTTCTAGAAATAGGGGCACGCATCTAAGAACAATGTGAAGAAGAAGAAGAAGATGATGAATCTGTGCGGTTTGTGAAGTTGGTGATTGTGTTGAAGTGAGAAATGCGGAGAACATTCACACTCACCAGAGAGTTCAACTATTGAGAAAAAGAATGAAACGTGAAGAGTATGATGGAGAAGAAAGGTGTATCAAAATTCTCTCGCAAAGAGTGTGATTAGTGAATGAACTAGGTAATCAAATTATGGAACTATAATAATCTTAGTTTAATTGTGTAATGAAATAATTTTGAAATATTTCTTGTTCAGTAAGTTTTTTTTTTTTACCAACTTTTTTTTGGACAAATTTTTTTACCAACTTGTTCAATAAGTTTTTTTTTTTATAATTGTTCAATAATTTATTTTAATGAATTTGTAATGAAATAATTTAGTTTTTCTTGTTCAACGTTTTTTTTTTTTTAAAAAAAATTGATAGTGTTATAATGTAACGAGACAAAAGAAGAAGAAAAAAGTGGGTGACATAGTTTTTGGTAATATTGTGTCTATCTTTTTTAATCAATTAATCTCTCTCATCTAAATAATTTATTTTAATCATTCATTCTTCATTCTCTTTCATCTAAAGTACACTAATGTTACTAAAACTATGTCACTCAATTAAAATCCCTATTTTCTCTCGGTGTTTATATCTAAATTGATAAAAATGACAACTTTTCCTTATTTTTACACATTCACAAAATTGATTATCCATTTTAAAATCACTCAGTTTTGATTTATTTATCATATTTTTATACTTTAAAATGGTGAAACTAAAGTTTTTACATAGTTTATATTTTTTTTATTTTCACTACTTCATGTCATCACTTCCTATGTTACATTATTTAAATTATGTCAAATTACCAATTTTAAGTACAAAAATCTGATGAAAGGACTTAAACTCATGATTTTAAAATAATAGGACCAAAATTATAATTAAACATATATAATATAAAGAGTTAAATATATTTTTCATCCATACAAAATTATCAACTTTCGTTTTTTCGTCCTTATAAAAATATTTAAATGTTTGCATCCTTATAAAATTTTCTTTAGAAATGTCTGTGTCCTTCCAAAACCAATTAAATTTATGTTTTTTATATCCTTTTGTAAAAATTGTTCGAGTTGAATTAACTTTCAAATTATTTTCTTGGAATTGAACCATATCAAACTCGAGTGTATAATCAAATTTTAACACTTATTTATTTTACTTTATTTTTTTTTTGTACAAACTTATTTATTTTACTATTAATATGAAATGGTGTATTAACTTTCTATTAATTTGTCTTATACTTGTTAGTTAAAGTGAAGATCTATTTTAGTTCTCAAGACTCAGTTTAAACCAAGAAAAAATAAAAATAATTTTTAATTTCTGAGAAAAATAAACCAAGACAAGTTTTATACTCTTTATACTTTGTTCGGTAGTTGCAGGAAAGATAGAGAAAATAAGAGATTGTTTAGTAGTTTGAAATGAGAGAAAATGAAAAGAACTTGTGATCGAAAATAAATATGTGAATTTATAAAATGAATAAAATATTACCAAAGTAAATAAAATGACATAATATCCGTAAACAAAAACTTTATATGGATAATAGTATATTAAAGTATGTATTTTATTACGATCAATGAAAATTACAAAATATAAAAATATAAAATGCATTTCATAACAATCAAAGTTTGTTTTTCAGTTTTAAAAAATTAATAATAAAATGAAATAAATTTTATAAATATTTGTATGCATTTACATTACATACTATGAGTAATATTGGAAGGAAATCAATAGGCATATTTTAGGGCACAAAGATCAATCGTTACAGCAGCATCTGGTGGACAAGGACAACATGAAGTCCTTTTCTTTTAAGCGGATACAAGCAAAGCAACAATAGTAATCTAGCTTTTGACTTTCATCAATGGTGGACTTATCCAATTCAGTGTTTTACGTTGCTATCTATCTAGCTAGTTATATTCGTTTAATTCTAGCTAGTGTTTGATTTGTTTCTTTGTATTTTGACTGTAACTTACGTTGCATCCCAACCTAGCAATTTTATTTGGTCTTCATGAAAAAAAATCACACTATCAGTAATTAATTATAAGAAAATAACATTACAAGATCAAAATATGAAGGAAAAAAAAATACCAACTACATGTTATATGTATTTCTTACTTTTGAACTACAAAACCAAAAATCATAATATGTAAAAACAGATGTACTTATTCCTGCTTATATTTTGTTACAAGGTGCAATTTAAAGGCAAGAAGCAATAAGTTGAATGGATCAATGAAGCAAATTTGGCTGGTTACAAAATATCACAGTAGAAAGAAGCTCCCTTGATCTGAGTACATTCATATTCATCAAAAAGTAAATAAACTCAAGATGAAATCTTTTGAACAAGAATGTCCTTCGAAGCTACGATGCAGTTCTTCATCCATCAAAGAGTCGTCTATACAAAATCGTCTACGTGCTTCATCTACTGTTGTAGAGTCAAGCTTCATGACTGGAAAACTTCATAGAAATATCAATAAAATAATAGTATAGTATAACTTAACATTCAATATATTACAAATATTAACAATCATAAACATAACACACAACCTTGTCAAAAAAGAAAATAACACACAAAACAGCAAAAACAATAATAGTATTTTAATCAATACACATCACATTAGTCAAAACAAAAAAACAAAATCAACCCATCACAACACAACATTTAAAATATTATTACAGACCATCAAATGTACCAAAATACTAAACATGGTCTTAATAACACAAAGTCAGTTACACATTGGCATTAACAATTTCCTCCATGTTGAGCATTAGAATATTCCCATTTCACAATACCTAAGCTGATTAAGGATAGGAGAAAAAAAACAGGTTTTGTCTAAACAGATAGTCCATCGTAAATATATATTGTCCAAACTAGAATGAATAGCCTGTCATATTTCTATCTTTCTTTTCATGTTTTTGGTAAATAAATTAAATCTTTTGATGAATATGTGAAATTGGACTGGTGATGATGTCTAGTTTTATAAAATATAGTCTGAGAAAGGAAGGCACGAACATTAGTTATCTAGAATAAAAAAGACAGAATATTTATGGTTAGAAGAGATAGCTAATTATGACCTAGTACAGTACGTAGCTGCAGCTGGTGTTAGAAAACTGAAGCAGAACTTAAAGCAGAGTACAAATGTTCCCAGATTTATTTACAATGGAAGAGAAATCTTGTTATGGCTTCAAACTTTCGCATAAAATTTTCACATTTCATCCCAAAAAGGACTTCAAAAGTTGATCCTAGGGCCGTCCAGTTCAGAAGTTAGTTATGGTTACACAAACTCAGTCATATAAAAATTGATGGAAGTCATTGTAAACATCTACATCTAGCTACTCATCAATATCAATACGCAAGTTCGATCAGCTAGCAATTCAAAGCTTACAAAATGCATCTTGCTTCTCGAACCTATACCTGTTTTGCCTTCTCCAATTCCCAGCAAGCTGCTGCATCTCTAATAAGGGACATATAATAAGGGCGGATTCCAGATTGCATCAGTTCTTCATAATACTACAAGAAAATAATCCAATTAGCAACTCAATTATTGACACATCAAATCTTACACTCGAAATTTCTATTTACAGAAATTATCATTACTTAATCATTTCATCAACACAGCATTAATGCAGCCTACTAGAACGTATGTATCAAATAAGCAATTTTAACAGTTAATCATATTAATATTTGTTGGCATGCACATTGTCCGAACTCAGAAGTACCCTACAAATCAAATACCACAAAAAGAGAATCGTGGAGTGGTCTTAGGCCAATATCTATTCATTGTCATCACAAAGCATTTTGAAGTGGCCGATGTGGAGGCAGTAAATGGCAGCACTTGCAGTGGGCCAGTTGGGCAGACAGTCAATAAGGTTGCCTTGCCTCCCATCAAGCCATGGAAACCATGTAAAAGGAAGATAAATAAAAGATACTTTATGAAATGCATGTCTCAAATATTAACGTTAGAGATAAAACATCGTAGTGGAGATGAAGATGTTGCATTGGATGTATTGTAAGACAAGACATGATAGAATTAAAAATAATGAGCTAGATTTTAGGGTTGAGTTAGGCCTAAAACTCAAATTTTAAGATTAAAACCAAATCTATTATAAATCTGATATTGGGTCAAGATTTCTGTTATTCCATATGAGTGGGTGTGTTGAGATCCATATTATTACCCCACATTGCCCATTCTTCAAATTCCTTTCATGAGCATTTGGAGACCTAGAATTGAAATCCATATCAACTAGGGATGTGGAAAAATTAATCCTTATAAAGTTTGGGAAATCATTGCCCCTTCAGCTAGCTTTTGGATTGAATTAAAGCTCAATATATAAGAGTAATAATTAAAATTTCTCAATTGTTGAAATAAAATGATTTGACTAACCTACACGATGGATATACACGCTACTCACAGACTTACGAACACGAACCACCCATTTTCAAGAAGTATAATCGTGTAGACTACGTCGACATTAAAATTTACAGATTACAAAGGGAAAGGAGTACTTGATTCAAACCTACAGAACCAAATAGTTAAAAGTCTGGATATATGGAATTATTCAACTCAACTTACCTTATTTATATCGTCTTCTGTTTCACAAATGCCAACCAAATAGCGAAAAGTCTGTGAATCAGGCATTACGTTGGCATCTTGCATGTTTTTGATGACCCTCAATCCACCACTGAGGCCTTTCTACACTTTCGGAAAAGGTGAGAAAATGAATGAATAGTTTTACACAGATTCCAAATATTCATTTAAATGCCTTTTTATTAACCGAAAAATCATTAAGAGAAAGAAGTACATAAGATAATTAAATAAACAATCCCCACAGTCCAACTAAAAATGGAGGGACAGAAGTAAATATATTCAGAAGAACAATGTCATCCTTTTGCAGATCCCCAATTTAAAACACCCTAATGATAATTGAACCATTGTTGACAGCCATATTCTTACTAAGACATCAGATGTAGAAACTATTAATATGATTTCGAAATGAATAATCCTATAGAACAAGATATGTTGTGAAAAATGACCTTGCCTAATTTGTACAAATACAATACAAGGTGTTAAATGTACATTTACACAAGCAGCCACTAGAGTCAACATTGAGCAAGAACTTGCTGACTGCTACCTTCCAAGCTTAAGATGTAATCACCTATGTTATTTATTTATGACTTGCATCATATTGTATAGAACCTATCCATTTTATTATTAGCATATATGAAAACTGTACTAAGATCGTGATCTTGTTACTTCCTAAATGCAGGAAAGTTGTCAAGCATTCCCTGTTCTTCAAAAGAGTATCGTAATTTGCACTGCAGGTCCTCACCTGACATATATGCGTAATTAAGTAATATGAAGAAAAAATCCATCCTCACTACATATGGTATGTCCTTTTTGTTGAAGGAGTGTGGGAAGAAGTTCAGTTTCATGTCTTAATTGGACAACTCATTTCTTTGTAAGTCATGGTTTGATTTGATCCAATTCTTATGAAATTCATCTAAATTTTGGCTTCTATTTAAGAGCAATGATAGGAACACTGTGTCACTGTCTATCTTCACAACAGTAATAGCCCTGGTGTTTCAGGCAGTGGTCTTATTTTCAGAACCAATTTAGAATAAGCACTTCCCAAAATAGCAATCAGACCAGATGAAGAAATTACATTCAAGTCAGATCAAAGCGCTGCAAAAGGATGACAAGCTTATTCCCTTGTTCAACAAACAACCGATATCTCCAATTTTCAAGTTTGGTGTTAAGACAGAAGCTTGGTTTATTCATACCTGTATGTACTATTTATTAATCCATCTATACAAATATCATGCTTATGAGAGAAAAAATGTCTATGCAATCTACTTTAGGAAGTCTCTAGAGTCTAGACATGCAAGTCGAGAAGTTATTTGAACTTGATGTTGGAAATGTCAAAACTTGTCACATTATATTCGAAGTTAAAGCAAAGCATTATCATCTAGTTTGAGAAATAGTTGAAAATCTGAGCAAGAATAGGCGTCTACAAAATCCAACAATGATACCTCGTGGAAATATCCTGCCAGTATTGCATTGTACATGGCTGTCGTAGGTTCTAAATTCATTTTCTGCAATTCATTAACCATCATGTATGCACGTACAAACTGCATTATGAAATATTCATTTAGTGAAAAGTTTCACAGATTTTATTAACAAATATCAAGAGCCACATCCACTTGCATTATAAGTTTTTTAAAAAATGAAATGTAGTTTCCAGTCTAGTCAGAGCCCAAAGGCCTGCGAAAACATAAACAAAAAATACTTATTGCAAATAAATCAAGCATCACAATAATGCACTTATGTAGGGTGGGGTCCTAGTAAAATTTAAATGTATGACAGTAGTGCACTAGTGCGGTGATGTCTTCAATTACAAATTTAAATAAGGTAAATTTGTATATTATTGAATGGTAAAGATGAGCTCAGAGGCTCTACAACGAAGGAACGGCAAATGAAAAGTTAAACCAAAGTAAAAAATTCCTAGCAGAGCTCTAGGGTTCTTACCAGAGAATAATTCTCCTAACCAATTCCTTATACAAGTCTGAATACCCTTACACATGAGCCTATCCATATATATTACCCTCTATCTAATAGAATCACATACCTCTTATGAAACCTTACTAACAAACTCACTCCCCCCACCCCCACCATGGTGCCACTTTCTTCTAGAATATGCATAAATGTCCTATCTATCAATGCCACCGTCTTATAAACAACCTTGCCCTCAAGAACCGACCTTGTCTTCTGAGAAACTGGAGATACATCAGAGGCAATAAGCATTCTTTTTTATTCTCTTGTAAAAGGATAGTAGGCTTATCACAAAACTTGGGCTACTAGCAGGCCAAAACCAGTAGCTTAACTCCAGCCCAAATACTAGATACCATCCTCAAGAAGTTAAACTAAATACGGGCTCGGCTCATTAGGTCAAGATTTGGACCTAACTCACAGAACACACTCCTTTCTCCTTTCTCCGTCAATCTGTCTTCTTCCTCGCAAGCAGTGTATGCCTCTGTTTGCACCAGTGACAATGACGTCAGACTCAGCCACTCCCTGGTTGTCGTAACGGCGCCTGGAAGCTTCGAGGTTGACAATGGCTTGGTCCGACCCACTTGCAACTTCCCTCTCCTACATATTCATTTTCTCATGTCCCTCCCTGTTCACAGAATCTTCTAGATTCAGTGGTTTGGGTGCGGGACTCGCCATGGTAGTGTTGCCACAGGATCTATGCGCACATTGTCCCTCCATCAACATGCCTGGTACTTTCATTTTCTCTGACTTCCTCGATTCGACGCACACCTCAAATTCTCTCACTGCGTTGCATCTCGCAATACACAGGGTTGTCGCCATTGATTATGGTTGTTCCTGCATCTTCTCAGTCTTCGACCCTTAAACTTGTAACCTTCGTTTTCCCTTCATTCTTCTCCTTGCGATGCATGCACCAAACGGTACCACTTCTTCTATAGCTACGATACATGTTACGATAATTTGAGCCTCAGACTCATTTCCCTCTGGATCTACTTCCTTCTCATAATCAACTTGTACTCAAACCGAATCCTCGGTGTATGAGGATGAGTGAACACCTCCCGAAGAGCGTCGATCCAACAGTTTTGCAAACTCCGTTGTTATGATTTGACAGAATTCATCCATTGTTTGTCGCAAGGAGTCCTCCACTGCAGTGATTCTCACATCCAACATATCCAACCGTTCAGTTCAAACATCTCCAGTGTCATGAGCGAGATTGCAACTCCGCTAGCTCCTCTCGATAATCCAGCAGGTCGAGCCATTGATAGAACCCACAGAATCAAATAAGGTAAATATGTATATTATTGTTCAACCATCCTATCTTACTCACACTTATTGTTTGAGGGGTGATTTAAAAATATTGATTAATGACGAGGACGGCGATTATACCGATGTTGCATCAAATGTGGTCTACAAAGAAGTTTTCCGTAATGTGTAGGAGCTTTTTTTGTGTACTATTCATTTTCTTACTTATTGAAATTATTTGCATGTCAACGAACTTCAGTTTCCCTTTTAAAAAATTATATGTTATGTTAAAGTAATAGAAACTGCGTCTTAGAATTATGGAACAATAACAAAGTCTATCGTAATTGACATTATGTTTTGCTTCACGACAATTTTTACATTCAAGCGAACTACATTGTTTTATTTTTACATGAATATTTACTTCTTAAAATGACCCGTGCGTTAGCATGGGTCAATGGTCTAGTAAATTATAAACATAAAGGAAACATAATTTTAGGGATAAAAGAAAGACATAAAAAATGTGTTTTTTTTCAAAAACAGAGCAGTTTACCACCTCTATAACAATCTACAGAGTAGCTTAAATAAGAAAACAATATCACAAACATACCGCTTACTGTCAAATCCAAAAGTAAATTCTCCGCATCTGATTCCAGCAGTAACCTTCCTAACAATTGGAATATATTTGATATAGGTTTTGCCGATGTAAGCTTTTCCATGTCTATATTTTTCAACACGTCCAAAATGCGACCGCTTTGACAAAGAGCTAATAAGTAACTTTCTGCAACAAGATTGAATACATCTAAGTTTCCAGAAGAATTTTGTTCAGAACTACCACATGCAGTGATTTGTAAACTCCAAAGCCCGGCACAATAATTTCTATTACTGAAGAGCATGATGCCAGCAACGTACTTGGAATACAATTTAGTATGAATTCTGTTTTCTTATCATGTTTCTAATAAATCCAAGACGTCAAGTAAAAGTAGAAGAACAAAAAAAGTTAATTGCACTGCAATGCCATAGAACTTTCGTATCTGATGTATTTATCTAACCACATAGAACGCCTCACTTAGTATTCCCACTACATGCTATGTAGCACATCAAATGAAAACCATCATGTATGGGTGCACAAAAAATTATAGGAACCCATGGAATGGTCACATGTTAATAATGATACTGCTAAAACTATGCAGTGGATGTTCATACATAGGTTCATTGAAACAAAATCATAAAAATGAATTGACGTGAAAAACAGATTTGCCTACCTTGTAGAGCATAAGTGTCTTTACTATGTTCAACTGTAATGTATTGACAAATATCCCGGATCTTTTCTTCGTTGTTAACCCTTATCCACAACAACATTTCATAATAACACAATCGTGAAATTGAACTGGGGTTACAAGCTTTGATAAAATCATAAAAAAGTTGAAATTCCTGAACAAGGCCCATGTCAATTATATACTCAAGAATTGGACGACAAGTTTGCTCTTCTAGCTGAAACCCATTTTCGCTCATTGATTTTAAAAGGTGATAAGTCATACTCATTTCTTCTGCAGAAACGTTTTCATCATCAGTCTCCCTAAACTTCTTTATGCACGATTGGATCGATTCATTGTACTCTTTCAGACCTTGTTTTGGACTCAAGCAGTCAAGCACATAATCCGTAGCAGTTGTTCCTAGATTTCTCGCAACCATTTTGAATATCCTATCAGCTCGTACCCTACGAGTGTCTTCGAACATTTGTTTCCTCTCAAGTGCTTTCCCATTCCCTAACGAAGCAAAATTATGAGAATCAAGTACCTCTGGTATTCTCCTCTCTTTTTCTTCAAGATCAACTTCGTCATAACCAAGCTTCTTTACCGGATGAGTTTTGCCTACAGAGAGAAACAGCAATAACTAACATAAGAAAACAACAAAAAACAAAAACACATAGTGATTCGAACACTCCACTCTCCTCACATCCGACAGTAAAAAAAACAAGGCTTTCAGTCTCACAGTGAATTTCACAAACACTTACCAAGCAATATATCAGATAAATCCTCTGCAACAAAAGGTAAACAAAAACCCATTAACACAATAACATTAACAACTGATATAAAACTAAGCAAAAATGAAAAAGTGGGTACGGATAAAAATTGAAACTATGTGTTTTAGGTACCTTGGGGAGAAGGGTTGAAAATAGAATCTAAATGGTGTTGTTGAATTTGTTGATATGAAAGTGAGGAAAAGTTTTTTGTGGGATTGTTGTGTAAATGTGAACGGAAATGGTAGCTGAGTGTACATAGTTTTCTGGTGGTAGTGGCGCGCATCTTAACTATACAACGAAGTGAAGAAGAAGATGATGATGAACTCGTTCTGAGAATGCGATTTTGTAGGAATAGGTCAACCCAACCTCAAGGTATATGTATGACTCGAGCTGGTTAACTTGTGCCCCAAGAAATTCATAAATACTCATAATTATGTCTTAACAAAAAAAAATTACTTTTCTTTTTAAAATACCTCTCCTTCAAAAAAAACTTTTTTAAAAAGAGAATGCACAAATTTTAATATAATGTTTTATTTGGTGTTCGTTTAATTTGTTAAACATGATGTACTAGACGTAACAACATAAAACAGAACAACACAACACAAAGTAGAAAAACACATGACAAACTTTTATGGTATTGGATAATTTTTTATCTTGTACGATTTTTTGTGAACAAAAAGTTATTTTTGTATTTTAGATAATTTGTACGTGTGGCAAAAAGTTGTGATGTTGTTTAGTGGGGACAAAGGTTTATGTTTTTGTGTTGTCCTTTGCCTCCCGTTTGTCATATCTCAAAAACAGTTTTACAAATCAAAGACATTGTACAACTAGAGTTGTCATGTCATGTCCTTCATTTTTTAGCATATCAAACACACATGGTTTTTAAGGGAATCAATCATATTAATTATAATTTGATCGAAAGGTAAGTAAAGTCTAACAAAAATAAGAGATTTTGGGATGATTTTCTCATTATTTCAATTATATTTATACTATATATAAAGAAGATAAGGGATTTTCGAATGACTTTTTCATTATCCAAATTATATTCTTAAACAAACTATTTTATAATAATTTTTTAAAAATGTTGATTGTGTTTTTTTAGAGGCATATAATATTGTTTAGACAGATACTACTCACACCCCGAAAAATCCAAATTACACCCCAAAATGACTAATATACCCTTTAACTATATATGTAAACTGAATTTACATGACTACATAAACTGAGTTTACACTAACCTTTTATATACATACGTAAACTGAATTTACATTAACTACGTAAACTGAATTTACACTAACCTCCTATATACATATGTAAACTGAATTTATATTAACTATGTATACTGAGTTTACAATAACCTCTTATATACATTACGTAAACGGAATTTACATTAACCTCTCATATACATACGTGAACTGAGTTTACATTAACCTCTTATATACATACGTAAACTGAATTTCCACTAACCTTTCATATACATACGTAAAAAAATATTGTTTGGAGTATTCATATAGTTTTTTTGAGGTGAATAAACCTAAAAAATAAACCTCTTATAAGAGGTTAGTGTAAATTCAGTTGGAGTAAATAAACCTCTTATATACATACGTAAACTGAATTTATGGTTGGAGTGAATAAAAAATATAAGAATTTATATTATATTTGTTATATTGTTTGTGTCATTAAAATAAATAAACACCGTGGTTTATTGGGTTTGTTATAATTTGAAAGTCGCAAACATTTATATTTATACTTTTATATGGATGATGTGAATTATATGGATGATGTGAATTTGTTGCAGGTTCATCTTTTTGTGTTTTAGTGACTTTGAATTTGTATTGTATTGATGCACTATATCAATTTGAATGAATATCGTTTATTTTTGTAAAAAAAACTATATGAATACTTTTAATCACCTCAAAAAAAATATTTTTTTATCAAAATTAAAATTTCATAAAAAAAAAACATCATTCATAATTTACAAACGTTAGCAAAATAAAAATGGTAGACGGACACACTGTGAAATTATAAAAATTTCTATCTTCGATACATTAATAAATATTCAAAGACATGTTTTCCTTTTTACAAATACAAATAGTTAAGCTAACAGAAACAAAACAAAAAAGAATGTAAGGATAAATTTCTAGCTACTAAACTATGTTGTAGAAAGAAAAAAAAAGAAGTTATAAGTTACTAAACAATTGTAGACGTGTTTCATTATTTAAGTTGGTCACACGTCTATAATTGTTTTTCGAGGAAACAATTATAGAGGTATGACCAACTTTTAAATAATGAAATCTCGAATAATTATTAGATATGTCAAAATCACTGTGAGAATTTTTAAAAGCTATATTTTGTAGTTTCTGCAAAATTGATTCTGACATGTTCAATTAATTCTATAATCTCGAATCATACGCTAAGTTCAATTTAATATTTCTTACTTAAGCCTCAACCGAATGTTGAGACTGACCCGTGTAGTTTCATATAACAAAAATGATTGATCTAATCATTATGTTTAAGAATGAATCCATCCATCCATCATGTAATACATGTATGACATAGATTGGTTTTACCCTCAAAAGAAGAAAAGAAAAATCAACAATCTTGTAAAGGACACATAATTTCATATTCCAAAACCATCACAAGAGAAAAAGACAAACAAAAAAGCAAAAGCAAAAGCATAAATAATTGTTCACTTCTTGTTATTATTCTTCTTCATCATTCATCCTCTATCACCACTAACAAACCAACCACCGTAGATGGCGCGGCCCGCGCGGGAACCCCGCATCAACTGCTGCACCTGCTGCACAAGCTTCATCACCAGCACAGGCCTCACCATCCTCTTCCTCTGGCTCACACTAAGAACTCAACAACCAAAATGCTTCATTCAATCACTCTACCTTCCTTCTCTCAACAAAACTATCACTTCCAATCACAAACACTCCATCAACAACACTATCATCTTCAACCTCAAACTCGCAAACCAAAACGAAGACAAAGGTGTATACTACGACGCCATTTGTCTTACATTCGCTCTCTTCCTCGACGTCAACACCACGCGTCCACTAGCCAACTCCACTCTCGACGGTTTCTACCAAGGACATGGTAAAACCGCTGAGAAATGGAGTTCTGCCGAGGCGCGTGGTGGTGGTGGTGGAGTGAACCGTACAGTGCAAGGAAGTGTTTTCTTAAGGGTGGAGTTTGTCACACGCGTTAAGTATAAGATTCTGTTTGTATATACTAAACGACACCGTTTGTCTGGAGGGGCAAATGTGGAAGTTAATGTTAGTTCAGGGCAGAAGGTGAATCCTAAAGGGATCAGGCTTGGTAATGATCCAGTTCGGGTCGGGTCTGAAGCTGCACCGGTTCGTGGATTATGGGTTGCTCTTTCTGGAACTTTTGTTTCTCTCTTAGTTCTTAGTGCTTTTACTTGACTTGACTAATGTGCTTTATTTTAATTTTTTAATTATTTTGTTAAAAAAATATTTTATTTTCAATATATTTTTATCCGATTGATTATAATCAAGTGAAAAAATGAGCTCCGGTTAAAGACAGATCATAAGAAGAATCTGAGATTGAATTTTGGTTGGAACAATCTTGAACCAAACATAAAGCCGATCTCCGGATTACCACGATTCCTTCTTTTACAAACCGGTGGGTTAAGAAACAAAAATTCAATATATTTTTAGATGGTGCATAATTTGCATGCTTGAATTTCATAGAGTAATCCTATATTTTATGATTACATGTAGATTATTATGCTGATAAAGAAAACAAGAAAAACAAAAAAGGCTATTTTACATTTACTAGTTCTAATTGGATTCACCTAGGGGAGCTACCATGTTGAAGTTTAACAAGAGAATGATAAGCTCCATTTCTTCCAAGTGAAATCAATTCATTATGTGAACCTTGTTCCACAACTTTCCCATTCTTAATCACAGCAATGGAGTTTGAATTCTGTATTGTTGATAGCCTATGTGCCACTGCTATACATGTTCTTCCAACCATTATTTTCTCAAGTGCTTCTTGGACTAAAACCTCTGATGCACTATCAAGTGCACTTGTAGCTTCATCCAGAAGAAGAATTGCTGGATTCTTTAGTATAGCTCTGGCTAAGGCTATTCTTTGTTTCTGTCCTCCTGATAGCTGAACTCCTCTTTCTCCACAGTGTGTTTCATACCCTTCATTCATTCCACTGTCAAGACAAGCACCAATAACACAATTAAAATGTTAGTACTAAGATGAAAGAAGAAGAAAAAATGATTCAGGAAGAAAAATTTTGTTTTTATTTTTGTACCTTATGAATTCATGAGCATTAGCAACGGTAGCAGCCCTTCTTATCTCAGATTCAGTTGCGTTTTCTTTTCCATATGCGATGTTTTCCCGAATGGTTCCACTAAAAAGGGTTGGTTCCTGGCTTACTAAAGCGATATGTGACCTCAACATTCTTAAGTTATAGGTCTTGATGTCTTGTTCATCTATGCATACAGTTCCCTTGATTGGATCATAAAACCTTTCAATCAGACCAATGATAGTGGATTTACCGCAACCACTGTGCCCTACAAGTGCCACCGTTCGTCCAGCCTCAACTTTGAGATTCAAACCCTGGAATACCATTTGCTCAGGTCTAGAGGGATAAGCAAAGAATACATTTTTAAGCTCCACCCTGCCCCTTATTTTCCTTTTTTTATCTGCTCCCCATAAGGTTTCAGGATCAATCTCACTTTTCCTGTCTAGGATAGCGAAAACTGATCCAACTGCATTGCTTCCTTTAGATATGTCAGAAGTCATGCTTCCAGCTTCTGCAATGATGTATGCAGTGAAGAGCAATATTAAAAATGCTTGGAAGAGTTCCGTCGGTTCTATTTGGCCTTTTATTAGGAGACTCCCACCATACCAATATGCCAATGCTGTTGATGAAGTGTTGAAAAATTGTGAGCTGAAAAGACCAAAACCTGAAATCCATGACTGCCTAATACTCTCCTGTTTAGGTCCTGTCATTGTAGCTTTGAAGAGTGCCAACATTCTTTTCTGAGAACTGAATGCAGTTATGGTTCTGTGGTTTATAACAGCTTCACTTGCAAGTTGGCTTCCTTCCCGTTGTGCTTTACGGGTTTTTTCCGCCATAGTCTTCATCAAAACACTTCTTGCATAAAAGCTTCCAATGACTAATGGCTGTACTGCAATCATCACAAGAGAAAGCCTCCATGTGAGCACAAGTCCTACAGTGTAAGCAAAGATGGATCCAAAGATTGCTTGAGCCAGAAGAGACATCCGGTCGCCAACGAGTGAACGGACCAAGTTGGCTTCAGAGGCTAATCTTGCACAAATAGCTGCACTTGTGTTGTCTTCATGATCAAACCATCCTATCTCAAAACTCATCAATTTTTCTAGTATTTTCTCCCGAATTCTTTTAGTCAACCTCTCTCCCATGACAGCAAAATTGTAGTGTTGGAGAATACTTGTGAAGAAGTTAAAAACACCAATTCCTAAGAAAACGAGGGCAAGGGCTCTAGCTTTAGACTTCATCTTAGAGGTATCAGGTTCAAAATAAACTGATATAAGTAATCCAACACAATATGCATTTATAGGTTGTACTGCTCCTGAGCCTATTGCTCCCAATACTCCCAACACTCCTCTTCCCCACTCGGGCGCATTCATTTTCAGCAAGCGCCACTGTGAAGGAGCTGGATGGTTTGATCTTTTAAAATCATCTTCATAACTATCATCATCATGATCATACTGGATAGAATATGAGTAAGGCGTGCCAATGGAAAATCCCTGGCTGAAGGGATACAACATTGGAGTGCCCGGTGTGCTTGATTTGAAACTCATTCCTGGACTTTGTGGAATGCTCATCCTGTGAGAGCTCTTTCCTTCTAATTGAAGATTGGAATGCTTGATTTCATCATTCTGAGCTGTTACTTGTTGCAACTTGACCATACGAGCGTACTCTCCTCCTTCTCCACCATTGATTTCCATGAGCACATTATGACTACCTGTTTCAATCACTTTCCCTGCTTGAAGCACTGCAATAGTGTCGGCTGTTCTTATTGTGGACAGTCGATGAGCAATAATGATTGTTGTTCTTCCTTTTGAAGCTTGATCGATCGCTGCCTGTACCACTCTTTCGGATTGAGAATCCAGTGCACTTGTTGCTTCATCAAGCAGGAGAACCTTTGGATCCCTAAGTAAAGCTCTAGCTATGGCGATTCGCTGCTTCTGTCCACCAGACAGTTGAAATCCAAACTGTCCAACCTATAGGAAAATCATAGTAGTTTTCAATAATAAGGCTTAAGTTAAAGGTCAAACTATTTGATAGATATACTCAGCTTATACTAATTATTTGAAACTTTTAAATATGAAGCTACTTAGAAATTTGACTCCAATTAAAACAAGTTTATATAATAGTTTTCTTTTTCCAACTTACTTGAGTTTCATATCCATCTGGTAATTTGACAATGAAATCATGTGCATTTGCTGATTTAGCTGCACTTATCACACTTTCCATTGAAGCACCTTCTTTTCCAAACAATATATTCTCTTTTATGGATGTGGCAAAAAGAACAGGCTCTTGATTCACTAAGCCAAGGTTAGATCTCAACCATTTCAATTGAAGTCTATTAATCTTGTGACCGTCCAATAATATTTCTCCCTCGACAGGGTCATAAAACCTTTCAAGCAGTGCAATTATAGTGGATTTTCCTGAACCACTACCCCCAACAAGACCTATCCTCTTACCTGCTGGAATAATGAGATTGAATTCCTGCAAGACTGGTGAATCTGGCCTAGATGGATAACAGAAGTATATGTCTTTAAATTCAATTTCTCCTCTCACATGTGATAAAGCCTTTCCTTTCTTCTCTTCAGAATCTATAACTGGCACCCTATCAATCATTTCATAAAGGCGAGTGACCGCGGAACTTGCCTCCATGATGGCAGTTAAATTTGGAAGTGCACTTAAAATGCTCCTGAAAAATTCATCAAAGTTAAACATATTATTTTTTCTCTTAACCCTCCGATCTTGTTACAGGCGCGTTTTGAAGTTAAACATAATAGTATAACATGCAATATTAAAAAAGTGATTATAAAACTAGAATATAAGTAATGATAAAATCACTTACAGTCCTCCCATTAAGATGTTAAAGCCAGCTACAAATACATGGCCACCTTTCTCTCCTTTATCGGATATCAAAAAAGTTCCAACCCAAGCTTGAAAACCCCAACTTACATAAATAACTCCCATACTTCCTAACATCAACCCTTTTGCAAAACCTTGCTTTATTCCAAACTCCATAGTTTTTTCAAGTGCAGTGCTAAATCTTTTTAGTGTTTGATTCTCCCCAACATAAGAGAAAACAGTTCTTATTGAAGATATTGCTTGCTCTGCAATCCCACCAGCAACACCATAAGACTCTATCATTTTCATTGTGACATCCAACATGATCTTTCCAAATACAAGCGCCGGGACAATGAACATGATGGAGAGTGGTATAGCTGCTAATGCCAGTCTCCATGAAAGTACAAATGCAAAGATGTGGCAGAAAAAGAATGTTGACATGTAAGTCAAGCAGTCTGGTATCTACACTCAGCCAAAAAGTAAAAATTAATAAAGCAAAAAGATAAAGAATTTTACTTGATCATATTGTGAAGTTATAAAATTAATTAGATTCCACAATACATGTGAAGGTTAGATTTATTGGTTTCTTCCAAACAAATGCGTATATAGTATATACTAAGAAGTATGTCACTGATGCACTTGAACTTATCGTTTATGATCAGAAGGTCTATCTACTTTCAGAAAAGATATTTTGACACACAAATTTGACTGTGAAAATCGACAACAACTTGGATGGTTGAGGCCGTTTAAATATATGGCCAATTTTCCTTTCAAAAAAAAAATATATGGCTAATTATGTTCGGTGTATAGTTGATAAAAATTACAAGGTGTCAAAACTTCTTAACCATACACTTAACGTAATCAACCTCGATTTGAACGTCAGTAATCATGATTTTTAAGTGTGCAAATATACGTGATATATATTATAATCATCCCGATTGTGTTCAAACGTACATGATTTTTTGGATTTTGAGAAGTTTGTGACAAACCTTCTCACACAAGGCAGATTGGACTGTATTTGCATCAGAGGAGATGAGTGAGACAACTTGGTATGTTGTTGAAGAACCAGCAGTTTGTGTGTCAAAGAAACCAACTTCTTGTCTTAAGACTGATTTTAGGTATTCCACTCTCATTCTTGAAGCCTGTCTCTCTGCTGTTCTATTCCAACATATTCCTTCTGTAGTAGCCATTATCAAATTGGTATCAATCAAGAAAACTAGTTAGTTTATTTTTCTAAATTCTAGCCATAATGATGTTTGCATTAATTCAAAGTTTAATTGAGTTCTACAAGGAAGAAAATTGATCTGAGCTATGAAGTGTGCAGCTTACCAATAAAAGCTGAAATTCCAACTCCAATTGCAACACATAATAGCTTCAATGCAAACTGAAAAAAGGAAAGTAAAATGTTATATCAAAAACTGTTGATTAATCATGTCCGGAAAATAAAATTGTGACATAAATAAAGTTTCACGACTCCTTAGACATAAATGAAAAAAGAGTAGTAATTTTATTGAACAAGCTCACCTTGTTCACATCATGTTGATTTAAACGGCTATTCTTATCTCCATAAGCATTGATCACATCACTAAGAATGTACATCATGAGAGGATTCTGCAGACCATCACCAAGACTTCCAAGAGTCCCGAAGAACATCAACAATTTATCGAATCCATCTGCATAACGAAACATGCTATTGCTCCCCATTTTCCCTATAGACTCTCCCTTTTGGAGAGATACCTTTTCTTAGAAAGGTTCACTAAGCTTGATCAACAATCTCAGTACAAAAAACAACTTGAAAAGACTTATATAAACTTATTAAGATGCTCTTAGACAAGTAGGAAAATCAGCAGCCAGCATGTGACTCTTACTATTGTCTTTTTACAAACAAAGCCGTTCTCAATATATATACTACTATATAGAAGATTCATGAATTGACATTCCTAAGATATTGTTCAACTTGAACTTTGTTTGTGTGACATAATAATATGCTGTTTTAATTTGTTTGTTATTGTGGTTATGTTCTTCTTAGTTACTTAGTTCGGCAAATGATTCCATTTGGTCACATTTTAATTTGTTTTATTACAATTCTAAATACCTGCAAAGAATCATTCACCTGTTATTATCTTTGATGATGGATGAGATTTATAATGTAACCAATTGGACCTAGTCATGTACAATTGACAACTTAATAAGGCAATTATTTGATATTTCTTAGGCATGTTTGTTGGAAGTGTCTTTCTACCTTTGCATTGTTATGTAGGGACATTGTGACATAAGATGTGCAAACTTTGTACTTCACTCGAGTATCATTCTTGCCAAAAAATCTACAAAGATATTATCAATTATTCAATCAAATATATTATATAATAATATGTATATAAAATATTATGAAAGTACATACTTTGTTCTAGGATGATCCAATTGTCTCTACTTTTGTGCCATTTGTAACGAAGGAATATAATCTTGTGTCACATTAAAATATGCTGCCGTCCTTCCTAGAAAGGTTATATTAGTCGTATGTTTTTTCGACTGTTATTATATTACACAAGGTTTTGTGTTTAGTATAAAGCAACTTTGCCATTGGAGATTCCCCTTCATTTGACATCAACATTAACCATATTATACATCAAAGACATTGAATTACACCGATGTAATATTACATTATTTAATAATGTTTTTCTTTTACATAAATATTTTACAAAATTGATCGTTGGATCAAAAGTTTATAAAAAAAAAATATTTAATATGTTATTATTAAAATGTATGATGATTTTCTTTGTTGTTACAACCAAGTAATTTGACTGTAATTTAACTGTGATGATATTTTATGTGAGTGTTCAGGTTAGATTTGAAGTCTTGATACTTCTTCCCTTTTATGTATGTTTATTTGAATATGTGTTGGTCACTAGACCAATGACTAATTAAGAACATAAATCTATAAAGATTAACTTCATATATTAAAAGAGTCAACAATAACAAACAATTAGTCTATTGGAAAAAAAAATTGTAAAAACAATTGAAGTTTTAAAAAAATATATATATAACAATTATTATTGAAAATATTTATTCTTTGAAAATAAAGTTTAATCTAACATATACATGCTTGTTCATAAAATTCAAATAAATAAATTAGATTAAATTTCACCTTTCACCCTTTTTTAGCGATTTTAGCCTCTTATCTTTTTCACTTTTGTGAATAGGTAGTTTTTTTTTTTCTAATACAAATTTAGGTTGAGAGGTGATACTTTATTTAAGGCATGGAAGATATTTGGACTCAAAAACATTTAACTTATCCTTTCAACTTCTCCTCAATTTTACGCTGAGTTAACATCATTTATTGACGTGGCGTCTAACTTTCATAATAAGTATGATTGTTCTTTAAAATTAAATATAAAAAATCACCAACGATTTTAAAACTCTAATAGAGATTTCATTTGCTCTCAGATGTACATGTTTATTATCCACAAGTCCTAGTTCAACTGGTAAAATGCCGAAATTGTTAGGCCGGATGTCATGATTGGGGTTCGAACCCCGGTACCTCCACTTGTGTGTGTGAGTTTATAATGGTTTTGTCATTCCGTCTATCTAAAAAAAAAAGGCTAAACTACAGTTTTGGCCCTTATGTTTGCCAATGTTGCGATTTTGACCCCCTATTAAAAAAAATGAAAACTTTAACCCCCCTTAGATTTAGCCCCTTTGCAATAGTTACAATTTTAGCCCCTAAAATTATAATTGATAGATGATGACTTATAGCTGATAGCTTATAGCTGATAAGCTACTTGAAGCGTTTGGTAAAATTAACAGTTCAACTAGCTGATAAATGTAAAATGACATAAAAGAACATTTTTAATTCATAATAAAGTTTATATCAACTAATATTTAAGTACTTAAAATTTAATAATTTAAATTTATTAGTTTAATATTACTATTAAATTAATTTTTAATCCCTAAATATTAATTTATATTTATTTTCATTTGTCTAGAAAAATTACATATAAAGTGTTAAAAAATATATTAACAGTAAATAAAATTACATCCTTTTAAACAATTACATATTTTAAACGTAATAGTAGTTTGTACTCAAAAAAAAAAAAAAAAAAAAAGTAAAGCGTAAAAATAATGTTCTGTCGTAACAATACAATGACAATAAATATTGAAATGGTTATAAAAAAAACGTAACAATTGTAAAAAAAAAACATAAACATAACAGTAAAAAAATATCTTTCATTAAAAAAAAAAATCATTCATATATGCATGTTTAAACCATATGTATTTTAATTTATAATATAATGTATGTTAAAGGGTAAAAAATGGAATTTAATTAAACTAATAAAGGTAAAAATGGAATAAAAGATGATAAGTTATAACCTCAAACGCTACTTGGAATAGCGTATGAAAAATAACTTATAAACTCGTGAAATAAGCTATAAGCTCGTTGTAAAAGCTGTTACCAAACATAACTTTTTTTGTCAGACAAGCTTATAAGTCATTCGCTATAAACTATAAACTCATTTTTTGGCCTTGCCGTAGTTGTGGAAGAATGGGGAAAGACATAAAGCTTCTTTTTGTTTCTTGGTTCTAGCAAGGATTGTCTTCCTAATTATACCCTTGAGAACTCTGATGGGTCTCTGGATGGTATAGATGATGTTCTTGCTGTTTCACAAGCCTTGAAATCACCTGTGGTTACCGAAGAATCAAGTGTGGTTGATGGGGGTATGTCCACGGCAAAGGAACAAAATGTGGTCATTTTGCAAAGACAAGAGGTTCATCCCAGCAAGAATATCCAGCATGGTTTAGATTTTATGGGAACGAGTCCGTGCTTATGATGCAAGATCAGCAGCTGAAGCAACTGATGGTTTCATGCCTGTTCTTACACGAAATCAGAAACATAAGCTTAAGGTACAATACATCTTATCAAAGAAGCCATCCAAATCTCGTGCACGGGGTGACACTCAACTGCCTACTCAATGAATTTTCTCTCGAACTCTTCTTCCAGATGAGGTGAAGATTGATTTTTTTTTTTTTTTTTAGGGCCAGAAGTGGGTTACCTAATTATAGATTCCCTTAATATATTTTTGGGCTGTTTTCTTGTTTTTCTATTTCTAACTTCTTTTTATTTTTAGGGTTTTGGTATAGTCCCCCCTCCTTTTGTAAATATTCCCCCCCCCCCCCCCCCCCCCCTTTTTAATAAATTTACGAGTTTGGTGGCATAGGATTGAGGTATTTCGGAGTGGCAGCCTAGTTAGGATGTCGATGATGCCTACTGATGTCTGTCCTCTCTCCTTGCTTATAAAAAAAATAAACAAAAAAAAAAAAAGGATTGTCTTCCACTTGCATGCATGCACGCAAGCAAGCCATTTTTTCTTTAAAAAAAACTTGATTAAAATAGTACTATCTTTTATCCAACCAACATAATATATAAGTACCAAAAAACCCAAGTAGTATAACAGGTTACATAACCTCTTCTTGTTGCTACAATTATAATTTAACAATATGATCTAAAAAAAAGTTGAGCAATAAAATTACTTCCTTGTCTCTTCCCAAACATAAACACAAGCGTGTGTAATCCAATAAAAATGTTTTTTAGGTTCATTTGTGGCATATAGTTTTTGAATATTTTTTAAAATTTGTTGGATTTAAAGGGTATTTAGGGAAGTCAGGGTATGAGTATAATTTTCAGGTGAAAATTGCTTTTCTGACATAAAAAAGTTCACATTGACACAATTAAATGACAAATATAAGTGTCGCTGGCCCCAGAGGTAGTTAACTGCCTCTGGCTTTGCTGCACTTAAGTTCCAGTTGTGATTTTACGCGTTTCGATCAAAAAATCAAAATAAATCGAAACTCATTCAGAATTCTATGAAATTTTACACACACCTCCATAAAAATACATATAGATGATGTGAAAAGTTTCGTAACATTCCGAATAAGTCTCGATTTTTGTTATTTTTTCGACCAAAACGCGCAAAATCGCAATTGAAAAAATAAGAAAAATCGCCACTTATTTGAAATGATACGAAACTTTTCACATCATCTATATGTATTTTTATAGAGGTGTCTCTAAAGTTTCGTAGCACTTCGACCAAGTCTCGGTTTATTTTGATTTTTCGACCGAACCATGCAAAATCACAATTTTTTTTCAAGTGCGAGTCCGAAAAAGTGTCCTAGAGGTTGAATTTTTTCACGATTTTTTGCACTCATGTTTATAACAAAAAAATAGCATCTCCCACAAAAAAATTAAATTTTTCGACAAGGTACGGATTAAATAAGATTTTTTAACGTGCCTAAAATTTAAGACACGAAAACATCAACTTAAAAATTAAATTTTGAGATGTTTTTTGCAGACACCTCTATAAAAATACATATAGAGGATCTGAAAATTTTCGTAGTATTTAGACTAATCCTCAATTTATTTTGAATTTTTTACTGAAAAATGTAAAATTGCAATATTTTTCCAACCGTGCGTCCAGAAAAGTTATATGGAGGTTGAATTTTTTCATTATTTTTTGCACACATATTAAGAACATAAAAAAAAATTCCCGCAAAAAATTAGAATTTTTCGACAACGGATAGATTAAGTATGAATTTTTAACGCGCCAATAACTCAAGAAAATAAACATCAAAACGTCAATCTAGATTAAGTATGAATTTTTACAGACAACTTTAAAAAAATATATATAGATGGTCTGTAAAGTTTCGTAGAATTCTGAATAAATTTTAATTTATTTTAATTTTTCGACCGAAATACGTAAAATCACAACTAAAACTGCATTTAAGTGGAGTAAAGTTGCAATTAACTATCTTTGGGACCAGCAGCAGTTAACTACTTCTTGTATTTTGGTGTCAATGTGATCTTTTTTTTATGTCAAAAAAGCAATTTTCTTTTAAGGTTGTGGTAGATAATTGACGACATTATTGGGCCAACCCATGAATTTGTTTAGGGTTTTAATAAAATAAATAAATAAATAAATAAGAGAAAGCATAAAGCGAAAAGTAGGGTTTCAGTGTCTTGTCTTTTCGCCGCAGAGCTTGATTGAGATCTTCTCTTTCTCTGTCCACCGCAACCAAAGGTAGTTTTCTCCTTCATCTCTATCTCTTCATTTTTTTCAATTTCATTCATTCTCATTGCTCAATTTCTCATTTACCTACGTCTTGCTTTTCCTTTTTTTTCTTTTTTTTTAAATAATTGTTTTTGATTATCTGATCCTGTTGAACGTTATGTGATTCTGAGAGAATTATGTTTAAATTTATGTGATTGCACCGAATTTTTATCAAGTATTATTATTTCATGTTGCAATTACGATTCTAGTGATCATGAACCGGAAATTGGAGTGATCATTGTGTTTTTCTCTGCTAAACCTTTATTTTATGTTTAACCTGTTTGAAAGTCTTTTTTTTTTTTTTTAGTTCAAAATTGTTGACCCATGTTGAATTTGTTTGTTTGTGATATTTCTTCAGTGTTGTGGGCTTTGTTTGGATTCCCAAATGAAATGTGGTAGCCAACTAATTTTAATTTACTTAACAAATTTTGAAATGAATTGTTCTATTGTTATTGTTTTTCAAAAGGTTAAATAGTTTTATTATCTATTTTTGATCTAGATGACTAGTAATTTGGTTTTGGTTTAGTTGTATTCTGAATTGAATGACCTCGGTAGAAGAACTTGAAATTGATTGCATGATCTTTTATGTTGTTTTTGAATTTTGTTCTGAATATGTTGGAATTGATTCTTGTCAATAATTAATCGTAGTTTGTACTAAAAAAGTTCATGTGTAACTCATTTCATATTGTTATGCTATTGTTCCCATTTATTGACATTGTAAATGTGCTTTGTGTTTGAGCAGAATGGATTCTCAAATCAAGAATGCTGTTGTTGTCAAGGTAATAGGTCGTACTGGTTCTAGAGGACAGGTGACTCAAGTTAGGGTCAAGTTTAATGATGATTCGAACCGTCACATCATGAGGAACGTGAAGGGACCAGTTAGAGAAGGAGACACCCTCACCCTGCTTGAGTCTGAAAGAGAAGCAAGAAGGTTGCGCTAGAGAAACTCAGCGGTTTGGTCTGGTGCAGGATTCAATAAACATTTGTTTTTTGGGGATTATTTAGTAGATGTCAAATGTTATTGTCAAACACTTCAATTTTGCACCTTTTATTTGCTTGAATTTTTAATAAAATTTTACTTTTATTTGATATGCAACTTCTTTATACTCTAAAATATGTGCTGGCTTAAATCTCATAAAAGACTATCTACCCAAGTATTAGCCTCTGTTTGGTTTGGCTTTTGCAAAGCCAGAATCAATTCTGGAGCATTTCAAAAGCAATTCTGCAATATTTAACATGTTTGGTTTGGCTTTTCAAAATAGCTTTTATCCTCCAAAAGCAATTCTAGTTGAAGCTACAATTCCTAGCTTCTTACTTTCCTAGAATCAATTCTACACCCTCAATTCTATTAATTCCATCCCTGCCCTCATTAATTTTTCTAACCCTTCTCCAACCGAATTTTTTCTTTCTGCAGTCTTATTAAATGTAGTTTCGTCGTCAGAGATGGATCGCGTTCGTCAGAATCAATTCTGTCAAAATCAATTCTTTCAGAATCAATTCTGTCAGAATCAATTCTACACACCTCAGAACCAAACACACACTTAGTATGAAAAGGTGGAATTCATCCCATCCCATAGTTAGCCTTGTCCAAATCTCCCAATTTACGCAAAATGGATATAACATTAAGAACTAAAGACAAGCAAAAATTGAATTATTACACTGCTTAATTAATTTGCAATAGGATTTGAGGATTAGTTTTGGGAAGTCAATCTAATCCAAGAATGTGATATACATAATAAGCATGCACTAAGAGCATGTTTGGCCCTCCTTATTTTCCACTTCTCTTCTACTTCTAAGGAGAAGGGAAAATACTTGGGTGACATAGAGTTGGGTGACATTGGCCAATTACAATGCCACGTTTGTGTTTCTCTCTCTTTCATAAGCATTGTGACATTGTGATTGGTCAATGTCACCCAACTCTATGTCACCCAAGTGCTACCCGAGAAGTAGGGCCAAACATAATTTTAATAAAGTTCTTAATAATAGAAGTATCTTTTTTTTTTAAAGAATGAAATCAAATAAAAGTGACTTCCAAAATAAGATATAAAATTGAACTTTTGCATAACTTCTTCGGAGCTACTGTTGGGCTCCCACCCATCGATTCCCACATAAACCATTTTTTATTTTATTTTATTATTCCCACTATTTTTTTTTAAGGAAACTTACCAAAACTTTATTTTACTGGATCCTATTCGTTGCATTTTCTTTAGTACCTTGCGATTGCTCATATTTTATTGGATCATTACCAAACCAGTACGAAAAGAAAAACTGGTACAAATAGAAAAACAAATGATCCTCAATTAATCAAACCTGTTCTTGTGTATTTTTTTTAATAGATGATGAATTATGTTTCTAACAATGGATTATTTTCCAAACTCTTTCATTTTTTTTTTGACAGAATCTTTCAATTTATTTTATAACAATGTTTTATATAATCAGGTCTTTACATAATTTAGTTTTATATAAAGAAAATTCTTTTATTTCATTTATGATAATTTATAATAAAATCTCAAAGATTTATAAAAAGTATTTTAACAAACAAATTTCAACTTAAAAATACTAATTTTTGTCAAAAAATAAACTTAAAAATACTAATTAAGTTGCAAAAAACAATAATTACCAAACAACTTTAACTTTAATTTAAAAGTTTTAATTTTCAACTTTATTCTAAAAGTAACTTTTAAACCTTAAAAAAGTAGGGCCAAACGCAACCTAAGAATGAAAAGCATTCACTGGGAAGAATAAACCAATACATGATGACAACTAAGTAACAAATGTTTAAGGATAATTGACAAGGATTGTTGTTTTCATCAATTATGTGTGGATGGGAGTTTGAAAGGATGACAGAAGCAGCTGTTGCTGTAGTTTAGCTTCTTTTTCCAAAGAGGGGCTCCCTCCTTCAAATTATGACCTGCTTGTTTTAAGTCCTCTGTTGTATAAGTTGTGACCATATTGCATAGGTATTGATTTTTGTAATAGAGAAATGTTATCGAGTGCTTCCATGACATTTTTTAAGCACTTTAATTAGTAAGTTTTAAATGAAAAGTTGTGTATTGAATGCATTGGAAATTGTAATAGTTGATTTTTTAAAAGAATAATTTTTAAATATGGAATGCTTTTTCGGGGGCACTCGTTAACAAAACTCTTTGTAATAAATTATATTATTGTAAATAAATAAGTAGAATCGCATTTTAGGTGTGATTCTCTTTCAAATATGTATAACATTTTTTTTTTCCAAATAAAATGTATAACCTCTTATTGTTTTAATAATTATAATTATTATTTTTTGAATGGCGAATGAATTATTATTTAAAGTTTCAATTTTTCGCACTTGTGCATTTAGGAAAAGGTGTCGCAAAATAGACCAGTACGATAAGGTTTCCCCAATCATAGGGAAAAGTAGAAAAAAGAAAAATCATATTTTTTGAAAGAGTAATTTTTAGAGAAAGATAAATTAACGTTTATGGTTAATATATTTATAATTTTAAGAATATTATAACAACATAGATTAAATTAAAAGAATTCATGTAAATCCTCCAAAACCATCTTCCAATACAATTTTTTAATTCCCCCAAATGAAGAGGGTTTTGTATTACGAATAAAAATAAACTCCCAAAAGCTTTCCCCTCTCAATATCATCTATTTTTTCTATTTGCTCCTTTCTTTTTTTCAACCCCCTTCCCTCCCTTCCTCTCCAAACTAGCACTTAGAATTTTTTTTAGTAGAACCACTTAGTTATAAAGGGGTATTTTATTAGCACTAATCATATAAAAATGTGGTATACTATTGAAATATTATCACTTGATAAGGTGCAATTAAAGTACATTTTCCGCGATAAGTAATATACTGAAGAAAAATATTCTTCACAAGCAAAGTAAACATACATTCACCAATATTTTTTTTATGAATGGAAGCTAATATTGAAGTGTAAAAATAAGTGGATAGATAGTATAACTATTTTATTTTATTTTGAGATGGAAACAATTAAATTGTAAATGTTTGGATAAAAAATAGAAAACATTTTCTCAAGCCAAAGGGCTCTAAACTTTACAAATCAATTTCAACTGTGAAAAGTGTTGGCTAATCATACAATATATCCAATAATAGGTGTGAAACGCCTCAAGTCTATGACATAACAAGGATGAAGAGAACAAAGAACAGTTTTAAGCATTTAAAGGGCTTTTCGAAAATAAGTACAGATCCTAACCGGCTGTCAAAGGCAATATCATAATGAGTTAATTAAAGATTTTCTGTTGTATTTATAGTTTCAAAGGCAGAAAGATGATAATCTAATACTTGGGAAATTATGAAGTACAACATTACAAAACATATTACTCATCATCCTTATATGGATACTCTTCTGGAACTTGCTTGAGAAGTTTTACTTGCAACTCAAACACATCATCACCTCGAAGCGCATCTCGTAGCCAAGTGACCTCAGCCTTCATTGACACCTGAGTATGAATGTAGAAGAATCAGAACAAGTAAAAAACGAGTGAAGCATATGCTGAAGACAACTAGTATTGCACTTCATCATGTCACCCGATTAACATTGCATGTCATGTCACTTTTTCCACTAGGAAAAATGACTATGATAAAGTTGTTAACTTGTTTTCCCAATTACATTATTGATTTTCAAAGTTAAACATGGCATCTTTCATTGCTAAGAAAGAGGAGGTAAAGAAACTTGCTTTCAGAAAATAAAGAATGGTTTGTTCTGATGAGAAATAGCGGCTAAGGAAGCAAAATTTTTGAAAACTTTGTCTCTTTCCAAACAAGGATAAAATATAAACTATATAAAATCATGAGTAATCTATTGCATATTTGAGAAAACACTCAAATTTCAGAAGAACGGCAATCAAACTATTATATTTCAAGTTTTGAAAGCAACGACATAAAATCTGATTAAAAAGCTGGTGAATGGGAGATTTATAAAGTATAATATGTAAAATTAAATAAGAAATAAAAGCTAACCATATCTAAGGCTCCTCTAATGACTCCACTTAATATGTTGCAGTAGTATAGACCTTGATAGTTGTCAGGAAGCTCAACAAAGTCTACCAAAGGATTATCCTCCAAAATAATACTACAAGTAGTCCCTTCAGCATCCCAATTGGTCACGGATGCGGTAACACCGAGGAACATTTTAAAACCAACCTGTATAAACGAACAATTAAGGTTGATAAAAATAAAGACACCTTCTGCTTTAAATATGTTTTATGTAATATAATTAAATTCGTAAAAAAACAAAAAATGTTGGTCGCAAAACCAAGTAGCAGCACATAGATCCCTCTTGTAAATATATACCAATCAAAATGTGCTCACAGTCATCCAATTATTACATACTGAAATTAAACACAAGTAGCACAAACCAACTACAACGTGAAACAAAAGGCAAGAAAATCTAATTAACACATATACGAATTTAGGGTCGTCCAACAACAATGAGCCAAGACGAGATTATAAAGATAGTTCATGAAAACAAACTTTGGACTTGTGGCAAGATTAGAAAGGAAACAAAAAGCCAAACAGCATTCTTAATGAAAGCAAATGTCTTATTTTGTGATTAGCAAATGTCATTATATATCTAAGTCACATTTCTTTGGACGGCATAACTTATAATGGGATATACAACGCACTCCATAATGATAGCTTTTTATGTTTACTGACCATTATGTCGGGCTCAAACCAGAATAGTTTAGTTTTGGGAATTCTATCTTCATATACAAGTAACAACTAACAACACTCTCAAAACCAGACTGTATTTCATCCTTGTTCTGAAATCAGTTGACTGCCCCCCAAGTCCAACACATTTTGCCGATTTGAATGAATGCAAAGCAACTACAAACTCATAAGAGGAAAATAATGATAATGACAATTTATGTGGCAGGTGCCCCTCTATTGCATCTAGTCTAATGTTTTCGAATAGTATATATCGACAACATTCATTTCAATAAAATTAATAAATCTACAAACATACTTGTTAATCTGAATTTGGCTTATGCAGAATTTGAAGTGTCTACGTCTCCTTCTCTGTCTTGATTCCAGGACACTATACTTCTCAATCCATTGATTCTACTAATCTGCCATCCATTATCATTATCATCATCGCCATTGATCCTAGATCTAAGGAAAATTTCCCATATTACAGATAGATTGCAGAACTTTGACAGTTAGTCCGCTGCAATGCCCAAAGACCCTTCACTCTCTCAATTGACAAGATGATTCTATCTAATCCCTATCTCTTGTGTATATTCACATTACAATCTAACCCAACTGACTAAGGGGGTAACCTATCAATCATTTTGATGAGAAATTATATCTTTATTAGAAGACTTGACGATAAGCGCCGATTCACAGAGACCACGGCTCTATAAATTGACCATGTGCATCACTCTAATCCCTTCTTCTTAAGCATACACACATCATAAAGAAAAGAAAACAACAATACAATACCTTTGCAATGACATCAGCAGTCTCTCTGAAATCAACACACCTTGAGACATTAGATTTAGCCAAAAACTCATCAATCAAACGGATTCCAATATTATAACCCCTGAAAATACAAATCAAATCCAGATCGGTAAAAAGTAAAAATCTGAAATGGAAATAGAAATTGAGAATTGAGAATTGTACATTTGATCTAGCTGCTTGTTGACTTCATCAACCTCTTCGAGATCTGTGAGCAATTGACGAACAATTGCACCATATGTGAGAGTAAAGAGCTCCGCATTAACGCGTTCAATGTTAGCAAATATTGCATCGCCAGTTCGAGGAGCAACAGGAGCCATCGTTAAAGCGAACTCAGATTTGTTTTGATCACTGATGATGATACTGTTAGCTTCTGCTTTGCGCGATTCACTCAGATATATTATTTGGGGCTATTTTTGTATTATTTATTTACTCCGCTTTTTCTACTGCGCTGAAGCATGTTTATAATGAGAATTGTTGTTCCCACATGTTGTTTGGCTGTGCCACACGAGTAAAATACGAAAATGTCCTTCGGCAGTTTGCTACCGAAGTTTTTAGGCAACCGGCGGCAGTTAACTGCCGAGGAAAACCTCGGTAGTTAACTGCCGAGGAAATCTGAACTTAAACAATTTCGGTAGTAAACTGCCGAGGAAATCTTCATCTATAAAACATTTCAAAATCATTCTAACAGTATTTTTACACAAAGTTTTAAAATTCATCATAACAGTTCAAATAACAAATAAATATTTGTGCAAATGCACAACTTAATTAAACCAACATTTTTGTACATTAAACAAAGTAAAAAAAGCCCATGAAATTAAAAATAATGTCATCAAAGTAGAAATATACAAATATACATAACTCAATGTCATCAAAAGACTAAAACTAAAAAATAAGTCCTAAAAAAGGAAAATAGTACTACTGGTCCTGATCCTGATGATGGTGCCTCCTCCTCGGCCTCTGGGCTCTCCTCCTGGTCAAAATCGGCGTGATCTGCTCCCTCATATGGGTCATGGCCTCATACCACTGCTGAGGGGTCATGCTCATGACCTCCTCCTGGCCTAACTGCGCATCAGCGTAGGCAACAGCGCCACTAACCATGTCACAGGTGTCAGACGAGCTTCTCGCCTCATACCGCTGCCACTGCTCTGCAATGATCTGCTCTTCATTTGCAGGCCTCGGAAGATCTCCTGGAATAGGTGGCAAGATCTGAGGGTGAGACACCCTAGTGTGCCACAGGACATAGCCATCCGCCACCCGCCATGTATCCTCTCCTGCCTGCTCACCCCGAGCGTCCGCCTTAAGCGTGTGAGTGCGGAAGTCGACGAACATCTGCACAATGGAAGGCGGGGGGAGGTCCTTAACATCAGTCGGATGTCTGGGGATGGTCTGCACGTATCCGTACTGCCTCAAAACCCTCTCGGGCAAGTGACGGTACACCCTACGGACGCCGCACATAATCCATCCAGAATACCAGAAAACCTCCTCGAAGTCCTGAATCTCTCTGTGCTCCTCGTACGGCCTCCAGCATACATCATCTAACTGTATACGATCGAGCAGTGACCGATACGTGATCCCCTCCCCATGACCCTTCTGGAGCTTCCACCTCGCTGCAACCGGATAGTTTTCTAGGTAGTCAGTGTTGAGATCAACACTGAAAAACCCTGGAAAATGCGCCAAAAACCATGTCTGCACAAACCAAACAAATAACATTTATAAATTATTACGCACGGAAAAATATAACAAAAAATTAAAAGTTCACAAAAAAATAAAGTTAACATAAATATAAAATTTCAGTTTTCTTACAGTGAGCAGTGTCACGCTCCCCCCAAGCGCTTTGTGTCCAGGCCTACATGCATCCGCCAACTCGCCGTATAGGTAGGCGAGGGTCATAGCTCCCGAGGAATAATTACGCATCCCTGCGTAGCCGTCCGCCATGGTCGTCAAATATATCAGCTCGATGCGCTTGTTGCTTCTATCGCCAAACAACAAGCATCCGACCAAGTACAGAAGGTAACACCGGACGCAGTATGTCCTGACCCTCTCCAGCTCCTCAACCTCCTCAGGATCCTCCGTACCCGCCAATAAGTTGGCCCTACCAAGGTACGAGGTATAGAAGTCCCTCAGCCTGGGGTAGCTAATGTACCCACCGTACTCCTGGTTGCAGATCTTCTCAGCCTCATGCTGGGCCACACCCAGATACGTCATCAGCAGTGCCGCTCCCTCATGCTTGGGCATCTTCTTCCCATGGGCCAACATCCGCCCCTCAATAGGAAGATGCGTGAGACATGCGACATCATCCAATGTCGCAGTCATCTCCCCCATCGGCATGTGGAAGGTGCTGGTCTCCGGATGCCACCTCTCGCATAAAGTAAGCAGCAGGGCATGAGGCACGGTGGAGTACCCCAAGTAGACCAAGTCATGTAGCCCGCTCTGCTGAAGCGCATCCCAAAACCAATTCTCATTCCCGTTAGGGCGTCCGAGAGTGAGAATCTTCGCCCCATGATTAATCGGTTTAAGCACGCGGGTCTTACGAACCTGAAATAATAGAAAAAAAAAATATGGATATAATAATTAAACATAAAAACACATAACAATGTATAACAGTGTATATAATAATTAAAAACACATATAAACAAAACAATTAAACATAAAAAATAGAATTAAAAAAATAAACATATAACAGTGTATATAATAATTAAAACAAACACACATTTAAAGAAAATAATTAATTCTAAAGAAAAAGAATTAAAAAAAAACACATATAGAGGTGGATATAATAATAAAAACAAACACACATTTAAAGAAAATATTTTAACATAAAGAAAAACCAATTAAAAAAAACACATATAAAAGTGGATATAATAATTAAACAAACACACATTTAAATTAAAGAAAATATTTTAACATAAAGAAAAAACAATTAAAAAAATACACTTACATTATTTGAATTATACCAGAGTGGCAACGCCACATGACCGGCATAAGAGTGGAGCAAGGACAAGTCAGCCGGTCCACCAGGAAAGGGAAGGTCCGTAGGTAACACCTCCGGTGCAGCAGCTGCTGCAATGTCATCCTCGTCTCCTGCATCCTGCTCATGTGGTATATGATCCTGGTCATATCCACCGTCCGTCACATCATGATGTACCTGATCCTGATAGTTCAGGTACTCCACCCCAGTCTGGTCAACAGGCTGTGACGGGTCAACAACCTGTGACTCCTCAGGCTGTGTAGCCTGAGAGCTTCCTGAGTCATCTCCCCTCCGACCTCTACCCCTCTTTGGGATGTGGGCACTCTGTCTCTCCCTGCGGTGACTCTGAGTCATGGCACGCCTACCACCAATCATCTTCGATGGATCAATGGGGTCCTGATCGGCCATATCTACAAAAAATAAAAAATAAAAATTAATATCATTCAACCACTTTATCAACAAACAGTAAACCTAAACAAAACCTACACTTTCACATTCAACCTAAACATAAACCGCTTTCACATTAAACCACTTTACCAAAATAAAGACATTGATTGAACCTAAACATTATCATACACATTATCATTAACATTCAAACGTAAAAAATCAAATGCATTATCATACACATTCAACCTAAACTAAACATAATTCAATATACACATTCAACCTAATTCAATATACACTTTTTCAATATGCATTCAACTTAATTCAAGATACACGTTTTCGAATTACAATCAAGATCGTATCCAATACCTAAACTAACTAAATAATCAATAAAATTGTCATTGACACATTTTATCAAACACTTTGTGTGCAAAGTATCAAACATACTCAAAATGTGTTATTTTGCCACCAATCAAAACCACATTATACCCTAACATCATTCAATCATCAATTAAACCAACTGCATTCAATTATAAACTACATGCACTCATAAAAAAGTCAATTCCTACATCAACCCTAACCACATGAAAACTACCATTTTTTTAAAAAAAAAAAACTACCCAAACTAACATTATGATTAAAAATGAGTCAAGATATTTAATTGTGATTAAATGGAGATGATGCACTTGATTTTGCTGAAAAATCGAATTTGGAGAAATTGGATGGTTTAGAAGAAATTTTGAAGAATGAAGAAAACTGAGTTTCTGCGTTCTGGTTATGTCCAGTTTTCCTCGGCAGTTAACTGCCGAGGAAATCCTCGGTAGTTAGCTGCCGCCGGTTCACTAAAAACTTCGGCAGTTAACTGCCGAAGGGCATTTTCGTATTTTACTGGTGTGGCACAGCCATACTATATGTGAGAACAGCAATTCTCGTTTATAATTGACTATGCTCCTTTTATGTTAGTGTTTTGACTATGTTTCTATGTATAAATATATGTGTGTCATACAAAAATATAATATGTTTTACTGTCTTCTCTGTTTTTTTTTTTTTTGCTGTTACGCTAATTTAACTATATATTTGACTGTTTCTTTTGTAAAATTTGAATAAAGTTTATCAACTATTTAGGTATTACACATATTATAGAAATAAAATTAATTGTAAAGTGTATAGACAAATATAAACCTTTAAAATATGTAGTAGCAGTAAAAATGAAAATATATTTAGTGTGCAAAAATATTAATTATACTTTGACATTATTATGTATTGTGTGTCATAATACTTGAACTTATATATATCCATTCCATATTGCTTGGCATTTTTACACCATTATCTGCTACGTTTTCATGTTCTTTGCACATTATATTGGTGGTAACTTAAACTATATTGTGTCTCTTTTATAAAGCTTGGTTATACTCTTATTTCTTTCTTTGATTCAAGAAACTTACAATTTCTCAATGCATAAATCAAAATTGTTTAGTACATCCAAGCAAGACAAACTAAGAAGAATGATATGATAATCACGTAATTCAAATGATTTATGCACTAATAATTAGTTAAAAATTGCATAATTATATTGATGCACTTCATTAGTTTTCTTTTTGTTGCTAATATGCACTTGATTGGTTAAAAATTACGTAATTGATGTTCTAATTCATTAGCAAAAAATGCTACTATATCGGTACTCAATTAATGCATCCTCAATTTTCATTGTAAGAATTTTTCTTTTTAAATCAGATCCTTTGAAATCAAAATATTAGACATATTTAAGGATGGAGTGAATCAATTATTAGATTGCGAAAGAAATGGGAGAATAAAATTAATTGTAAAAACATAATAAGAATACAGTCTAAATACAATTAGCATACCTCTCTCTCTGGTGACGAATTCTCCACCCCAAGCATAGCCACTATGTCTCCTTATTTTCCTTCTCTTTTTATTACTCCATTACTCTCTCTCTTCTTCCTCTCTATCACTCTTTTGGAGTAGATGATACATTCTCTTTCTTTTCACATTGAACATATGATAATAGAAAAATAAATGAGACTATAACACATATAATAAGCATCAATAATATATGTATCATTAATTAATAACTATCATAGACACATCAATAATATATTAACTTCTATAACTTAATTATTATTGTACATTCTCTATATTTGTCCAAGTTATGCTTTAGTGCGTCTTGAACAATGAATGGTAACACCTAGAGTCTTCATGTTCTTCATTTTTTTTTATCTATGTCTATTGAAGTTGTGAATAAAATAATTAAAAGAATGCTAATTGCAATCAAACACAATGACATCTAAACAAAAGGGAAAAAATTTGAATGAAGGAAAAACCTAAGATAAGAGTTACATCCAACGATACACATTATAAGGACTTGACACACACACCCTCTTAAGAACATTTATAGATAGAATTGGACTAAAATGTTTTCTAAGTCCCGGCATTACGTGTCTCAATTTATGAGAAATTCTTAGATAACTACTTGCTAATTTGTCTTTTAATATAGATATCAGGCGACTATGAGGAAGTTGAATATTTAACCAATTTTTTGATCAATTTACTGGGTTTTCTTTCAATTTTTTATGACAAAAATTTCATAAGTTTAATTCGATAAAAAGAAACTGGAGTGTAAATGGGAAGAGCAAAGTGAATAAACTAACATAATTTTTTTACTAAATAAAGTAACACAATCAACCTTTATTAGAGGGGCTCTCTACTGTGCCTTTCAATCAACTCCATTGTGATACGATTATGTTCAACCATCATGAACCACCATTCTTCTTTCTTATTCTTTTAAAAAATATAAAGAAACAAAAACACAGTCATTAAAAAAGACTTATGATGATTTATATGAATAATATGTAGAAACAGGATACTTATGAATAACATGTAGAAATAGTAGATCCTTTCACCAACAAAAGAATGTAGAAACAATAGATGATTAGAGAAAACAAAAAAGAGGGTCTTCCATCCATCTTCCAAAAAAAAAAAGTTCCGTTTTTAGGCTTTTCCTTTGTTAATTCAGGGGATAGAAAATAGTTGGTTTACAATTTACTTGCATGATATAAAACTGTCAAACAAAAACAAAAAAGAACTGCTGACTTTTCTATTTATTTATAAAATAATAAAATAAAAACCGGTGTTTTGGAATACTTTTTTTTTTACTCTTGGAAGTTAAAGGATAATTTGGGAATGGAAAAAAGGCTACATCAAACTCATGTTTTGCCTTTATTAATAGGTATAGATTATTTTTCAAACTTATTATAACTTTATTTAACTTTTATTTATTTAAAGTAAAATTATACTCACCTGGAAGTTAAAAAAGGGTGTGTCGTTTGTATCTAAAAATTCATATTTAAAGGTTAGAGAGGACCACGAAAAAATATATTCATCAAGATTGACATGCTTTAAAATGATTATTTTACGACTCATCAATTCATACAACCAAAGACTTTAATGTTTTGTTTGCGAGTTTGGAGGGAAAGGGAGCCGAGGGTTTTGAAAGAAAGAAAAAAAAAGACATTGAGAGGAGGGTTTTGAGAAGTTTGAGATGGTTTATATGAATTTTTCAAATTTGAAATATGTTGTTATAATTTTTATTTTATTTTTGACAAAATGTTGTTATAATATATTTTAAAAAAATATATATTAATCATAAGCATTAATTTATCACTCTCTAAACAAATACTCTTTCAAAAACTGTGAAAGATTTATCAATTTTTTCCTATATTTTCCCTCAAAGTCATTCCTTCCTCTCCCCTCCAAACTCTCAAACAAAGCCTAAAATGAAAGTATGTCAGTCTTTGGTAGAGAATTTTAGTGGGATTTTAGAAGGCAAGCTTTTTGTTGAGGATGTTGAGGAGGTAAGTTATCATTTGTAGTACATGATGCCAAAATTGAGGTGGTAAAGAGGCATGAGCTAAAATGTATGATATAGACAAGATAAACATCATATTAAATTCTTTTAGAAAGTTTTTAAAAATTTGTGAGTAATTTACCAAACAACATTGAAAATTAGTCACTAAGTAAATTTAAAAACAGAGCTAAAACCTGATTTGTGGGTACCATTTTCAAATCTATTCATGTGATTACTTTTATTTGATGAAGGTAAAATTACTCACAATTCTTAAAAAATAACTTAGATTTTATTTTAAATTAACTATGACAGACATTTTCATGACCTCACGATATACTAACTATTGAGATATGCAATATGCATGCCTACGTGCAAGTAAAAGATAGTCCAAACAAATCCGGTTATATTGGTTTACACCGCCATGATTTTTAATACAAATTCAATATCACGATACAAACATATTTTATACGAGACTTTATTTTCTTTTCAGTCGAATTCTAGATTACAAAGAATTTTCTTTGTGCTTTTTTTGTGGTGTCCAATGTTTGATCTGAGTGTTGCCCTTATCAATTGAGTTAAGCTCACGAGAACTTGTATCTAAACCAACATATAATTTTTTTTTTATATCGTCAAAAACTATAAACATCTAATTTTTTGATTTTATAACATATTTTTCTCTTATCGGATGATGGTCATGAAGAACAAAACAACAATTACTTAGATGTATTGTATACCATGTCCGACATACGATATCTTCTTTTGTGTCCAAATAACAGCTTAGCTGTGATTATTCGTCTTCATGTCCTCGCATATTCAGGAGTATAAAACTATGATTTTAATTATTTTTTTGCCACTAAGTTTTTGTTTTTACTGTACTAACATATTTACTATTGAAAGCCACCTTCATGATTTCCAAACATGTGATACGACGACACCATCGGTTTTATTTTGATGCAGTCCGTGATCCATCCTCTTAAAAAATATAAGTGTGACTCTGCGAGAAAATAAAACAAAGAACCCATCTCCTTCACTTCATTATATTTGGATATGGTGACACAAATTTAAGCCTTTTGTTTTTGGTGGCTTTATAAAGTGTATATCACGTAAAGAGCATGAAACAAGGAAAATCATGGAACAATCACCTGCCCCATAAAAAATAAAAGATTAAAATCCATACACATCACTTAATTTGGACCCTGGCTAGACTTGCTCTTTCGTGAAATAAGAAAACTTTGGACACTAGGAACCACTTGTTATTTATCTCTCTTATGGTGGCATTTAGCTTGGATATGTGTAAGTATTGGTCTATAATGGACCAATATTTATAACCATTGGATTATATGTATGCACAATAACATAATGCACCTCATACGTCTAACTATTTCCTTTACTCTTTCCAAACTATTTTCCTGCCTTTTTCTTTCTGTAATTTCAACATTCAATCTTCAATTGTTTTCAATAAAAACCTATAATTTTCGATCAATATTTAGAATTTAATAACTTAACATATCTTTTATATTATAATATTAAATTAATATTTACTCACAAAAATTTATTTTCATTTACTTAAACATAGCAACGAGAAAGTTTGTTTTATAAAAGATATCAATGAACAGTTAGAGAATGTATTATTTATTATTACTGCTATTATTAGTCTTTTGGAAAGGATAATATGACTATTCTAAAAAAACAATGAAAAAATAAATAATTGATAACGGTGATTAAATTAAACTTTTCAGGTAACATTAATATGTATTATTTAAAAATAACACGTATCTTTTCTTATTTAAAAAAAAAAAAGCATGTACCATTTCTCCTATTTGTAAAAAAAAAAATTTCTCCTTAAAATTTTTTTGTACGTTTTCGTAAAAATAAAATAAAATAATAATACGCAGCTGTCAAACATTTACCGTAACAAATTCGTAAAAAAAAGTGTAAACACCAACAAAAAAAATTATTGTAACAAATGTGTCAAGAAAAAAAAATTACCATAACAATATGTAATATTTTAAATTAAAATAATTATAAAGGGTAAAAATGAATTTTTTATAAAATGATAAGGGAAGATGGGTTAGATTGAGTGTTTATAGATCATGATAAAATTTTGGAGTTCATGTAATCTAACCGTTAAAAAAATTGGTCCATCATGGACCAATATTCTCATGGGTTCATTTTATAAGGAACCCTCTCTAATTGGGTTATTGCCATTTGAAACATTTAATAACAAATATTCCAGAATGATTACAATTTTAGGACATAGACTTAGTACTTAGTAGATATAGTACAAATTTCTATTGTTAAATGTAGGCATGACAATGGACGGGGTGGGGACGGGTTTTGCCTTCCTCTTCCCCTACTCCCATATACTTACCCGTTACCTTACTCATATCCTACGGGGATGAGAAATTGAATCTCATCCCCGTTCCCAATAGGTTCGGGTATTCCGACTTCATCCATGTCCCTGCATTGAATCAAAATTTTTTTAATAAAAAAGAGTTTTTTTAAGCTTCAATGATAATGTTGTAATGCATTATCCAACAATTTGCGCTCATTTTAACAATATGCGCTCCTTTAACTATCAGTGAAAGTTCTTATATCATGACAATTATCAAACCAACTAACATGGCATATCATTATCAACCCCCTCAACAAAAATAAAAATATGACCTTTCTACATTTGGTAGGGTTTGAGTGTGGGTTCGGGGTGGGTACATATATCCCTGTTATCCATCCCGTACCCGTATTTTGAAATCGGAGAAAATCCAAACTTATACCTAAACCCAGTCAAATCGGGGAAAACCCGTTAAATCGGGGTTGATTTGGGCGGGTACCCATGGACATGGGTTTCGTTGCCATGCCTAGTTAAATGGAACTAAAGTCTGTTTGATTGTTGGGATGATAAATTTGCGATATCTTGTTTAAATTTCATGTTTAATGCATCAAAGAGATATATAATATAAGCTATTTTTTAATCTATACCGACTTACCTTTATAATTTATATCCTAAATATAAACTGAGTTAGAAACTATCCTAATAGAATTATAAATTCATTCTTGTACAAAAAAAAAAATTATAAATTCATTCCTTTGAAATAATGATAGTATTTAGTTTGTTATTACCATGCCGTTTTTCAAATATTTGATCAATTACAAGAGTACTTTTGTCATTTAATAATGACAAGAGTCTAGGACCTGACCCAAAAAAAATGACAAGAGTCTAAGATTCTTAAGTTTGTAAAAAAAAAACAGGGAGGAAAAGGTATCTTTAATGAAAAAAAGTCTAGGATTCTTAAATCGATGAAAACATAAATATTTTAACTATAACTACATTTAAAAAAATTAGAGAAAAGAAAAAGATTAATTATAGTTAAAATGACAATTCATTCTCAGAGATGATTTGAACTATCTAAGATTAACTCTTACTCAGAATGGATCCTGTGCGGTGACTGCAAGGTCCAATTAAAACCCAACCTTTGAAAAAAATGTTTACAAATATAAATGTTGAAAACATGAAATTAAGAGACATACTAGACTCTTAAAGACTTGTAAATAAGTTTTTTTTGTCAATTTCCAATGTATTGAATACATAAGTTTTTATAAAAAGTTATTATTCCGGGGGCACTCGTTAACATTTTCCTTTTATTTATTCTATTTCCATTGCAACAAAATTTCGAAATTGAAAATGACTTTGTAAGCATAGTATGATTGTGTATCTAACTGGATTCTCTATGATTGTTGTATGGTGCAACGACGGTAGGACATCCTTATACTTATAACTAATACTGGAGTCCATCTTTGCTCCATTTAAGTTTCCTCAATTTATTCCTTTTCACTTTATTGATATGTGACATGTGGCAAATGTAAAAAGAAGGGTTGAGATTAAAAGCTTTGGCATGAGCACTTTTTCAATGAAAAGTAAAACACCGCTCTCTTCTTCTTTCTCGGAAACAGTGCGACACTCCTCCTTCGTCTTCCTCTCATCATCATGGTCGCGTCTCTCTGTCATCGGTGCCGCCGCCACCGCCACCGCCGTTCATAGCCCTAAAATACCAAAAACAAAACAAAAATCAGAAGCAATAAAACCCTAATTGTGGGAGCTAGAAAGTTTCAACTATGGCAATAAAACCATCAATAGAAACAGAATTGAAAATGGAATCGAACACTTACAGATTCATCGCCCATTAACGGGTTCGGAGGTGAACTTGATTCGTTCAATTTCAGGTCGGTAACTTTTGCAGTGCGAAGAAAGAACAATTATGTGAAAATAAGGTTGGTGATTATGTGAAAAACGATTACGTGAAAATAAGATCGGTGATTATGTAAAAAACGATTATGTGAAATTTGTTCCAAAAATTAACATAAAATTTATGAAGAAAGAACGATTATGTAAAAACTATGTTCCAATCAATGATGATGCCAGTTGCCCATACTCTTTCAGCACAGTGAATCAAAGAATTTGGGGGAATGGAGAAGGTGAAGGAGAGAAGAATCAGTGTGTTATAGTGGAGAGAGCATGTGGTGAGGCATTTTAATCTCAACCATTGAATTTTTTTTAACACGTGTCACACATCTATGCATTGAAAATGAGCAAATGGAGCAAACATAAATGGAGCAAAGATGAACTCCTAATACTGGGACTAAATGTGTTTGTAAATCCTTTCAAAAAAAAAAATTGTTTTTTAAAGGTAAAATTTATTAATAATTAAGTCTCTGCACAAGATAAATAGAAATTGGCAAGTAAGTAAACAACAAGCAAATAGCGTCGCATGTAGACGGAACACAAAAAAAAAAAAACATACATCAAAACACCAATAAAGACACCACCCAACAAAGGGCTACCACTAAAAAACAAGAGAAATGATATTTGTACAACTATTTTTGTACAACTTTCTCTCTCATACTGACATTATCTTCTAATTCTTTCTCTTCCTTTTTCTCTCTCCATTATTTTTGACCAATAAAAAGAGAGCACAACAAGGTTGTCACAAAACTTGTAGCAAAAAAGTTGTTCAAATATCATTACTCAAAAAACAATACAAAAAACTAATCATCAACGCCATAATAAGTTCACAATCTCCACAAAACAATAGAGACCATACTAGAGCCAAATCTTCAACCTCCATCGTGAATAGTCACATAAAAACGAGATCTAAACACCTATCACTCGCTAATCTCACCAAAACCCATCCAATAAATATGCATTTTTGGATAGATGGTTGGTTGGAGCGAGGGGCATCGTGTGTTAGATTTATGAGACTATTTGATTTGGTGGAAAGTAAAGATGTCTCAGTTGAGATGTGTGTTTTAGATTGGAGTTTAAGTGTTGAAGATTGGAAATAGCATCAACGATTATTTACTAGGAGGTGAATTATCTACCGTGTTTTAAAGGATGAGTTTATTGGTTGTTGGCAGTAGAATCTATCGCTTGAAAAAGGGTCTGCGATGCCTATTAACTATTAATGACATCAGAACCACTTCAATATGACGACTATCAAGAAATAATTTAGAATGAATATGTTCCTTTAAAAGTTTTCTATTTTTGCTTGGAGACGCTTTCATAATCACATTCTCACCAGGGGTAACTAGGTTAGGCATGAAATTATTTAACTATATTTGAAAGTATGCATTGGTGGGTGCATTAATGAGGAGAATGTTGATCATCTGTTTTTTGGGTATATTTTTTTGTTTGTTTTTTAAATCTATGGATTTATATCAGAGGCTAGGTATATCATCAGTGTCCCATTTTCAGTTGGTTGGTAATTTTTGCACTTTAACTCTGTTGATTTACCACACAAAAATAGGACTTCAATGCATATTGTTTGGATGGTGTCAGTTTAGGTTCTATCGAGAGAGCGAAACTCTCGCTATTTTCAACAACAAGAAGAGTATTTGGCAAAGTTGATTGATAAAGTTAAGTAATTATTGTTTTTTTGACAACAAGAAGAGTCTTTGGCAAAATAGATTGACAAAGTTAAGTAATTATTGTTTTGGAGGATTAAAGCAAAAAATTCGGCTTCTATTTGTGATGTTTATCAACAAAGTGCTACTCTCTTACCATGGGGTTGATTTTGCCTCTGTTGATTTTCTCCGAGCTGTTGCTTTTCGTGTTTTTGTGACTTTTTTTGTATACTCTTAGTGTTCTTCTCGTGGATTACTTTTAGAAAATGTTATCGAGTTTGACGGAAACCATGTTAGATGTGTGTTAAATTGTGGGTTTAAAAGAAAAAGAGAGGAGGTCTTACATTTATTTTTAAAATTATAGAAAATATAAAATTTTTATTTATAATAAATTATGTATGATTGAAGTATTATACGATCATTATTCATTTTATTATGGTGTCATTCTAGTTTTTTAGAAAATCTTTTAAACCTTAGTAAATTAAAAAAGACAAAATAAGTCATATGTTCTCTCCTCCTCCTAAATTCTCCATCCAAATACAAATTAGTGAACGGCGTAATTTGCTAACTGTGAAAACTATTACCATGTGTAAGTCTTATAAAATTTCAATTCGTTTGAAGTATATCTCACTTTTCTTGTAACAAATAACAAAGTATTTCTCTTTTTCAATCGCACGTAGGCTTTAATAATCAACATGCAATATAAAAATACAATGATTAGGGTTAAATAACCAATGTACAAAAATAAAAACATTTTTCCATAAAAACAAATAATTTTTTAGGGAATATAAAAAAAATTAATTATCATACAATCCCTCTGCCATATAATTCATGTCTAAAAAAAGGAGTTGTTATATACAAATCCATATTTTTTTTTATTATATAGTATTTTATATAGAGAGTCAAATACACCTAATTAATATTGAATAAGTAATTAACCAGAGCAGATGGCTGGTTGACCCATCATCAATTTGGTATGTTCAAAATCTCAACGTTATGATAGTAGTTTTTCAAATATAGAAAATGTTTTCACAATTTAATTAAAACAAGTATAAAAAAATTAAACCTTTTTATAACATTATTTGTTCTTAATAGGTCAATTCAACGATGAGTTTTTTTTTTTAATGGCATTCAACAATGAGTTTGGATCTAAATAAAGACGAGTATGAAGTTTAACCGATGATTATTTTAGCTAGGAATAAAACTCGAGTATCGCTGAAACAATTCGACTAGATATGTTTTTACAAAAAATTCGACTAGAGTTAAAACTCATCAATCAAGTAATTTCAATTTTTTCAAAATTAATATAATATCACTAAATGAATTATTCTAAATAGCAAATGGTTTTTATGTCATATTAAATTGAGATAAACAACGAGACATTAATGAAAAAAATTATAATTAATGTTTCGCTGATTTTAAAATAACAAATAAGACGAGATAAATAAATCCTTTCAAAATAATAATAAAGACGAGATAAATAGATTACACACTTCCTTAAAAAAATTAAGAAGATATTACACACTTGATATATGCGATACATGAGTAAATAATTTTTGAATCACGCAATAGATTGTTGTTCAAGTCTACGCAATTTTAAGCTGTAGTTAATATCAACCATTTATTTGAGATTGAAGAAACAAATTTTATTACTCCATCGTAAATCTAGATCGAACAAATACGAGCTTTATGAAATTCAATTCCAATCCATCCAATTCACTAATTTTCTATGCAGATACTTGATTTCTATTTAATGTGCATGTGTCCCTCATGCGATTTTTATTTTTTTGACATAACCCTCATGCAATTTTTCATAAATTGAAAGTTTAGTTGATAATAAAATTAATATTTCATTAATATACTTAAATAACCAATAAAATGTCCGAGGTTCAAACCCTGACCACCACAAAATAAAAATAAAAACAAATAAGATAAGATAAATATAATACAAATGAATACATAGAATAATCGAGATGGATTGTCGTTCAATTTACACAATTTAAATAATATTCAAATCGCGATAGATTGTCGTCTAAGTTACACAATTTTAATATAATATCAATAGTTAATTTGAGATCAAACAATATTTTTTTTTATGGGAAATAAAAATATCTTATCATCAATTTTACGAGTAAACCCTTATTTAGGTTCCTGAAAGTGCACCTCGCTATCAGACACGTTCCTGAATCAATTAAACGAATCAAAAACTCCTCAATATCTGTTCCGTTAGTCACACACGTCCAAAACGTTAACTGAACGTTAAGTGTGATGATGTGTCCATTACGGTTGCCATGTTGGATGCTTATGTGTGACTCCCACATTGGAGAGGGACGAGAATGAACGTAATATCCCTTCCATCTTCTGTAGAAAATTTGCAAGCTCATAACTTCATCTTCTTTCATACCCTCCCTCTCAAAACATTCCAAGAGACAAAAATAATGTCTCTAAACAACACTTTCAAGATCAACCTATACATGCATGGGTTAAAGGCAAACAACGATGCGAGTTCGAAGCTTGATGGGAGTTGGGGTTTAGGATCTGTGATTCGCGATGAAGATAGAAATGTTATGGCATCCGCAACCTGGATCAACGAAGGACAACTTGATCCAATCATGGCAGAAGCTTTTGCCCTTTATATTTCGATGGAGCTGGCTCGAGATTGTTTTATGCATCAGGTGGTTTTTGAAAGCGATAGTGAAATAGTTATCAAATTGGTTAATAGAGTTTTAGATCTACCTAGGACTTACTTGGGAAATTTGATAAAGGGTGTTAGGAAGATGAAAGGTTCCATCACATATTTTTTTTTTTTATTTTGTTAGGAGAGAAGGTAATTGGGAGGCTCATTTTCTTGCCCAATTTGCCCTCCAGGAGCCGAACAAAGTTTGAATTGAGGAGTACCCTTCTCATGCCCATCTCTCTGTACATCATATTTGAGTTAATAATATTCTTTTTTGTTTCAAAAGCCATGGTTGCAAGAAAAATAATATCATGGAATTGAGCATGAACAACCATGAAATTTTGAGGAAATTTAAGATTTTTATGTTTAGAATGGTTTTGGGTTGTTGGATTATGGATTTTGAATTGATGATGAAGAAGAAGATAAAGGGGTTAATCAATTTTGAATTTTGATTTTGAATATCATCATTTCTGGGTAGAGGTGTTGTTGAGCATGAGTTTATGAATAGTGTTGGAGAAGATGAAGGAATTGGAGGCATTGAAGAAGATGAAGGCAGAACATAATTGTGGTCATTTTGATCCCTCCCCTATGTGGACATCCAATGGCTTAGTCCCTTGCTAGCATGGAAGGCCAACACAACAGCTGAAGTGGCAAGTATAACCGACACATCAGCACCGTTAACACCAAGTTAACGTTTTGGATGCATTTGACTAACGGAACAGATGAGGGAGTTTTTGGTTCGTTTATTTGATCCAAGGACGTGGTTGATAGCGAGGTGCACTTTCAGGGACCCAAACGGGGTTACTCTCAATTTTACACAATGAAACAATCTCCATTGTTGTGGTATGAAATTCAATCCAAACCATCCAATTCTCTAATTTTCTGTGCTGATGCTTGCTTCCAATCTATTGTGCCACGTGTCGTTCATGCATTTTTCTGGAAAATTGTAATAACAAAAAAGTTTCTCTCTCCAATTTTCACCAATAAATAACCTACCTATGCCATCACCAAAACCACACCACTGAACTCTCACACTTCAGTTCATTGTAATAATTTCACATAAAAAATGGCTTCAGCTTCCACCACCATTACCTCCTCCTTCCTCTCAACCCCTTCTTCTCTCACAGAGAAACCTTCCTCATTCAACCAAACCCTAAGCCTCGGTTTCAAACCAAGACACTCCATCTCCGTTTCTGCATCAGCTGCACCTTCACCACCACCCTCCTATGATCTCAACGCCTTCAAATTTGCTCCGATCAAGGAGTCAATTGTGGCACGTGAGATGACTCGTAGGTACATGACGGACATGGTGACTCATGCCGATACCGACGTCGTCATCGTTGGTGCTGGTTCTGCTGGTTTGTCATGTGCTTATGAGCTTAGCAAGAATCCTAACGTTAAGATCGCTATCATTGAGCAATCTGTGAGTCCTGGTGGTGGTGCTTGGCTAGGTGGCCAACTCTTCTCTGCAATGGTAAAATATACGATGATTATTTATTCTCTTTTCATTTTCTCACTTTGATCTAATAATTTTGATTTTGTTTTATACCATAATTATTGTTACTGCACATTAGTGGCCATCTATGACTTTTTGGTGTGATTCATTTGATATATGTCTTATTATGTTTTAAAAATTGGATCAATTTTTTTTTTTGTACTGGCCAGAATTTGAACCCCAACCTTGTATATTTGATGCATGTGATTAAATATACGTGATATCTGATTTGACTCGTTTATGATTTGAATTGTTCAATTATACGCGTTTGTTTTGGCTTTAAAAAAATTTGGGTTAATATCCTTTTGTTTATTATCATATTTTTTAAAAGCTACCAGGAGCAGTTTATCACTTTACGGTTAAAAATATTTTTTTTTGCAAATGATTTTTGTAAAAATCTGAAAACAACCACTATTAAAATAATAAAAAGTGTTTTTTTTTTAGTTTGTTTTTTCAACTAAAAGACTCCTTAATCATGACCTTGATTGAGAATCGGATGACAAATATCTAATTATAATTACTAGAGAAAAATGAATACATATCTATGTTTTTATTTTATTTTGATTCGTTGGATTAAACCAACGTTTTAAAAACTAGATGATCATTGACGTGTTCATATTTCCTCTAATAATTATAATTACATATTTGTCATCTGATTCTCCGTCACGGTTCGTGATTGAAAAGTTGTTCATTGATTTTGTTTGAATTTTAACTACTTTTAATCAGAGGAAAGATGAACTTGCCGTTGGATTTTATTCATTGTTTTAAAAATTAGACCGGAGATCAAATGAATGAGACTTAAAGGGTCACGGATTAACTTATTCAATGAGTTCCTAGGGATGAACAATATTTCTTGTGGACTTATAGAAACGAGCAAATGAACTGTTCACAATATGATGAAATTGAAACCAAGATTATGTGAAAGTGATATTTGATTGTGTGAATTGATGTGTGTCATGCAGGTTGTGCGTAAGCCAGCACATCATTTCTTGGACGAGCTTGAAATTGAGTATGATGAACAGGACGACTATGTAGTGATCAAGCATGCTGCTCTCTTCACTTCCACCATCATGAGCAAGCTACTAGCAAGGCCAAACGTGAAGCTTTTCAATGCTGTAGCTGCTGAGGATTTGATTGTGAAGAATGAAAGAGTTGGTGGTGTTGTCACTAACTGGGCTTTGGTTTCAATGAACCATGACACTCAATCCTGCATGGACCCAAATGTTATGGAGTCTAAAGTTGTGGTTAGCTCTTGTGGCCATGATGGTCCTTTTGGAGCCACTGGTGTGAAGAGGCTCAAGAGTATTGGTTTGATTGATACCGTGCCTGGAATGAAGGCCCTCGACATGAACACTGCCGAGGATGCTATTGTTAGGCTCACTAGGGAGGTTGTTCCTGGAATGATAGTAACTGGCATGGAGGTTGCTGAGATTGATGGTGCTCCAAGAATGGTAAATTTTTCACCTTTTTCATTTTCAAATAGTTTTTTTTAGTAGGAATCAAACTCGGTACCATATGGTTTACACTTTACAACACTCACATACATTGCGCACTAATCATTTGCGCTAGACTTTGATCGTTTAATTTTCAAATAGTTAAATACCACTAAGAGACATTTTGATATGGCTAGTGTCATACTGATATGATGGGTCCAACCCCAAAGTGGGACTTAATAGGAATTCATAATCATACCTAATGAGACAACTCTCTTTATCAAAAAGTCGTGGTCCCAGTCTGCTAAATTTATGTTCAATTGTTCATGGAATCTTTCTTGTCCTTTATGCAATTCTTCTTTTCATTATTACTTTATTCATTTGGATAACCAACTGAGATTCATGTAATGCGCTAGCTTCAAGTTTTCTTTTTTATGTTTTTGTTTGTGTTTTAGAAGTTGAAATACCTTGTTTTCATATATAATTGGCCATTATTAACTGTTTTGGTGTTGAAATTGCAGGGTCCAACATTTGGAGCAATGATGATTTCAGGACAGAAGGCAGCTCATTTGGCCTTGAGAGCACTGGGACTTCCAAATGCTGTGGATCATGCAGGAAATATTCACCCTGAGCTTGTCCTAGCTGCTGCTGATTCTGCTGATATTGCAGAAGCTTAATTATTGTTACCATATTAACTATTTAGTTAATAGTATCGAAGTGCTAGTAACCAGAAATAAAACTTTGTCTTTGTTGTTTGTTAGTAGTGATTATGGGCAGGTTGATGTGACTCTGTATGAGCTTTTTTGTCATTAATATGAATGAATGTGTTTGCCAACTCCTTGCATTTCTTTCTCCTCCACTAATATTTATGATTGTTTTTTAATGAAAAGGGAATACTATTAAGGGGACAGAATTCCCCCAATCCTCCCATAAATGAAATGCTTAACAATACAAAGATGAAGTCAACTCTTCACGAGTCTCAGTTCAACCGACAAAAAGACCGAAATTGTTAGGCCAAATGCCGTGACTGGAGTTCAAACTTCAACTTTTCCATTTGTGTGTATGTGTGTTTCTAACGACTTTTGTCATATCGTCAATCAACAAAAAAAATGGAGTCAACTAAAACCAAAAGAAAAAAGGCGCAGCAAGCCCTCTCTATGTGCAAACAGTTAGGCTAAAATCCCGGATCTTTTGCCCCAAGAACACTACTTGTACTCAACATACATTAGAATCTTTTCACAAATCCGGTCTGCTTTCCAAACTGCGACTATGATAGCTATCAACATTTATCTTTAATTATCCAACTGGATATTTCTGCATCTTAGATAGGGTTTCCTACTATTTTCCTCTATACTAGCACTTGATCAAGGCCTTCACATTTGGTCTGTGATCGATTCCTTAGCCAAATATGAGAAAAACTAAGCATCAAAAGCAAATTAGCCATTCCCCTATCTAATTTCTTAGCAATGTTTCTATGATCTCCTACAGTTCCTGTGCTAACTAAAATCCCCCAAACACCGTTAGGATCGATAAGATTACAGTTACCCAAAACATAAATTAAGCCATCAACTCTAAATTGATGAAAGTTTCCCCTCTTTGTTCTCATTGAATTCACCAATCAGCAATCAAGGATCCGAAATATTCAAATTGAAATTAAAGATATATTGTCAAAAATTTGCACGGGTGGATGGAAATATGGAATAGAGTTAGCATAGAGACTTGTACATCACCATTTGTTAGTACTTAAAGAAATGCTGAAAGTGATAGCATTTTTGTGAATATCCTACACAGTCCACTTGCACATTTAAATTGTTGCCATCTTGCTTGAAAATCCATACTCCCCCTGAATGGCCTTGAACATCAACAACAACTACTTTACTGTAACCATGAGTTTCTCAAAAAATTCTTGTTTTCAAAAGGAGAATGATTTTCCATAATGATGAGAAAAGTGGGATGATTATTATTAGTCTTGTAATTATTAGCTCCGTGATATTCCAAGAGAGCGCACTAATACCATCGAAGGAAAATTTATAAAATGATCATATATCACACCAATCATACCCCTTAAAAACGGAATTTGCTATATAGTTCTCATAAAAAGATTACTACAGGGAAAATATTGATATTGCATGACAAAGGGAGGATTTGGCCATCCAATATTTTTGAGTAAACAGCCCTTTCTTGACTTGAAATCGGTAGCGTTTGCAATTTAAAATCTCAAATATATTGATTTCCTTAACTAGTGTTCCAGAATACCAGTTAACATTTTCTATTATATTAAATATCTAAATTATATAATGTCAGCTAAAATGCTCCTTTTTAGAGACACCACCTTCAATAAGAGTGGAATTAAATACTTGAACCATTATTGACATACCCTCAACCCCAAGTTCATTATTACTCTATTTTGTACAAAATAAGAGGCAGCTCATAACGAATAATTTAATTGATTGAATTGGTAATGTTTGATAAAATTAATAGTTGAACTTAGTATGCAATGACATAAAAATGATATATTTAAAGAATATTAAATTTTTTCAATTAAGATTACAAGGATAAAATTGAGATAAATGATTATAAGTTATAAACAATTTAAATTAGCTTATAAAAAACAATATAAGCTAGTAAAATTAAATTATAAGCTTGTGGCATGTTATCAAATAAGTTTTTTTTTTAATCAAATGAGCAAGACACAAACTATAAATTCAAAATGATATCTTACTAAAGAGACCTTATATAAAAATGAAACTTTTATTAGAGGTGGTGTCGGTCCTCTAAAAATAAATATTTCTTTTGTGTTAGCACTTTAGTTTCAGGAGAGAATGATTAATAACTCAGATTTAGGGGAGCTCCTTTATCATTTTTTTTTGAAACGATAAATATTATTGAGATCGAAACTCTTAGGAAGATGCAAAGAGATGGTGAAAAAAGATACGAAGATGGCGCATATCGATGTAATATCTAAAAAAACTCCACAAAACAAAACAAAACAGCCAGACTAAAGACACATCAGAAAATCAGAAAACAAAATAACATTCTTTTAAACAAAAAATAAATAAATGATTCCTTTTTGACAAAAAGTAATCAATTATGTAATATAAAATAATAAGTGAAATGATATAATACAAAAAAAAAACACTAAGAAATAGACCCGCATATTTACAACCCAAACTCCACCGTGGACCGGTTTGGACCGGGTCGACTCACCCGGCTCATTTCTACAGATCTTCCAAAACCTCTCAGATTCTGTTCTCCGTCTTTATTCACTTTCTCTTCCATTTCTTTAACCAAAACAAGTTCAATTCATCTTCACACCTCAACAAGCTTCATCTCTCAAAATACTGCTTTCTGTAAGAAAAATCTTTCCATTAAACTTCATGAATATATTAGAGTCATTATTTTTATTTGTTAAGAATGATTTTTCGTTGATAATGAATTCAAATTGATCCGTATAATGTTACTGTTATACAGATTCATTTTATTTTTTTTGCATTTCAAAATTTTTCCTGTTCATCTAAGACATAGAATAAGTAGGAGACTCTGGGTGTTTCTATTATTTACAGTTCAATTGTGCACATTATGTGTTTGATAAAATGCCACGACGGTTTTTACTTCAAAATGTGTCACATATCTATGCATTTTTTTGTTTTCTATCATTTTGAAATGTTGTGATAGTTTCAAAATTGAATGGGGTTTTTCTTAAGCTTGATATATGTTTTTAAAAGAGTTTTGTTACTTCTGCTGTTTGGTTTTATGCTCTATAAGGGATTGTTCCAACCCTAAAAGATAAAATAAATTAAGCGTAGCAGAGATGATGATGTTGAGTTGAATGTGTGGTGAGATTAGACGGGATAGGATTAGAAATGACAACATTAGAGACAGATAGAGTTGGGGTAGCACCTATAGTAGAAAAATGGTGGAAACTAGGCTTAGGTGGTTGGGCATGTAAAGAGAACACCTGAAGATTATGTAGTATAGAGAGTAGATCAATCACTAGAGGCGGAGGAAGATCTAGAGAAACTATAAGAAAAACTATTATGAAAGATCTAGAGATTAATTAGTTGGATAGAAATGTGGTATATGATAGAGCATTATGGTGTTGCTTGATCCATGTAGACGACCCCACTTAGTAGGATAAAACTTGGTTGTTGTTGTATTTATAGTATTACCAATTCTTATTTATTTGAAAACTTGATTGATAATTGATTCTCAACTTTGTGTGCTGCCAGACCCCAGTTCCGGTTTTTAACTAGGCGCGCCTCCAAATCATCCGATTCCAAGATGTTTGGCTCTGCCGGAATGTTTTCCAATATAGCTGTCTGCCTTCGGCAAAACTTATCAGTGAGTTTTCTCTTTTCATTATTATGGGTTTGTGACTGCGGTCCTTTTTCGTTTTAGAACATTATGCCTCAATTGCACTTTTATGACTTTGCTTAGTGTAGGGTTTTGTTTCTTTCTTAGCTTCAACTTAGGGATTAATGCATCTCGGCATGCTTTGCAATTAAAAATCATTATAGTTGCACTGTTTTGGTTTTGTACAGTTTCGCGGTGTGCAAGTGCGGAATATAAACATTGGAGGTGGTCTGGGAGGTGAGATTCCAGATAACAAGCGGCTTGAGTATGCTCTTCAGCATATTCATGGGATTGGCCGTGGAAAAGCTCATCACATTGTGTGTGAGCTTGGAGTTGAGAACAAATATGTGAAGGACCTAAGCAAAAGAGAACTATATTCTCTTCGTGAGTTGCTTTCCAAGTACTTGATTGGAAATGATTTGGTATTTTCATCTTCTTTACAATTTGATTTTGCACCTTCTCTGTTTTGTTCCATAATATAATGTATAATGTCTACCATTGTTTTGTTTTTTTTCCTCTTTATTTCAGAAAAAGTTAGTTCAGAGAGATGTGGGAAGGTTGGTGGGTATTCAATGCTACAGAGGGATTAGGCACGCTGATAGTTTACCTTGTCGGGGACAGCGAACTCATACAAATGCCCGCACTAGGAGGACTATGCGTACTTACGGAGGTTCAAGATAAATGCTGCTCAAGTAACAGATGAGTTGTGTTACTGCTCTGGTTTGAGCTTATCAAATAAGTTTTGTTAGGCACTTGATTGCATTAGCCAAATCTACACACATTGAACTTACCCTTTCATGCTTATTAGCTTAACATTGCTTTGCAAGAATGTCAGTTCTAGTATTTGTATTGATGTTGTCTTGCTGGATTTTGAATTTTGTAAGAATTGATTTATTCAATCAACCATTCAATGAGAGCTACATATATCACTTTACCGCGAGAATGAATAAATACCATGTTGAAGGCAAGAAATGCTGGTCAACATCAATTTCCTTGACACGGATGGTTATTCCCTTTTTGTTTACCCTTTTTGTCGTATCACATATTTTACAAAGTATGAACAGTGAGCAGAATAACTTCATGCACAACTTTTGTTATTTTAGATATACAAAAGAAAAATATTTTAAAGATAACATACAACAACAGTTGTTGCTCATCTAAGACTTGATGGTTGAATTCCTTTCTGAATTCTGTAAAACCCAACCCAAATTTTATGAGGAACTCCAATATTGTTTACCCCTAACAGAGGGCACCATGCAGGAAGTAACACATCTCTTGATCAACGAAAAAGAAAATGTCATATGCTATATTCGAGGCTAGGGTTTCTTGGTTTGCAATGATTTCAATTTCCTCGTATAATGAGTTGATAACAAAAGAAAATTATATCGGAATAAGATAAGTAAAAAGGAGAAAGAGATACTGAAACCAAAGAACTAAGAAGCAACATGATTGCATGTGAAGGTGTGATAAGCATTGGTATAGCCACTAGAGTGTCATGTACTGTATATTGAATAAGCCTTCAATTAATCTCTCTTCTATCTAGTCTCTAAAGTATATAAAAATGATAAGTAACATCTAAAGTATGTGAAATCCTTTTTGTTAGTCTCTACAATCAAGTGAGAGACTACATTGGCAATTTTTCGTTTATGTTAGGGACTAAGGAAGGAGTAAGGACATAATTGTGTATACTTTAAGGACTGCCGACTAAACAGGAGATAAATTGATACTTTAAGGACTAAATTAGAAAGAAAGTGATATTTTAAAGACTAAATTGAGAGTTTATTTGCCACATATCTTGTTTACATATATATGACACAATCAACATACATTTCTTTGGTAACTAGAAATAGAGGTTCGCGTAGCGAGTTCAATCTCATTCGTTGAATCTGGGTTACAACTCAACCCAACAATTGAGATTTGACTGAACCTACTGCAGAGGGCTTGGATTCAAAATAAACAGGAATGCATTGTTCATGCATGACAAACTGGAAAAATACGACTCATGTTCTGCAACATGATCACATTAATGTTGCACCTTTTTCATATATTTCTTGTGAAGTTTCAATGCTGCCATACAAGCTTTTTTGGCATCTAGATTTCCATTTGTGTCATTCAATATCTGAAAAGTATTAAATCAACGGCCAAAGTCAATCCATATATGAACAAAGAAAACTATATTTTGTTTAGTAAAAAAGAAACAAAGCTGAACTTTTTTTGGGACAACAAACCTTAACGACATCATCTAGGCCTCGTGCTTGCTGGAGTAGTGTTGCACTTTTTTCTTTCAACACACTAGCAACAAGGAAAATAGATATGGGAAGAGGAGGTTCTTCTGTATTCTTTGCTCCATTTCTCATATTTTCTCTCTCAAATTTTCCATAATGACGTATTGACTTTAATCTTGCTTTAGATTCCTCAGCAGTTTCTTCAGAATCTTCATACATCCAAAACATGTTGGGATCATATTCTAGAGCCCACATCATCTGTTAAATACTTCAAGTAATTAGTTATTACAATCACTATAAGTTATTTCCAATGAGGAAAACTTGATATATGAAGGAAGTTAAAAACATGATTTCAACCAACTGTGTCTAATTTATGCAAACTCTTGTTAAAAATTGGCATGATTAGCAATGAAGAAAATGTGCTATGGCATAATAAAAATTGGACAATGTATACATACTGAGGACACATTTTCTACTATGTGATTCAATGTTCATCTGCTTGTGAAATGAGATAGAATACAATTAGTAGAAAAGAATCTAAGCTAACCTCCCAAAGGTACAATGAATCACAGAAGGAGAATTCTCGACGAAATAGAACCATTAACATCCGAAAAGCGAACAGATAGTCACCTCCACCAATATGCTCTGTGCACCAACATTAAAAGACAGTTCATAGTTACTTTCCATTTTTAAGAACATGAAGTTATGAATTTTTTTGCTACAGAATATAAAAAGGGCATGTAACAAAATATATGGAGGAAAATATTGAACCTTTAAATGTCAAAACAATATGATATAACATTGAAGAACAAATTCAAGGAAATACCTATATGTTGATGAAGTTTTGGATCAATTACTTGAGTAATTGAAGCCAAATTGTTTAGTTGAGTCTCTACCCCCACACTGTTATTGGTGCATCTGAAATTCCCTCGCTTTAAAAATTACAATAAAGATCATAAGAAACAAAGACATAGTTAAATTTAGTAAAAACTGTAGATACAAATAATAACATTTAAACACATCTTGCATTTTGTGCCACCAAAATATTGGATTGGGTAAAAAACAATGAAACAATAACCAAACATGAGAATTTCTTGCTTTTCAAGAAATCATTTCAGACAGACCATGATTAAGACCATACTAATAATGAAATAAATCATATAGAGTAGAACTTACTAATCTACGCATCAGACGCTCGAAACACCAGAAAGAATCAGCTTCATCATCGAGCAGTATTATCATAGGAGAGCATAGGTCACTCATTCCTGCAAATTGTAAAATGATAACCAGAAATTTACATTAGTTTCAAATTCTGGTTACATTTAGTTTCTCATAAGATTACAAGTGGATCATAATTAAAATTAATCTATGAATAAGTCAAGGTTTTAAATTGCGGTATGCAACTGCAGTATATCAGGGTTTAAAAGATATCAACAACCACAATTATCATTACATCTACATACATTTTCTGCTATTTTAAGTCAATGACCAAGTATTAGTCAATGTCGAAAAGAGGCAACAAAAAAAAATTACATTCAAATGAATCACATATCTAATGACTAACCTTGACCATAGCCAACATCATTATCTATCCTAGCATAAACAGCAAGAATATCCCATAATTTTGACAAATTCTCTTTCTTCTCATAAAAAACCAGTGTCCTATCGGTACGAATCACGTCAAGACCTGAAATGTGTTTATATAAGAAAAAGAAAGTAAGATAATTCACCATGTGAGTTATTTTATGATGATAGAATTTTACATTTCTTCATTTGAAAAACATCCAATAGTATACATATTATAGTGCATTGAGAACCTAAAAATATTTCACAAACCTATTTGATGTAGAGTTAACATCCATTGAATTACTTTTTTGTCTGTCACCTTCTTTGCTGTATTATTAGGGCTTGGAGCACCTACTTCTTGAGGAGGTACAATCACTCCATTTTCTGGATTATTTTCTAACAAAACCAATGGATCTTGAACCGGTACACCATCGTCGGTAACTACAGGTGCAGTGATAAATCTACCACTTCCTACAAGAGGAAACAGTTGGCGACATTCTTCCTTCCATTCAGCATATTGCGTCCTGAAAATATAGAAAGAAGTTATACAACAAACTAATCAACGATTGATTAGATTTATAATGTAAAACACAACAATCTTAAGGTGCAGAGTAGAATGTGACAGTAATTAGGAGCTTATAGAAGGAAAAATGATTACCTTCGGCGCTGCCTTATCTCTTCTCTTTCCTCGAATGTACTCGTGGGTTCATAGCAACCGAGTAGAAATTCCCAAACTTCTCCTCTAATTGATGGATGGATTCCCTGGTTTGGAAATTTCGGTAATGTAAGACAAATTATTAGTAGAATTTCATGATACAAACTAAGCTATCTTTTATCACAGGATAACTTTATTACACCAACTTTTATTCACAAGATAAAGTTTCTTTATGAACCTAATTAACATGTAAATGAAGTATGAGAGAAGGAGCAAACTTTATATCTTGAAACATATTAAAGCAAGAGTTTATGATTGAAAATGCAATTACCCCACGATGGATTCGGCTTAGAGTCCTGCCTATATCCAAATACCCTTCCGGAGAAAATGCAGCACGCCACCTTCTTTCACTTAGAGTTTTACCAGCCTGCAGAACAACAAAAACTAGTTCAAATTTAACGAACATTATATATTAATGTTACAAAGACCTCAAATCTAAAGGAACATCAAATTTTTCAGCTAAATGCATACAATTTCTGCATTAAGGTACAGAAACTTATTAGTGTATGTGATATGGTTTTTACTTTTGCATAAGATATAACTATGACAAGAATTATATTTATCAAGTTCTATCACAAACTTGTATGGTTGTGTTTATATATTGTAACTTCTAATAGTGGATTCTTGTATGCATAAATTGGCTTCAGTGATCAAATGTAAAACTCAATGGCATTCATTAATCAATTCAAAACTCATTTCAAGCCAAAGATATATAGCACAACATAGATATTTCCAAGCCAAAGATATATATCACAACATAGATATCTTTGGCTTACATAAAAAATATATATTTTCTTCAATCCAATATATACATGCAAACATATTACTATACTTGCATGTAAGTATATTTTATCAATAGAAAACCGTCCACCAAACACGTTATCAAACTATATCTTATCAAATGTGAAACTCTTAACATATATATGATGCATATGATTTAAAACATACCTTGATCCTAAATCTAGACTTGGGAACATCGGTGCATTCAGGGCGGGTTTCATAGAAAGAATCAGCAGGTACTCCAGGATCTCTCCACATCCCAAAAAATCTAAAGAATTCTCAGAAAAAATCTATATGCAAAATTAGAGGCAATGATTCTTCTCTAAATATCTTCAACAGCCAGCACCTAGAAGCTGGATCCCTTTGAAATGATCAACCAAACTCAGGAAAAAAAATTCCTTAAAGTTTTTGATGAAGAATTCAAAGGGGATCCAACCAAGGTCAATAGGGTAGGCTAAGCTTCAAAGCCTAACAAAACAAGATAAACAAAAACCACAAAAAAAATAGTTTATTATTTTGTTTTTTATTAGTGTTTTTGTATTTTATAATTTTTTTAAAAATTGATGGTTTTTGTGGATTAACAATGGTGATTGTGTTAGGGAAATGGAAGTCCTCATACCCTGTCAAAAATGACTCACAACCTCACGAACACAAACACTTGCCGTTTAATGCGTAAACTTGCACAATCTATATTTTTTCTCTCTCACCTTTTTTAAATTTTCTGTTTTTTGCTTTGTGTATTTTTGCATGCATGTTGACTTATCATAAGAGTCTTTTTCGTTTACTTTTTTAAGGAAATGGTCTTTGTTTTTGCAAATTAGGAGTGGATAACAATGAAGATATAATTGGCCTAATTTTTTGGCTGAATGGAATGGATTGAAATTTGAGTGATTAAAAATAGAAAAATATTAACGAAGCAGCTTGGTACAGAACAAAGACCTAGTATATGTCAAACCTTTGGAAGAGATATACTTGATTGGTCACATCTAGAGTGGATGTGTCTCATATGGTACAATATATCAATCTTTAATAATAATAGTTTAAAATTGTTCCCCTCAAAAAAAAAAAAAAAAAAAAGTTTAAAATTATTGATACAATTGATGTCGCTCATTGTAAGTCGAAGTTTATAGTATTATTCGTTCTTGCGATTGAAAAAATTATCTAATATCTAATTAGAGTCGGTTCGACAAAAAATAAGAAAAGTATTTAGTGCTTCAAAATTTCAATGATTTGTTTTCCCTTATTTTTATTAAATCAACATTATACATTACACGAGGATGAAACACTTAGTCACCTAAAAATATTCTTTTAAATATAATATTGCTTTTAAATTAACTAGATGAGTTTGAATGGTAATAGTTATCAATTCATTTGTATGGTAGAATGTTTATAAATAAGTTGTTGGTGCCTATGATTTTACCTAATTTTCGTTTCTAATACATCATCTATAGTGAAAAAAATGAAATCTTGGAAGAACCAAGAACAAATATATTTGCAGTCATTTTGCATGTGGGATGATGTTTGTATTTTTTTATAACAAAAACTTAAAGAAGTGTTAGTTTTGCTAACATTTACCACTAAACAAATTTATAGATTTGAGTCTTTAATACGTTAATATACTTAAAACTTGATAAAAATAAATAAGTATATGATATGATTTTAACACTTTATATGAAGAAAAAAACTAATTTAGTTATAAATATGTCGATCTAGCAAGTTTAAAATGTTTTTTAGATAATTTTTTTAGTTAAATTAGTTAAGAAAATGCTTGAAACTCGTATCCTCTTGAATCATTTAGCCTATTTTCAATCTCAATTTCTGTAGTTTTTTTTTTCTTTTCCATTTTAAGGCGATGAGTTGTTTTCTATTCTATTGATTTTAAGAGATGAGTTGTTTTCTATTCTATTGATTCTCTGCAACAACATTGTTCGAATTTTCGATGGAGTCTTAAACATTGAGTTAGATTAACATATTTGGGCTAAAGAAAGTCTGAACACCAAAACTTCACTCAAAATTCTAAAGCATTAGGTATAAAGATTTTCTCACTTATATGTTGCTCAACGTCTACTCTTATTTGAATGTTATAACTCACATCTAACACATCAATATTCTTTTTCTCAAGTGTGAGACTCTCCGAGTTTTTTATCCAACACTAAGAGTCACTCCCACTCCCCCACCAAGTCGATTTGGACTCTAATACCATTGTTAAGGAGAGACGATTATCATTTATAGACTTATGAAGCATCCAAAACATGCAAAGCCTTTTTTTTTTTGGTACAAAACATGCAAAACCTTTTAATTATTGATGGAATTTTTTTTAGTAACAACCAATATTTGTCTAAAACAAATGCAGACACGTAATTAATCAACATTGCCGCCACTTACAAAAAAAAAAATGCTTCACATTAACAGAGTGTATGGAATTAAATAGCCCCATATCACAAGATATGAATATTCTTGATGACATGAAGGAAAGTACAAACCCACATACCAAGCTACAAAAATATTCAAAAAGAGCTCATACTCTAGACAATGAAAGTGAACTTATACTTTGCACAAGAATCAAAGTAAACCAAACCAGAAGGGAGAATAATAAAAAGTTGTAATAGCTTCCTTTCCACGGTTTGCAAAATTTCCATACAAATACTCCAATGATGCCTCAATTCTTTCCATCACTCTAGCTTTAACATTTTCAGCATTTTTCTCAATTGATTTGTAATCCTAATATTTCAATGGCTACCTTCATTTTAAGGTCTAATAAAATAGTCCATGCCTTGAGCTGGTTTTGTCTCATGCTAATGATTCATAAGAGTGCTGCATATGATTTCATAGTTGGTGGCCAAAAGGGTTGGAGTGTTCCAAGTGATTCCAACAATCCTTTTAATCAATGGGCAGAAAAGAGCCGTTTTCAAGTTGGAGACTCCCTAGGTAAGTTCTTCTTTAATCTACTCCTATTTATTCAAATTTTTTAGTGTTTTCAATTATATCTAAAGAGTGAAAACATAATTTTTGTACATGCTTACTGCAGTGTTCAACTACCAATCTGGCAAAGACTCTGTGCTTTATGTAAAGAGTGAAGACTATGCAAGTTGCAACACTGGTTCACCTATTACAAAATTCTCTGATGGTCACACAGTCTTCAAACTCAACCAATCAGGGCCTCATTTCTTCATCAGTGGAAACAAAGATAACTGTCTCAAAAATGAGAAAGTAACAGTGATTGTTCTGTCTGACAGAAGCAACAACAACAATTCATCAAACACCAACCAAACAAGCAATGCTACTCCACCATCACCTCAATCATCATCACCTCCTTCACCAGCACCTTCTAACCAAGAGGGTCAATCTCCACCTCCAGACACGAACCAAACACCACCTCCTACTGCTACTAGTGATCATGATCATCCTCCTCGTAATGGCGCTGCTTCAAACTTTGTCAGTCTAGCTGGCTCTGTTGGAACTTTCATGGCTTCAGCTCTAATTTTATCCAAGTATCTATGAGTGCTTGAGTGTTGTTTATGTATTTGTTTGTTTTTTCTATTCTTTATTTCCTATCTTTTGAGTTCTGTATGAACTGAGTCTTTGGTTCAAAGTTGGGATGCTGTTTGATATTTGTTTGTGAAGATTGAAATAAGTTGGCAATAATTTATGTACTCTTTTGTGTGCTTCTTGATCAATAATGTAAAAATGTTACATGTGAAAATGAAATGAATTAAACCCATTTTTTTTACGGAAAATGTCTTACTTTCCATTTGATTTATGACTTTCTCTGCCATCCCTCAATCCCAGTGGGGGAAAACAACCATGGGTGGATGTTATATATATAAAGGAGGCAGGCGAAGGGGCGAGAAGTAGAGGGATGGCGGGGGGAACGGGAAGAAAGGGTGGAAATGGGAGAGGAAGAGGGGAGATTATAGAGAAGTGTATTGACCAAAATAACAATGCTCTTATATTCATTCTAGATTGACTATAATATTCAATGGAGCGATGGAAAATATGGACTTGACGTACGGATTTTTGCCAATATACCTTATCAGTTCAGTGCATTATGCACCTTGAAACCCTTATCCTTGTAAACTGTGATTATCATTTTACTGAAGTATCAACTAGAAAAGTACATTTGTATGATTTAGAACATATCTATATAAATCAAAGTACTACATAACTCCCAAGGAAACTGGTTATAACAAAATTAGAAGCATTGTGCTATACAAAATTTTCGCCTATCTATCAAAAATTCTTGCCAATCTCAATTTTTTTCATTGCCTTAATGGTGTTATGCAGAATCGAGTCAAGGATTCCAGCTACCTGAAATCACAAAAAAAAAAAAAAAAAAAAAAAAAAAAAAAAAAAAAAGACTTGTTAACAATAGTATAATCAACAAAAAAAAGATAAAACTAAAGTATCTAGAATCAATAATAGAAAATACTAACCGTGAAAACACCCCCAATGATAGCACAGACATTTGTAATAAAATGTGAAAAAGACTTCTGGTTTTCTGTTATTAAGACCTGATAACAAAACATACATTGTAAATCTAAAATAAATTTACTAAACACACTGTCCGTATATATATTTGAACCATGACTTCCATGTTCTGACCTGCATAGGGGAGAGCTCAAGATGGAACCTTGCAACAGGAATGTTCACGCTGTGTGCCACACTGCTGTGTGCTGTGTACTCGTACTCTTCGATTAATTTATAACCTTTTCTGGTTATTACCTCTGTTTTAACTACCTGAATATAATGCTCTATCTGCAGACACATATTAGATTGTTGTATTATAACATGGTCACAATAAATCTCAAATATCAACATCCACACAGATAAAAATAAACATGATTGGGATCATCTAATGAGAACAGAATATATCAATGAGAAGTTGTGTTGTGTTATCTCAGTGGAGATAACATAGTAACAGTAATGAAAAACAAATGAGTGAAGAACTAAGTTTGATTGTCTCCACTGCATATTGATTTCTTTCAGTAGGTTGTCTCCTTGGTGGGTGCTTCAGAAAGACATTAGGGGAGCATACAGATAATAATGACCAAAAAATTGGACATTTATAGAGTGATATTAGCAGATACACTTCAAGAAAATACTCCCTCTGGACTTAAATGTACATGTACTTGGTGCACATTTGAACAAAATACATGTGCTTTTTTGCTTATATTTAAGTCTGGAGTAGGAGATATGTCTAAGTCAACGCGTTTAAAATTCTAACGTGGACATTTAAATGTTCATCCCATGTTTATGCTTAGCGAAGTGAAAGAGTGAAGCAGTTGAGGAACTTGACAACATAGGGAAACTTTAATAAGCAGAGAACAAGTTAGTGTGAAAATCTATAAGCATTCCACATTGTAATTTGTACCAAAATGAGTTTCCAGATGAGATAGATAGTTTTTTGGGTGATTGACAGAGTTAAAGAGAAGGACCATTAAGGCCCAACCGAGTTTATGATGGTTTGAGTGGTACACGGTAAGGCATTATAGAATGAAAGAAAGGAGAGAAAAAAATAGAACAAAAACTTCATCAGGCTCTGGACATCTATGCAATCCAACATTCTATAGCAACCATACAAATTCCAATAGTGAAGTTTGCACTGAGTTATAAGATTTTTTGATATAAAATATTAAACTTACAGTAACATTCCCTTCCAAATCACGAGTGTTGATAAATGACCGTCCATTCAGCCTGTCATGGTTAATACCTAAGTATGGTATCCAATGCTTCACATCAATCATGGCTCTAGGTGTCACTTTTTTTCCAAAAGATAGATGGTTGATGACATGTGACATGTTCATTTGAGAAGCATCAAATGAATGTGCATCTGATCTAGCTGAGACAACCAAGCTTCCTGGAACCTGCAATGTCCTAAACATTTTATATTTCTTTCAACATATTATATTGAAAATCCAGGAGGAAAACACTAGAAATGTTACTTCCCCTGTTCTTTTTCAGTGAATTGGGTTTTTTTTTTTTTAAAAAGCCAGTGATTTTAATATTAACAGATGACGTGTCTATTTTTTAAATGGAACAGCTGAAGTCTATTAGAAGCAAACATCAAAACAAAAACAAAAACAAAAAAAGTAGTAATTATATCAGTTACTTCCAGCGAAATATAAGACCACTTAATTCAAGTCACATCAGAAAACTAAAAAACAGAAGAGTTTTTCTAAAACATAAGGTTGAAGGATAAACTTTAACCGAGTTTACCTTTTTCACACGCACATATCCCTCAACTCTACATCCACCGGTTGACGGTGCTGGTCTTTTTGTTCCATTGGATTTATCCTCCAAAGCTAGATGTTGAGATCCTGTTGGGAGAGATGCCACTAAAGTCTCCATGGTCTGCAAACGGAGAAGTCAGGTTAAATTACATGGGAAAGCATTAACCAGTCTACTGTAAAGTTAAATTTGATTCAAATTATTTTAACTCAAAATTAAATATTGTGAACCTTGACTAGGCTTTCTGTATCACGGTCTCCATAATAGGACTCATGTTCATGATGTCCATGGTCGCTTCTGAAATAGGAAAAGCATTCAAAAAACTAGCTTTATTCACCGAATGCAAAAAATCAGAAATCCAGCCACCTCCAACATGGCGCAGAATTCAGGACGTACGCACACACTCACATGAAATATCAAACAAATATGATTGAATAGGAATTGAAAAACCTCTATATACATAGGAGAGAACCAGTCATTATAAAAGAATCGACATTGTCTACTAGTAATTGATTCATTCAGAAGCTCAAAGTGGTAATTGAGAAGTTCAAAGCAGTGAATCCTGATAATTTCACCAACTTAGCTTTACTTACCAGTACACTAGTCATCGATACTAATTCTCTATATTCAGCTGATCTACTGGGAACACAGCAGCGCCATGATTCAGAAATGGTTTCCACAAAATGCTATAGGAATACACCAGTTTTATATTCTTTTTCAGTCAATAGCGGAAAAACAAATCTATATTTAATCAAACTCATTTTTATCTGCTTGTATCCAATTTCACAAAATGATTGTGACACTTGCATCATATGCCAGTGAAGAATTGTCATTACCTTTCACACATAATTCAATCAATCACTTTCATTCTCACACCCACATCTATTTACAATATCATGTAGAATAAATAGAATAAAATTATAATATTACTCCCTCCGTCCATAATCTTTGGTCCTTTTAGTTTTTTATTTTCTCAAAAAACTTTGGTTCTTTTAGAAAACCAATATATAATTAATGATGTTTTTCCTTTAGTACCCTTACAAAAACCAAAAGCATGCATTAAATAAATTTTACTTTCATTAAATGAATTAAGGGTAAAAGGATCTAAACTTATCTAACCCGTTTCTTAATATGTATCCAAATTTTAAAGGACCAAAGATTAGGGACGGAGGGAATGTTAATATAATTTACTGATTTAAATCCTTATAATAAACTACACAGCTTTGATTGATTGATTCTAACACTCCCCTTCTGCTTGCTACAATCGAAAGATGTACTATAGAGAAAATATAAACAACAGGGCTGTAGCCTTGGCCAAAAGTGCTGCTGGAGGTCACTATAGCAAAGACGTCTAGACTCACCAGAGGTTATGAAGCTAGCTATGGTGGTTATTGGAAAAAAAATTCCATTGAAGAAGACAGGGCTGGTTGAATCACACCTGGATGCAGAGAGAAACGCATCGACGAGAAAGAGAAACACTAGATGAAGCACGGTGAATGCATGCAGCAGGACGGAAACGTCAACTGCCTGAGAAGAGCAAATAAGAGGTCCCAATATAATCAAACGAGGATTTTCATGTTCAGTTTACTATTCCTTCAGGAATTTTCGCCAGAAATTGATATTTCCATAGCAATTGAAATAAAACAATACAAGATATTTCTTTCCAATCTGAGCATGTTGTGTTCAACTCCAAGGTTTCGTATATCGGGAGATCGAGATTCTGCTCCTGATGGTGGGGTTCTCGTTGAAAATCCTCTGGAGATGTTTCAGTATTGGCCAGTAACAGCCAAAATGGTTGTGGCGATGACAGTGACTGGAAGAGACAAAACAGAAGACAAGTTTTTATAGGAGGCTCACGGAAGCGAGTTGCAGAAGCACTGAACAATATAAAATCTTTCCGGAAGACTTCTCTCGTGGGAGCTCGCTGCCGGCAGCGGCTTCAATGAACCCCAATTGTCACATAGCTCTGATACTATGTTAAGTTCGTGATTTTTGTGTCTAAATCAGACAACACTCACCTCTATTTATAATTGATCCAGCTCCTCTAAAGTGAACTCACTTTAGAGTGTAAAGTGAATAATATCAGCAGTTAATTAATAAATCAAGGTAGATATTGTAGGTACATCCTAACAAATCATGAGTTTATTTAAATAACAACCCTTGATTTGCTCACTTTACACTTTGGAGGATCCAAATCCATTTATGGATATGGCTCCTCTAAAGTGATTTACATATTTAATTATGTCAATAGCATTTAGAATAAATACAATAAATGCTAGTTGATATAATTTACTAATTCAAATCGTAAATTATGATTCTAATCCTTATAATTAAATATATAAATTTGATTCTGATTCTAACAAGATTTCAATTTTGGCCTCTAACCCTACACACATTCTAGATATGAGTTTTAAGTTCATTCTCATATTTTGTGAAAGGCAAAAAACCTATGGCATTACACATGTGGCAAATGTAATATAATCAAATAACTGAATACGTATATAAATATCCAAAAAGGGATAAGCAGATGAGTACTTATTTATTAAGATTTTTACACAGGACTGAATATGTATATAAATATCCAAAAAGGGATAAGCAGATGAGTACATATTTATTAAGATTTTTACACAAGGATAACTTCAATGATATTAATGCAGTATAAATTGTATAGTAACAATAAACTAATAGACATGCATAATATAAACACTTACACATGATTGTTGATTCAAATATTCAATGTAAATGGGAAATTTGTATCAAATACGGACAAATAAAAATGATTTTACTTGCAGAAATTATTACCTGACATCACTTCCTTTCCGAAAGATGCGAATAGACGGATACCCTTGTATGTGATGCCTGGACATTGAAAATGAGACAATGGCAAAAGAATCATAGATGGAAAATAGCAAGAGTGTGTGGGAATGCAACAAACCAAGACAAAGAAAATAACAAAATTATAATAACGAAAGTTCCATGTTCAATTTAGCAAGAACAGAAGAAAGTGTCTGATATTTGTTTTCTTTTCCAAACTATGCTAAAAATCTCTACAAAACCTATAACATGAAATCTTTTAGAACATTTCAGATTCTTAACATGATTATAAAATCCTTTACGTATTTCTTGTCTGGAAGGACAAGACATGGCACACAAACAGAAACTAAACCTTGAATCTAAAGGAATCAACAACATGCAAATTCTAGTAGATCCAATTAACGGTATAAAAACCACAGATTTATTCTCAATTGTCCCAATTGATGGATTTCTTTTGAAAGACATTATATTTGAGCGAAGAGAAATGCTAGCAACACATTCTTTAATACACTCCAATAACAAACTCCTTATTTTTACTCATGTTTTCATCTTCTTTATATAAGTATCCCTACAATGTTACTAGCATATATATGCACTTTGACAGTTCATATAGTAATACCTAATGAGCGACGAGCAAGACAAATTGATGAAAAAGATTCAAATTATTATAAGGGTCAAATTGACATATCCACTTCTTAATAGATGATATGACACATCATTCTGCTGCACTGGCCAAATATGGAAAAACCAGAATGGGACCCACTCACATATTCCTTTTGAGTTCTGTCCAACATTTCCTCTTCAAAAGACTGTTATCCCCCTTTTTTACACTCCACAACTTTATTCTCCCTTCTTTTTCTACTTAGATAACCAAGTCTATCTCACCCTTTTCTTTCTCCATTCCAAGTTCGTCGGTATCTAAGCACTTCTTTTCAAGGTTTAGCTTTGCAACATTGTATTTGTCTCTATGTGTGATTCCGATAAGTAGAAAACTATGTAAACCACAAGTAAGAAAAACAGTAAATAAAACAGCAACAGTACCTCCTGCATAAATCACCTTCTTGAGTGCAATCTACCTTTGCCAAAAGAATACGCCCATCCATTTCTGGATCATATCTAAATAAAATGTAATGATACGCGTATGGGACATTGAATTAGCAGAGAGAGGGTAGACATTCTACAATAAATTTTCAAGAAGTCTGAGAAACAATGACTTAATAATAAAGTACCTCTCTCTCATTATTTTAGCCGCCTTCTCCCATGAAGGTTTCTGAAACAAAAGAGTAGATGATAAATCCATGTAACAAGTACAGAAATATATCAATCACACCATCATTCATTGAAGAAAATAAATTTTACATAATTAATTTATTGTATGAAAGCAGCTTCTTCAAAAAAAAATTGTATGAAAGCAACTGCCAATAATCTTATGTGGACCAATTATATGCAGCTATTAGCACTCTTTGCATGACATATCAATACATCATTTAATCTTCTGCATCACAACTTTACATTAGTCACTAGTGAAATGTATCTGATGGTGAGGAGGCACTAAACAATTGAATTAGACTTTGACACCGCTACAAGGCTTGTAACTAAAACGAGATATATCTTTTGAGGAAGAATAAGACATCAATGAAAAGGAAACAGAAGCCAATGTAGGTAACAAATACATCAGGTAGAACCCTTATTTCCTGAAGTAAAGAAAAGATAAAAAAAAAAAGGATAAAATAATTACCAAACGTTGGCACCAGGAACACCAAGGTGCATAAAAATTTACAACTGTGATTGGAAACCTGCAAAAAGATCATTAAAAATGGTGTAAAAGGTGCATAACAACCGTGTGTTTCAAGTGGAAAAAATCTATAAAATGAGCTATTGCATAACTAAAAAATCAAATGAATCAATATCAATCTTGGTCCACTTACAGCTGAACATATTTATCAAAGTGCTGTGATGTGAGTGGCAAAGAACCTTCAACAAAGTCTGTGTCTACTTCATCGTCATGCTTAACAGCATTTGCAATCGTTCCCGAATGAAACTCGGAGCCAGTGGGCCTTAACTTTGAATCAATAGAAAACTTACGAACCGTTTTTGTTATATTGAGCCTGTTCTGTAAGTAAGAGGTAAAAAAATGAGGGACTAATACCAAAACGTCAGGGAACAAGAGATAAAATAGAATATAAAAAGTTAGTATAAAATGAATAAGAAAACAAAGTAATAAAGTAGAAACTTACTGTTCCCAGCACGTCACTCACATCAACCGATGCAAATTCGCATGAGAGTGCAGGAAAACTGCAAGATAAGTTGACACTATCAGCCAGAAAAAAGAAATAGAGGAATATAAAGTTTATAAAGAACTTCAATATAAAATCAACATGCTGATAATATTACTAGGATTAGCTACAAGTTCTGAATAAGTTGGGAGTGAGATGGAACTTTTAGAAAAACAAATGAAGGGTAATAGATGAAGGCATAGCCTTGGCAATGTTTGGAACTTTTAGAAAAACAGATGAAGTGTAATAGATGAAGGCACAGCCTTGGCAATGTTTGGACTTCATGTCAATTTCAAAAACCATCACTACACGTCAAGTATCAAAATTAACCCCCAGCCTTTTAATGATTATATTGTTAGCTTACATCCCCACCCCACTCCCAATTTCAACAACGATCCGATCAAAAAATGATCATGTGTCAACAAAAGGCCTAGCCATACTCAGTTTGAAAACGAGCGTGAAAGGTGTGAAAACTCTTAACCTCTCTTCCTCCTACAAGAGTATTTCAAGCATCTAAAATGCCAAACTACAAAGCATGTTGTTTAATGAATTCAATTAACCAATACTGTAACAAATAACTCATTGATCTTCTAACAAGCTAGTCTTTACAAATCCTTATTGAACATTTCTGTATTCTTGAAAACAATAGCATCAATTTGTAAATACAAGTGACAGAAGCTTGCATTTTCTGTTGAAAGTCAAAACTCGGAAAACCATAAACCCCGCCAATAACTTGCATATATTACTAATTAATACTAATAGTTAACACGCGAACTTTAACGGCCTTCCAGAAACAACATATTTAAACAAATACCTATTTCCATTATTACCTGAAATTGAAATCGATGCGCAAAAAGTCACCATCAGAACTTTTGTCAACAATCACCGATGTAGAGGTGGTAACAGCAAAATAATTACTAAGTTCCTGAAACCACGATTGCAAGACAAATATCAAAATGAAAGTTAAAAACCAAGGCAGTAAAATATCGAATAGTATTATGTTCGATTCGATAATCTAATCTAACTATTATAAAGCAACTAACCATTCCAAACAAAAACATCATGGCGAGAGCCGCCAGAATGGATAATCCTGCTCCCGACAACGACGCCTCGGTCAAATCTCTTGGGATTTTTCTGTTGACAAAAGTCAACAACAACAACATTTACATTTCAATAGTATTATAAAAGGTAAAATAAAAAAGAGGAACATATACATGCATTCTAAATTATTCAATATTCATAAAATTCACATCCCCTATGGTTATGTCGGTGTAATAAAAAATTCACAAAATTATTGATAAAATTTCCAAGAAAATAATTTGAAATGTTGAAATTAAGCATAATAGTTGAGTCGAATTTTCACATTATGCTTCAATTCTTTCAATTATGCTTATTATAACACCAAATATTATGTTGTTAATTTCTTAAGCTGTGCATTTTCGATTCGAATCTCTTTCAAAAGAAAAAACGATAGAATTCAAGCATGATCAAAGCATAAAACAACTAGAAACAAAATTCAAAAGTAATTGAGGCTCAAATGTGCGAGTTCGGAAGGTAAATAGAAAGAGATGAAACGAAAATGATGAAAATGAAAATTGTTGTAACCTGTAAAAATCAACGGATTTGAGTTTGCTAGCAGAAAGCATGGTGGCGAAGAAGAAAGTAACGGAGATTGATTGAAATTGAGATTGTAGATCCAACGCAAGTAGCTACCTCTTCTTCCTTCAGAAGTAGCTTATTACTGTTTCCGTTTCTTCTCTCCCTCTCTCTCTCTCTCTCTCTCTCACGAAAATGTTCTGATTATTCTCTCTCTTTTTTTTTTTTGAGGTAAATAGAATATTTCAAAAATAAAAAATAAAAACTACTCCTTAAAAAATATTTATTACAGCTAAATATTATTTTTCTTATCTATAAAATAAATTGTTTTTGTATAACTAGATTTGGTAACGTGACCGGTGACTCTTTGTTTAAAAAAGAATTCCAATTTGATCTGCAAAAGCATCAATTAGGGAGCATGTTTAAGTCTCGTTGTTGGCAAAAAGATCATGAAATCTGCCATAAATTGTTGAATAACTTAAAAATTGACTCAAAAATTACTTTCAGACCGACCAAACAGCTTAAGTCGTAAAATATATTGGAGCTGTTTGTTAAAGAGAAAAACTCTTGTTACTTTTTTTATAATTTAAAGGCTATGATTATGGTGGTTTATAGTAGGAAAAAAAAAATACTGTCCAATCAAAAATAAATGATTTATGTCAAAAATAAATATTGTTTTTAGCATCCCTTTAAATTTGAATAAAATAAAGAATCTTTTTGAATTTGTAATTCTTGCATGATCTCAGCCATAACAACGATTTTGCATGACCTCAAATTACTCGGTATGTAATTACTATGCTCTAATCATCATCATGTTAACAAATTTTTACCATATTGATGTATGTAAATATATTTTGAAAATGCTTTCCATAAAGAAAATGAAAATAATATATTATGATATGTCATTTTTAATTTATACTTAATTTGAAAGAGAAAAATAATCTATATTCTTCAAAATTCCCTCCAAAATATAATATATTGAGGTTTATTATGGTTTGTTTTCAAACGGCGTCGGTAATTCTCGTTGTCGATGGCGTTTGTTTCGTGGATCTTGATTTGCTTCGTGGTTTTTAATAATGATTTTATTCGTTTGCTACGTGGTGGCAGCAGTTCAATCGAATCCTTTTGTCAAATTTCGTGTTGGATATAGAGTTTTTCTAAATGGTTGATGGTTTTTCGTCGCTACATCTATTGTGCCTGCATGTTTCAAAATTGGCTCCTCTGTGCGAGAGGATTGGATTTGTTTAGGTATGGGGTGGTGTTGCCGCCTTCATACCTTGTTTTAACTGAAGTCATGACTAGGTGTTGTAGATTCGTCTTAGGGTTGCCAATCCTAACTTGCGAGGTTTTTGTTTGACTTTGGTGGTTGAAGTTTTGATTGAGGTTGTTGTGGAGAGGTATGGTGTTCATGATGTTGTTGTAGTGGAAGGTTTGATTCTTTATTTATTTATTGTGGAGATGAGGTTTGAGTAAGATGGACACGCCACTTTACTTGTTTTTATGAATGGTGTTGGAAGTCTGTTTATTTTTGTCAGAAAGATTTGTGTGTGTCGTGTTGTGTCTGACGATGTGTGGTTGTTGTCTCTTTATTTTTGCAGTGACAAGAGGTGTTAGTGTTTTGTGGAGAAGCTTTTGGTTAGCTTTGGAGGTCTATTGTTTATGATGTCATTGTATCAGAGGGCTTAATTAATTTTTTTATCGTGTAGAGAGAGAATTAAGTAGGATGGTTGTTTGTTTTATAAATGGAGTTGGAATCTAAAAGTTTATTTTGCATCAGTTTGTGTCTGACGAGGTGTGGTTGCGATTGTTATCTCTTTATTTTGGTAGGGATGAGGGTTGTTAGTTTATGGTACAACCGAGACTTTTGTTTGGATTTAAGGTTGTCATTTTAGTTGCGGTTGATGTGTGAAGGTTCGATGTTCGTGATGTTGTCGTATTTAAGGGTTTGTTTGTTTTCGGGTGGAAGATTACGGTGGTGGGGTGATACTTTGCTGCTTAGCCGATTCTTGGTGTTGTTATGGAGTATGTTTGCTTGTTGTTTGGAGTTTTTGTCAATGTACTCGATTATGTGTGCATATAGGTCTTAGTAGACTTTTGGTGTTTGTGATTTGGGCGCGTTGTTTGTTATTTTCTTGAATTGTTTAGATATCGTTAGTAACTCTTTGTGAAGCAACAAGTTTAACTTTTTATTTTAGTATTTTGCAGAGAAACTTTATGCACCCATTGCTTTGTAACTTTTTATTTTTATTGGTCTTGAACAAAAACTTGTTATCACTAAATTTAGCTTTTAAAAAAAACCATCATGCAAATTTCTTTTATTGAAATGCCCTTTAAAATTAAAAATTTCAAATCTAATATATTTGAATAAAGGAAAATGTTAAAGAGTGCCCCTGGAACACTAGTCAAGGAATTAGTATAGTCAATGTCTAAAAAGTGTAAAAGATGATATTTACGGTGCAAATATTTTTCGTTTTGTTTCTTTAACTAATGTACGGGACACTCGTTAATAAATGCTTGAATAAATTTTTTGGGACATGGAGTATTAAAAATTACGGTGAGAAAAACTGATATGATTTTTTCCTTTTCTCCAAAGTGACTTATATGTGAGATAGAGAGAGTCGGATATAAACCGATATGAAATAAAGGAAAACAATATATTTTTTTGAATTGTTTTCTTCTCCCTCTTCCACAAGCCGGTCCTAATTTTCTCTCTCTAGATTTTCTCTTACGGTTTCTTCGTTGATGGGTGGTTTTGGGTCAATTCTTGACCTGAAATCACCCCTTCTCATCTTTTTCTCTCTTTTTCAATTTAAATAAGTGATTTTCACATAGATCTAAGTTTTTTCTTTGTGATTTCATCATCTAAGTGTGGTGGTTTGTTGTTCGTCGTCTTGTGCAGCGTTGTTTGATTTTCCGTCTTCGTGCGGTGTTAATTTGATTCATATTAAAAGATCGATTATTCAATCAAAGATTTGGGCGTCAACATTGCAAATTCGGAGGTCATGAATACTCCGGTCACTTTAATTTTATCATATATTTTTGTTCGCATGCAGATTCATCTTTACGTTTTTAGCGATGTTGAATGATGTAATCTCTCGATTTGAATGAACGAATAAGATTTTATTTTTGTAAAAAAAAAATTCGGTGAGAAACACGAGTGACTCATTCACGCACACGGAGGCAGCATCACATGCCATGGCAGCTGCCTACTCGCAAATGGAAAATTAAGATAGATTATTACACACATGAACACGTCACCGTCCCTATCATTTTTTTGTTCTCATCATCATCATTTTCTAATTCTCATAATCCTTCCTTAAACTGAATCAGCATCATCACCACCAACCATTATTCTGAAAAAAGAAAAAATACAATGGCGACTCGCATGATCCTCAGAGGAGCACTTAAGAAACGCACCTTCTTCTTCCCTCCATCCTTTTCCACTTCTCGAAACGTAATAATAATTCATTCACTATCTCAATTTCTTTATATCATTCCACTTTGCCGTTGTTGCTGAATTGGATCGATGTAGTGTAGGGTAGCACTCTTGTCCTCGCGGAGCACGAAAACGGTGCCATCAAACCTCCTTCTCTCTCCGCACTCCACGCCGCCACGTGTCTTCCTAACAATGACGACTCTTCCGTTTCTCTTCTCTTAGCTGGCTCTGGTCCTTCTCTTCATCAGGCTGCTTCACATGCTGCTTCCTCCCACCCTTCCATCTCGAAGGTAACTCACTCACTTCACCTCTTTCAGTTACTTATATGTTCTGGAACCATGCAATTTAGTTACTTAATTTAAATTACTATGAGCTCGAGTTTCCTTAATTAAGGTATTCAAATGAAGTCTTAGTTAGTTGTAATTGGTGAAATTGGATTCACTGCAGTCGGGAATTTCCTGCATTCACGCAGTCCCAATATACTTGGTCAACCTATTTAAGAAAAATGTAGATTTCATTTTTTGTTTTATAATTTACAATACCAAGTTTGAATCTGGACTGTTTGATCTTGATTGAATGATCACCACCGTCCCAAATGAGTGAATTTGTGAAGAAATGATTGTTAGGGACCTGGATTGCGAAGTTGATACATTGATTTGACTTTAGATTCATTGATTTCTAATACTGAGGTTTATTAACCAATCATTTGGGCTCAGTTGGTTAATGAGCTCCACCAAAGGACGAATTGTTCAGGTGAACTGAGTTTGATTCCTGAGTGAAACAATTCTTTGTTAGGCTATACTTACCTCATGGCCGAACTCTAGATTATCAGGGGCCCTTTCCCTAGGAACTGGAGGGTTAACACCACAAAATAAAACTAATGCTGAAGTTTATTATTATTATTATTGCTGATGTTTTTTTGGTAAATTATTATGTTAGTTAGTATTATGTTTTTATTGGGTATAGTTGCTAATGTGCTCAAAATGATTGAACTTTTTATTTTGAACTTGAAATGATAAAAAGAGGAAAAGAAAATGTACATGCTGTAGTTGAGAAAGGGTGGAGATTGTGTATGTGCAGATATGTGTTGGAAAGGGAGATTTAATTTGGGAGTTTTCATAGTTTGCTTGGGTATGCTGCTTGTGGTGTAGGTGCTCGTGGCGGATTCAGATACATTCAAGAACCAATTGGCAGAACCCTGGGCTAAACTAGTACATTTGGTTCAGCAAAGAGATGGTTACTCTCATATAATTGCAGCTTCAAATTCTTTTGGGAAAAATGTCATGCCGCGTGCTGCTGCTCTTTTAGATGTTTCTCCAGTTACTGATGTTACAGGAATATCTGATTCTCATACTTTTATAAGGTGCGTTAATTTTATTTTTGTGAGGCACTCTGTTTTCATGTTCTCTATTTGTTTTGTTTTAATCAATATTTTTTTTTTTGCATAATTCGATACTGGTCACTATTACGTTGTCATGATTGGACATGGAATTGTTATCTTTACTAAGCAAATTCTTTGCTGTGGTTTGTTACTATTTGACAAGACCCTCTGTTTGGTATTGTTATTCTTTGAGTTATTGACTGTTTAGCGATTAGGCTATTGTTATGAAGGAGACATACTGCTTCTGTTCCATCCGTCTCTTGCTTTGCAAACTGTCACATACGTATTATAGATTCATGGAAAATCTCACTCCCTTTGGACTGTGTCTGGGTAGAAAAGAAACAATTTTATCATTTAGCATTCTAGTTAGTCTATTATATAATCAAGATTCTGTCTTTATCATTTTCTTAATCTTCATTGTTGTTGTGTATTATGAATCCTTGAAAAAATATTTGCATAAAAATAATAGAAATGCAGCAGCGCAACTATAAATCTAGGCATATTCCACTCGCCCACAATTTTAGTATGATAACCTTTAGTTTAGCTCAACAGTCAACTACGTTAGTAATTTCTTTAGTATTTGTAATAGCTATTTAAAAACAAAGTATGACACTTGATCTGATATTCATCTGGATTCTGAGGTAGACAAATAAAAAACCTGTAAACCTGGACTGTTTGAGGATCTATCCTTCAAACCTAGGGTAGGTATTGTTATCAGGATGTATTTGCCATAGCTAGCTTCTAGGTCTTCATACAAAACATCAGGCCAATTTTGAACTCATGAGTTGTGACTTAGGTGAGGACTGAAGTGATACACCGGAAATTTGGTTCATGTATATAGTAGACGATCTTTGCATTCCACACTTAAGTCTTAATAAATAAAGAGTAGAAAAAAACGAGAATCTAATGTACATTGATTGACTAAAATAAGACACCATAACCGTTTATACTTTCACAAGCAGGTACCCTTGTAACTTTGTTCTTCTGTTAAATTCACCTCCATAGCTAATGGGATATTATTAAAATGAACAAGTTTGCATGTGTTAGGGCATATTTACAGAGCTAAAAAGATGGCTAACAAAGTAGGGATGTCTTTTTAGTTTTTTAATTTTTATTGTTTTGGCAGCTGACTGGTGCAGCATGCTTTGCTTCTTGTATTTGAGTTATTTATTATGAACCTGCTTATGAAATATAAGTGTCGGGTTAAAAAAGGGGTAGTTGGCTAAATATGCCACACTCATCATATTGATGAGTGCTGTATGGCTATCACGACATATGACTGGCATAATTTTTGTGAATCAATAGGGTTGGCTCATTAAGCAGACCCTCAAAAAAAAAAATATGTGTTGAGTTCTTTGTCTGACTAAAATTATATATATTTTAATTTCGTACAGGCCAATATATGCAGGAAACGCACTTTGCACAGTCCGATATACTGGTGCCAGTCCTTGTATATTAACAATTAGATCCACATCTTTTCCTGTTTCTCACAAGTCTGTTGACTCAAAATCTGATAAGGCTTCCATATCTCAGGTTGATCTTTCAACCTTTGATGAAGGTCTGTTTATCTTTTTCTTGTGCATTGACAATTTGTTTTTGGGTAAACTGAAAACACAAGTAGGAATGTTTGTGTCCTTATTTAGCTGTTGACTATAGATCCTGGTTTGATGCTACAAAGATCAATGGATCATTTGTATCAGGGATAATTATCCTTAGTTATTTACATCGATTTGATCAATTAATTCCCCTTAAGACTTGGATCTATGTGAACAATTCCAAGTGGCAAAACAAACTTAAAGTCTTCGTCATTTTGGCAGATCTGGACAAGTCTAGGTATATATCTCAAACTTCTCGGGATGACGAAGGACCAGACCTTGGGAATGCACGAATTGTAGTTACTGGTGGTCGTGCACTAAAGAGTGCTGAGAACTTTAAGTTGATCGAAAATCTAGCCAAGAAACTTGGTGCTGCTGGTATTATTGTTAATTATTGCTATTATGATGCTTATTTGTATAGCCAGAGATTTGTTATTTCTTTTTTGCTGGATTCACAATAGGTTCCCTGATTCAAATTCCAGTTCATTGATGGCATGGAGAATATTTTAAGGACAATGCTAACAAGTGCCCTTAGGGCATTGTTTAAGCAATTTGAAGTAGTAACTTTTACATAGAAAATTGTGTAATTATGACTTTACATGTGTTTGACTTGTATTTTCAAGACAAAGTTTCTTTTCGTCATGGGCGGTTCTATGGCCCGGCGACCCCGGGCACTCGCCCGGGCTCCGGCCCAAATTTTTTCAATTTCTTATGTAAATCCCTATGAATTTCTTATATAACCCTCTATAAATTGGGCAATTTCTTTAGATTTTTTAACTATTTGCTTGCAATTTCTTATGTAAACCGCTATAAATGTGTTGCAATTTTTTTTTGCCCGGGCTTTACAATAATCCTGGCTCCGCCACTGCTTTTCGTCAGTTCCTTTTTTTTTTAAATAAATAAATAAAAAAAAGCCTTAGGGCACTTGCTAGCATGACCATATATTTTAATATATAATTCCATGCCTTAACACATGATAGCGTGTTTCATTGTCATTGCTTCCTTATCATATTGTTCGTTTTGTGAATGAAGTAAAATCTGCTAACTTCATTCTCTCCTTTGTTCAGTTGGTGCTACTCGTGCTGCTGTTGATGCAGGATTTGTTGCTAATGATCTCCAGGTACTTTACTTCCTTTCAAATTCAAAATTAACCACCCGATGAAACAATACGCACACAAACATATACAAAACTACAACTGGATAAAAGATGAACGACGAGGTCTCACTCTGGACTAGACTTTTTACATCCCTGGCTAGTGGTGTACTCCGTTTCTCCCAGGATTATGCTCCTAATTGTCATTTGTCACACTGCTCTGTCAAAATAAGAAATACTATGGAAGTTAAGATAATTAAAAACATAAAAGTCGAAAATGGAAAAAACATCTGTGTGTGGAACAAAGAGGAATAGATAATTACTGGTCAATTATCACTTTGGGAATACTAAACACATTAAAGCTGAACATATACTGATATAGTTTATTTTCTGTCAAGTATAGTATGGCATTATGCAAATCATTAATATTTCCTTTCATTCTTTTAGCAAGTTTTGTAATTTGGAAAATTAAAACGGCAGCCTGTCCAATTGCTATGTATGGGGTCCGAGGAAGGGTTGGATATGATGTATGGATCTATATTAGGTAGCCTTATGCTAGAGGTTTAATTTGATTCTTCAACTTGAATTTATGGCCTTTGAATTTAGTGGTCACATCCCACAATTCCAACCATTTTGTCAGACATCCCTTCTAGATAAGATATTTTAAGCTGCTATCTGGTTGAAACAAAATATATTTTCCTGCTTTCCTGACTAGATACTGTAAGTTCATGCAATGGCATATCATTTGAGGGATTTTAATATGCATTATAATTGGGTTTGTATTGAGTCTCAGTAGCCACTTCAATTCCATTTTAGTTCATGGCCTAGTTTTATTCTCACATCCGTGTTTCCTATTTTCAAATTGGATATGAAGGTTGGACAAACTGGAAAGATTGTTGCTCCTGAACTCTATATGGCTTTTGGTGTATCTGGAGCTATTCAACATATAGCAGGGATGAGGGATTCCAAAGTCATTGTTGCTGTGAACAACGATGCCGATGCTCCTATATTTCAGGTAATTGCTTTTTGGTTTAAACTGAAAAAGCTATTTATTGTCCAGCTTCTACTTTATTTGCCATGAGCAATCCTGAAACAGTTTTGCCTCATGTGATATGCTGAACTACAGGTTGCTGATTATGGACTCGTAGGAGATTTATTCGAGGTGCTACCAGAGTTGTTGGAGAAGCTTCCTGAGAAAAAATAAAATGTGTGCATGCATATATGTTTATAGTGTAACAGTTGCTTAATGTATCATCCTTGGAAATACAATTTCACAATAGCATTTGTTTACCTGAAAAAGTAGAAGAAAATGAAGTCTATAAGTGGAACATTATACTACCAATAGGCTCATTTTGCATTATTACTATAGTGGGTAAAAAACTTTTAATTTCTTCAAAAAATTATATCAAATCACTTTACACATGTGAAAAACTTGCGGATTGGAATGGAAAGTCTGGTCAGCATAAGAATGAACCTCTTGAGCATGACACATATATAAGCATAAAAAAGAATAAAATCAAATCTCTTCATGCCATTTCACTTTTTTTTTACCCTCTCTAAATTGCTCTCATTAAATTAACTTTTTATAAAACTGAATGATTCTCTTGAGCATGACAGACATATAAGCATTAAAAAGAATTGTCATCTGTACCTCTATGGAGTTCTTAACTGTGACCTAATTCATTTAAATGAAAACAAGATACTGCCCTTTTGTGGCTGCTAACAGCTATGCAATAATTTGTCAAATTAAAAACAACTATATAGATACAAAGAATTCCTAACTCGTGCCGGATGGATTCCTAATTATTCTACTACCGTGTGTCTATATATATATAGAGAATACATATGCTGATTTTCAAGAACAATTTTTTTTTTAGATAGACGAAATGACAAAGTCATTATAAACTTACACACACAAGTGGAGGTACCGGGGTTCGAACCCCGGTCATGGCATCTGGCCTAATAATTTCGACATTTTGGCAGTTGAGTTAGGACTTCTGGATTTTTCAGGAACAACTCTAACCGAGATTTATTCTGTTTAATTAACTCATTATAAACAATGAATTTTTATAATCCAACGGTTGATTTTTTTGAGGAGCCAACCATTGATTATTGTCATATATTAATTATTAATGACCAATCACACAAATTTAGTTTCATATAAATTTTGCATGGTTAAATAAGTTTTTGGTCCCTATAAACATAGTCAATTTCGTTTTTAATCCTCATAAAAAATGACATATTTTGATTCCTATAAAAAAATTAACACGTAGTTTTAGTCCCTGTTAATATACTTTATGTCGATAGGATTTTTTTGTTGGTATTAATACACTTTATTTTACCTTCTTAAAAAAAATTAAACTTTCAAAACACCAAATTTACAAGTCTCAATAAAACACTCTTATATTTAGTTTCTTAACTCATGTTTTAAATACACAATTTAGTATTCTCCTATAACTATTACTATTTACTTATAGTTTTAAAAGTTTATTATATGTTCATTTAAATTTATTTACACCCTCGATCCTATTTAAAAAAAACAATTGATAAAAAAATTATAAAGTGCAGGGATTAATGAAAAAAATACAGAGACTAATGCTAAAATATAGTGAAATTGCATGAAGTAATGACATATTTAAGAACAAAAAATTATTAATGAGTTTTTTTTTTTTTAATTCATATATACACATAAATAAACTGAACAGGTGTGTAAGCTGCTGCAACGTAATAATTGGCAGGTACATATATCTCAAATCTACCGCGAAGGTAATTTTTGTACGGACTGGTTTGCGAAGACGGGTGCTAGAAACAATGTCGGTCTTACAGTTTATAGAAACCCCCTACAGATTTAGGCCCCCTTTTAATTGTTGATACTAATGGTACTCGATTTGTGAGACGTTAGTTTTTTATTTATTTATTTTTTTATCCTTTTTTCTTTGTAACAAAAAAAAAAACTGAACAGTTGAAAAAGTACAATGAAAATTCGGACGGATCACAAAGTCATCATCACTCACCATCGATCCCTAAAATTCCTAAAAAATATCATTAAGTTCGTGAATTTTTTCAAATAGGGTCATCTCATCTGTTTAGTCTCTCTCTCTCTCTATACTTAATTAACTATAGGCATGACTAATATAATAGCTCTAGAGTAAGCTAAAAGCATGGCTAAATGAAGGCAATGACAGACTATATCACAATTCACAAATATGCTCTTTAATAATGCCAACTTTCTCCATCAAAAGTTTCTAATCATTTTGAAAATTACACTAAACTAGCTAACTACAGCTTAAAAAGTTAGTTACATATGCATAGACCATATCAGTTTGGCCAATTGCCTTTACTTGTTAGGAGAATGCTAAAGAGAGTTATAAGAGTATTGGCTAAACATCTAAAACAAATAAATTTTTATAAAAAAACAATATAATCATTACTTAATTACTTAATAAAAAATATCATCTTATATTTTTAAGACAAAATTTCTATTTATAAATTTCTTAGCAAATACCATAGGACATTGGTTAACAAGAACCTAATTATTAATAAGAACTTAACTTTGTGTTCATTCAGCGGTTCATCAATTTGGTACTTCTTCACGTTATACCAAATCAAGGTGCTCCTTGATGTACTTGATTTGGTTTGCTAGCACTTGGGTGATTTGGAAGGAAGGAAATGATAGGTTGTTTTGTGGTATTCAAAATTCTCCTTTTTAGTTTGTGGAGAAAATTAAACCTCTTTCTTTCTAATGGTATAAAGCCAAATTCGATACTTTTCTTTTCAGTTTTCATAATTGATGTCAAAACCCTTTTCTTTGTGCAGGTATTGGCTAACCTGTTTTTTATTTTGTGAACTTGTGTTGTATCTTTTAGCTATTTTCTCCGGCACATCTTATGTCGAAAAGATAATATGATGGTAGTAATATATCTCATTTTAATTTCTTAAAAATAAATAAATAACTGTGTTTCATTCCACTTTCCCTGCTTCATGCTAGCTTGGAACTGCCTTCATAAGCTGTGATGTCACCTCTCCTCGCTCAAAAAAATATAAAGTTGTGTCACCTACCTACTTAGCGGGATATAGTTAAATTTTGGTTACAAGTAAAATACTCTCTTTGATCACCCGTCCAACAAAAAAACAACTTTTTAAATAAATTGAATAAATGATATATTTGATCTATAATATAGTTCAGATACATCATTTATTCAATAAATCAAGAAAAATATTTTTTTACTTATAATGGAGATTAGATGGAGTATTATAGTACATTATTTCTCTAAATCTTTGTGTTATATATTTTATATTATACATATTCTCCAAATCTCTTCCAATATTTTCTTATTATTATTGGGAGAGAGAGGTTGGACTTTGGTTGAAACATGGATAAGGAAAAGGAAACGATAACTTAATTATGGAAATGTTATCTAATAATAAGTTATTTTGGTAAAAAAAATTGTCTCAAATTCTAAGTCTTTTTACGATAATAATGAAATATTAATAATATTTTTTTCTATTATACCTTTAACTATTTCTTATTCTCTTTTCCTTCAATAATATTAATAATATTTTTTTTCTATTATACCTTTAACTATTTATTATTCTCTTTTCCTTCAATTCTTAAATTTATATTTCTTATACCATTCATTATGAACAATTTTGTAAAACAACTCATAATATCTCTTTTCCATACAAAATTAATTACATATCTTAATACGTGTAAAATGACCAAAAGCAAGGATAAAGAGCCAATGTACCTCGATCAAGAGCAAGGATAAAGAACCAAGAAAGAGAAGAAAATTCAACGAAAAAGTCGTAAAGTAGCAGCACGGGTTGTACATGGTTCCATCTGGGTAGTACACATCTTAAAATATTAGAATTTCAAAAGCTGAAGCACAATTACGATTGTGCGCCCTATAAGCACAAGTGCACACCCCAACAAGATAGAAACAAGCACAACCGTGCACCTCAAAAGCACTACCATGCACACCTCTGGACACATCAGAATGTCAAAACTTGGAAAGGTGAGCACGATCGTGCACCCTTGAAGCACGACCGTGCGTCCTGTGCAGAGAAAAATAGGTGCTACAAACCCTTGTAACTCGTTTTTAATGTATTGTCTAAGACTCTAGGCTATAAATAGACCTCACTTCTGAAGAAAAAGAGAGCTTGGACACTTGTGATCTTACTCTACAGTTAAAAGCCTAATTTTGCATTGTTTTAAGTTCTCTGTTCTTTATTTTTCAATTCTTTACATTCCTGTTCTTTACATTTCCAGCCATTTATCTTCATGTCTTTTACTTTCATGTCTTTATATTTATAATCCATTGTCAACTATGATCATGTGTGAGTAGACTCTCTAGTCTTGAGAATGTTGAAATAATCTAATGATTGAACCCTAATCAACGCCAAGTCTAAACTCTATTTTGTAAGCTGAATCTCTTTTCTAATCTAATCTCATCATTATTAAATTTTATAACAAATATGAAACGAAGAACCTAGATGTGAAATGTGATATTGTTATTTAATCATATCTCAAATATCAAACAAAGGACCGAGATGTAAAATTTGATATTGGATAAAATGAGATCAGACAAGATAAACAAAACATGAGAATAATTTTGCAAGTTTTGGGACAATAAGGGTGCATTTAAAGAGTATAATCAACCATAAGAATAAGTTTGATTACTATTGAGATAGATTCATGTATTTAGAGAGAAAATATGAAATACCTAAGAACACATTGTCCTTAAAAAAGAACTCCTTATAAAATAGAGAAATAGATAGGGAATGTCAATGATTTAACATTATGATGAAAACCTCAATCCCATGGCGATTTATAATAGCTAAACTTTAATCTAAAAAAAATTGCTCTTAACAAAATAATTCATTTTCAGCTAATCAAAACTAAAAATTAGATTGATAATTACTTTAACTTCCCGTGTATCGATATTTTTACTACTTGATAAGACCGTGCACTTGCGAAAAGCTATCATGATACTTTCTCTGTATCATATTAAGTGTCGTTTTAACAAAGAATATTTTTCTTCAAATAAATGTCATTTTTACTTTTCAATATAGAATCAATTTTTTTTTGGAGTTATGCCCTCTAATTATTAACAAGGCTAAAATATGGTTTTAGTCCCTGTAAAAAAAAATTTGTTTTTGGTCCCTGCAAAATTTTTTGTTTTTGAAAATAGTCCCTCCAGGGACCTTTTTTAAAAACAAAAAATTTTGCAGGAACCAAAAACAATTTTTTTTTTACAAAAACTAAAACCAAAACGAGGCATATTCGCAGACACTAAAACCATATTTTAGCCTATTAACAACAACTACTCTCATAGCGTTATCTTTTACTTTAAACTTATGATGATTCGAGACACAGAAATAACTAATAGGGTTAGTTTAGTAAAAAGGATTTACCTTTTAACTATTTTATTATATTTTTAACATGTGTACTACAATCTAAAACAATATTTACTTTAAGGAAAAATGTTAATAAATGCCCATAAGGCATTGTTTAATAATTAAAAATTAGTAATTTTTGTATTAGAAATTGTGTAGTTATAATTTTTTATATATGTTTGATTTGTACTCCCTGTGTTTCAAAATAATTGTATCTTTAACATTTTTTTTATCTCAAAATATCGTCATTTTAAAATAACAATACAACATTTATTATTTTTTGCATTATTATACATTTATTTATTGATTTTCATCCAACTTAACTACTCCACTAACTATAATTAATTTTCGTAAATAATAATACTAATTTTACCAACGAAATCAACATAATTAATCATTTTTTTAATGGTCTTACTAACAAGTGCTATCGGTGCCCTTGCTACATATTCAAGAATAAACATTTTCAAGATAAAGTTTATTCTTTAGACTTCTTAAAATGTGTCTTGAAGGTACTTGTTTGCATTTTTATTTCCTTAAAAATGACACATAAATGTTAAACGACTATTATTTTGCGACAAATGAAATATTTTCAAGACAAACTTTCTTTTCTGAATTCCTTAAACAATATTCTTAAGACACTTGTTAGCAGAACCCTGTTACTACCTCCGTTTCTTTTTAAGTGTCACTTTAAGACATTTTACACAAACCAATACATTCAATAAATGTTATTACTTTTGATAGAACAATGCATACTTTTACTATAATAACCTTATTTGTTTAATCACTAACTTCATACATTTCTCTCTCCGTAATAAATAAGTAAGGATAATATTGGTAAAACAATATTTAATGTTGCATTGAACTTCGAAAATGACAGTTAAATAACATAAGGTAAGCTAACAATATATTCATCGGTTTATTTAAAATCAATTTCTGTGCAGCACCAGACACTTATCTCCATGTGCTTATTGCTTTTGGATTGATGTGCATGCATTCCAATTTCCACAGTACTACTAGACCGCACTTTCCTTCGAAGATGATATGAAACGCATTCAATTCAATTTCATTGGTATTGAAGTAACAAAACTATCCTTTTTTGCAGCTTTAATCGATGTTAGTAATTTGCATGCAAGAGTACATATGCAATCTTCAGAATATGCTGATTGTTCTGAACTCGCTATTTATTGGATTGGATCAGTGTGTCTAATATCAATATATAAAAAATGTCAAAGATGAACCTTTACCATTTTTAATAGTAAACAATAAATTTTATAATTAAAAAATAAAAACAAAATAGTATTTTTAAAAGCGTCTATCGTTGAATTGGGTTCATATTAGACAATCTCTCATTGTGTAAAATTAATAAAATTAAACTTAATTGATTAATGAGTTTCATAAAAAAAAATCATTTAGGAGAATTCGAATTTTTGATCAAACTTCTTTATTTATCTCACGACCGAACTCTAAATTATTATGACCCATTTTGCACATGAACTAGATGGTTAATACAAAAAAATTAATATAATAAATGTTTTTTCTCCACTTTCCTACATAGGTAGAATGTCCTAATTCCTATATATGCATATATCGGTAGGGAAAATATTTGTTTGGTCACAATCATTTGAGCACACTCTTTTTTTTGGGAATAAATTTGAGCATACTATTTAAGCACACACATATAAAATACAAGCAATATCATTTTATTATTTTAAAAATACACATTATTTAATTTTTTCTTCTTACAGTGACATCATATTAAGTATGTGACATCACCAGTGTTAAATCGTTAAATAATGTTTTACTAGATATATATTTTCCATATTTTATTGTTAAATTGAAATTTTATATCTCATATATAAATCTTTAAATAAATATAAAATTATTTAATACATTATTAATATGTATCAAAATTAATTCCTTCAAAAAAATGTATCAAAATTAACGTTTTAAATAATTTTATTACACACCCTTAATCTTGATGCACCTCAACCATATGAGACTAATCATCATCGACAACCATATTAAATTAAATGACAACCATTTAATTAGTAGTTTTAGACCCCAATATATGCTCAATGTATCAATAGGACTTAGAACTCTAAAACTACTATTGGGGCTTTGCCCCTCTTCTATTCCAAAAAAAAAATAAAACTATTATAAGAGACTAATCATCAAATCGACGAGAAGACTTTCATTTGTTTTTTTGTTTTTTATCCCAATGCATCCTAAGGGTTATGCTCTTAAATTTCCCAACACCATGTTGGTTCCCTCGGATCCCACTTAATCTAAACGTTGGTTATTTATTTTTCCTTATGAAAAAAAATTATACTGCGTCCTTATGCATTATTAATTTTTTTTAAGGATATTGCGCATTATATTAATGATTACTTCTGTGCACTAATCTAATGATGCATGATATAATAAAAAACTAAAAACACATTCGCGCACACTCATGTATTCATGGTTTAATTTTGATACACTTTAAGTTAAAAAAATTAATCACAACCATCGTATATATTACTTTAGTTTTAATTAAAATCAAATTTTTAACGATCCAATGACTATAATTAATTGATTGTGTTAAAAATCTTTACTTACATACCAATTAAATATCCATATAAGGTTAATTAAGTTTTTGAGAATAATGGTCAATAATGATATGTCATGGGGCAACAAATACTCATGGGACTATTCTAGGATCCTTTAGGGAAGTATATATACGTTTAACAAAAAAAATAAAAAAATAAACAACTTAACCTAGATGCTTTGCTACCATTCACAAAGGAACTACACAAACACCTATCTTCTTTAGTTCTGTGCAGTCACTATCCTTCCCATTTAAACTCAATTCTTTTTGTCCTGAGGTATTGCCTTTCTCCTACATACAAAAAATTTACATAATGGCATAACTTGTTAGTTGGAAATGCATAAATAAATCATATATACATTTCAACAACCAAACATGCATGTGAAACATTACTATATATATATACACCACTAGAGAGGGTCAAAAGGATGATAAGGAAAAGTGGAAAATGAATGAAAAATAGTTTGTTATTAAATCATAACTTTATGTAATTCTTCTGCATTTTCCTTCCCTTTCCGAATAGAGAAAAGTAAAACATTCTTTGAAAAAATAGCACTTGGAAGCCTTATAATTATAGATATTTATATACGTGTGAGTTACCAAAAAAAAATATTTATATATGTGTGAGAATTTGGTTGAACCTGAGAATTTATTTACTACTTCCGTCTGTACATTCGGCCTGTCACACGGGTGGTTCTCATACATATCCTATAAATACCATGGTAGAATCATATTTCCTTAAAAAAAAAAAAACCATATTGACCGGTTAGTTAACTTTTTTTTTTTTAAGAATATTTATTTTAAATGATTACTTTTACAGTCTTTTATGTATTTTTGTGTGAATTAGATATCTTTCGCAAGCAACTACAAAGATTGATCTTTCGAGTTGAGTAAGATAATATTTTTTTAATATATTGATTTGCCTTTCAAAAATAAAAAAATTGGCAAAGGTAAACCTTTACCATTTTTAATAAAAACAGGAATGTTCACCGTTGGACTGGGAACATATTAGACAATCTCTGATAAATAAATACTACAAAATAACTTTTAATTTTCTTAAAGATATCAACGTAATTGCTCAATTATTAAATGACAACTCAATTTATGAATGATCTTTTTTCTTTCTTGAAAAAGCTTTATGAATGGTCTTGGGAACCTTGCTCAATGTATTTTTAGGTTTAGGTTGTGACTCTGGATTTTATCTTCCGGTTCCCCTATGTTTTCTTTTAATGTGTGTGTATGTGTTGAAATACTCCTTATATTCATTCTTGTATAATTTTATTTGAATATTGTAGCTAGAGAAAGGAAAATAAAGAAGGAAATAGAAGAAAAAAACCTTGAGACAATTGAGATGAGAGGTTGCCGTATCTTCCAAAGATCGATCAACGGTATTCTTTCTCTTCTTAAAACTTGATCCAGTTTTACCATTTCTATCCAAAGAAAACTCTTTCGCAATCCCAACATGTTGGTTATGAGACAATACATTTTTGTTAACCAAAGAAGTGGCATCTGAGAGAAGGGATGAGGAGGTTGATGAAGACACAGAAGAACACTTGTGATTGTTGTTAGTATCATCATCATCATCATCATTGTTGCTGTTGTTAAAGAAGTAGTCAAAATAGGTAGTCCAGCCACTCTCCTCAGTAGAATCAGTAGGAGCTTTGCTTATGGAACTCATTAGGTTTTTGAGGTTTTTTTTTTTCTTTTTCTTTCTCTTTATGAGAAATTAAGGCTTAGAATAGAAGAGAAGAGAAGATGGATAAACTAAAATGATTTGATTAGTGGGGTTTGGTAGCCAGCTCTAAAGAAGCAAACTGTCCCAAACAAAGGCATATATAGCTAAACAAAATTCTTTGGTGCATGTGGGACTCATTAATTTATTAATATATACGTATACATATATCTTATAACTATATATATAACTTATATTCCATATGCGATATATATAAATAAATTTATATTCATCATCGTCAACATTGTAATTTTATTCTCTTTCAAAAAACATTGTCATTTTATTTTACTGACATATTCAATTAAATCTCACTATTTAAATATATCACAACATCATTTCTTTATTACTCTACTCTCTAACTCCTCCATTGAAATGGGAAACCAGCCCTTACCACTTCATCTTTATATATGTAATATGACTTATGAGATTTAAAAAAGTTGATAGTAAACTAAAATCAAATGACAATTGATTTTATTTTTCCAAGTCTACCCTTTAGAAAATAGAATTAATTTATCATATAAAGACATTTTTTTTTAAGAGAGTTGTATACTTTCCAACTTTAAATCAAATTAATGCATGATGATTAAATAATGCGACACCATGTATTATTATGGTAAGATACAACAAGAAAAATAAAGATGATGAATTATGTATGACGATATAGGAATCTTGGGGTGGGTCGACATGATGGAAGTTAGCAAAGTTAAAGTTGGGTGAGAAAGGAGGGAGAGTTTGACCTTTAAGGTGAGAGAGAGATAGAGTATGCCGCCTAAGAGGGAATTTGGCAAGACAATTATTTTTTATGTACTCTAATTAACTTTACACCAATGGTTTGAATTAGCCACTTTATTTATTAAAAACATATTGAGAAGAGAATATATTAAATGTTGAAGTTGATTCCTAAAAGCTTCTCCAACCTTGCATTATCTCCTCTTTGTTTATGAGATTGAAATATGTGGTAGTTGATGATCCTATTTATTAAGGTTTGGTAAGTGAAAATTTGCTAAGCGAAATGTATTTTCGCTTAGCCAACTGTGTTTGATTTAATTTAGGGTCAAGTCCAGCTCCAAAACCTCTTTCAGTGCTGCCTTAAATTCGCTAAGCAAATTTTATGATTCGTTAAGCCATTTGGTTGCTGGCTTAGCAAATGCATTGATACCGCTACACCGGTAGCTAGCTAGATGCCTCTCGTGTTTTGTTCACTGTTATTTCATCCAAAAATCTTGCTTCGAGGTTTAACTCTTAATTCAGAGGACCATTGTTGGTTTCTTTCTAATGTTTTTATTAAATCATATCATATACCTATGAAAGTAAGGAAAGATTTAATGAGTTCCATCTTCATGCATCAAACCCTAATAGTTAAATATGTACAATAAAGTTGGGAAAATCACATATTTTATATTAATTCTAGTTAATAAGTGTCATGAAATATATCTATCTATATGTGTGTGTAAATTTGGCACTTATCAGGATCCCCCCGCCGTTTATGATCATAACGCTTTTACTCATTTGCTACATGGTAGCACACTACTTGACCTTGATGTTAAAATGCATTTTGTGAACACGTCTGCTTATTTAGAAAATGAGCATACGACAAGTCACAGAGGATACAACACTTGGTGTGAAGAATACATCCCTAAGTTTATTTGCACTTTTGCATCCCTATATTATCACATAGATCAAAATTACAACTAATGTAATAACTAATTGAGCAAAAAGTGATTTCAAGATAAATGAAATATATTGAAGAGCATAATGTATGCACATGTGATAACAATAATCTTTTCTTTTTTTTTAGTGTTATCGTTTTTAGTAATAATTTTTTGCTTAAAAAAATTAATCTCCCTCCAACAAATTATATGTAAATGTGACGTCATAATACTGTATTCCTCAAATATTGGCTGAGTCAAAGGACATACATATTTATATACCAAAGTCGAAAGGACATGAATTCATATGGTAGTACTAAGCACAACTAATTCTGGTCGCTGCCCAATATGCTTTCTAGAAACATGAAAGTGTTCATACCTGAATTGCGTAGGACATAGCCATGCATGCAATGGCGGAGCCAGAAATTTTATAGAGCATGGGCAAAAAATTTATCGCAAAACGTTACTTCCTTCCTGCGAATAATTTCACATTTCCTACGGATATATCTTTTCTGCGGAACCTAAATCCTTGGCAAAATCTGCAGGAAATGTGTTTCCTGCGGAATTTACACAAAAATCCGCAGGAAAAACTAAAATTTCTAGTAATGGTTGGATTTGCTACAAAGAAAGTTGGAGCCGAGCCTGGGCACTAGCCCAGGCTAGCTGGGGGTGGCTCCGCCCCTGCATGCAATCTACGGTGAAACTATTACAAAAATGAAAAATATACGATATAATCGAATAGATCATCCAAAAAGAAATGGACCATAGGACACATGCAAATTTTCCAAAAATTAAATCTCAATGACCATTTTGTCTAGGACAAAACACGAGACCTATCTTGCATAGTCTTTGTCAATGAAACCTTTTGTGTAGCTCAAGTTTCTTGGTGGATATATATCCTCCTTAGTGTTAGCTAGTAAAGGTGACAACGAGCAGAGACAATGATGACCACATGTAACTGACCATAGCCATTGATGTGAGTTGGGACGCTGTTGAAAGAGTATTAAGAAAGAGGTTAAAAGTTAGACTGTTTTTATTGCTAACAAATTCTCTGTCTACATGACATATAAAAAAAAAATTGATTTTACTCTTTTTTATTTTTTTAGGTTTCCTAAAAAATGAAATGAGGTGTACTTTTGAGGGGATTCCACTTATCTGGTAATGTGGCGAGAATGTCACATGACATTGTCTGACCACAATTTACTTAATCAACCCTTATTAATAAAAGAGATAAGAGAATGATTTACCCAAACTTAATTAACATAGTGAATTCTCATTAGATTTTAGTTTAAAACTATCATATGTACATCTTATTAAAAAAAAAAAAACTTATTTACAAAGACAATTCATTTCGTCTTTTGTCATGATATCGGCCCATTTGTTATAGATTTAAAAGAAATCATTTTATGTTTTTAAGTGCCTGTTTGAAGTGGTGTTTGATGAAGCAAAATCACATATGCACGCTATTCAATGTAAATCTGCCGTAATTTTAAGAAGCGGATATTGAAGCTTATGTGTTAAAGTGATTTTTTGCCGTAATTTTAAGCAAAACGTAATTTACAGCCGCCCATCCAATCAGACACTAAAACAAAGAAAAGAATACAACGAGTTATAACTATTTTGCAAGCTAAAAATAAAGCTATCAAACTAAACAAACTTAAAATACAAGGTGGAGGATTGATACATCCCTTAACTAACATGCAATCCATATTAGTTGTACCTAGGACCATATCCAAGAAATAAGAAACAGATTGAAAAAACAATGTTTCCGAAACTTATTCAATGTTTTAGCCAGCATACAAGGATTTACTAAAATTTGAGAATAAATACTTTCGCTCGTGTACTTTTTTGGTATGAACTAAGTATCATTTTTCTTAATAGATTTAATATTATTGCATTTTTAAAGATGAATTCGAACTCAGAATCTGAGTATCATTTTCCCCAATAGTTTCAACATTGTTGCATTTTCAAATATGAATCCGAACTCAGAATTTCTGGTTAAGTTGTAATAGATTCCTTACCATCCAAGTGTTCTTGGGTTTTTGCTCATTTACTTTAAAAACATTATCACTTCAATATAATATTCTTTTATTAGATTGTGGTGTAAATCAAAGTGTTGTCAAACACTTAGAAAATGTAAGTGCAATTTTTGTGATAGATAATATAAGTATAGTTTAAGGAGAAGGAGAAGAGAAATGAAGATCCCATGTAAAGATCTGATGTTGATATAAGACAATCAAGTCCAGGAATAATGGTCACCCATGACAAGTTTATAAACCTAATTAAAGTGGTACCCAAATTATGGGCGACTAGTATAAGTCATTCGAATGTGAGACAATACTTTCCCTTAATTAGAATTTGATTTGCAAACTGGTATGAAAATTAATTAGAGGTTGATGAGAATTAATGTCATGAAATGGGAGTTTGAGTATATAATTTAGTGGGGTCCAAACTAACATGACTTCTGAAGAAATTGTTCCTTAATTTAGGTCAAATCCTTTGTATTTTCCTTTTCAAAGATGTAATCTAATCAGGGATTATGGTCATGGTTAGAGAAATGGCACTTTCAGACCATACTTATTATCCATGTCAAGACTAATAAACGTCATGTGAGTGGCCTACCCATTTGCTTTTAACATGCTAGCATGTGAACCCTAGCTATATCACAAATAGGATCATCTGCATATATTTGTTTTTATTTATTCTAATTTTGTACTCTCTTTTAATTTTTAATAAGCCTAAATATGTATATTCATATAGCTGCATTTGTTTCAACACACTATAATTGATACAAATCCATAAATAAAATTCAGTGAAGTTTGGTATATAACTTTTCTTTTTCTTGCTGGATGAGATCTTTTCTAACATCAAAATTGGAAATCCTAAAACCATATTTGAAAAAGTTTAATTAGGAGATTTTGCAAAGAGCAACTCTATTTTTTTTATATATAGCAAAACGAGTAAAAATGGTAAATTATCTCCACCACAAAAAAGAAATTGTAAATTATCTCCACTAATTTTGTTTTTGGTCATGTTAACTTGTGTCCATGGGACACTTGTTGAAGAAACAAAAAAAAAAAAAATTGAAATTGAAAATAACATTTTCTACACTTTTAAATATTTGATTACATTCTTTAAAAAAATATATTTAATTACATTGTTTAAAGAAAAAGTATTTGATTATACAAGTTTTAAAAAATCCTTTCTATATTTGTTTCCTTAACTAATGCTCCTAAATATATAAGAAAAAAAAAAAACAGTGAACACAATAATATCCACAAAATTTGGTTGATTATGTACCATTTATTAAATCATTAAATGTCCTCTAAAAAATCATTAAATGTCATGTCACATTTTAATATTAATTTATATTAAAATAAATTTAAAAATTAAACAAATTTTTCCTATGATATCGGTACTCATCCAAATTCTATGGTATACAAGAATTTACCTAAAAAAACAAGACCTAAGATATAAAATCAAATACATGACAATCAAGAAAATTTAAAATTAGAAAGAAGTTTTTTAATTCCAAAAAGATTCCTAGCTTGTTTTTGATTTAGTTATTAAGTGGATATTTGGTTTCATTTCTACAAGTGTCAAAACTGATTTTGAAGTTGTAGAAATTGATTATGTCTTTAGAATTGATTTTACTTGAGATAGAATTTGTACATTTTGATTTTATAAAGACACAAATTCTATCTTCAAGTAAAATCAATTCTAAAGACATAATCAATTTCTACAACTTCAAAATCAGCTTTACACATAAATGTATAGTTCAACCCACTTTTACATGAATGTGTTCAAATACAAATTATTTTATATTCAATTCATTTTCACTCAAAATTTTATAGAATCATTTCACTCAAATTTTTTTATTTTATTTTTTTTAAAAAGCTAAAATGAAATTTATTAAGATAACACTGAATCTTAGCCAGCACAAGGAGTGTTAGGCCAGAAGTCTTATAGTAGCAACACACAAATGATGATGGGAAGCCCCCAATGAAAAACCCATACACCCGTGAAAATATAGAAAAATCCAAAAACCTATAAAAAACGTCTCCTAACAAAATGCTATTTCCAAAATCAATAAATAGAAACACTAAAACAAAACTAACATCACGATCAACGACACAACATAAACAAAATCTTCAAACATCGTCACAATTACCACAAAAACAACTTCTACCACCCACATTCCACTCAAATTTAATTCTACTAATGAATCAATTCACTTACAATGATTCAAACTGATGCTAAATAGATCCAAAAAGCAACTAACTTATCCACATAAGAGTTATTCTCGTTAAATAGTAAAGATGCTCCACCCCAAAACTGAAGGAAGTACTCGAACAACTCTAACCTAAAAAGTTTTATTTTATTTTATTTTTAAATTGATTGAATAATTAATTTAAATGGAAGTTATGAGAATATAGAAAAGCATGGGTCACTATTATCTCAGTTCAAGAAGGGATATCTCTCCTGCGAAGACTAAATTTCTTGTTTATTAACTTTGCTTAATCATTCATTCACAATTTACCACTTTATACAAAAAAAACCAACATATAACTACCTTCCTAGTTTAAAATTTATGTCACGGATACTCCACCCTTTTCTTAACTTTCTAAAACTACTAACCACTTAATATCCACATCTCTCTTGAATGCTTAGCCGACCTAGTTTTTTTTAGTGAGAAAAACTTCGTTTTTTTTTTTTTTTTTTTTTTTTTTTTTCTCTCTTTCATTTATTGAGGAGGGGTGATTTTAAATCATTTTTTGATTTAGAATTACTCTATGTATTTTTCCATTTTCTTTCAATCTAAATAAATTATTTCCACATTTATCAAGTTTTTTCTTGTGTTTTTTCTCTCGCAATTTCGTAATCTGAGTGTGGTGTTGTGTTATTCGTCGTCTTGTGCGACGTTGTATGATTTCACGTCTTGTTGCAGTGTTTGCTTGGTTCCTATTTAAAGATCAACTTTAGTCAATCACAGATTCAATCAAACAATTTGGAAGTCAACGTTGCAGATTCCGAAGCATGTGTAATCTGGTGATTTAGATTTTCTCATATTATTTGTAAATATTTTGTCATTACATGCTATTAACTTAGATACTGCGAGTTTGTTCACATATTCACCTTGTACATTTTTAACGATGTTGATCATGTTAATATATTCTATCATAATGCTAACCGACATAATTCTAAAAATACTTATATTATACATATTTTATTTAATACACTTATCAAGGAAAACAAGTTGATAGCGCAGCACAACAAAGCTTGTTCAACAAGCAATGAACTCAGAAGCAGATTTATGAATTTGTGAATTATAGACAGAATTGAGAGAAGAGAGAAGAGAGAAGTTATATGATTGATGAAATTGAATATAAATTGAAATTGTAAAATATGTACAAGAGTTTAGCTTATATACACAAGTTTGGTTAGGTTGCTTGAAGTACAAGCTAAGTAACAAACCCTAACCTTATGAGCTAATCTCTAACTAACTTGTAACAAAATTCATAGCAAACTGAATCTAAATGTGATTAACCACTAATTGTGATTATCATTAAACTAAACTTGAATTAAAACAAACTAACATCCTCCCTTAATTCAAGTTTCCACTTCCTTCATTCCAATCAAGCTCTGAGCTTGATGAACCTGTCAACCTTCAATGCCTTAATGAATATGTCTGCAAGCTGCAGCTCAGTAGAGCAATGAACAATCTACAGTGCTCCCTTGTTCACTTGCTCCCTCAGAAAATGAAACTTGACTTCTATATGCTTGCTTCTCCCATGCATAACTAGATTTCTTTCTAAGCTTATAACAGATTTGTTGTCTATGAACAATGCTATAGGTCTGCTAACCTCTATCTCCATCTCTTTGAGTATATTTTCAAGCCATACTGCCTGACATACTGCCATACATCCTGCAATATACTTAGATTCACAGGTTGACAATGCTACAACTGGTTGCTTCTTAGCACACCATGAAATTGGAGCATTCATAAACTTGAATAGGTACCCTGAAGTGCTCTTTCTATCTTGTTTGTCTTCACACCAATCAGCATCAGAATATGCTATCAGCTCAATAGAATTTTCATTTAAGCACTTAGGAAATAAAATGTCATACTGCAGTGTTCCTTTGATGTATCTCATCACTCTTTTGGCTGCTAGCAGGTGAGATACTCTTGGTGAATCTACTGATTATGCCAACTGCATATGCAATATCAGGCATACTATTGTATAGATACCTTAGTGAACCAACTATTTGCTTGAACAATGTTGGATTCACAGGTTCTTCATCTTCATTCATCATCAGTTTTACATTTGTCTCAGCTGGTGATGATGATGGATTGCAGTTCTCATATTGACCCTCTTCAATATGTCAGATGCATATTTCATTTGGTGCATCACCAATCCCTCTGCAACTTCATTAAATTCCATGCCTAGAAAGTATGTCAATTTTCCTAAATCTGACATTTCAAACTCACTCATCATCTGTGATTTGAATGCTTATATCTCATTCATATCACTACCAGTTACTATCAAATCATCAACATAAAGACAGATGAGTAGTTGATTACCTTCACTTCCTTTCTTCACATATACACCATAGTTAGACTTGCATTTGACAAATTCTTGCTGCACAAGAAAACTGTTAATTCTCTTGTTCCATGCTCTTGGTGCCTGTTTCAATCCATAGAGAGCTTTGTGTAATCTATACACCATATCCTCTTTCCCTTTGATTTTGAAACCTGGTGGTTGTGTCACATACACTTCTTCATCTAAAGGACCATTTAGAAAAGCATATTTTACATCCAAATGATGCATTGGCCAGTTCCTTCCACAAGCTATAGCAATTATCAATCTCACAATTTCCAATCTAGCAACTGGAGCATATACTTCAAAGTAATCCATACCAGCCTTTTGCATGAATCCCCTAGCCACTAATCTTGCTTTGTGTTAGGCTACTTCACCATTTGGCTTCAATTTCAATTTGAAAATCCACTTCACATCTATTGGTTTCTTACTAGCAGGTAGTTCAGTCAGGTTATTTCTGTTGATTGAATTCAACTCCTCAATCATAGCATTCTTCCATACATCTTCATTCAATGCTGCTTCATAATTGATTGGTTCTGCATCTGCTGATAGTGCAAAATGAACAAATTCCCCTTCTTCATTAACTACATTATCTGGAATGACTTCTTGTCCAGCTAATCTAGTTGAAGCAAATCTATGTCTAACTGAAGTTCTAGTGACTTGATTCTCTTCAACATGCACTTCAGGTTGAACTTCAGTATCAAGTTGAATTTGTTCAACTTGATCATCATCTTCAATTATTGTGGGAACTGTGTGACTGAAACTATTCTCTTTCTTACTCCAATCCCATGTTTCATTTTCACAGATTTTAACATCTCTACTAATCACTATATAATGATTTAGAGGATGATATAATTTGTATGCATCTGTTTCATGATAGCCAACCAGTATCATAGGTTCACTCTTGTCCCCCGGCTTTCTTCTCTTTGCATCAGAGATATGCATATAGCATAATGAACCAAAAACTCTCAAGTGTTTTGCTGACTGCTTGCATCCTAACCAAATTTCTTCAGGAATTTGATTAAGTTTCTTAGGTGGCATCTGTTTAAGATGTATGTTGCAGTTCTTACTGCTTCTCCCCAGAATGTCTTAGGCATCTTCTTCATCTTTAGCATACTTCTGGTCATGTCAAGCAGGCTTCTATTCCTTCTTTCAGCCAAACCAATGTGTTCTGGACTATAAGGAGCAGTGACTTCATGCACAACACCATTGTCTTCACAAAAATTCTCAAACACCTTTGAGGTATACTCACCACCACCATCAGTTCTTAAAATCTTAATGGATTTACCACTTTGCTTTTCCACTAAAATATTAAACTTATGGAACATATCAAATGCTTCACTTTTGGCCTTAATCAAGTATAACCAGAGTTTTATGCTAAACTCATCAACAAAACTGATGAAATATTTGTTGCCCCCTAATGAAGGAACCTATAAAGGACCACACACATCTGAATATACAACATTAAGCAGCTCCTTTGATCTACTTATTGCACTTGAACTGAATGCACTTCTAGGTTGCTTGCCCAACAAGCAAGTATCACAAAGTGTGTTAGGTATCTCAATTTTAGGTACTCCCAAAATCATTTCTTTATCATCCAATTGATTAAGACCTCTAAAATTGAGATGACCAAATCTATAGTGCCATAACCAGCTATCTTTATCTTTTACCATAGCAGATAAACAGTTCAACTCTACAGCTTTCATATTGGTCTGAAAAGTTCTATTCTTTGCAAGAGGAGTTTTCAATACTAACCTTTGATGTTTATCATATTGACCTTCATAGTAACTGAGTATCCTTTCTGAATGAATTGACCTACACTCAGCAAGTTGCACTGCATTCCAGGAACATAGAGAAATTTTTCTATTATTGCCATTTTTCCATTCTTTCCTTCAATAGCAATATTCCCCATTCCTTCTGCAACCAAGACTCTATGATCTGCAAGCTTCACCTTTGTATTTCTTCCATGATCCACTTCTCTTAACCATGTCTTGTTTCCTGTCATGTGATTAGAACAACCAGTATCTAAGAACTAACTTTCTGAATTGCATCTCTTAGTACTGTTGTTGTAACCATCATCAATAATGAATCATCTGAATCATCTTGTGCAACTTTAGCTTCGTCTTCATCATTCTTTGATTGTTTTCCTTTACCAAACCAACATTCTGAAGCATAGTGTCCAAATTTCTCACATTTGAAACACTGAATCTTCTTCTTATCAATTTTCTTTCTTCGATTAGAATTTCCCTCCTTTGAAGATTCACCCTTTTCAAATCCATTGTTCTTGCCTTTAGACCAGTTTTCCCCCTTAGAGTTTTTCTTCCTTTTCTTGAAGTTCTTCCTATCATTATCATACTTCTTGATAGTTTGAACTTGTAGGGCTTGTTGAATTGATCTTTCACTTCTTGTTTCAGTTACCATCAATTCATGTGCTTCCAATGAACTCTGCAATTCTTCAATCTTCAATGTCTTCACATCCTTTGATTCCTGAATTGCTACTACAATGAAATCAAACCTTGAAGATAGGGTCCTCATAATCTTCTCAACTATCTGTTGATCATTGATAGCTTCATAACAAGCCTTCATCTAATTCACAAGATTGATGAGTTTAGAGATGTATTCAGAAATCTTCTAATCATCTTCCATCTGCATCAGCTCAAATTTCCTTCTCAGTGACTGAAGTTTAATCATCTTCACTTTATCATCACCTTCATGATACTTTGAAAGAATGTCCCATGCTTCCTTTGAACTCAATGATTTTGAGATTCTTCCAAAGTTTCCTTCATCAAGACTTTGTTGAATCAAGAACAGAGCCTTGCAATCTTTCTTCTTCAATTCCTTGTGTGCGTTCCTTTGCACCTTAGTGGCATTCACAGCTAATTCATCTACACCATTCTGCACAATTTCCAGCAAATCTTGTGCTCCAAACTGATTCTTCATCAGTGCATTCCATCTTTCCCAGTTTCTTGCTTCAAGAATTGGAAGATGAGTGTTGAAACTACTGCTACCATTCTTGGTCATTCCTTCAACGTTTCTTCCTTCAAATTGCGTGATTGAAGATCTTGATTACCCTTTAGAACGAAACCACAGGCTCTTGATGCCAATTTGATAGCGCAGTACAACAAAGCTTGTTCAACAAGCAATGAACTCGTAAGCAGATTTGTAGTTTCTAGGGTTTTGCATATTTATGAATTTGTGAATTATAGAGAGAATTGAGAGAAGATAGAAGTTATACGATTGATGAAATTGAATGTATATTTAAGTTGTAAAATATGTACAAGAGTTTAGCTTATATACACAAGTTTGGTTAGGTTGCTTGACGTACAAGCTAAGTAACAAACCCTAACCTTATGAGCTAATCCCTAAGTAACTTGTAACAAAATTCATAACAACTGAATCTAAATGTGATTAACCACTAATTGTAATTATCACTAAACTAAACTTAAATTAAAACAAACTAACACAAGTTACTTCGATGACGATAGCATCATCATGGCCCTTTTCAGCATACGATTGTTTACATATGCACACATTTAATTTGTTCATTCCTTAGGAACCCAGCCAATTCAAGACGAAAACGACTTGGACTCTTGTCCTTTTTCACTCCTTCTATTAGCTAGACATATGAAAATTACTCTCTCCGTTAAAGATGTTGGTATATAAATTGAAAAATATAAGTTCGTAATGAAAAACAGTTGCAAACAATATTTTTTTTAACCGTATAAACTTATAAGTTATAAGCTATAAGTTAACCTCTAAAAAAAAGCTATAAGTTAACCCTAAAAAAAAAACTATAGGTTAACAAATCAATCTTGTCAACCTCACCCTAACTTACATTCGGCACAACTCCAAATTATTAAAGAGAAATGCTAACCGATGTCCCAGGATATAGTAATTACTGTTTCGAAAATTGTGTAATCAATCTATTAAAAGTTAAAAAGTTTCATTTTATTTTAATAACAACTTTCTTTTTTGGTATCCTAGGGAAAGAGGAACAACTAAAGGTTAAGACAAAAAAATACTATTATTATCTCTATCGTTTTCAGTTCTGCACACAATAGAATTAAGAGCATCCAGAATTAATATTCTTAGCATCTTGTTTGGCCTTATGCAGTTAATTTTCTTTTCCAATTGCAGTGAAAATTTTGGTTCTGATGACCTGCCAGAAGCATATAGTACTAATTTTTTTGTATATAGAGTAAAATTTAAAGGAACTAACTACAAGAACCAGCAATTGAATATGAACTAAGTGGAGTATATATATCTGGTACTATTACTGAATGCTGTGATTTGTACAAATACTTGAAAGCATAGCCATATTTAATGAGTTGAAGCTGAATATCACATGGGTCATGAATCATGATAAATGAGCAATTTGCAAGGAAAATCATCTTCCCAAGAAACAAAAAGAGCTATAAATGCAGCTTAAGATTGGTCACTTTCTCTATACCATTTGCCTTTGTCATCAAAGGGAAAATCAAGGTCCACATAAGATGCATGTTGATACACATTATTTATGGAAAGCCCATGATACCTACCATTATGTCTACAAGGTACCTGCATTATTCATATAGTATCGATCAATATTTATTATTTTAACATTGACCTTAGAATTTTTACTACTTGGGTCCCTCCAATTAGCTATATTGGTGTATTTTACAATGTTTATTCACACTATGATTCAGACCTTATTGTAATGTACGATTGGTTTTTTTTTCCACATACACTGCAGGTTTGGCAGGGATCCGTATATCGAGGGTCCCACAACAGAGCCTACGTGCCGACTATATTGTGCATTTGTCTCTATTCATCATACAAATCAATCTCATTCGATATAATATAGTATCAAAAATCAAAATATGTTTCATATAGTGAAAATTTGTGGTATGCAGAATGAGACACGAGGAAGTAATTGATCAGATTCATTTCATGTAATAAATTGGCTTCACTATCAGTAATCATTACATTCAGAAGAGTGAGTCACTGACTATGTATCTAATTTTGTCTGTTTTGGTTTTTTGGATGGATTCGAAGTCACAAAAGACCTCAAAATATAGGAACTAGCTAGTTAGCAAAACCAAGTATTGGTGTAACTATATGTTTATTACAGCCATGCAAATACAATTCAACCGGTTCTCTTCTATAACCATATACTTGTTGGATCATAAGAGAAGTTTGATGGAAGGGAAGTTTGATTAAACAATAAATTAGATTTTGAACAACACACAAGTGGTCGGACACCACTCTTCATCTAAAAACTTAGAACATTAGGTATATGATTTTGGATAGCACTCTTCATCTAAAAACTTAAAACATTAGATATATAACTCTCTTTTCTCAACGTTTATATTATTTTTTTTCAATGTGAGACTCGTTTAAGCACACTTAGCACATCAACAATATTCATCCAATAGTTTTTTTAGACATAGAGAGAAAGTCATATAAGAGTTTGAGATTTTTGGAGTTTTTACTTTTACTCAAATTCTCATATATTCTAAAGTGAAGATTCATTTCGGTCTTTCACAATTTTTGTACGAGTCAATTTAGTTTCTGACAAAAATAAAATCCAAAGTAATCTCTGACATTTTCATAACGAATACAACTTACTCTCTCTTTTATAGAGTCAGTGAATAATTTGTCTTGATATAAAAATGTCAAAAACTACTTTTAGTTTTATTTTTGTTAGAGACAAAATTGGCTCACATGAAAATTGTGAAAGATCAAAATGAGTCTTTACTTTATATTCTATTTTTGTTTAAACGTTCTTTCAAGTAAAGTTAGGTTGTAAGAAGATAAAGTTTCTCCGAAACTTTGTTTCATTCACAAGATTCGAACTACCAATCGTGTTTATGGAGAACCAAGCCATCCTTAACACTTTGAATCAAACACTTTTTTAATGTAACACCCCACACCAACATTTATTACTGATTTTAAGCTTGTCATTTTTTTTGTGTGGCCATCTGGTCGGGATTCGAACCTCGTACCTTGCATATTTTATGCATTGTCCATACCAACTTAGCTAAGTTCACGAGAACTTAAGCTTGTCATTTAAATAGTGTTGTATGGTTCCTGGCCTGCTTTTTTTTTAAGTTATGTACTTGGACTTTTATTCATCTTCTCAAAGTTTAAATTTGAGATTGCACTTTACGAGTTCTCAAGTGAAGTGTTCAGTTGGTTCGTACTAAGCACCTAGAACCTCTAGTGTATTTTTGTTACCCGCACCTTAAATATTGGCCTATAAAAATACACTTTCTGTTACCAGCATTGTCTATTTTTGTTCTTTTGATTCATTTGAGTTTAATTACTTTCATCATTGAATATCATCTCAAAGCAAATTAAATTTCACATGCAAAGGATTCCGTAAGTGTAGCTCAGTTGGTAGCTACCAGAGATAATTTGTGCAGGGGTCGGGGTTCGAACTCCGGATTTCCCATTTCTCCACACATAATATGTGTGAATCTAGCCACTAGACTACTTGATCAAAAAAAAAAAAAAAACACATGCAAAGGTATATATTTAATCACAAGTCTTTAATTGTGCTATATATGATATGAATATATAGACAGTTACCTAAATTTTCGCTCTCATGTCCTCCTATTTGAGGGTAACAATGAACAGTAGAAACTAATGTGCAGCCAACAGCTTGCATTGCACGTTTACATCTTAATAATTAGTTTGATATGGAGAAACTCAACACCCCTCGTTTTATAAGAGATCTTCTGTCTAACGAAATAAATTTAGGACTAACATCACAATAGTGTAACAATTGAATATGCCTTGGAACGTACTATTTAAACGGATCAATTAGGTTTTGGTCGTAACACTACTTGCAAATTTTACACAGATTTCAGTTAGTTGTGTTCTCTTGTTCTATTACATATATAAGTGCAGTGCAGTGATGCTCAGTGACAACATTCAAATCAGAAAGATCATGTGACGCTGACAAAGAGAGAAAAGTCACCTTTACTGTGGAAACAACATTGACATTACAAGAGTAGGGTTCTCCAGTCCAACCTGGTTCCTAGAATTGAGGATCAATTAATAGTTTTATTGTTCCTTTCTCTTTATTAGGAGGAGGAATTGATTTTTTTGTTCACTTTAAAAAGGACAAATCTTATGTGCCTATTTTTTTTGGTTATAACAAACTTTTTGAAAATTAAGAAGGCTAGTCATGAATACTTTAATTTGAGAACAGCAAGACAAAATACCAAACTGGATGCATTGAGTTCATCGTCTTTTTGAGTGGGATGCTGAGAAGAGAGACGAAGGTGAGCAATTAAGGATGAAGAAAAAAAAAAAAAAAGTTGTAGTGCAGGTATCCGCAAATAAAATCTGTTACGGGTACGCGTAAGTAATTTAAAGAATATTTACGGCTAAAATAAACAGATATTTCTACTATCTGTTAATTAATAAATACAATGCGGAGTTAACCGTACATATATTGCAGATATCCGTACCTGATAATTAAGCTTTGTTAAATTGAGAGTGAAATTGACGTGGTAAACTTTTGTTGTTATTTACCAGATACCTGCGTGGATATGTGGTGTGCATATTTATCCAACAACACTGGTACATATACCATGGATTTCATTTTCATTCCTAGGAGCAACCAATGAATGTTAAAGTGGGGCAATTTTGAGGAAAGGATGGAGGCTTACGCTGCCGATAGGAACAGAAGGAGCGTAGTGGTGGTGGGGTGTTACAGGAGGAAGGCAGTGACGGATGCAATTCATGGTTAGGTGTGGCTATAGCCACAATAGCCACACCAAAATTCTCCTTTTTTTTTTTGTTGAAAGAAATAGTATAGTGTTTAATTTCATTGAGCATTTTTTTTTTTGACATTATTGTTTTAACCACAACAAAAACATAATCCCGGATCCGTCCCTGAAGCTAGTTAAAGGTAAATACATAGTCTGTAGGTCTTCATTAGGGCACCATCCCCTCACCCTAAATGAAGAATTGATTTGAAGACAAATGATAAACATTATGTTGAGAACAGTGGTGAAAAAACGGTTTGACGGGGACAAAGAAGAGAACCAACGGATGTACAGGAGAAGGAAATAAAGTAAAGAGAGATAAAGAGAGTTGCGCACCATAGCCTCCACGCTCAAACTTGTCTCATTTTCTTAAGCATGGTTAATGAACTCCACCAATAACAAATTGTAGAACATGAGTTATATTGTTCTAGTGTTGTGTGGAACAATTTTTAGTGACTTTACCTACCTTCCAACATTTTTCTTTGAGAATCGGAGGGCTAACATAAAATAATGTTATTGGTATAGAAGTACGATTTTGGTGTGACATCTATAGCGAGTTATATCGGAGAAATGTGTGTTTTCTCGAATTAGGGTAACTTTTCATCAATTGTTAAAAGAAATTAAGGGTTAGGCATGTGTATGATTTTTCACGAAGGTAAATAATTATTAATGTCTTTTTACGAGTGATACGTATATATTCTAGAGTGTATTACTACATCATTGTCCTTTTGGTTTTTGAATGTTTTCTTTGATTGTCACCATTGAGTAGCTTATTTTGGTTAACTTGATGTTACCTCATTATGTAGTACTTTGTATTTGTATTTGGTTGAAAAAAAACCCTTCTGTTTTTTCTTAATGCTATTTTGTTTTCTATTAAAAAAGTGTTTATAGAATCGCTAAACATTAGTAGGATACGAAGACACTTCAATTACAAATTTCAGACCGAGTATCAATCCCATTTATCAAAGTTAAGATATTCTCATAAGCTTTAAAATAAGGCTTAGTTGACTGCATCACCATAACCACAATAGGAGGTTCCCTATACATGTAGGGGTAGCAAAACAGATTGTACAAGATTAATCTATTTAACTCGCCTTTTTTGGGGACGAGTTGAGATGCATAGCCCTCCGACTTGTCTTGACCTGACCTTTATTACCTATCAAGAAATTGGAGCAAAAGTAAGATATGATGAGTTGGCATGTCGAGTTCCTTTTTATTTTTTATTAAATTTTATGTTTCTTTATATATAAAATGTTGCTACATTTTGCAGACCATTTGATCACTTGCCAATCAACGCATTTCATGCATTTTTTTGTTATTAACAGACCAACATGTCTACCAAAGTTGGGGTGGGCATGGCGAGAGAGGTGACAAAGTAGTCCATTGTTTCACCCTAAAATACGCATTGATATTCAAATGTATTATTATTTTCCATCTAGCAAAGAAACAAATTGTCCATCTAGCTATCTTGACAATAACAGGTTGAGGTCGTGGTGACAACACTGGTTTTCATGTTGAACACAATGTGTTCAAATCGCAAGGTAAATCTCGGTCACGCTAGGACTTTCCATTGGACTATTATTTTGCATCCTCCATGCTATTTGAGCCTACCTTAGCAGATATGCGGTGTTCCTTTGCCTCGCTATCTTGAATAGCTTTCGGATAAGGGAGCATCATTTGCCTCGCTATTTTTTTTTTTGAAGATCTCCATGATCTTACCATGTACTAGCTCTTTTTGTTGTTATTTTTGTGTTTTGATGTCATTGTTGGAATGGTAAAGCTCTGAGCTCCAAAAGATATTAAATTTAATTAAAGCTAAGGGTGTGTTTGGATTGAGAGTTTAGGAGGGGAAGGGAGGGGAGGGTTTACTTTTCTTTTTTAAATAACGGACTATATAACATGTTTTTCTAAAATAAATTATGTGTGATTGAATTATTATATGATTGTTTATCATGTTAATATGTTAGCTTTTAAAAAAACATTTCATAGTGTCCGTAATTTAAAAATGAAAAGTAAACCCTTCCCTCCCTTCCCCTCATAAACTAAACCCTCCATCCAAACACACCCTAAAGGCTTGTATGTCTTGCTTGGACCTTGAAAACGATTAGGAAGTTGGAGCAGTATGCCAAGTCTAAACTGTGTCTCAATCCCAACCCTTCCAGTTTGGAAGGCTGATTCAAACTGGTCTTAGTTGATTGATTATATGGCTCATGTAGTGGAAAAAAGTCATTGATGTAAGGCACAATCCCTGAGAACTTGAATTGTTTTGATGTGTGGCATTGTGATTATGGAGAGTCCCGTCACCAATACTGAGTTGTTGTGTTGGGATAGACGCCCGAAAGGAGCGAACTTCCACCACTCTATGCCTCCACTATCTTTCTCTAAAACTGTCTTTTTGTGCATGAGAGGAAGGAGATGATCCAAACTCCTCTCTTAACTAAGGTTGGTGACAATAACGGGAGGGTTTAATTGATGTACAGATAAAAAAAATGGTAATAATAATAATGATGATGATGATGATGATGATGATGATGATAATTAATGAGACAGGAAAACAAAAGACCTAGTAGAATCTTCGCTTCCATCATCTTCTTGAAAGGATATCTGAGAAAGAGAAATCATGAAAAGGTGGTCCTGTAACGAGAAAGTAATCCAAAAGTAAGCAACACATTTTAACAAAAGGAAAAATATAAGCAGCAAAGATCCGTTTTATCTCAAGCACCAAAACTCGGACTGGTACAGGTAAAACCACACGCAGAACAAGAGGAAGTTCATGCGTGTAAGGGAGTTGGAAAATAAAATATCATTATTTTCTCCATGTGCATTCTTAAATACGAGTGTGCAGAGATATATGAATAACAGAGAGGGAGCGAAATATCGTTTACCTTCTTGTTCACCTAGAATGTAAAACGGAATATGCGCGGTCATCTTGGTTGCACCTTCATTCCAGTTTATGCTCCCAATTTTCTGTGTGGTACCTTGCGCAGATCGTGAAGGCCCTAATATGGATGAACATATAGCAGGGTCTTTCATCAAACCCAGGAAATCACATGCACGCCTCCAAACTCTCATGTCAGAAATTCGAGACCGAGCAACCTGAAAAGTACATCCTTATTTAGAAAAATAATTACGTTAATGACATCTCTGATGTTTTTCCCTTTCAAACAGTGATACCTTGCCCAAAGATACACGTGCTCTTGGTAGTAATTCACGGTGATGTGTAGCAAGCTTTGCAATGGCCGTCACAACAAAACACATAAGCCTGGACTGTGATGACCTTCTGTAGGTATCCTTATCAGAACTAAGGGATACCTCCTGTGCCATGCCCAGGCGACTTCCAAGTAAACAAAAGATTATTCATCAAACAATTACCCATTAAATCTCCCAGAACTGAAATAAGCAAGGTTTGTGCTACATCATACCTTGAGGAAAGGTTTTCATACAGAAGAAGTTCTAAACTCTCAAAAAGTTCACGGGCTTCATCTTTGTGAGAGCCACCACCACCACCATGCTCTCCAATGGCCCAACATAATTGCAATGCCAATTCTGTCTAATGAAAATTCAATGATTTTAAATCCAAGATAGTTGCATCATTCCCACATTTAGTTAAAATAGCTCTCGACTAACCTTGTCTGGGCTGTCATAAGCTTCTCCAAGTCTGGCCATTATAGGTTTCTGCAACGAAATCATGATATATTATATATAAAGTCATTCATGAACTTCTTGAGTTCAAAAGGGCTGGTTCTTGACATGGTATAAGGGCTTATTATATAACTAAACGATCAAGATCTGATCCTTGTTGCCCCCATTCTTGTAAAGATTGAATTTCGGCAAAAGTTAGAGAATGCTTGTGCATCATCAGTTCTTCAAGCCCATATGGATCTCAAATGATGATGATTGATGCATATTGAATATAATAAAATCATTCATTAGCTTTTGCACTGCAACTTAAGCTCTCAGGAGAGTTGTTTCTTGACATGAGCCATAGTCTAACTTAAGATTTTATGAATTAGTTAGTTCTTGACAAAAGCCATAGTTTTCTAAAACATAAAATGATCAAATGCTATGAAACCACAGCACAAAAGTGACAAACAAAACAGTATTTCAAAATACAAAAATGAATGCAGCTTTAAATGGCATTAATCAGATGTATTAGCGGTGCCCTTCAACAAAAAAAATCAACATGTTGTCACATAGCCTAATCTATGTTCACAAAATTAATGATCTTGCTATTTGTCCTCTAGTAAATACATGCTGAATTGCTGATTACCAACTAAAAGTTGAACTGCGTGTGAAATAAAAAATTAGAACAGTACAGTGTCAGAAAGATACCTTTAAGAGGGCAATGAAGTTTGGGTAGCGCTGAAATGTGGAGAGTATGAACTCCAAAAGCCGCTTATGAACCTAAAAGCACAAGAGAACTTAGAATGCAAAGCAGTGGGTATGAAACAGCAACTTAAGTCACAGAAGAAAAATTTAAAAGTTGTAATTTATAACAATATCAAGTTAGGCAAAGGTAAAGGTGTCCCAAAAGTTAATGCTTTGACGCACAAAAAGGTGCAACCTTACTACGGAAGGCATTAACAATAGAATAGGAAAACAGTTAATTAATATTTGACTATTTTGCATTGACTTTCCACATACGCTGACCAACTAAAGCATAGCATTCACAGTTTTTACAAGATATAATTGATACCTCATAAGAGAATACTTTGTCTGGAAATATTGTTGCAAATCTTGACATAAGCAGGGGAAGCAACGCACAGATCAAAGCTGAAAGTGTTTAAAAGAATGGGGAAACGTCAACAACGCCAGGTGATGCATATATTTTCGCAATAAAATTTTCAAGATAATACACTAATGCCAAGTCAAATATGCATATGTATTAACAAAACTTACAATCATTTACATCACGCAATGCTATGGAAAAGTAGACATCAAGAAGACGAGGCGTCAGGTGGAGTACTGCTTTCAGCCTATCAGAGTAAGGATTACTCGCTGCAGTCTGTAATATTGTGGTCATCACTGGTGAAGACCAGGGCCGTTCCTAACATAAAATGGAATTTACTTGAATATTATAAGTTAAGCTTCACATCCCAAAAACAATAACCTTGAACTGTAATGGAGTTATAATATCAAACATATTTAGGAGTAACACAAGTCTATCTTGATCTATTTTGTATCCCATACATGGTTTTCTTTCAATCAAACCTTAACGTTAAAATTATTTAGTAAATAAATATCTTGTGTGTGTGTAGATTATATTTAAATATATTATGCATATATACGTGATACAAATTCAAACTTTAGTTTGTTGGCATTTATTTTATTTTTCAAAATGTTATACAAAGAAAATAAAACTTCAGAGAATAAACTTTAAATATAAAACTAAAAATTACCAGGAATTTAATTTGAATTTAATATGTAGGGATAATTAACCATTTGAACTTGAATTTGGAAAATGAGAAGAATAAAAATAAGAGATGCCATGTGGGTGATTATATTAGAGTTGAGTGAGTGTCACATGTTCATGTAAGAGGACTCATTATCAGGGGTGGATATTAACCTTCTAAAAGTGTAGATACTTGAAAGTGCGTGTGTATATACGTATATATTTTTGGAGTGAAAATACTAGTATTATTTATTAGTGATAGTGAACTTTTTATAAATACTTCAGTGCTAAGTGACTATTGACAGTAAACACGACAGCTTCAGAATCAAAACAAATTGGACTGAGAATGGTGAATTACAAGATCAAAGGTAAACATACAGCGATACCATCATTTTCATCCTTTAAGATCTCAAGGAACAAAGGATCAGTCACATCAATTGCACTGCTATCTTCAGATTCAAAATCTCCTCCACCATCTTCTATCGTCGAACCAGTATATGCTTCATCCATAAGGGCAAGTAGCATCTAAATAAAAAAATAATTAAGTTCACTTATACTATTGTCCAGAGGTGGCATGTAGGATGCACAAACATAGTATTTGTGCACCATGCACAAGTTTTTTATGACCATTAGATTAAATGAATAACACATTTTTATCATGGTCTCTCACTATCATATCTCCCTCACTTTCTCTCTTTACCTCCTTCCAACAACAAACTTCCACCCACACCAGACACAGTACTAGTTTTCACATTCAACATGAATTAAGAACTTATGATTGTTCATCTCCTTCATCATTGTTTTCATCTCCACCAAACTAATTACAAATTCTGAAAATTAGAAATGAAAAGGTCATAAAATAAAATAATAAGAAATTAAAAAAAAATCCAAAACTATGTTAATCTTTGATCAAATTAATCAAATCCTCACAATATCAAAGATGCTTCTCGCCTGGTCTGGCCATTTCCATTTTCTTCATTTTCCTTTACCTCGTTTTCAACCATAGTGAAACTCTCAACCTTTTTCTCAGTACTGAAATTGACCTATGTTTTGAGATTTTTGGGTATAATTGAACCATTTCAATCATTATGATTTTATGAGTTATTGTTTTGGAATTGACCCATTTCTCTATGACAAGTCCAAATTGATGTTGCTTCCTCCAATTCAAGTACACAACCAAATCATTCCATACGACATTACGAAACACCGTTCTTTAAGATCTAGAAACTGTAAAATCCAGAAAAGCTGCCATAACAGAACAACCTCTCGACCGCAAAACACAGTTTGTTTCCTTGAAAGCAAACGTAATTGAAAATTAACTGCTTCAATCCAAAATCGCCACCACCGGCGGCGCCGGAGATGGTAACGGTGGAAAGAGGAAGGGAGTGGATGATGATTCCATCGGGTTCTATGAGACAGAGGGTGGTGGCTTCGAGTTTTGCATGGCGGTGGTGATGTGGGAGGAGGGTGGGGGACGAGGGCGATGATGCTAGAGGGGCTGATTGGGTGGTGGTGGAGGAGGAGGAGCAGGTGACGGTGTGGAGGGAAGTGTTGGGAAGAGAGAGGAGGAGGAGGTAGAGAGAGAGAAAGTGAGGGAAATCTGATAGTGAGAGACCATAATATTAATGTGTTCTTCATCTAATCTGATGGTCATAAAAAAACTTGTGCATGGTGCACAAATACTATGTTTGTGCATACTAAATGCCACCTTGTCCAGAAATGCAACTGTGGATGGCCTTCGGACAAATTCAAAGCATGAGAGATAACCTTAGGAGCCGTATTTTTCTGAATTGAAGCAATGCTGCTTCCAATTAATGGTCCAGAGCTTTTTTCCACCTTCTCCAATGCCACTACCAAAACTAGCAAAGATGGGCACAGAATGTTGAATTGATTAAGTTATTGTTAAAGGACATAAGAAGGAAAAGATTATCAATTATCATTATATCCTGAAGCTCTAAAGCTTAATACATTTGACATCCAAATAGTTTGATTAGGGGCCTGTTATACTAAGATATTTTCTAACACATGAAATGATACACAAGACATAAATGGTCGTATAACTTTAACTTACTAGGCAAGTCTAGTAAAGACGGAAACAATGGAATAAATGACCCAGGTGACATCAATCCCGGAAAGGCTTTTAAAATTTGTTTCTCTAGTCTGCAAGAGTAGTTAAAAAAATATTCAGGCAATATCCCCCGTCTATTAGGAATACTCTAACACCACAATTCAACATAATGCTAGTCATGTGAGATATCTATGCCATAAAAAGGAAAAAACAGGTCAAATGTAGGTACGAGGAATTCGGACCTTATACAAATGTCAAATACTAAACTTATTTCAACGCAAGCTGCCTCATAATTAAGAAATTTTAGCTCCTAATAAATGGTAAGTGAAAAATAGTTAAAGACTTCAAGTACAAACATTTAGTAAGCTAGAAAAGCGAAATACTTTTCCTTAATTTTCAGATGAAAGAATAACTTTGTTAAGATAAAAAGATGAAGGCAATAAAATACGAAGAGATATCCTCCTAAAGAATGAAAATACAAACAAAAGAAAACAAAAAAATCAATACAGAAACCTATCCTGTCCATTAGTATATATGCAGGGTAAAAACCTAGGATGCATAGGCATAGGTACGATACCGGTACCGGGTACAAGATACGCCCATTTAAAAAATACAAGTTTTCATATGCAATAATAATATTACATTATCATACTAGTATAGAAGAAGCCACAAATTTCATTCGCAATGAAATTATGAGGAAAAATGGAGTACTAGACCAGTACAATACATGTACCAGTACCGGGTATGTGCCCTGTACGAGTACTTCGCCGTTTTACAGGTACCCATGCTTCAAAGGGTAAAACTCTTCTATACGATATCACCTAAACACAAATTCTGCCTTTTGTACTTCTACTAAAACCAACAGACTTGGTCCTCAAAACCTTGTCCAAGGTCCTGGGACACAACTTACACTCAGAAAATGCCAAACAAAGATTTCCATAAAGAAATAGCTACTGAACCGTGTAATATTAATTAGAAGTGAAAATAAATTATGATACCAAGAACCAATTATATTTGATTCCTTTAAGCAGTGATGATACATTCCTTGAAAATCATTCTTTTTTGACAAATCCTTCTTGAAAATCGTCAACAGCACAATTAATAAAAATAAAAATCATGGAAAGTTCAACTTCAAATTTCTTGCAATAAGCAACTAAACAGATTTCCTTTTCAATATTTACCAAACATGTACAGTGTTTAGTTTCAAGTTGTCACCCCTGTTGTTGATACTAGTTCTTTCCATTTAAATTAATGTTTGAATAAGAAAATAGAAAGAAAAGAAATCCTTATGAATTTCAAGATTTAGGAGCACACGATCACCTATAGATGGTATTAACTGTTTCCAGAATATGACAGAAAAAAAGAATTATCTTGGTTCCCTTTACCCAACTTCCCCCAAATCAATCCAAGTAAAAAAGTACATACCTTTCACCATTCCAAGCTATCAGCTTTAACAACAATGGAAAAAACTGCAAACAGAACAGACATATATATCAAATCAGGGTCCTAACTGTGGCCTCATGTTTAATTTTTCTCCTCGGTTTTTCAATTCAAATTCAAACAAGTGCCTATATCAGTTTCCTTTTCCTACTTGTCCCTTACTATTATGCGCATAAAGTGTCTATCCCTATTTTATTTATATAAATTCTCTACCTCTATTTTCTTTATACAAATTCTCTACCTCTATTTTTCTTTTAAATTTTTTTATTGGCATACCCGTACCTAAATTTTATTTTAAATTAAAATGACATATTCCCGTACCTGTACCCGTACATGTACCTATGCAACACTAGCCCATTACCCGTTTTCTCCTGTAACTAACTAGTTTTAACCGTATAACTAACCAAGTTACCTATCAATCAATTTAATACATAAAAATAATTAAACAAAAGATTCTACCTTAAGGCTTTGTTTGCGAGTTTGGAGGGAAGGGTTTTGGGGGTGGGAAATATATGGATAAATTGAGAAGTCTTTCACATTATTTGAAAGAGTATTTTTTTTAGAGAATGATAAATTAGAACTTATAATTAATATATTTTTTATTTTAAGAATATTATAACAACATAAATTGAATTTGAAGAATTTATATAACCCCTCCTCCAATACCATTTTTGAGTTCCCCCAAAATAGGGAGATTTGGTATTATGAAGAACACTAAACCCCCCAAAGCCCTCCTTTCCCAAACCCCACCATTCTTTTCACTTAATCCTTCCTTCTATCCAAAACCCTCCCATCCCTTCCCCTCCAAACTCCCAAACAAAGCCTACGAAAATATACTCAAATAAATTATTAATTTTTTTATTACATGTTACTCTTCATAATCGTCAGTGCAGCAAAGCATAGGTTATACCTGAGGCATTAAGTTAGGGAAGGAAGTTAAAATTCTCTTCTTGTTGATAATGAGAAATTCAATCATTGCTTCTGCGACGACAGGATCAGCAAACTCCCTGAAACAGGATACAAATAATTCAATCGAATGATAAATCCAGCATTTGTGATAACAGCCTCAAATAAGAGTAGGCGGAGGTAGGGGAAAACTCCTTTCCTAGGATGTGGTTTGTACGGTAGTAGGATAAACATTTCAGACGTAAAATTCAAAAACTCCCCTCTTAATTACTGTTGGTCAGGGAAGATGGCGCAAGTTCTATTGGAATAACTTTTCACACAATTTTAGGGGTGAACATTATCATGAATCCTGATCGAGACTGACTAGGTTAAATTTTCCAGATTTTCTCATACCCAACAAATCATCAAGACTCCCTGACCTGTGGTTCACAACTCTCCTGCTCTCGTTTCTCAGTAATGGCGGTGTGAAGGAACAACAACGGCGAAGAATTGCTTTCCATATTTCTTTGATATATTCCTAGTCTTCTGCTTATGTTCATTATCATATATTATTAACCACTAGATGTTATGTTTGATTGAGCCTTGTAATCTCACTCCAACAGAAGTCTAAAACAGGTTATGACAATTTAGATTTTTGTGAGTATTTTTAACTTCTGGATTTATGTGACATATTGTGCAATCTGCACTTCCAATTCATAGTTAAAATACATTTTGTGCTAGGTTTGAATTTTTGCAAGCAAGATTGACAAGTGTTTCACATATTCAGAATAATATACAACAAGCAAGCCTTATCCCACTAAGTGGGGTCGGATACATGGACCAAACGACGTCATAATGTTCTATCATGTACCATATTTCGATCCAACTCATTAATCTCTAGATAATTCTCATATAGTTTTTCTAGGTCTTCCTCTGCCTCTAGTGATTGACTACTCTTCATTTGATCTACTATCCTTACTACATAATCTACAAGTCTTCTCTCTACATGCTCAAACCACCTAAGCTTAGTTTCGACCATTTTTCTACCATAGGTTCTACCCCAACTCTCTCTCTAATGTTAATATTCAAAAATAATTGTTCCATTTTATTTTAATCCTTAACGATATAATTACCTGCTCAAGCACGAACGAAAAAAGGTCCTAAGACTAGGATCAGCATCATGAAGAACAACCTCCCCAAAGTCGAGGTAAAACTGAAGAATTGCCTGAAAACCAAATAAAAAAACACTGAATTAAATTGAATTGAACAAAAAACACATATTAGAATAAATTTACTATTGAGAAGGAAGAAAAAAAAAGCATACAAGTAAAAGAAGACCATTGGAGGTTTGAGATAGAGAAAGTGAAGCAACAGCACGCTGAAAAATCTTGTTAATCTGCGGATAAACCCTAGCTACTAAATCCTCGTTGTTTTCGGTTTTGCATAGTTCATGAAGCTTCTTCACCTAATCAAAACAATAACAACCATAATTAATACACAATTATCTCATATCATAGATATTATGTGAGAGAGAGAGAGAGAGAGAGAGAGTTGTACGGAATGAAGAAGAGAAGGATCGGAAGCGGGATCGTTAGCGGTGTTGGAATCTCTGGCACTGATAGATAGCGTTCGGAGGTGAAAATCCCAACCAGTGTCACGCTCTGACATTCTTTCTTAGAAACGAATTGTGTGAGAATTGAGATCGATTTGAAGTGTGGCGAACGAAGAAATGATAGCTGGAGTGAGAGAGACGAAGATGGAAGGAGGAAAATAGCGACGGTAACTGTAACAGGCCAAGTGTCAACAAGACGACGAGATGTGTTCTAGATAAAGAAGATACATCGTGTTCTCCTTTCTTAGGACCGTTGGATAACTATGAAAGTTTGATTTCTTAGTACAAGAGAAATTGTTTTAAGGGTCTATTTGGTAACACTCAAAAAAGAGCTTATAGCTCTTAACTGATAGCTTATAAGTTCGTTTGACAAAAAAAGCTCTGTTTAGTAACATTTTTTTTCACCATGAGCTTATAGCTTATTTCACGGGCTTATAAGCTATTTTTCAGAAGCTATTTCAAGTAGCGTTTGAGCTTATAGCTTATAGCTTCTCACTTTTAATTCCAATTTTACCCTTATTAAAATGGATCCCACTAATCTAGCACATTTGTTTATCTCTCTCATAAACGAAATAAATAGATGATGGATAAATTGAACAAACTCAGTCAAATATTAGTGAGTTAACTAGTCTCAATCCAACGCGATCCTTTAATGATTTATATATCTCATATTCTCATTGACACTTTAGTTAATAGTCTATATTGCATTAATATATTTCAAAAGGTTGAGATTGTATCGATACTTAATTAATCCACATTGCATTGATAATAATAATATAAATACTAGCTCTATGAGATACATCACTCCGCAAACTCTTCGCCTAAATTCATGTTTTTCCCTTTTAAGCATGAGTATGAACTTTTTTGTGTATTGCAATGACCTGTTAAAAAAAACGATGACAAAATCATACATTCTTACTTAAATAGGATGAGTGAAGGCATTATCATGAATCATGAAATTGTTGGGAAGAATATCATAATGATCAATAAGAAAGCAAAATAAGAGTTTTATGAGGGAGTTACTCTTAGAAATTCATGTAGAATGAATATAGATTGATAAAAGAATGAATGTGAGATACACTGAAGTGGCTTATTTATAGAGCTACTTGGAGTAACTAACTTTCTACTCTTGTTACCACTAGGTAACCTATCAAGTAACTATAATTAATTAACTACAATGTAATAGTCACCCCTCAAACTCAAAGTGGAGAAATTCACCAATTTAAGTTTGAAATGCAATGAAAATACAATGATTAACTATAATGTATAAAATAAATACTAAATCTTGTTGTTAACGGTGGAACTAATTCATTCAGTTTGTTTTTCGACGAAAAAGCAAGAGGCGAAAGGCCCCACGACAACGACGCCGTAAATAGAGCCCCGCAATCTCACCATTAAAGCTATGACGAATTCTTCCAACGCTTTGGAAACAACAAAATCAGAGTAGGGATTCTTCAATTCAAGTTCAAGAACCTTTGCATACTCATTTTCTTATAGAACAACGAAGGCAGGATCATCGTCATCGACAATGTGGGGCCAAAGCCTCAAACATTACCTCATCCTGTTCTTCAACGGGTTAATCCATCTAACAATTTTTTTTCCAATTTTTTTAATAGTTTGTTTTGACAAAAAAGTACTTCAATCTAAATTATAAGGAAAAAAAAGTCAAATAAAGTTGATGTATCTGGTTCAAATTTTTAACTAAATACATCAACTTTGTTTGATTTTTTTTGCTTATAATTGAGAGCGGAGCGTTGTTGATATTGTCCTAAAAAATTACCAGCTAACAAATCTGGAGTAAAAACATCGTTAGTGGCTCAATGTCACCCCTAACAACTTAACTAACGAATGAGACATCATAAACAATCAAACATAATTAATAACAACAAACAAGCAATAGAAAGAAACTGAATCTTAGTCCTACAATTCTAAAGGCAACAATTAATTTCTATATCAGATTTCACTTTATTTTACATGCACAAGTTCCGCTTGGGTGAAAATGTTAAATCCTAATTCATAACACTTTTCCAAGTTTTCAAACTCATTCACCCATCCTATTGAGAAAATAAAGATATTTTGATTACTATCATGCAACATTCTCTCGCATTTGAGATTCATCTAGGTTATGTTTGAGAGTTTTAAGGGAGGAGAGAGTTTGTAAAAAAAAAAAAAAAAAAAAAAAGGAAAAAAAGTGGTGGACAGAATAGAGAGTTTTGAGATGGAAAGGTTTGGAGGGGTTTAGTTTTCTACCATTTAGAGGAATTAAAAAGTTATATTGGAGGATTTCGAGGAAATTTTTCAAATTCAATTTATGCTACTATAATATCTTCAAAATTTAAAAAATATTAATCATAAACATTAAGTTACCATTCTCTACAAAATAACTCTTAAATTTTATTGAAAGATCTCTATATTTTCGTGTAAATCATTGGTCCAAATATTTTCCTCTATTCCTCTCTAAGCTTTCAAGGAGAGCCCTAGATAACTGACACGACAGATAAACCTAACTTTACATAATCTAAGACCATTTATAATGGTTAAACATATTCAACAACCCTCAATACCTATTTTTTCAATTCTCAACACTCCACGTCATTTTCTCTCTCTTAATTCAACACCCTTTCAATTTTTACCTCTCCAAAGGTTTTTTCATTCAACACTCTACCCTTTCAATTTTCACTAAATAAAGACTAAAACTTCAAAAGAAAAACTAATAGAAAGCTAATACTAAGATTAAGAGAGTGAAAAACTTGGTTTTTTTTTTTCTGTGTCCAAATCAAATGATCCAAGTCTCTATTTATAGAGAAAAAAATCACGAATTTTGGTAAAAAAGAATAAATTATTTGCAATGAAATAATTGAGTCCAAAATATTAAAATGATAAAAATTCAAGCAGCCAATCGAAACCAGCCACGTGTCCTCACTTTATCCATTTAACTTTCTCTCTCCGAAACTCCCTCCAGCTCACGCGCCTGCTTCAGCCAGCGAAAACGCGCCACGTGGTCTCCCGCGTCAGAATTCAACATGTTTAATTCTTTCATCTACTCTCACCTCCACATTATTTTTTTTTTCCATTTTCAACACCCACATGCAATGGTTTCAACATTTTGAAGCATGGTTTCAACAACCCATTGCAGTTGATCTAAGTACATATAGATCTCAACTGTACCTAACTACCCATGGTACCAAAATTTCAGGTACAGGTAATGGCTTGCATGCATTTCAGTTGGCATTCTGCATTGGACGTCGTTCTGTTTCGTAACTAGCATATTTGCTACTCATGTCAATTGCCATAATACTACAAGACAACCCTAATTCAAAACCGACATTGTGATAACATGCATGTTGGCTAGTCCCATCATGTCCTTACAAAAACATATAATATGCAAAATTCCTACCAACTGAGTTATGTTAACGGAAATATAAATCCATTTTTAAAAAAAAAACACGAAATAATTAAACTTGACATCACACCGTTGGGAATCAGACAAAGCTCAAACAACTTCGTCTAACAACAATTCTTCCGAATCAACTTGATCAAAATTTAAAAGAAACATATTTTATTCATATTAAATATATAGGATAAATGGTGAAGAGGAATATGATAGAATCTTAGGTTTTTAGTGAGGAAGATGATATGCTTTTAGCGGGAAGAAGACATGGTGATTTTATTCACGAACAAACAGATTTTATTCATTTTAGAACCACGTGCTAAATCTTAGGGGACGTTTGTTTTGGGGAAACATAAATTATTCTCAGTCAGGAATAACATAGTCGAAAATAAAAATATGAAAATTTGATTCATAGGAATTTATTAAAAAAAGTGTTTGGCAAATAACTTGACATTCATGCGAAAATTGGAAGTTACATTTTTTACTTCTTAAATCTATGCATAATATCATGGGAATGCACATTTCCATCTCTTTATATGAGAATAAATTCATGGGAATAATGGAAGTCATGGAAAGTTACTTCATTCCTAGGAACCTTTATACCCTAGAATATTTTTTTCTCAATCTCATAATAAACATTGGTATAATTCCTAACCATGTATTCTCGGGAATGTCATTCTTAACCTTGAAACAATTTAAGTGATTCAATTAAATTACTTTTATTTGTCAATACTTTTGTTTGATGCAGTAATAAAAAAATTTCATTTTGATAATTTTTAGAGAAGGTAATGAAATTCTTCCCACTAAAATAGGATTTTTAGTGAGGAAGAATTGGAATTTGTATACTTCTACTCATCAATTTCTTGACTTTCTTTGGAGGTATGCCTAGTTCTGTCGCTCATAACTCAAGAACTACTGCAATGGTATTTTTTTTTTAATTCGGTATCTTATTCAAAAATCGATTAATTTGAGGGGACTAAAGGGAATCGAACTTGAGACCTTAAGAGAAGCACACTCCAATATCCCAAATCAACCACTAGGCGAACCCCAACCATTGCAATGACATTAAAAAAGAGAAAAGAAAAGGAAAAATTAATATATTTGAACTTATAATTGAATATGAAACTCCTATCTCATACATAAAATTTATATTTTTGTAAGATATTATTACAATTTATAATTGATAATCAAACATGAGTTCACATTACCATAATTTGGTGATCTTTTATTTTGTCGAGTTTGACAGAAACACGTTGACATTGTAATTTTATTACAGCCGTATAAAGTGTAACTTTTGCAAAAAATATTGTCATTTACCTTGATTTCATCAAACTCAGGGGAATCCAAACACAAGTAGAAAGAAAATCAGCAATCTTATGGTTCTTGCCTTTTTCGAAGAAAATCTACAATCCTATTTGAAATACAAAATGCAGTTGATTGAATAGTGATCATAGGATTAACACCAACAGCAGTTGGAAGAACACTAGCATCACAAACAAACAACCCTTCAGCTTCCCAACTCTCACCATTTTCATCAACAGCACCTTCCTTTTCATTCACTCCCATTCTACAACTCCCCATTTGATGAGCAGAAGTATACAAATTCCAATTCTCACCTGGCCACAATGCTCCTTCCATTGGATAAACACTATCTATAAACTCTTCAATTTCCTTCTCACTGGTGTTCTCATTACACTTAATTCTCTGACCACCACTTCTGTGTGTTCCTACTTCAACTGCTCCTGCTGCTATTAAAATTCTTAGTGCTTGTTGTATACCGGCTCTCATATTCTCTTTGTCGATTGAATTCAATTTGTAGCTGATTCTTCGCTCTGTTGTTACTTGTCCACCAGCTTTGTCTCTTATTATTGTTATGAAATGTGCTGTTCTTGGATAATTTAGCATTCTTTGTTTGTAGTCCAGTCCTGATTCCCATGGATATAGTGCTGAAAATGATGATGGTCCTAGTAACGGTGTTTCAATTATTGCTCTTGTATCCGATATTGAATCATCATTTGATGATGAGGGTACTCTATGGACAGACGTGATTATTCCTCCCTCATTCGCTTTACCTGTTGGGAATCACGGGATCAAATAGATGAAGATTCAGCTCCTAGGAAAAAGAATTATGCTAGCAATGTACACTCTTTAATTGTTTGAAACTTAAACGAGTCTCATGAAGTTTATGTTAGTCCTACATGATTTAGCGATGCTTGTATGAATTTTGATCAATTAGAGACTGTATGTTGATAGATAAAAAAAACTCATTAGATTTCATATTAATTAGAAGATAATGAAAATGATTACACCCTGCTCTTTATATAGAGCTGAGGAGAAGATTAACAAAAGAACTAAAATTGTAACTAACTAACATTACATTGTTACGAGTGGAACCAAACTAAAATCCACTAAACAATGTCTCAGGTTCGCAGCTTATAAATGGAAATTTTATGGTTGGGAGAGGGAATCTCACTAGGTGACCAGCCGGATTCTTCCTAATGGAGACCGGAGACTAATTATCGGGGAAGTCAGTGGTTACTTCGCACCAATAACATGTTTATAAAAAAAAAAACTAAAGTTTAACATAATTTTTATAATTCTAATATTACCTTTGAAATCTGATTTTGATTCTGGAAAGTATCCCCATGTCATTAGCACAGGATGAAGATGAAGGTTTCTACCAATGTTTTTATTCTTAGTTAAACCACTAGAAATCATCAATGGAGGTGTTAGAAGTGCTCCACCTGCTGAAATTGTTACTTTTGCTTCAAATTGCAGCTTCATTGTGACTCCGCTATTTAAAGTCTTCGCCAAAACTCCCAAACATTTCTTATTCTTTCTGGTATTGGCATTCCTATAATTATTTTCAAACAAGAATCTCTCAGCTTTACATCCTGTTATAATCACAGCACCTTTATCAACAGCATCTACAAGCCATGTAGCTTGAGTCCCTTGTTTCTCTCCCTTTGGACAACCATAACCACATGAACCACAATAATGATTCCCTGGTGAATTTCTTGGCACATAATCAACTTTTAAGCCAAGATTTTGACACCCTTTTCTTAATACTTGATTTTGGAATCCTTCTTGTGTACAATTTTCGTTGACACCAATTCTCTCGCACACAGTTTCCATAGCAGATAGATACTCTATGCTATCAAAGAGTGAAAGTTTGTGTTTCTCTGACCATTCTTTCAACACCTTTTCTGGTGTTTTAATGCAAGCTGACCAATTAACAGCTGAACCACCACCTACTGTTGAACCTGCCAAAATAAGTATTCTTGAATCAATAGAAGCTAGGATCCCTCCATTTTCATATTGTTGGTCCATTGAAGGACCTTCTAGAGATGAATAATCTTTGGGAACAAAATAGTTTCCTTTCTCGAGAACAACCACTTTGTAGCCAGCTTTTGATAGGACAGAAGCTGCTACACCTCCTCCACAGCCAGAACCAACAACTACTGCATCACATTTGATTTTGAGGATGTTGTTTTTGGAGTCAAGTGTAACATTGAGGCCTTTGTTAGATAGAGATTGTTGAAGAGTTGTGTCATGTTCATGCATGATTTCTATAATTCCTTTTTCAAGGGGTCTCTTTTTGGTGTCATTGATCATTTTCTCATCAGCTGTTGATACTTCATATCCAATGGCTTTCCATGCTGGATTATCACCATTTTCATCAACCTACAAAATATCCTCTTTCTTATGTATAATATGAATATGACAACTAGATCAAATGTAAAAAATATAATTAATTATAATTTATAAGTGAGAGAAGTTTTGTAGCAAGGTTGAAGAAATAATATATACCCAAGAGAAGAAAACAAAGAGGCATAGGATTTTGATGTAAACGAATGCGAGTCTAAAAGGAGTGAGGAATTTATGCTTGAGACCCCTTTGTACAATCTTTTCTCTTTTATCCAAAGACAAGCTTGAGAAGTTGTTGATAAATGGCCATTTCTTACTGAGACATAGCAAACCACAAATCAACAAAGTGCCCAACCTTGTTGCTAGAAGCCACAGAATCACCCTAATCAATATTACTGCTTCTATTACAGCCCTCTTCTCGAACATCTCAGCAACCTGTTGCCATTCAAAATTTACGACATAATTTTCCTAAGATATTTCACTAAATTATTCACGATTTCCTCAAATTCATAATTTTCAAAAGTTTGTTCTCAAAAATAAGATATAATTTTTAATTAAAAAACAATATACAACATGTAAAGAAATACACTAAGTTTTATCCTAACAAAATATGCAAAAAAAAACCATAGATTAGGTCGCTATCAAGAGTTGTCACATCTATAATTGACTTTATCTATATTTACAATTTAAACAAGTAGGTAATTTTATTTTTTAGCTTATCTTTACAATTTTCATTGCTAATAATATTATATTTTTAGTTGCTTAAGATATCGAAAAATGTCAAAATAAATCTTTTTTTTTTGTGTTCGGGATTCGAACTTCGTACCTTTACATATATTATGCATCGTCCTTATCAATTAAGCCAAACTCACGGGACAAAAAATTAAATCTTTTAAACAAGTGGTAATCTTTTGATTATTTTATTTCTCTTGATTTTACACAAATAAAATTATTTAAAATAGCTAAATATATTTTATTGGATAATTAAACACAAAATACACTTACTAATACTAATAAAATTATAAATTTTGGGGGCAGGCAAAGCTACCCGTCTCTATAAGGTTAGCTAGTACGCCCCCTGGTCTAGCTTGATTGAAAAAACAAAGAGCATGCATAAAGCAGCTACGTGTAACATAATGGAACATAAATGTGGGTCCCACCATGCACATCGAAGCTGTTCCTTGCATTCAGGAACTTCTTTCGGATCGAGAGAGAGAGAGAGGGAGAGGGAGGGATCAGATACAAGAGAACACCGATGAATACATATATATATATACCTCGTCAGGGATTGGATATTTAGAAGCAGAGATGTTGAAGAAAGATTGCACATCCTTGCTTGATTCATCATCTTTTGTGAGAGCATCATCCATTGGCAGTGAAGGGAACATTACTTCACATATGCTTGTGAGTGACTCCATCTCAGCCACAGAAAACCCATGTTTGTATTTGCGATTCTCTCTCATACCACTCAACAATGGATGACACTCTCTTCTCATCTTTCTTTCTTTCTGTGTTGTGATCACTGATGTGAAAAGAATGTGGAGTTTTTCCTTTTGAAGGAGAACGAGGGGAGAGTTATATATGAAAATAATTAATATAAAGTCTATAATAAGCACATGAATATATAGAGATAATACTCCTATGAATGTCTTTTTCTCTTTTAAAAATCACCCTCAATTTCAATACACATAAGAAATAAATAACAGTAAATTTAAATATTAAAATAAAAGTATAACAAATATGATATGGGTATATATATGTTCAATTTTTGTCTTTTATCCTTTAAAAAGTATAAAAACTATATGAGTATATATGTACTTACTTTTTAATTATCCCAATTATACTCTTAAATAATTTTTTTTATAATAAAGATTATTGTTGATGTCATTCAAAAAATTAGATTTTATATCATATTTGTTTTGTTATATTGTTGATGTTATTGAAATAGATAATCATGGTTAGTTTGATTTATTATAATTAAAAAAAAAACATTTATATTTTTACTTTTAATAATCAAAATTTCATAAAAAAAAAAAAAAACATTCATAATTTTCAAACGTTAGTCCAATAAAGAGAACGGAAAGACGGACACGTACCCGCCTTTTCGTTAGCATCTCTAAAAATATATATATATATTTTTTCACAAGTAAAAATATTATATATATATATATATATGAGTCAGGATCCGTTGACACCAGGTGTCAACGGATTCGTTAACACCAAATCCTAACCATTGATTTCATTTGATCCAAATGCTAATAAATGAAAACTTAAAAGTATCATGTATCATATTTATTGTGATTTTCATTTCCTAATTTATTCCTCCGGATTCTCTCTTCTCATAATGAAATTGTAACGAATTCATATGTGTGACTTATTTAGATGAATTGGATGCTTTGAGTTCAAGTATGACTTTTTGTTTGAGAGTTTGTATAGCTTTCAATTCACTAGCATATCAATTGCCATTAACATTGTCAATTTGCAAAGGAATTCAAGTATTCAATTGCAAATTTAATTCAACCTGAATTGATGGAAGCAATTGACGTTTTACTGAAAAAACAAAAATTGTTCATGTATACGTGCATAGACAAATTAATGTAAATGTCACTAGATGATGTATACGATTAATTCAATTTTGTTTATGTGAACTATTTTTATTGGAGTGCAAGTAAATTCAGTTTATCTCACACCCATCCACTACGGAATTTTTATTGGAGTGCAAGTAAATTCAGTTTATCTCACACCCATCCACTACGGAAATAGGAAATACAATGAAGAAAATTTGTGAAAAAATGGTAAAAAATAAAATAAAAATGAGCATGATAAAATGATTTGGAAATTGATAATAAGAGAAAGAGAAAGATAGGATAAACAAAGAGGAATAAAGAGACCAAAGAAGATGAAGGGGATGAAGAAAGAGGAGAGGGTAATGGCCGAAACAAATTAGGAAATTGCAAATACTAATGGAGAAAATCAATGAAACAAATTAGGAAATGAAAATCATAAAAAGATATACTACATTATACTCTTAGGTGATTTACATGATATTTTAAATGAACAAATATAAGCCTTCAGATTAAAAGAAATCAACGTTTAAAATTTGGTGTCAACGAATCTATTGTTTAAGAGGAATTAGTGTTTAAAATACTGGGATCTATTTAATAGAATTAATGTTTAAAGATAAATACAATAGATTCGTTTAAAAGATAAATACAAGGTTTAATATCTTTTTAAATTATGAAGGCGTAGCACCTTAAACCTTGTATTTATCTATTGTTTAAATGCTAAATATCGCATATGGGATCTGAGGGTGTTACATCACGTACCCCCAACATTGAGAGAATTCACACACTACTCGCAGAATTAGCCAAGGAAGCCTAAATTTTGTATGCCATGTTGTTTTGATCAGTAGGACTAGTGCGTGCTTGTTTATAGGTACTGTACTTGTAAAAAAAAAATCGACACATACAATCAATAAAACAATCTTTTTTCTCAATTTTTCCCTTTATCATTTTGCTTTACCATACTTAAGACTCTTTGGAATAGTTGAAAAATTCATAGTTAAATGACATATTATTTTTTTATCAGTATGATTGTTTGAAATAGACGATCACAATTGAAAGCTATTAACCAATGCATTAACTAATATAACAATTAACATACCAGCATGTACTATTAAAGAAAAGAAAAACTTTCAATTTCAACGACAAAATGTAATTTATAATTTAGTTCATGTTTTTCAACATATTGCAAATTTTTTATATCACTTATACCGAAATTTAGGTACATTGTCAATTCTAACAATAATCAGACAGCCTCTAAAAAAACATAATAATCAGACACGCCAAAATCATGTAAAATTTCTATATCCACACATACACTTTAATAATTGCAGCTTATATATTTATTTATTTATTGTATGATTAATTAGTTACAAGTCATTTTATATATTAAAAAAAAGACACAAAATTAATGGAACTTGACTTCACATGGTTGGCGGTCGGACAAGCTAAAAAACGCAGTTCTATATATCACGATAAATTCTTGCTTCGTCGCAATCCAAGTAATTTTTTATTTAGACGCATGCAAATGACGAAGAGAAAAAAGAAGAAACACCTAAATTTTATATATTTTTAGGGGTACTTAATTTTCTTTTTAACAAGTCAAAATGGATATATCTTTTATAGAGGTTAATTAAATTATATTTTATTTTAACTAATTAAATAATAGTTATTTATATTCTATAAATTTAGTTCAGTTGATAGGGATATTGCATAATATATATAAGAGTAAAATGCAAATTTTTAGCCACTAAACTACATAAAAAAACACAATGATAGATACTTCTATGCATATGTTTCCTCAATTTTTTTTCTTTATTCAAGTGTGTGCTTTAATTTCATTTTATTTACCGGTGGATCATGTAAGTACTATTTATTGTATATCACTTTGATTATATGAATGAACCCAATGTTAGGAATTAACGGAAGAACATAACGCGGAAATTTTAAAACTTGAGAAAAAATCATGATTATTGTCTAAACAGACAACTAGATAGTTATTATGTGATTTTTTTTTTTACAATAAATAGACTTCTCTCACACTCACCCTATTACCCTAGTACAATCACAATCTCATAAAATAAATATTTAAATTAAGTCAGATATAAACTTAAAGTGCTACTTACTGGTGTATATAAAAATAGAGAACCTAGGTTGAATATATAGCATTGGTCTTTCCTTTGCTTCACCACACTAAGCAATGCGGGACTTCTCCAATAGGTAATATTTTTTTAATCTCCTTTTTTATTTAAGAAATTTGACAATCAAACCCAACAATCTCCAATAGGTAATATCTTTCAATTTCTATACAGATAATCATACTCCACCATAAAGAGTATACTTAACTTGAAACTGAACCATTCTAAGAATTTCTTCACGTCGAAACCTTGTTGAAAGATTATGGCGCAATTCCCATGTTGGCTTTCAGGAAGTTCTTCAGCCATCGACACATCTCACCGCAAACCTTACATAAATGTCAACCAATGCCTGTGTGTTGTTTTGAATCCGTTAGCAATAACTTGTCCTTTTGCATGGTATAACGGAAATACCATAAAGACACACTTTATCTTCTAGATAAGATCACGATCATCTTCCAAAACAAGGGAGATGTTGCTAGCACTTTTCTTAGAGTCTTTTTCAGATACTGCTCCACCTGAACAATTTCTCTTTAAATGCTAGGACATTCCACACTTCCAACACGCCATATTCTTTGCACCGATCCTCTTCCCATTAGCCCCACTTTTAGTTAGCAACATTAAGCTTGATGAAGTGCTTTCATCACTTTTCATCCTCCTTTCTTCAGAAATAATTTTAATTTTAGTTGCAACTTCTTCAAAACTCAAACTTTCCTTCCCATACATCAAAACAAGTTTGAGATGAACATAAAAAGGTGGAAGGGACAAAATGAGGCTTAACGCTTTATCTTCATCATAAATCTTAACTTTAATAGATTCTAACTCAAAAATAATATCATTCAAAGTACAAAGATGATTAAAGATTTTCGTACCCTCATCCATGTGCAGATTGTGGAATTTCTCCTTTGGAAACAACTGATTTGAGATTTTCTTTGCCTGATATAACCCTTCGAGCTTTTTACAGAATTCCTTGGCTGATCTCAAATTTTGCACATTCGCAGGAAGATTCTTTGGCAAACACAGAAGAATTACACTTGCGGTTCTTAAGTCTAGTTCCTCCCACTTATCGGCCTCCATGTTGGAAGTGTTTCCTTTCAGCGCCTTGTGTAATTCTGATTGTATATGTAACACCCTTAAACCCCACAAACAATATTTAATTATAAATGCAACAATTAATCAAATACTTCAAGGTGTTACTCTTCATTAATCCTAAAACATGCATAGTTCATCATGTAAATAATCAGTTGCAGCGAAAATAAAAATCTCAACAACATAAAAGTCACACATCATATCTCAGAATAAATACATCATCAAAACGAACCCTAGGCTCCTCAACATAAGCCAATAACATAAATATAATCCCAACGTCCTAATCATAGCACTACTAGCTAAGACTCTAAGATCAAAGCCGTAAAAGACGAGTAGGTGTCGAGCCGTCTATGGGAACTCACGTCGACTATGCGTCCTCAACCTGCATGTCTACACCACAAGGATGTAGGCGACCATTTGTCACACTTAGGGTAAGATATAAATTCAACATAGAGGAAATACAAACACATGTATAGTATTAGGATCACAACATCGTATATACACATATTCAAGTTAAAATATCATATCCTCATTCAAGTATTTAAGTAGATACAATGAATATCAAATCATCATCATAAAGATATATGCAAGTATTCACATCACCATATAATCACCAAATTGAATACATAGATTTCACACCTCATCACCATAATCAAATCACACATCTTCCACATAAATACACATAATCAATTCAAACATCTTCACATAGAGTCACATAGTATAGTATGTATCTTTCACATAGACTCATATGTATGTGATGTTCTAGTTGACTCTATATGCATGTGGTACCAAGTTTTGGATGTCGGAGTTGTGTTACCGAGTGATCCTCCGTCTTTAAATATTTGGATAATCAGAGGTATATTACCGATTAATCCATCCGTCATTAAATAGGACCGACCATGACGCATGGATACCAAGTATAGACTTGACAATGCGCTACTTCATATAGTTCATGTTACATGATCACTTCATCATATAGCATAACAACACACCAATAATCAAAGCATCATCAAATCAATACATCCATACACTAACAAATCATTTCATCACCACATCAACATTTATTCCCATTAATAATTCATCATCATCATAGCAACGTCATATATCATCATCATTTAGTTTCTTCATCATGTCAAAACATATCAACATGTATTCATATTATTTAATAATCACACTCATTACACAACCTAACCTTACTTCTCAATAAACATTTCCTCCATTAAATTACTATCCAACACAAATCACCATTAAACATTACATTAAACTCAGCGTGAATTCGAATAAAAATTGTGTATTAAATAAATTCAAATAAAGTTGCATATTAAATAAATTTGAATAAAAGTTACATTACATTAAGTTCCTAAATATGTCATAACATTACATTACATTCGGGTAGAGATATGTGGTACAACAATTGTGTTACCTCTGAAATGGGATAAATTCAAACTTGCTAAATAACAGCTCTCAAGCATTCACCCGAAAGTTTAATTGTTCCTTTCAGAACAACATGTATTATGCAGAATCAACTATATATGTTATCATATCGAATTCTCTCGTATAAGATGAGTCATCACATAAAGAATGAGGTGCATTCTAGGACACTCATCTTATATGAAGAAATTTGATATCATAACTTATATAGTTGATTTTGAATAATACATGTTGTTTTGAAAGGAACAATAGAACTTCCGGGTGAATGCTTGAGAGCTGTCGTTTAGCAAGTTTGAATTATCTCATTTCAAAGGTAAGACAATTGTTGTAGTTGGAAGGTGCATTCCCTACCTAATCATGATCTTCTAGCGGAATCAAACTGTTGAGAATGTCTTCAGTTGATCTCAGCAACTTTACACACATATCGATCCACGGTAACATGTTGTGCTCCAAAAACATGCTCGTCACGTCATTGTCGTTCGTTAATTCCACCCAACTGAATAATATTCTCCCATCGTCGAACGTTGGACGTTTATACTGAACCTATTCCATCCTCATTGTGTCTTCGGGGTTGACTACTTGGTTGAATTCATGCAATTGATCCTTGAGACCTCTTAACGTGACACCAAGGTACCGAACCTTCAACCTCTGAGGTTCTCCACCGTTGAATTGTGTCTGAACGTCGAACATATCGACCATTGCTTCAAATCTACACAATAAGAAATTAAAAACAATCAATGAAAAACTCATTCAAATATTTCATCAAACATTTGGAGTGCAAATTATACATAAACCCTAAAACTCATAACTACAACATAAACATGCAAACATCTAAACATTTAAGCAACACTAGTCATTTTCATGTAAACATTGTATGATTTCTTAAAAAAAAACCAAAATTTAAACAAACCCTAAATCTAAAAAATCTAACATATAAACATAAAAGCCTAATGGTGTTTGATTATGAAAACTTACTTGTTAATGGAGTGTTGTTTGATTTGAATTTGAAGGAATTTTGGATTTGGGTGATTGAGAGAGATTTTGGAGATTTTAGATGAGAAATGAGGAAATGAGATTCTGTTTGTCTTTAAAACAGCATGTTGCGTGAGTTAAATTGCGCCAATTTTAACACATGCGTGAGTTAACTCACGCAGGAGTATTTTCGGTATTTCAGTTGGGCGCGAGCAAAATCTCTTGGGTAAAGAGCGGAATTCCTTATTTATATCCACTTGTATTGGATTTGGTTCACTAAACTTTATTGGGCTTAGTCTCCATCATTCCTCACAAAGAAAACACTACACAATTACTTCACTTATACCCCATTTTACTTATACACTTATATTCTCTTAATTAATTCCTAAAAGTTTCTACTAATGTCGAAAAAATACCCTCCACTCCTAAATAATCAAAATACCCTTCACACTTAAATTACCAAATTACCCTTTACTCCTCGATATCTAATGAAAATTAACTAACCCATTAAATCAAACACATCAAATAAACAATTAAATATAAATAATTAAAATGATAATAAACTAAAAATCAGGACGTTACAATATCAACACTTCCTTGACTTGTACTTTCCTCAAGGCAAAGTTGATTCTTTCATCAAACTTCTCTATGACAAACTTCATTGCGCTTGAATAAGACATAGCAAGTGCACAATACCACCCTTCTTCAGCACCTTCACAATGTTGCACAATACCACACTTCTTTTTTCTGATGTGGAAGATCAGACAATGATGCATCCACAAAGCATACTAAAAATTGTTATATCTTACTGAATCGAAGCTCTTGATACCACTGTTAGGAAATAAGGGCTGAAGAAGAAAAATAAGCACAATCACAACACAAAAACAAGAATATAACGTGGAAACTCCAAAATCGGAGAAAAACCACGACTGTTGTCTAAACAAACAACAACCAGAGAATTATTACCATGTGAGTTTTTTTATAACATATAGACTTCTCTCACTCTCATCCCAATGCCCCAACATATAGACTTTTCTCACTCTCACCCCAAATGCCCCAGCACAACCACTCTCCCACAAAGAAAATATTTAAACTAAGTCAGATATAAGCTTAAAGTGCCATTGAATGGTGCATCTAAAAACAAAGAACCTAGGTCCAATATATAACCTTGGTCTTCCTCTTACTTCACCACACTAAGTAATGTGAGACTTCTCCAATATCTAATATTTTTAAACCTCCTTCTTTAATTAAGAAACTTGACAATCAAACCTAACACTCAAAACACTGACTCTCTTTTAAATTAAGTGAACTTAAGCTTATTTAAAATGAAGAAAAACACTACCTCTTTTAATTTCATTTTTAAATCCTTATTTTATGTCCTTAGGGTACAAATTACATTATAAAAAGAAACAGATTTTATTCATGTTAGAATTACCTACCAATATCTCATCTCATATATATGATAAAAAAAAAAGGAAAGTTTCTTACAAGTATCAGCAATAACTTGAACAACACAATGATGCTTGAACATGAAACATCCATCTCACATAAAGTTAAATATTTTGAAGATATGATTACAACTTATATTTGATATATAATCAAACATGAGTACACATTACCATAATTTAGCAATCTTTTATTTTGTCACCGTGAGTTTGACGGGAATCAAAGTGATATTGTAATTTAATTGAAGCTCTATAAAGCATAGCTACTGCAAAAATTAACGTGGTTCACCGTGAAATCATCAAACTCATTGTCAACTCAAGTATGCGTAGAAAACAATCAACAATCTTTTGATTCTTGCCCCTTTCGAAGAAAATCTACAATCCTATTTGAAATACAAAATGCAGTTGATTGAATAGTGATCATAGGATTAACACCAACAGCAGTTGGAAGAACACTAGCATCACAAACAAACAACCCTTCAGCTTCCCAACTCTCACCATTTTCATCAACAGCACCTTCCTTTTCATTCACTCCCATTCTACAACTCCCCATTTGATGAGCAGAAGTATACAAATTCCAATTCTCACCTGGCCACAATGCTCCTTCCATTGGATAAACACTATCTATAAACTCTTCAATTTCCTTTTCGCCAGTGTTCTCATTACACTTAATTCTCTGACCATCACTTCTGTGTGTTCCTACTTCAACTGCTCCTGCTGCTATTAGAATTCTTAGTCCTTGTTGTAAACCAGCTCTCATATTCTCTCTGTCAATTGAATTCAATTTGTAGCTGATTCTTCCCTCTGTTTTTACTTGTCCACTTGCTTTGTCTCTTATTATTGTGATTAAGTGTGCTGTTCTTGGATATTTTAGCATTCTTTGTTTGAAGTCAAGTCCTGATTCCCATGGATATATTGATGCAAATGATGATGGTCCTAGTAATGGTGTCTCAATTATTGCTCTTGTATCTGATATTGAATGATCATTTAATGATGAAGATACTTTGTGGACAGATGTGATTATACCTCCCTCGTAGATTTTACCTGTGACAAATCAGATAGATGAAAATTCAGCTCATAGAAAAAATAAGCTTGGTCAAAGTTTGGTTTTTGTTTGTTTGATATCGCGGTGAGTTTGGTTATTAAAATCCCCTCACTCGAATATCACTCCAATACACCGTGTACCAAACATGTAACTAGTTAAGATATTAGGAGAAGATTAATAAACTATCTAAAATCTTAACAAACTAAACTCTAACACTCTTTACATTGGTATGAGTGGAAATGAACTTGGATCTCTTAAACAAAGTCTCGTGGTTTGAAACTTGTGAATGGTGGTTGGGAGGGTACACCCCACTAAAAGTGACTAGTCAGGTTCTGTGACGGAGATTAGTCATCCGGAAAATCATTGATAACTAAACTCTAACAAAATTTTATATTTTTATTACCTTTGAGATCTGATTTTGATTCTGGAAAGTATCCCCATGTCATTAGTACAGGATGGAGATGAAGATTCCTACCAATGTTTTTGTTCTTTAAACCACTAGAGATCAATAATGGTGGTGTAAGAATTGCCCCACCTGCAGAAATTGTCACTTTGGCCTCAATCTGTAGCTTCATTGTGACTCTACTGTTTAAAGTCTTGGCCAACACTCCCAAACATTTCTTCTTCTTTCTGGTATTGGCATTCTTATAATTATTATCAAACAAGAATCTCTCAGCTTTGCATCCTGTTATTATCACAGCACCTTTATCAACAGCATCTACAAGCCATGTAGCTTGAGTCCCTTGTTTCTCACCTTTTGGACAACCATAACCACATGAACCACAATAATGATTCCCTGGTGAATTTCTTGGCACATAATCAACTTTTAAGCCAAGATTTTGGCACCCTTTTCTTAATACTTGATTTTGGAATCCTTCTTGTGTACAATTTTCATTGACACCAATCCTCTCACACACGGTTTCCATAGCAGATAGATACTCTAAGGTTTCAAAGAGGGGAAGTTTGTGTTCATCTGACCATTCTTTTAACACATTCTGTGGTGTTCTTATGCATGCTGACCAATTCACAGCTGAACCACCACCTACTGTTGAACCTGCAAAAAGAACTATTCTTGAATCAACAGAAGCTAACATACCTCCTTTTTCATATTGTTGGTCCATTGAAGGACCTTCTAGAGATGAATAATCTTTGGGAACAAAATAGTTTCCTTTCTCGAGAACAACCACTTTGTAGCCAGCTTTTGATAGGACAGAAGCTGCTACACCTCCTCCACAGCCAGAACCAACAACTACTGCATCACATTTGATTTTGAGGATGTTGTTTTTGGAGTCAAGTGTAACATTGAGGCCTTTGTTAGATAGAGATTGTTGAAGAGTTGTGTCATGTTCATGCATGATTTCTATAATTCCTTTTTCAAGGGGTCTCTTTTTGGTGTCATTGGTCATTTTCTCATCAGCTGTTGATACCTCATATCCAATGGCTTTCCATGCTGGATTATCACCATTTTCATCAACCTACAATATGTCCACTTTCTTAAGTATTGTTATATTTCAATAAGAAGTTTAATTTTAATTATTGTGAGTGTACAAAATGGCACTTTGCAGCAAGGTTGAAGAAATAATATATACCCAAGAGAAGAAAACAAAGAGACATAGGACTTTGATGTAAGCGAATGCGAGTCTAAAAGGAGTGAGGAACCTAAGCTTGAGAGCCCTCTGCACAATCTTTTCTCTTTTATCCAAAGACAAGCTTGAGAAGTTGTTGATAAATGGCCATTTCTTGCTAAGACAGAGCAAACCACAAATCAATAAAGTGCCCAACCTCGTTGCCAGAAGCCATAGAATCACCCTTATCAATATTACTGCTTCTGTTACACCGCTCTTCACTAGCATCTCAGCAACCTGTTGGCATTGAACAATTTAGAACATGATATTATATGATATATGAATTCAATCATGTAGACAACATTTTGTTTAAATAAGATATATTAGATGAGGGTAACCATCATTTGCAGGTGTTCAAATTAAAGATTTTTGACTCTTAAAAATAAGTTTGTAAGACGAGGGGTGTCACTCTTTATAAAATTGTTTTTAATTTTAGAAGTGAATTTTCCCATGTACACTTCACGACTGACGTCAAACACTATTTCTATGTTGAACTTGGATTTTTCACGTCGCTCCTGTCCAACATTTTTAATTTGGCTTGGTGTTAAATAGTTGTCGACCCTAAATGGATAGACTCTAATCGTGATATTTTGACAATTATATTGGTACAACCTTTAAGACAATTTTATTCTTCTCTCTTCTCATTGGTTAAAAACAATAGAGAGTGAAAAAGGAAGAGAGAAAATAAAAATGTGAGTATGAGAGAGAAAGTTGTACAAAAATTGTACCAAAATGGTTGTACAAATATCATTTCTCTAGATCTTTATATTATGTTGCACTCAATCCGTTTAAAATTTACTTGTAATGTAAGGGAAACACTTCTTCTAAATTTATTTTAGCCCTTGCATATATAAATTTACTTCTTTATATTATGTTGCACTAATCCCAAACATTTTGAGTTTTTCTATTGACTATCTATTTTTATTTTATTTTATTTTATAATCATATTATATTGGCTATCCATATAAGTTGCGTTAACCACACCATAGCTGATCAATTTTAATTGTTAAATTAAGACAAGTGTTAACTAATGTTTAAACCTTATAGTAAGTTTTCTTGGGAGAACCTTATAGTAAGTTATAAGTTGTAATTTTTGTTTTTTGGAATACCATAAGTTATAACTTTTACACTAAATGTTTATGAGTGTGTATTTTGGATCATAGTCACATGATTCGTAATTCACTTTCATATATGGTACGAATTCGGGTACGCGGTTTTTCACTTTTAAAAAATTCGGTATGTAAAGGGGTATATATAGTTGGTACGTTTGGATTCATTGTAAGTGTAAATTTAATAATCAGTATACTATTGATAACAAAATTATTTAATTAAAAATATAAAATAAACAATGAAAGTAGGGTTAATTATGTTTTAGGTCCCTATAAATAGGCGCGTTTCTAACATTAGTCCCTACTTAAATTTTATTAAATTTTTGGTCCCCAACGTTTTTTTCCATTAGCAAAATAGGTCATCGCTGTTAATTGTTGTTGATTGAGCAAACAACGAAGCACACATGGATGCCACATCTGACTTTTTTGTTGGTTAAATATGTTTTTAGTCCCTAAAAAATTGAGGCATTTTAAGTTTAGTCCTTACTTAATTCTAATCGTTGTTTTTGTCCTTACAAAAATACTATGCACTTAGTATTAGTCCCTGCTCAATTCAAATTTGTTCAATTTATGCTTAAACTCTTGTATACTACCACTAGTTTTGCATGAAATGGGAGGATATGGGTTGGTTCGAATTAATATGGAATTATTTTCCCACGCTCATTCAATATTTTGCCCCTCGTTAATGATATTAGGTTCTATTCAAATAAACTATGCCGATTCAACATCTTTTGGTCAACGTAATTTTAAAAAAAAGAAGGTTTAAATGTGTCATTGGTCTCTGCACTTTCATCAGATTTTGGCATTGGTCCCTGCACTTTGTAAAAATATTGGTATTGGTCCCTCTGTTAACTGTCTGTTAAAAAAAAAACACAAAACCAACGGAGTGCCACGTGGCCCAATCATTTCACGCCACGTGGCACCAATATCAATATTTTTACAAAGTGCAGGAACCAATACCAATATTTTTACAAAGTGCAGGGACCAATACCAATAGTTTTGTGTTTTTTTTTACAGAAAGTTAATAGAGGGACCAATACCAATATTTTTACAAAGTGCAGGGACCAATTCCAAACAAAAAAAGTGTAGGGACCAATGCCAAAATCTGATGAAAGTGCAAGGACTAAAGACATATTTAAACCAAAAAAGAATAGCTTATTCTTCGGTATCTCATATGAGTTTCATAATTTTAGGAATTAGTTCTATAAGTGATATTGGGCTCAACGGGGCCGTTTTAGAAATAATATCTCATGGATTTATTGGCGCTGCCCTTTTTGTCTTGGCAGGAACTAGTTATGATAAACTATGTCTTCTTTATCTTGACGAAATGGGCGGAATGGCTATCCCAATACCAAAAATATTCACGATTTTCACTATCTTATCGATCACTTCTCTTGCATTGTCGGGCACGAGTGGTTTTGTTGCCGAATTGATAGTTTTTTTTGGAATAATTACTAGTCAAAAATATCTTTTCATGATGAAAATACTATCATAACTAGTTTTAGTAGGTTTTTTTAGTCCTTACAAAAAAAAATTACTTCTAATTTTAGTCCTGCTAAAACAAAGTTTGTTTAATTATCCTTAAACTCTTAAATTTCTGAACGATTTTTTTGAGACAAGTTTAGAACACTATGAAAGGTTCAATTACTAAAATTTAGAATTTTTTTAACATGAAACAAATTAAATATGAATTTTTGAAAACGATAAAAATTAAAGATAAAAATAATAAAATTTGGACATATAAATCAAATTTTGCGATAATTTTTTGCAGAGGAACTTTTAGTAATGTTTTTAACACGTCTACAAAAAATTGTTAAAAAACTCAAGAGTTTAAGCATAAATTAAACAAATTTAAACTAAACAGAGACTAATACTGAGTGCATGGTATTTTTGTAAGGACTAAAACAATTATTAAAATTAAGTAAGGACTAAACTTAAAATGCCTCAATTTTATAGGACTAAAAACATATTTAACCCAACAAAAAAAAAGTTAGATGTGGCATCCACGTGTGCTTCACCGTTTGCTCAATCAGCAACAATTAACAGCGAGGACCTATTTTACTAACGGAAAAATAAATTGGAGATAAAAAATTTAATAAAATTTAAGTAGGGACTAATGTTGGAAACGCACCTATTTATAAGGATCTAAAACATAATTTAGGCATGAACTATAAAAGTTGAGGTTTGAAAAGAATGAGTACTAGTAGTTAAAATTGTCCCACATCAACTAGTGGAAAGCTATGTTATAAATAAAGAAACTTCCTTTCGTAATTCATATTGAATAACAGAGAGAATCTCATGCCTTTAATTGGGGGGACCATGGCTTATTCCTCTCTTCAAGAGCAGGATCACGCCCCTAGGCATTCTCTTAATTAGTTCTAGGTTTTTTATTTTATTTTTCTAGTGTCTCTTAGATGGTTCGTTGTTGGTACGTGTATTTCTGAGAATTCCCTTGTGAATTTTGACGAATGGGTTCGCAAAAGTACAATGAACCGGTTCGTGCAAACCTGTTCGCGGTTCTCAGGCTAGTACACGAATTATGGGACTATGTTTTGGATTCAATTTCAGATGAAAACATCCGACATATCAATTTCAACATTGTTCGTCGAGTTAAGTTTTACAGGAGTGTATTATGTATATTATCCTCGATCAAAAATTTGAAATTTTAGGTTAAACCAACTTCACCCGATACATGAACAAGCACAACGCAGCCATATGGAACCTAAGTGTGAGTCCCACCCACTTGCACATGGATCAGTTTTCTTGCATTCAGGAATTTCTTTTGGATCAAAAGAGGGGAAAGAAAACACAGAAAGACAAAAGTAAATACACACACACATATATAAACATATATATACCTCGTCAGGGATTGGATACATAGAAGCAGAGATGTTGAAGAAAGACTGCACATCCTTGCTTGATTCATCATCTTTTGTAAGAGCATCATCCATTGGCAATGAAGGCAACACAACTTCACATATGCTTGTGAGTGACTCCATCTCAGCTACAGAAAATCCATGTTTGTATTTGCTATTCTCTCTCACACCACTCAACAATGGATGACACTCTCTTCTCATCTTTCTTTCTGTATTGTGATCACTCATGATCAACACCTTATAAAAGAACTAGTTAATACAGATATGAAAAGAATTAATATATGGTATATAATATTATTTTTGGACCAACATATATGGCGTGTAGTTATGTGTATGGATATTGAGATAAATATACCTCTATATATATATATAGGAGAATCTGATATACTGATATCTAATTATTTAAGTGAAATAAATGTGGGGAGTTGGAAGCGGAAGATATGAAAGAAAGGGATATGCAATTGACTAAAATCTAAAGGAGTGTATTGGATCATGATTCTAAGGGATTTTAAAAGATTTTTTTATCATGAAAAAGTATTGTGGTATTCAATCAAGACTTTTTTCAATTTAAAAAAAGTCTTGTGTTATTTAATCAAGATTCTTTGTCATTTAAAAAAAGTCTTGTGGTATTCAAGACTCTTAATCACTTAAAAAAAGTCTAGTGGTATTCAAAATCATTCAAATTTCGAAGGATTGTTTAATAAATCAGATTTTGTGGGATTTTCTAGTGAAATTTTAGCATGAAAAAGTCTTTCATGAAAACATGAGATTTCTTAGGATTGTTTTTTTCTTTTAAGATTTTACTCTCTCTCTAGCTCTCCCGTAAAAAACCTCTCTCCCTCTCTCTGATTCCTTAAAGAGTTTTTATTGAGATTTTGTGAAAGAGAGTGTGTTATCATATTTTTTTCAATTATTTCTTAAAATTCATAAAATCTGTTGAAATTCATAAAATCATTTCAAATCCTTTAAAATCTTATAAATTAAATCCATTGAAATCCTTAATAGTTTTTTAAAATCATCAAAATCTTACAAAGTCTTTTAAAATCCTCAATACTTTTTTAAACAAAAATTGTCCTTTAAAATCTTAATCCAATACACCCCCCTAAGTTTGTTTATTTCATTTTTTAATATCCTTAACCAGTATCTCGAAGACACCGATTAACATTTCCCTTTCTTTTTTACTTTTAACTTCATTGTTTTTATTTTAAAAAATTATATAATTGTCAACTTAAAAAGTTTAACCGTGAACATAGGTAGGGTAGTTGCCTAAAGTTAGTTATATGGTATGGCCTGCCCCGCCCTGCCCTCTATTTCTACCTATATCCTCTGGTGGAAGGTATAATAATCAAGAAATGATGAAATGATTAGGGAGAAATCTCTATCCCCATCACCAAATAATGAAACAAACAAGCTTAGATTTTAGTCAATTGCATATCCCTTTCTTTCTTATCTTCCGCTTCCAGCTCCCCACATTTATTTCACTTAAATAATTAGATATCAGTCTAGCAGATTCTCCTAAATATATACATGTATATTTATCTCAATATCCATATACATAATTATACACCATATATGTTGGTAAAAAATAATAATTATTATGATCACTACATTTGGATCAAACGATTAAACTCTACCGTTTGTGTACAAATAATACTCGATTCACAAAAATAAAAAGACCATAAATTGAAAAGAAAAAAAAAACATTTTAACAATACCGAAAGCACTATTCCTCACTTAATTGAAAAGGTGCAACAACATTCTTATTGGTGGATGAAAGCAGCTAATGCTGTTTTTGTGCTTGGGGCAAATAATCGGATGACTTGCCCTCTAAATTGTTTTGGTATAGGTTAATTTTGCCTCTTGGTTGACCGAACTCTTTTGTAATATTAGTCGTTTTCTTTTAGCACGTCTTGTGCGGAAGAGGTGACTACTTTGTTGTTATATATATATATATATATATATATATATATATATATATATATATATATATATCATTTTTGCATGTTCAGAAAAAAAAACTATAAACCAAGATTGAAGACAAAGTATTAGAAACAATAAATTATTATTATTATTATTATAAGAGTAAAGTGAGCTAAACCCAACCAAATTTTAAACAATAGTGCCTCTAAATTAAAAAAATATATATATATTAAGAGCCTATCAATCAAATAAACAATAATGCCTCTAAAAAAATATTAAGACCCCGTCAATTAAAAGAGGAGGGTTTCTTTTCCGCTCTCTACACTTGCTTCAGATTGTGAAATCTGAAAAGTTTGAAGGTAATTTAATGTGTTTTTACGTTTTTGAATTATATAATCAAAAATTCATAGAACGCACGAAAAATCAATAGTATGAGAAAATAAACCATCATAAAATGAGCTTAGAGTTCGTGTTTAAAAAACAGAAAAGAAAGAAAACAATTAAAAAAATGCTAAAAGCTCTATTTCTAATATTCATTCTTTTAGAGAGTATTTTAGATAATAGAATATATATTAATTAAGTTTTTAGTTCCTATAAAATTTTTCATCAGCATTTTTAGTCCCTATAAATTTTTCCATCAGTACTTTTAGTCCCTGTCAAAAATTTCCATCAACAGTTTTGGTCCCTAAAATGCTTAAGGAAAATGTCACAGGGACTAAAAAGTGTGATTTTATTTTGTAGGGACTAAAAACAAAACTGTGAATATTTATAAGGACTAAAAACTTAATTAACCCTATATTTTTTTAGGGTTAATTAAGTTTTTGGTCCCTATAAATATCTGCAGTTTTGTTTTTAGTCCCTATAAAAATAAATCACACTTTTTAGTCCCTACAAAATTTTCTGTTAGTGTTTTTAGTCCCTGTTAAATTAAAATTTGTTTAATTATGCTTAAACTTCTAAATTTTTGAAAGATTTTTTACATACATGTTCATAACATCATAAAACACTATTTTGTAAAAAAAATTATTTTTTTAACATGTAATGAATTAAATATGAATTTTTCTAAAAGCCAAATTTTCAAGATTATATTAATGAAAATTTGGACCTAATAATAAAATTTTAAGTTACTTTTTTGCGGAGGAACTTTGTATAATATTCTAAGTAAGTATGTGAAAAATATGTTACAAATTTAAAAGTTTAAGCACAATTAAGAAAATTTTAATCTTATAAGGACTAAAAGTATGTGTTGGTCCCTGTTAAATTGAAATTTGTTTAATTATACTTAAACTTTTATATTTTTAAATGATTTTTAACAGACATGCTAAGAACATTATAATAATCTCTTTTATAAAAAATTAGAATTTTTTAACATGTAATGAATTAAATATAATTTTTTTCCAAAAACTCAAGATAAAACTAGCGAAAATTTGAACCTAAAAATAAAATTTTGAGCTAATTTATTGTGGCGGAACCTTTTATAATGTTTTAAACAAGTATGTAAAAAATCATTAAAAAATCTAAAATTTTAAGAATAATTAAACAAATTTTAATTTAACAGGGACTAAAAACACAAACGGAAAATTTTGTAGGGACTAAAAAGTGTGATTTATTTTTATAGGGACTAAAAACAAAATTGCAGATATTTATAGGGACCAAAAACTTAATTAACCCATTTTTTTATAAAAATAAATGATATTCATTCATTAAAATTGATATAGTATATGATACAATGTAAATTCATTAAAAACAAAGATGATGAATATGCGAACAAACTACAACATCCATGTTAATAGCATAAAACGACAAAGTACAAAAGCCTACACACATGACTATATATTCAAGTCTCCGAAATACATATGTCTCCGGATCTGCAACGTGGATGACGACAAAGTCATTAATTTGATCTGTACTGGATCAAAGTTGATAGGACAATCTGAACCGAACAAATAAAAATGAAATAGATGTGGAAATTTTGGTGACAACTCACAAGAAAGAGAAGAGACAATATTATCCTTCTGAATTTGTAAAGATGATATTATCCATATGAGTTTGCAGCAATCAAATATATTTATCCGTTTTTCATTGTTTACAACATAAATAATAAAAGATAAATAAATAATTTTGATTGATTTAAACCGAGATGAATAATTTCTATCCATATTTTATTAGAGGGTAACGCTGTTGTCACCCTTCAAAATATTTAGACCAATAGATTTACCAATGTTTTACGGGTTTGTGAAGTGTCTGGGTCCACTATAATTCAATTCAATCAATTGAAGGAAGTATTTGTTGTTACACATTTCAAGGGGAACAACTTGTATAAGCACATCCTCTACTCTTAACTAACGCATATGGCCACGTTTGTCAATAGGAAACAATCGGTTTAATCATATTCATTTATAGCTTTTGGGTCACCAGGGGACCCTTTAATGCTATAAGAGCATCCACGAGTGATCATCTAAAAAGAGTACTTGGATCCAATATGCACATATCATTCATTTGTATGTTTGTTAATATTAGTATTTACGATAAAAATATAAAATAGTAAATAAGAATAGAGTGAGTATAATAAAAATGAAAAATGGTAGATAATTATGTTTAACTTTCATTTAAAATATCTTTTTAATTTTTCTTACAAAACAATATTTGTATTTTTCATTTAAAATGTTTATATTCATTTTTTTTTACCTTCCAAGTCTAATTAATTTGGTAAAATTACACTCGTCGTTCCTTAACTTTGATTTTAAGTAAAAACTTCATTTTTTTTTATTTATATCTTTTTCACCTCATTTTTTTCTTTTAGTTCGTTAGCATATGAATTTTCAAGTATTAAATCTAAAATTCATATGAAAACATGAGTGAAGGATCATAAACTTAAACACTAAGAGTTCATATGTATATATTTAAATCTTGAAAATACATATGCAAATTGATCAAAAGGGTGAAAATGACGTGAAAAAAGATAAAAGAAGAAATTGTTACATGAAATTAAGTTAAAGACGACAAGATTAATTTTTCCAATTATTGTTCATTTGTAAAGTGTTTTCTCATCTCTAGAAGATATGACAAGTGTTACAATAAAATATAAGATGATAAAATCAACTGATATGTGAGGTGCTAAGGTTTACATACTTTGAACGAAACTTCCTTCTCTCCGAAAAGGGAGAAGGTGGACTTGCAATCATTTTGACGATCAAATAAAAATGTGTCATATATATGCGAGGTCGTTAGGGTAGAAAAGTGTGTATCTGGAAGGAAGCTATGAATTAGCCTTTATAGTAGTGAATTATGGCTTTTAGTCACTTTAACCCTAATTCAGACAGTTGTCCTGACGGACACTTGTGACCATATTATAGAAAGCCAGCCTAGATCCAAAATGAAAGATCCATATTAGCTTATGCGGCCTTGATTAGATTGATTTAGAACAAGTCCATATCATGGTCAGTTTATTTTCTAGTGATTTGAGATGACCCGATCGGTTTAGAAAGTGGGTTTTAGCCCTGTCCAAAACATAACTCTCATTATTTTTCATTTGTATTATTTTTTTATGGCTCTAGAAGATGCCAAGCCTATATAAAAAAAACGAGAAGAAACAACGACAATTCTCACTATAATTGGAAACTACAACAGTTTGGAACGACAAAATTGAACAGTCAAAATGGGAAGAAGAATGAAAAAGAAACAAGAATTGATCAATATGGATAAATAAAGAAGAAGAAATTTGAATGAATGAGATGTTTTTGTTCTCACGTTCGGGGTTTTGGAATGAATATTTTTTTATGAATGTAAGTGATGAATTTAAGGACATCCAGATGAAAGAAATTTGATGTAAAATTTTATTTGTTATAAGTCTTGTAGTGTAAATTAATTAAGATCGAACACCTTAATATAATTTAATAAAAATTAAAAGTATTAAGGGTCTGTTTGATGGTCAGGATAGGGAGACAGGATATGATACATTAAATCTCATGTTTGATGCATCAAAGAGATATCCTGCTTAAACGGACCTTAATCTTCTAAAAATTAAAAGTTATCTAATGATTAAGATCAACTCTTTTATTTTTAGAAAAAATTGACTCATTTATTTGACATTTAATGTTACCTATGTAATTACATTTTGATTGGTTGATATCATGAGAGGGTAATTACCCCCTAAACAAGAGAGGGTAATGTAGATCTCACCGTTTTTTTTAGGAGAGATTCAATTTTATTATTTTTTTTTTAATTTGCGACAAACAAATGACATACTCTTATTTTTAGGATAACAAATGCAATATTTTTAAAAGTCATTGTTTAAAAAAAGATAATATAAAATAAAATAGTATACGAGCGCTCTGAAGCAGCTTATTTTAATATCACTTGTCAAAAAATGTTTGATATGTTAAAATAATGAAAAATACTAACAAGTGTCTTTGGGGCATTGTTTAAACCTTCAAAAGTAGTAATTTTTATTTATAAAACTGTGTTGTTATGACTTTCATATGTATTAGATTTGTATTTCTAAGACAAAAAATTTTATGAGTTCCTTAAACAATACTCTTAAGACACTTGCTAGCAAAACCGTAAATAATATCTCTTTTTACATGAATAAGCATTAGAAAAGCGGACATTCCTAAAAAAGAAAAAAAAAGCAGACGAACATGCACGTTAGTGCAGCCTGAATGGTAGTTGTTGATTTTTTTTTTTACAATAGGTATATTGATAACAATTAATACATTAATATTATGTCAAAAAAACAATTGATACATCAACAATGGATTGAACCAAAACGTAAGGGATTTAGACTTCATAAATATATCCTGAGGGATTCAATTTCTGACTTATGCATATGGAAAAAATCTCATGCATATGAAAAAGATCAAATAGACATGGGAGAAGTCGTCTTGTATATTCCATAGTTTTCTCAAAGAAGATTAATCACCTAAACGGCGGTGGAAACTTGTATCAATATCATACCATGATAATAATAGAGAAATTGGTACAGTTTCTTCAAATAAAAAAAATCAATACACTAGCCACAACTAACACCGCAAGTTGGTAAGATTTATGAGTGTTTGTTTTATAGTTTAAAAAAAATAAATAGATTTAAGTTAGAAAATCTAGAGATTTAAAAAAAAATTGAAGCTATTTTTTTGATGTAAATTGGGTATTCTCCGCACACAACTGAGAGGACTAATCCCTCAAACATTGTGGGACCTAAATAGACGGCAGACTCTTCCTAAGAGTTTTAACGTTATTGCATACCCAATGCTGAACTTAGGATATTAATTAAGTTATAAGAGATCCGTGTCATCTTATTTAAACGCTCTTGTGTAAAAAACTGAAGTTATTTGTGATTGTTAACTACCAAAAAAAAAGTGATTTTTGATTAATTTTTCAGTTGGTAGGAATATCGCATTTTATATGCAGGAGTTAGGGTTCGAACCCCGAACATTCCACTTCACCACAATTAAATTGTATGAGTTCTATGCACCACACTATCTGACCGAAAAAAAAAAAAAAAAAAAAAAAAAAACCCTTTATAAGAAAACAACTATAAAATTACCCCTCCTTTACTTTCTATTGCTATGCTATTAGGTTTGCTTTGTTTTAGCGACTACTTTCGTTTGCTATTTCTTTTTTTGAAGAAAGGGACTGCTTAGGTTCTCTAATCTCGCCGTTTTTCTTGTTATTCACTTCAAGGTAATAGAATTCTCAGTCTAATCTTTAATCGCTCTTTTATATTTGTTTAATAATATTGATTCATATTGTAGGTTTTTTGTGATTACAATTTCAGTTCTGTTAATTTGTATTCGTCGATTTTATATTTTGAGTAATTACAGATTATGTAGTCTGTTTTCTTATAGAAAAAAGATTGATAGACACACAAAAACCTTTGGACGCTTTGAGAGAGAAAAAGATAGATAAAGTAACATGATAGTCATAGATGTGATAAGAATAGAGATAGAGAGGAAAGAAAAGTTGAATGAGTGTATAAAATTTAGGGGTGTTTGAATATAAGAGTAATTTTTATAATATATAATACTTTTTTCCAAATTTGTGCTTTATTTTCTTTTTCTTTTTCAATGGGTAGGTAGGTATGTATAATGCGTTTGGACGTGCAAACGAACTTAGTAAAATAATTGGAATGGTCCACGTCTATTGATTCTTGAGTTTGTACGTCAAATAAGTCTTGCATTAGATAAAAAAATTGGATTTTGAGAATCATATAATATGTGAGACATTTTATATATCTAATGTCTTAAGATTTTGAGTTAACATGCGATATTCAATCAGTTTATATAGTGGCTCTAAGTCTTATTTTTGTAGAAAATTTATTAGTTTTACTATAATTGTCAAATTGTGACATATCATAATATATGCCTTTGTACCCAAGAGCACTTAGATGAGATGGAACGGGTCTCTTCTAGCTTAACCAAGGTCCTGGGTTCGAATCCAGCCTTGGGCATGCAGCAGTGTTAAAACTCTTAGGGAGAGCCTGCCGCCCATTTGGGTCCCACAATGCTCGAGGGATTAGTCTCCGCAGTTGCGCGCGGAGGATACCCGGTTTACACCAAAAAAAAATAATATATGCCTTTGTATCATGTAATGACTTTGGAATTGCAAGTGTTGTCCAATAGCCAAACTTAAAAGAAAGAAAGAAAAAAATGGTTATTGTTAGGCGATACGCTATTAAATATAAAATGTTGTCGGATGCATAATTTGAATGCATCTTAGCACAACATTATTTGAACAAACAACTATTTTCCGTGATTTGTGATTGACAACACCGGCTATTGTTGAACATCTTGTGATATTATGATATAATGTGTCATTTTATCTCATAAGTTTTTGGAGTTTTTTTTTCTTTGTAGTCTTTGTATTTAATTAGCATTGCCTCTTCTGATTATGATGTTTTTGTGTTTCAATGTGAGCAGATGCAGATCTTTGTGAAAACATTGACAGGAAAAACCATCACTCTTGAGGTAGAGAGTTCCGATACAATTGATAATGTCAAGGCCAAGATCCAAGACAAAGAGGGTATCCCTCCTGATCAGCAGAGGCTTATCTTTGCAGGTAAACAGCTCGAGGATGGAAGAATCCTAGCTGATTATAACATCCAGAAGGAATCTACCCTTCATTTGGTGCTTAGATTGAGAGGTGGAATGCAGATATTTGTTAAGACTTTGACTGGAAAGACTATTACTTTGGAGGTTGAGAGTTCAGATACTATTGATAATGTGAAAGCTAAGATTCAAGACAAGGAGGGTATCCCTCCCGATCAACAAAGGCTTATCTTCGCCGGTAAGCAATTGGAAGACGGGCGCACACTTGGCGATTACAACATTCAAAAGGAGTCCACCCTTCATTTGGTGCTTAGATTGAGAGGTGGAATGCAAATATTTGTGAATACTTTGACAGGAAAGACAATAACATTGGATGTAGAGAGTTCAGATACAATAGCTGATGTGAAACTCACTCTCGAGGAGAAAGTAGGTATTCCACTTGACCAAGTGAGGGTTGTGATTGCTGGAAAGCAGCTTAAAGATAGTTATACTCTAGCTCATTATAATATCCAGAAGGAATCTACTCTGCATATGGTTTTGCAGGTTTTTGGCGGTGGTGCCTTCTGATTGCATTAATTTTGAAATTCTGTTATCAATATATAGCTGTTGGATTTAGAGGTTGTTGCTGAGTTTTACATTTGGTATATATGAAATGAAACTTTTCCTAATAGTCTTGCTTCATGTATTAATGCTAGCTAGCTTTAACTCTTACATTTAGTTTAGAAATAGTATACGTTTTTCTTTTTTAACTTGATTTTGTTACATGCTCTATGCAATTGTTAAAATATAGGTTAATATTTTGTTACATGGTCCTTTTGAGAACACTCCTATATAGGTTAATATTTAACAAAGCTTCCTAAAAGACCAACCATATTAGGAGTTAGAATTGGTTTGTAGTGCTGCATTAGAAGTGATCATGCCTCTCTTGTTTATCTCAGGCACACATGAGGTACAAAGTGAGTGCAAAATAGAACGTACATTTCCCAATTTTATGGTAGAAAATCATTGTTGAATTGAAACTGGTTAGGTTTCCATGGCTGTTGAATTGAAATGGACATAAGAATTGGAGTAAATGATTAATAAAGATGTCATAGGTTTAATTCTTCCTACGAAGTCTGACATTAAAAAAATACATTAGGAATTTAGGATATTGACAACAACAAAAACATCTTATTAGGACTTGAAATAGATTTAAGTTATAAACAAATAAATTCCAAAAATTTCTTGGTTATGATTTAACATAAAAATAAAAAAAAACAAAAAAAAAGAGGTCGGTGTATTTTTCTCTTTAGAGCAATATCATCTCTAACTCTTAAAATTTGCCTCACGCTTAGAAAAGTGTAGGTAGGAATAGGTAGGTCTTCATTTCACTAACTTAACAATGAAATTAATAAGAAGACCCAACCCAATAAAGACCAATGGTGACTTTGTAATTTAGTGTTTTTAAAGAATGAAAAAATAATTAAAAAGCGTATCAATGATCAAGCATGTTCAATATTGACTATAGTATAAAAAGAGAACTGACAAAAAATCAGCTTATTATCATATTTAAAATGCAAAAGCGTTTTATTTATTTATTATAGGATTCTATTGAATTTCTGGGATTTTCATTAATCAGCTAAATGATATGGCTGATCATTTGTTTGTTTGATACATGTTTTGAACTGATGAATTTCCACTTTGTGGGTTTAATTGCTCCAGATCCTCCTCAAATATCCATCTGTAACCACAGTTCTTTACCTCAAAATGCAAACCGGGGACTTGCCAAACATCAGCTGCCAATTCAAGACAACTAATATCATAATGCGATGTTGAAGATTTAAAATTTATTCCTTCACCTAAACTATTTGGATCATCATGTGCTACAAATGTTAAGTTCTTGTCACCCGTGCTAGGTGATGGATCCATCCTTATTGAACTACCCACATTTTGTGTATTGCACCACATTGGAATTTGAGTTCTAGGAATAATAATATCAATGAAACACTTTGGGAGATCGGATTTCACATGCACCTGGTACCAGATAAATAATTTGTTATATATTAGTTGAATCACATAAACAGAGATATAGACAAAAGGAAAAAAGAGGGAGGAGGCACCTGCAGGAGTTGTACCATCCAAGAAAAAGCCATTCTATAACAGCATTTTGTGTCAATTAAACTGGGGCAGTCAAAAATATATAATCGCAGAAAAGAACCGGAAACTTCTATTATTGGAAAAGCAGTTATCGATGGGAGTTCTGGTAAATATTACAGTGATCGTTCATCTCCCTCACAGGTAGATGAAAACTACTGGTCTCCATGTGCCATCTCTCGCACATAACACGTATTATGGCATGGGTGACACTAGAACATCCCGTGTATATCAAATCATGCAGGCCAGACCCCTCCACAGGCTCCCAAAACCACCTCAAACCCGCCTCCGGCTTACCAAGCTCTTTCATCTTTTCCCCTGCATTTATACACTTGTAATCCGTCTGATCATGCCACATCTGAAATTGAAATTAATTAAGACATTGTCACTATATTATATAATTAAAACACTAACACTACATTCTTTTAAATAATTAAAACACTTATGCTATATAATATAAAATAATTAAAATACTTACTCTACATAATATTAAAATTAAAACTCTTACGCTACATAATATTATAATTAAAACACTAATGCTACATTCTTTTAAATAATTAAAACATTTACGCTACATAATATAAAATAATTAAAACACTTACGCTACATAATATTATAATTAAAACCCTTTACGTTACATTCTTTTAAATAATTTAAACATTTACGCTACATTATTTTAAATAATTATAACATTTACGCTACATTATTTTAAATAATCACTTAAAGAATTTTAAATAATTTAAACACTTACATTATGATGGTTCACCCAAAGAGGGTTCGCCACGTGCCTCGCATAGTCGGTCAACAGTGACGTGGTATACGGTCCTCCAGGATAGGGAGGTTCTCTAACAGGATATGGCGGTATCGGTGGAACACGACGTCGTCGTCGCTGAGGCCGAGGCTCAGGTTCACCCTCAGGAATAACATTCTCTGCCTCCATATAATCTGCCACAACATCCTCTGGCACCTCCTCATCACCTGCCACCTCCTCATCCTCCGCCTTGTCCTGCGGCTGATAAAACATTATATCATCCTCCATCCGATCTTATCCCTGAAATCCCTTCGCATACTCATACGTCTGTGTCGGATCAACCACCTGGGAGGAGTAATCCATATGTGGTTGTGAGCTCTCTACACCTGGCATCGCATCCCTCCGCTTCCAAGTTTTCGGGACATACGGGTTTTGGTCCACCTTTTCCTTTCGAGCGCTAGCGGTACTCGCCGCTTTGCCTTTGCGCATCCTATCCTCTCTAATAACCTGTTGCCGATCATCCTCGTCCCTAGCCATACCTGTTCAAAACAAATTTAAAAAAACACAAATAAGTGGACAATGTATTTAAGAATACAATGTATTTCAACATTTTCTTAAAAACTATATACTTTTAAGGCATTTAACATAGCATAAAAATCCAACCAAATAACATGTAACATATCAAAAATGAAACTTAGGCATTCATACAAATCCACAGTTAGAATCATTCAACAACTTAGGCATTTATATAACATACCACATTATGTCATTCTTCAAACTTGCCAAAAATTTTTAAAAATCCAAGCTTATAATAATTATAACATATATACATTATAAGATTTAACATATTTGGAAAAAAAAATCACAAAAAAAGCAAGGTCATTTCACTTAGGAATTTCATCAAACACCTTAAGTGCATTTCAAAATACTAGCACAATTAGTGTTAATTCAATATCAAATTCAACTGCATTGTACTTAAACCTACTCTAAACAACAATGCCAGCAAAAAACAAACATTATAACATCAAATTCTAACATAATTTGCAATTTTTAAACCTAACCTAAACACTAACATTTTGCTAAAATTATGAAAATAACACCCTAAACAAACTACATTGCATGTAAATAGAAATAAAATAACTTACTTGTTAATTACTTGAAGAAATTTGGCTCAAATCCGTGCAATTGAAGGTGGGGTGAAGTTGGGTTGAAGTTTGGTTTGTGTTGTTTTGAACTTGTAACTTACTTGTGTTGTTAACTGCCGCTGGGTCCAGCGGCAGTTAACTACCGACGGTTTTTCCAACGGTAGTTAACTATCGCTGGAGGCTTTTTGATAAATTACTTGTGTCAACAAGAAGTATTCCATATCAAAAAAGCAATTTTCATCGATACCCACCATCCAATAGAGTAGTCTAAATGACTAATGATGTGGAATTTGTTTTATTTTTCATAAAACAAATCAAAATCAAAATCATTGGCATTTTTTTATTTTTGTTATTTATTTTACTAATCAAAATAAAAATCTTAAACTAACAATTGAGACCTTTTATAAATAAATAGTTTACTTCAAGAATTCTCACCTCTAAAGGTGTCCATATCACTTAGAAAGGAAAATTCAATGAAGGAGAAAGGAGTAATTGCTTGCATTCTCCACTTCAATGTGCTCAGTAGGGGTGTTCAAAACCGAACCAACCCAATAGAAAAACCGCAAACCAAACCAATCCAGACCGAAACTGCAAAAAACCGCACTTGGTTCGGATGAATTCAGATGACTTTTCACTGAACCACATGGTTCAGTTCGGTTTGCGGTTTGCATCTCAGCAACCGAACCAAACCGCAAGAATAATCAATATTACTTAAACTTGTATTAGCCCAATTACATAACTCAAGAATAATTTTTTTTTTATTCGACTTTTTCATTGTTGCACCATCAGTTTCGATTCTAATTCATTTCCATCTCCTTCAATTCATTTCCAGTGATGAATTTGTTTCCTTTTCTTTCCAATAATTTGTTTCATGCTTATGTTTCTTCTTAATTTTACCTATTTTGATATAAGTTTTGTTTGATTTTAATCTGGTTAGTTATAATTTGCATGTAACTTTATGTATTGTCTATATATGTTGTGATGAGTTTAGGATCTATGCAATTATATTAAGGAAGAACGTTATATTGTTGGTATTGAAAATAAAAGTTTAGGATTTATGCAATTCAGGTATAGTCATATTTTATCATGTAAATTTAACAACAAAATAAAACGTCCTATGTTTATTTTGTAACAAGTTGGCAATATTAGAGTTAATGGAATTTTTTTTTTTATCTCGCGATAAACCGCACTAATCGAACCAAACCAAACCGCATGTTTTTTTATCTCGCGGTTTGGATGACTTTTATGCTCAAAACTAAACCAAACTGCACCGCAAACACCCCTAATGCTCAGTACTAGAAGCTCCATTTTCTGAATGGTTTTACCTTCAAACACAAACTTGGATTCACTAATCTGCAAATCAAAATTCGGAGGAACATTAGTTTCCTGGCAAAGTTATCAACTTGGTTTTCTCTTCCATTAGGGTCGAGATATAATGATTTTAAAGATGAGTTTTTATCGATTATACCATTTAGAATGTGGAGATGATTTTGAGAGGGAATGGAAATTGATGGTTGAACAGTTTTGTCTTAGCATGGATAACCATATTGACTTGCTTTATTCGCTTCGTCAATTTTGGGCACTAGCTTATTTGAAGGACTTCTTTTTTGCTGAAATGACTACAACTGGACGTTCAGAATCTATAAATTCATATTATGTAAAAAGATTCTTGGGAGCCAAAACAAGTCTTACTGATTTCATAAATCAAGTAAGAAATTAATTGAGTTAAATTAATTTTTCTCTAGTAAGATACTTGGATATATTAGTTTTAATTTACTTATAATTAATATTGTTATGAATTCGTTGAGAAAACCACACCAATAAAAACTTGATGCGTGAAGCAAATCAAGCGGGTAGCAAATAATCCAAACAAAAGTAAACAGCAAGAGATAAAAGGAAGAAAGAGAACACAATAATTTGTTTACCCAGTTCGGTCTAATGATGACCTAGTCTGGGGAGAGAGCAGCCCTCCGTTCCACTATAATGATATGAGTTTCTTTACAAAGAGATATTGAGTTACAAGAATCAGTCTTCAAACCTAATTCTACCCAAGTCCCAGCCTCTTCCCGTGACCAAGAGACTCAATCCTAATAGTGCTTTGTTCAAGGTGAATCAAAACAATCCCAACCCTAGTGTTGTTGCAAAGAGAAATTCTCTATAAACCCTAGTTTGAATGTTGGTTTCTAAACCCTGTTTTTCTACACACTTTATCATATGATACAAGGCTTATATTTATAGTGGAAAGTAACCCCTTAAAAAACTGAAACAAATCTTCACTGAAAATACGTTTTATTTTTATCTTCAGCGATGCCATCGTGCCACGTTACGGATTCATCGTGGCACAAAATTTCCAGTAGCTTCCTCGTAATCTTGCTTCAAAAATCGTGGCGCGATGCTTCTCCATCGTGGCACGATACTCCAGATTTCTGATTTCAAGTTAACTCTTGACTAATCCCCATTTCTCCAATCATACCTTTCAACCATATGGCTTCCTTGACCCCTTCAACAAGGGCTATGTACTCTGCTTGAGTTGTTGAAAGAGCTACAACTGATTGTTGATTTGCCTTCCAAGTTACTGCTGTACCGAACAATGTAAACACAAAACTTGACAGAGATTTTCTAAGTAAACAACAAGAGATAAAAGGAAGAAAGAGAACACAAGAATTTGTTTACCCAGTTTGGTCTAATGATGACCTAGTCTGGGGGAGAGAGCAACTCTCCGTTCTGCTATAATGATATGAGTTTCTTTACAAAGAGATATTGAGTTACAAGAATCAGTCTTCAAACCTAATTCTACCCAAGTCCCAGCCTCTTCCCGTGACCAAGAGACTCAATCCTAATAGTCTTTTGTTCAAGGTGAATCAAAACAATCTCAACCCTAGTGTTGTTGCAAAGAGAAATTCTCTATAAACCCTAGTTTGAATGTTGGTTTCTAAACCCTGTTTTTCTACGCACTTTATCATATGATACAAAGCTTATATTTATAGTGGAAAGTAACCCCTTAAAAAACTGAAACAAATCTTCACTGAAAATACGTTTTATTTTTATCTTCAGCAATGCCATCGTGCCACGTTACGGATTCATCGTGGCACGAAATTTCCAGTAGCTTCCTCAGAATCTTGCTTCAACAATCGTGGCGTGATGCTTCTCCATCGTGGCACGATTCTCCAGATTTCTGATTTTAAGTTAACTCTCACAAATATATTGTTGTGTAGGTTGGGGTTGCTGTTAACATTAGAAATCAAGCTGGAGAAGAAGCAAGAATGCGCCAAAAGTACCACAATCCTCGTATTAGAACATGTTTTCCTACTGAGGAACATGCCGCATCTATTCTTACACCTTATGCCTTTAAGTTGATTCAACATGAGATTGAGTTGTCTACAAAATATGCGGCAACTGAAACTAATAATAGTGTATATATTGTGCGACATCATACCAAAATTGACGGAGGACGCTTTGTAAGTTGGATACAAGAAAATGAATCAATCCATTGTTCTTGCAAGGAATTTGAATTTTCTGGGATATTATATAGACATGCTTTTCGAGTGCTTGTGATGAAAAATTATTTTACCCCCCCTTCCAAGTATCTTCCTCTTAGTTGGAAAGTTCATTGATTCCAAAATCTAGTCATATGATTAACTACAATGGTGGCTCCCTTGTTAAGTTTAGGTCCTTAATTCAATGTCTAGAAAAATCCTCGAAGACAAGAGATCGAGAACAAGCTGCAACTAGAGAGTTAGAGAAAGCCATTCAAGTGATTAAATCCATGCCTGAAATCCAAGAAAAGTTGGTGGGTGTTGATTCTATGGTTCCAGATAATGATGAATTGAATGCTGGAAATCCTTTACCTTCAAAAACAAAAGGTCGGTCAAAAGGATCAAGGCTAAAAGGAGGAGTTGAAATTGCATAGAAGCCTCGGCATTGTCATGTTCCAAATTGTGGTGGAACTGATCATGACTCGAGGAATTGTCCAAATAAAAAGAAAAATATTGAAGCATTACCTTCTCAATCTCCCAATAAGTAAGTTTTTTTTATTTTTTTTTTAATTTTTATATTTGAGGTATTTATTTTGTTAATGCACAAGCTTATTTAATGTTTATACTGACAAATTTTGGTTGCTTTTTTCTTCCTGTTATTTTTTAGGATGTTGAAGGGTTGGAGAAAATCATCTTAGTAACGATGTTTTGCAGCAGCTTGTGTTTTCTGGTTTTGGTGTCAGCTTATATGTTTTGCAGCAGCTTTTGTTCTCTGGTTTTGGTTTCAGCTTGCCGAGAAGGTTCACTTGTAGCAGCAACTTATGTTTTGAGCAGCAACTTGTTCTTGTTTACGTGTTTGGTTTCAGCTTGCCGAGAAGGCTCTCTTGTAGTCGCGGTTTCTAGCAGCAGAATGTCGTAGCTTATATTTTGCAGCCGCAGTTTGTAGCAGCGGAATGTTGTTGCTTATATTTTGTAACCGCAGTTTTGATCAACAAAATGTTTTTGCTTATATTTTGTAGCTGCAGTTTGTAGCAATATAATGTTGAACCCTTTTTTTTCATGTGTATGCTTAAACAATATTGCAGTAATGATGCAAATGTTGAATCTTTTTGCTTATATTTTGTGCATTGCCTAAATGAAAATTTCCTTCAATTCAAGCCACATCAGTTATAATGTATCATTGGCAAAAACAAACTCCAAAATTGAGGGGAGGTGATGTTGTAATTCGGGGTCAGAAACGTACTTTTTAATAAAATCGAAATCATCATTGAAGGTATTACCATGTTGAGTCTTCTTGAAGTACCAGGTTGAGTCACGGCCAGGTCGCAGGTCGCTTTCTTTAAGACGTTTCATGACACTACTCGAGTTTGTGCAAGGTAGACTAACAACTGTGCGCCTCCAGGATAAAACAGTCCAATTCACTTCGATTAAGTATCGCACCGTAAATAATCGTTCGAGAAATAACACCATCAAATATGGTACTATAACCACTCTTTAATATTGAAACCAATATGGTATTGTGACCACTCTACTATGGTGTTGAGACCACTCAAATATGGTTTTACCACCATTCTAATTTTTAACTTCTCCAAATATCAATATGGTACTTCAACCACTCAAATATGGTGCTACGACCATTCTAACATCTAACTTCTCCATGAATAGATGAAGAATATATATGTTTAAGATCATTCTTATTTTCGAAAGGACAATAAATCGATAGGGACTATACATTCTTAATTCCGAAGGGACAGAAAGAGTAGAAAAAGGAGAAGGACTTGTCAACACAAGTCTAAGGAGGAAGAAGAGAAGAAAAACAAGCATCAATTGTGAATTTCGGTGTATGGAATGCACTGTGTGAGCTCTCTATTTATAGAGAGAGTTCACAACTAATAAGTGAGAAACTTTGGGAGCAAAGTAATTCTCATATTAGATCTAGTACAAAAATATCTCAAATTGAGTCTCAAAATATATCACATTGAGTACAAAAATATATTATTCAGTACATAAATATATTATTGAGTATCAAAATATATTAATCATGTACTAAAATATATTAGATTGCTTACCCAAATATTTTAGATTGTGTTCCAAAATATTTTAGCAAAACTTGGGGGCTAAGAAAACACTTTCTAATGATTAAATTAACTATTTAATTTATCATTTCCAAATAATAAATATATCTAAATATAATTTTTCTTATGCTTACTTCGTTCACTTAAGAATGTACCCCCATTAAAGGTACACCCCCACTATATAAACATTACAAATGTGTGTGTTCCATCCGATGTAGAACTTCCACTTTTTCAATTCACACAACACTAGTTCTACCCAACATGAGAATTTGTGTTTAGCCTTTTTTACTCAATTTCCACGCATGTTCCAACGGGAGAAAATTGTAAAAAAGAAACTAATATAGCAATTTGCAATATTGAATCATGTACAAAAGAAACTGATACCACAATTTGCAGACATCAATAGGATTCTCAACTGTATGCGTAGTTAACTCACTGATTTTTCCTTCAAAAAGAAAACTCACTGTTTTTATTAATAAAAATTAGGTTAAATTGCACTTTTGGTTCTCGTATTTAAACCAACTCACGAAATTGGTCATGCCTTTTTTAAATCGAACAAAGTTGCCCCTATGCTATCTTGTTTTTTGCAATTTTCATCATAACCTCCATTTTACCCTCCAAAAACGCTGAGATGGCAAATGAACACCTATGTGGCATTGCCAACTTGGAATATAACACTAACATGTCATTAAAACATCAATTTTTAATTTAAAAAAACAATTTAAACATTTCATAAATTAAAACAAAAGCAATTTGAAAGAAAAATGGAAATTAAATTGAAAGAAATATATATAAGGCAAATTCTATGGTACACTAAAAAATTTGAGTGTACCGGTACACTAAATCATCAAATTCATATTGAAACGAGTTGTTTTTTCGAAGAAAAAGAATTGTTTTCTATCATTAACAATTACAATAATTAGATCTTAGTTGCCGAAATAAAATTTTACATTTTTTGAATTTTTGTTACATATAACAAAGAATATTTATTATTTTTTATGAGAAAATGTTAAAAATTTAATATGATTCTTATAAACAATGAAATGATGTTTATTCTAATAAAATGATGTCTTATAAAATATAAATATTGATAAATAACTATTTATTTCATAAAATAATCATTAAATTGTAAATATGTGAAGCATGAGTACCGGTACACCTCAATTTGTGAGGTGTCCCGTAAAAGTTCCCAATATATAAACCCTAATTCTCAAATTTGTTTCCAATCCATTCAGAATTCAATCCTAAATCTGTTATTCCTCCATTTCCGATATTGTATCCTATTGTATGCTATAGTGGAGTGTTATTCCTCCATTTCCGCTCAACACCAAAAGAAATATACAAAAGTTATCACAAAATTGAAGGGATGGAAATCAGTATGATGATGAGGGATTCGTTGAACAATGTTAACACCAAGATACATCTCAAGATGTCAATTTCCTTTGCCTCCATAGTGATTGGTGATTTCGATGCGACAATCGATGATTACATCAATCTCTTTTTGCAATATGACATGCATTCTTGTAAGTACCTCTATGATTTAACAGTATGAGAAAAAATGAATTTATGGATGAAATAAAGTTCGAAAATGAAATAGAGTTCCAAAATGAAATGGTGTTCGAAGATAAAAGCACAATTGATAAGATTTGATAAATAACAGTAATAATTATTCCAATTCAAAAAGGAATGCCTCTCCTAAGAATAATAGAGAAAGACGAGAATTTCATTTCTCAATTATTTCTTCCTTTTCCTTTTATTTACATGTACAATGCTAATAATTAAAAGAAAAAGTAGTTTCTAAACCACCATTTTCTAACTCCATAAAACTACGAACTACATTTAAAATTAATAATTAACAACATACTACCGACTACGTTCGAACACAATGATAATATATCTTTACATAATTAATAATCTACGTTATATATAAGTATCAATAACCTTATGGAATATGGTAAAATTCCCATGCAACATGACTACAGAAGCTCTAATCCACATCTTTTGTTTAGCTTCCTTCTCTTAGCATCAACACCAGCATTGTTGTCATCACATTTGTAGCGGAAGCGCAATGTATCAAACATACCCATTGGGCTTTGAAGCACACTAGAGACAGAAGAGGCATTTGAATCCTTGGCAGTGAAAATACACATCTCTTGCACCTTTTCAACACACTTCAATAATCTCTCCTTTTCTATGTATTGAATCAGAGTAGAAATTGATTTGCTACTATCAATTGCTTGAAATTCTTCTACAACATATGTTGCCACTGCTGCTGCAATCTCTGATGGTTTGAATTCCAAGAAGTCAGGACTTTTAATGGTGCTTGATATAAGTTGAGTACATTGCAAAATTATAGAATTATTCAATGAACTCTTATCATCATTAATCTTAGAAAGGAAATATTCAATGAAGGAGAAAGGAGTAATTGCTTGCATTCTCCACTTCAATGTGGTTAGTACCAGAAGCTCTATTTTCTGAATGGTTTTTGCTTCAAACACAAACTTGGATTCACCAATCTGCAATTCAAGAATCCGAGGAACATCGGTTTCGTCTACTTTGGCTGCCAAAGATAAGCAAGCAACAGCCAACAATTGCATTGACCAATCTCTTCTCTCTGGGAATTGATATGCAGAGAGGAAACGATCCATGTAATTAATGGATAGATAAACACAAAGCGGACCAAAACCGAAATGTGATTGAACCTTTTGAATCCAATCAATGGCTTCATTTCTTGCACCAAAATCCAAATCTCCAAACTTTAACCTATTCAAGTAATCAGCACCATGCCATTGTTGACATTCTTTTTCCAACATCAGAACCAAACACTCTTCACTCTGCAATGGCAAGTGCAACTCATTAGGGACACCACCAGAGCGTTGTTCGTTCCTAGGATGCCACAAATCTTCGTAATCCTCCATCGAACCACCATATTCAACATCATCGAAAACACTGCTATCTTCTTCGGTGCAAAGAAGGCTTGCAACACAATCAAAACTTGGTTCCATTTCAAAATAACACAACCCAACAACCCTTTTACGTCAATGAAAGGAAACTTGGGTCTGTGTTAAAATAAGAACAAAAAGAAGTTTCAATGAATAGACAGTGCAACGAGAGAGTGGCTTGCTTATAAAGGAACCGAACAATGCCTCTTTTTAGAGAGACGGGTCTGTTCTGTACAATGTGGAACGTTGCCTCTGTTAAATACTGATCAAACAAATTTGGAGAGTAATCACTATTAATGACATCTTTTCCTCACTCATACCCCGATACAGAGGAATCAAAGTTAAACACTTCTTATTCTTAATTAATGGGGCTAATATGTTACACCTTTCCTAATTATAAACCCCTTTGAAGAAAATTTTTATCCTTGAATATGAACCTCTATATAAATTATTAGATGCATTTATTATATTTTTCTTAAGCATGCTTCTAATTAATACTATTAATATGTCTTACAATATGAAAAGTCAAATCAAATTCACATACAAACAAATAACAATGTAGTAAAATTTACACACAAACTAGACACATGAACAACACTATCAACTTTTCTTAATAAGTGTGAATTTAGTCAAAAGCCTCAAAAGGGTTATAAAGTTATAATAAGGGATAGAGGGAATACCAATGACTACTCCTCAATTCATAAATGAAGTACACAATTTTAATTATTAATTTATTTAATTATCTATAATAAAAAAGTTATAAAATTTTGATATTTTAAAAATATTTATTGGAACAGATCAAACAATATCTTATATTATGCGTTGGAGAATAGGTTTAGTGGGTGGAGAAGTAGATTTGCGAGCCTTGGACGGGTGGTGCTTATCAATTTGGTGTTGACTTCAATGCCAAATTTCTTTCTCTCTTATTTTAAGATGTCATATAAGGTGTGGTAGAAAATTGTGAAAATTCAAAATTATTCCAAATAAAAAAGGTTCATTGGGTGAAGTTGGAAATATTTGTAAGTCTAAGGAGGAGGGGTTTTGGGGATAAAGGATTTGAAAATTTTCAATTTAGTTCTCCTTGCTAAGTGGAAGTGATGATTGTTGAATGAAGAAAAGGTGGTGTAGCAAGAGGTGTTGTGGTCAAAAAATGTAGGTAGTGTCACCTATACTTCAAATCTTTTTTCTAGAGATAAATATAAAAAAAAAATAAAAAATATTCCCTTTGGTGGAAGGATTAATGAAATTTGGGTAAGGAAGGGTCGTAAGAAAATGATTGGTTTATGGAGTTTGTTCTCGACGACGTGAGGAATATGTTCTCGATGATAAATCAACTATACTTAGTGTAAGTTTGTAAGTATCTTTAAAAACTCAAAAAATGTTTAGAGAACACATTTTGTATTTTACTAAATCAACTATACATATTCTCACATCGAATTCCTTCGTATAAGATGAGTGTGACAAACAAAATGCATTTCTAAGATGTAGTTTTGAGTTTGATCATATTGATCTCTCAATTGAAACTGGTTATTTGGCAGGACATTAGAATTAAGTTCAAAAGAATATATTAGAATGCATATGTGTTCGTCACTATTCATCTTATATGAAAAAATTTACCCTTCATTTAGTGCTTAGATTGAGACGTGGAATGCAAATTTGTTTAATAAGCAACACTTCATTTATTGTCCGATTTAAATGAAGATGAAATTAAAATTAAATAAATTTGTTGTATTTTATTATTTTGAAATTGATTTTGCTTACTTATGTATTTTTAGTCAGGTTTTATTTTAGAAATGAATGAATTGATATTTATAAGACATGCTTACCATTTAACAAATAAATGTTTTTTTTTTTTTAAATGAACATAAGATATTGAGAATGAATAAATGTGGTAAATGAATATAACGATAGCCAATGATAGATATTAAAAAAAAATGCATGTTTAGAGGTGAGACCTACGTTACCCTCTCTTGTTTAGAGGGTAATTACCCTCTCATGATATCAACCAATCAAAATGTAATATACATAGGTAACATTAAATGTCAAATAAATAAGTAAATTTTTTCTAAAAATAAAATAGTTAATCTTAATTTTTTTTTAAGGAGAGTTAATCTTAATCATAAGATAACTTTTAATACTTTTAATTTTTATTTCATTTCTTTTTTTTAAACAACAAATGATTTTTTTTTAATATTAAGGTGTTCAATCCTAATTAATTTACACTACAAGACTTATAACAAATAAATTTTTACATCAAATTTCTTTCATCTGGATGTCCTTAAATTCATCATTTACATTCATTAAATTTCTTTCATTCCAAAACCCCGAACGTGAGAAAAAAAATCTCCTTCATTCAAATTTCTTCTTTTTTATTCTTCCATAAAATTTGTCGTTGTTTCTAGAACCGAGTCAGGTATCGTGACTTTTTTTTTTTTATTTAAACAGCCAACCTAATAAAATATGCTAACACGCATAGACCTGCCTCACTATCAACAAAAGCCTTTAAATCCAAACAAAAGAACAAAAGCCTCATCACATAACCATTTCAGTAGTAACCAAAAAAATTCCAGCAAACTCCCACAACATCACAACGGCAACACCTACTAGCAACCCTCAAAGTACAACGGATGACTTACTCAATTGTTATAATTAACTACCTCACAACCAAGAAAAATGAAATCAAAAGAAAAATCAAGTCACCATACTTGACGTGGTACTGGAAATAACGACAATTCTTACGATATTTGGAATCAAACGAACGACGACGATTCTCATGAAAATTGAAAAATGCAGCAGTTGGGAACGACAAAATTGAACAATCAAAATAGGAAGAAGAAATTTTATGAATATAACTGATAGATTTAAGGACATTCAGATGAAAGAAATTTGATGTGAAATTTTAATTGTTCTAAGTCAGTCCTTTAGTGTAAATTAATTAAGATTGAACACCTAAATATAATTAAGGCAATGATACATTAAGGATCCTTTATCTTTTTTATTTGTAACACTTCGGTCCTTTATCTTTATTTTTTCCCGTTTAGGTCATTTATCTCTCTTAAAAGCACATATACATCTATTTTCTCATTTTTTATTAAAAAATACATAATTTTATTTTTAAAAATATACTTTTATTAAAAATGAAAAAAAAAATCCAAAAATATGATGATGTTGTTCATTATCTTCATCTTCTTCCTTTGAATCTTCATCATCTTCTTTAAATAAATAAAAATTCTACTAAGTATATCTCCAAATATCGTGAATTAATGTTATATTCACCTCAAATATTCTTTTAAACACAAAAATCAAAACCTTAATTTCACAAATGTTACAAGGCGGATGGTGGAGGCCTAGTCACTGACGGTAGAGCTGTCAAAACGGACTAACCGGCCCGTGACGAACCCGCCCATGACGGGCTCAGACTTTTGCGTGCCGGGCCAAAAACGTCCGGAAGATAAACGAGCTCAAAAATATTTGACTAAGTCCGACCCTTTGCGGGCTATGGGCTTTCGGGCCAGTCCGGTTACCTAAAGCTTTTAATTTAAAAATAAAATATTACACTAAAAATTACCTACCGGCGGATGCTTAAGATTAAAAATTGCAGTGGCATCCATTAAGTTTGTTCTTAAATTGTAATGGCATCCATGTTGCTCGGTGGCCATTTGTGGAGAAGTTGGCTCAGGAAAATCAACACTATTAACAACAATTCTTGGAGAAGTTTATAAAACTAAGGTAACTGTAAGTTTCTAATGTCATATCATATAATTCAACTTAATGTAGTGAATTATCCCTTTTTTAATATTAGTTTTGTTATAGATCACTTTCTTATTACCTATTTTGAATTATAGATTGATGTTCATGGGAAGTTTGGATATGTTTCTCAAACAGCATGGATACAAACAGGTACGATACGTGAAAATATTTTTTTTGGATCCGAATTGGATGATGGCAAAAGACCTTGAGTTGTTTTCCTATGGAGACCTCAGAGTAATAGGCGAGAGAGGGGTTAATTTAAACGAAGGATCCAAGTGGAAAGCAATTAATTCAGGAAGAAGAAAGAGAGATAGGAGATACATGATCGAAGCCTTACTTACAATATCTGAATTGGACGATTAAGTGACAGTTATAAATTAAACGGGCTACCCGCGGCCCGGTCGGGCTAGCCCGCGACGGGCTCTGGCTAAAAAGGTCCGATTTTAAACGGGCCTAAATTTTAGTGTCCAAGTCATACATTTTTTCGGGTTTTTGCGGGCTGGCCCGACCCGTTTTGACAGCTATAACTGACGGAAGGGTTAGGCTTTACGAAAGTGAAAATTGTTCTGGAAACAACAAAATTGATGTGCAAATCTGCTCTCAATTTTAGGGTTATTTTTACGCCGGGTTTGAATATTGAGTTAGAAAATAATAATATACGGCGTGACAATTTATATAACTAATTTTTTTTTTTTGATGAAACTAAATCTCTTTTTTTTTTGTTACAATGGTGAACAAAGTAGAAAAAATACAAGATAAAACAGAAGGGAAAAAACATAAGTATCTAGGCTAACGCCTTAAGAAAAGCGTTCCTACTGCATCCTCCAGCAGCAGAGGGAGGAGGCCCTCCAGAGGGGAAGAGTGAATCTCCAATTTTTCATTTTTTGAGGCTTCAATCTTTGCTAAGAAAATCTGCACACTTGTTACCTTCTCTGAGAGAATGTTGCAGAGTGAAACTTCTTGAGCTGAGAATATCTTTGATGTTCTGAATAAGCATAGCATAGACATGGTAATGATTTAAATCTTCCTTAATGAGATTAACTGTGAGAAGGGAATCCGAGTAGCAGGCCAATTCATCATAGTTTCGGTTGACTGCTAAATCTCTTTCTTTACAGGGTTTTGATTTTTGTGTTCAAAAGAAGATTTGAGGTGAATATAACATTAATTCATGATATTTGGAGATATATTTGTGTATATTTTTTTTTATTCAATGAAGATGATGAAGATTCAAAGGAAGAAGATGAAGATGATGAACATCTTCATCATATTTCTTGATTTTTTTCATTTTTAATAAAAATATATTTAAAAAAAAATTATGTATTTTTTTAATAAAAAAATGAGAAATATGTGTTTTATAAAGGACCAAAGTGTAACAAATAAATAAGATAAATGACCTCTAATGTAATCATGTCTATAATATTAAAAAATTATGATTATAATTATTATTTTTTAATGAAAAATTAACTCATTTATGACATTTAATGTAGCCAATGTATATTACATTTTAATTGGTTGATATCATGAGAGGATAAATACCTTCTAAATAAGATAGAGTAATCTAAAAAAACCATGTTTAGAGACTTAAAAAACAACGTCTCTCTCCGAAATTGTTGATTTATTAACTTACTTAAAATCAACGCAAGATAATTCACGTTGGAGTCAAATCGTGAGTTAATTTGAGGAGTTTTAAAAAGTTTGAGGTGAGAATGAGAAAAAACAAAACAATTTTCAAAAAGTTGTGTAGAATCTCCTAGAGCCTTACAGAAACGTAATCGCATACGTAGTACCAAAATTGTCGTAGTTGATCAACTTGATTTTACACGTGGCTTAAAATTACCGGTAGATAGGAGGCTATTTTCGTAATTGAGTCGACACAACCTTCATATAAATACAGCAACCTTCATCCATTGTTTTCATCCTTACCTATTTGCTTGCAAAGCAAAATTTCCAAACGCTCTTTTCTTTCTTCTTCGACAATTCTACGATTCATTCAAGGTATCTATCTATCTCTTCCTCATCCATTCACAATATTTTTTCGGTTTTATTAGTATTCGGGTTTCAATTTGTGTGGTTTTGATTCATAGATCAATTCGATTCTATTATTACATGAGGGTTTCATTATTGTGAATTTTTGAATAATTTTCACTGTGCTAGATCGATTAAATTTTCACTGATTCGTGATTTGTTATAGAAGATAGAAAGCTGTTCCCCAATAAATTGTAAATTTTTCTATGTTCTGTGTACACGCGGGTTTCATTATTGTGAATTTTTGAACAATTTTCAATGTGGTTTTGATTTATGGATCAATTCAATTTTCTCTGATTCGTGATTTGCTATAGATAGGAAGCTTTTCCCCAATAAATTGTTAAATTTTCTATATTCTGTGTACCAATTTGCCCCTATTTCAATCAATTAGGGTTTGCGTTTCGGATTTGTGGCCTGCCATAGGTTTTGTGATGTTTTTCGTCAAATTAGTTGCTTAGTTTCATATTTTCTATTGTATCGATTTGTCCCTATTTTAGTTGAGTAGGGTTTGAAATATGATTTATTGCGTACTGTTTATGATATGATTGATTTGAACAGATGCAAATCTTTGTGAAAACATTGACTGGCAAAACTATCACCCTCGAGGTGGAGAGTTCTGATACCATAGACAACGTTAAAGCTAAGATTCAAGACAAGGAAGGTATTCCTCCCGATCAGCAAAGGCTTATATTTGCTGGTAAACAATTGGAAGATGGCCGCACCCTTGCGGATTACAACATCCAAAAGGAATCCACCCTTCACCTTGTGCTGCGATTGAGAGGTGGCATGCAGATATTTGTGAAGACATTGACCGGAAAAACAATCACCCTTGAGGTTGAATCATCTGATACAATTGATAATGTCAAGGCCAAGATCCAAGACAAAGAGGGTATCCCTCCTGATCAGCAGAGGCTTATCTTTGCAGGGAAACAGCTCGAGGATGGAAGAACCCTAGCTGATTATAACATCCAGAAGGAATCTACCCTTCATCTGGTGCTTAGATTAAGAGGTGGAATGCAGATTTTTGTAAAGACTTTGACTGGAAAGACTATTACTTTGGAGGTGGAGAGTTCAGATACTATTGATAATGTGAAAGCTAAGATTCAAGATAAGGAGGGTATCCCTCCAGATCAGCAGAGGCTTATCTTCGCCGGTAAGCAATTGGAAGACGGGCGCACGCTCGCTGATTACAACATTCAAAAGGAGTCCACCCTTCATTTGGTTTTGCGGCTTCGTGGTGGTATGCAAATTTTTGTAAAGACCCTTACCGGAAAAACTATTACTTTGGAGGTTGAGAGTTCAGATACTATTGATAATGTGAAAGCTAAGATTCAGGATAAGGAAGGCATCCCTCCTGATCAGCAGAGACTTATCTTTGCAGGGAAACAACTTGAAGATGGAAGGACCCTTGCTGATTATAATATCCAAAAGGAATCCACTCTGCATTTGGTTTTGCGGCTTCGTGGTGGTATGCAAATTTTTGTAAAGACCCTTACCGGAAAAACTATTACTTTGGAGGTTGAGAGTTCAGATACTATTGATAATGTGAAAGCTAAGATTCAAGATAAGGAGGGTATCCCTCCCGATCAGCAGAGGCTTATCTTTGCTGGTAAGCAGCTTGAAGATGGAAGGACCCTTGCTGATTATAACATTCAAAAGGAATCGACCCTCCATTTGGTTTTGAGGCTTCGTGGTGGTATGCAGATTTTTGTGAAGACTCTTACCGGAAAGACAATAACTTTGGAGGTTGAAAGTTCTGATACAATTGACAACGTGAAAGCAAAGATTCAGGACAAAGAGGGCATTCCTCCAGACCAGCAGAGGCTAATTTTCGCGGGCAAGCAGTTGGAAGATGGCCGTACTCTGGCTGATTATAATATCCAGAAAGAATCTACTCTGCATTTGGTTTTGAGGCTTCGAGGTGGGATGCAAATATTTGTGAAGACTCTTACCGGGAAGACTATTACCTTGGAGGTGGAAAGCTCTGATACGATTGATAACGTGAAAGCGAAGATACAGGATAAGGAGGGTATTCCACCAGACCAGCAAAGGCTTATTTTTGCTGGCAAGCAGTTGGAGGATGGTCGTACTTTGGCAGATTACAATATTCAGAAAGAATCTACCCTGCATCTTGTTCTTCGCCTCCGTGGTGGCTACTAAGTGTGTCCCTTTAGTATGTATGTTGTCTGTGTTACTGTGGTTGTCTAATAAATGATGTTTAGGTTGCTGTCCAGTCCCTTCAGTATGTGTTAAGAAATATTGAAATTTCATGGCTTTTCTTTTCTGGTTTATTTTGACTTCCTCCTGTGTGATTTTGCTTTTTTGTTTTTTAAAATTTGCTATTTGCCCAAGTTATCTATTTTGCAGTATTAAATCGTGTATGATTTGATTTGTGAATGTGCTTTTAGGGGATGAAACACTTATAAATGGTATATAGAATCAGACTTTGAAGTGTTTGGATTTGGATGAATAGTTAGTTTTATTTTCATCAAAAACTTGAGCATTTTTTGTTGTTATCATCCTATCATCATAATCTAAGTATACCATCCAAAGAAATTGCGTCACCAAGCAAATATTTTGATGATGCAAGAGAAGTGATTAAATATTTTTGTCTTAGTATGTCAGATTTTTTAAGGTTGTTTTGGAACGACTTAAAATAACATGTTATAACTTATAAATTGGTTGAGATAAATAATCAACTCAATCAACATAATCGACATGAGCTTATGTCCAATCTTCTAGCGCAGCAAATCAATGCTTGTCACACAAGCAATAGAAATCAGAAATAGTTTTTCAATTCTAGGGTTTTGGTGAATTAGAGAGAAGAGAAGATTATAGAATTGAAGAATGTAATTGTATTATTGAATTACTGATGAATATACAAGATAATGGTCTTATATACAAGTCTAGTATAAGTTGCTTGAAATACAAGCAAATAACAAACCCTAACAACCTTAAGTTACTTTTAAGGAGACTTGTAGCTAACCAAGTAACAAACTAAAAGTAAAAGTAAATGTGATTAACCAACTAACGTGATTAAATCACTTACAAACTTGAATTAAAAACAAACTAACACTATCAACATCCTTTTAAATATTTTAATATCGTCGTTCCATATAATGTTCTGAATTTTGTTCACGAAAAATATGTTATGTGATATCAGAATAAAAATTGCAATATTAATAAGAATCAAGCAATTAAATGGAGTATTGCTTGTCCACTGATTTCATTCAATTCACTTAACAGAAAAATACTGTAAATGGCTAACAAGCCAGTACAATGAATAGAAAGATAAGGTAGAGTAGAGAAAATAAGGCAAGAGAGAGAAAGTGATATCACACAAAAATGCACACCACATTCATTCTACTACCACTACTTAATATCCCTTCATTTACTAACAAACTGGGACCACATTGGATGATTCCCTTTGATCCTGTAGCTACGTCTCAATCCTTTCTTATTTGCCATGTCATCATTTGCACCACTTTTATCAATTGGGCATTCCACACTCATAACATTACCCTCCCCTTCAAGAACAATCTTGTCCTCAAGATTGAGATTGGGGTAGCTATCCAACATCTCTTGCTTGTCTTCCCAAGTAGCTTCACTGTTCTGCATATCCTTCCATTTCAATATCACTTCCGGCTGTATGACAGGACCTTCTTCCATTGTGGTAAGTGGTAAAGGAAAATATGGCTCAGCAGTGAGACCCTTGAAGATCTTCAATTGGGACACATGGAAGACCGGATGAATACGAGCTGTCTCAGGCAATTGTAACTTATAAGCTACTACTCCTACTTTGGCTATCACAGTAAATGGACCAAAGTACCTCATGCCTAGTTTGTTGTTCTTTCTCAATGCTACAGAAGACTGCCTGTATGGTTGTAATTTCACTAACACTTGATCCCCTACTTCAAAAGACGCATCTTTTCTCTTTTTGTCAGCATTGCTCTTCATAACCTGTTGTGCTCTCAGTAAATTTTCTTTTAACTCAACCAGTAGCTTGTCTCTGTCCATTAACTGTTGTTGTACCTCTGTGGGATCAGAATTATTAACACTATAACGTGTTAACATAGGGGGTTCCCTGCCATATAGTGCCTTAAATGGAAACATACCTAAACTAGTATGTAAGGAAGTGTTATACCATAGTTCTGCCCAAGTAAGTGCCTTAAACCATGTCTTAGGATTCTTGAATGTGAAGCATCTCAGGTACATTTCGAGACATTTATTAACAGCTTCTGATTGTCCATCCGTTTGAGGATGATAAGCTGTGCTCATGGACAATGTTGTGCCTTGCATTTGAAACAAATGCTGCCAGAATTTGCTGGTAAATACCTTGTCTCTATCAGAGATAATTGACTTAGGCATTCCGTGTAATTTTACTACATTATTCATAAATGCCTCAGCAACAGTCCTACTTGAATAATCGGCTTTCAAGGGCATGAAATGAGCATATTTACTCAGCCTATCTACGACGACCATAATAACAGTAAAACCAAAAGATAGTGGCAATCCAGTAATAAAATCCATAGTTACATCATCACATACCTGCTCCGGAATAGGCAATGGTTGAAGTAGCCCTGCATAAGTTGTATTAACAGATTTAGCCTGCTGACAAGTGACACATGCTTCAATAAACTTCTGTATATGCTGCCTCATATTTGGCCAATAAAATTGGGCAGTAACTCTTGCTAAGGTTCTAGTCACCCCTGCATGCCCTCCGATTGGTGTATCATGGTATTCCTTGAGAATCTGATGAATCAAATTACTCTCCATAGGAATTACCAACCTATGCTTCCAGTACAATAACCCTTCTTTCACCATATAATTTATGTCATCCATAGTATTGTCTAAGCACTGTTGTACTATTGTTTGCAAGTGGGAGTCATTGACAATTTCTTTCTTCAATTGCTCTAAAAAATCATGTTCAGGTGCAGACCATGAAAGAGACATTACTCTTGACAGAGCATCGGCTGCTTGATTGTCCTTACCTGGTTTATATTCGATTTGGAAATCAAATCCAATGAATTTGTGAAGCCAAGCTTGTTGTTCAGGGGTTTGGAGAGATTGATCCAACAAGCTTTTCAAACTTTTTTGATCAGTTCTCAGTATGAATTTATGTCCAAGGAGATAGTGTCTGAACTTGGCTAAGGCAGTGGTGATAGCATAGAATTCTCTGGTGTAAGCTGACTGAAGTTGCATCCTAGGTGCCATTTTTTTGGAGAAATAAGCTATGGGATGACCTCCCTGACTTAGTACAGCTCCTACCCCTGTACCAGAGGCATCTGTTTCCAACACAAAGGGTTGAGAGAAATCAGGCAACACAAGCACCGGTGCTGTAGTAATAGCTTGCTTTAATGTGTCAAAAGCTTTGGCAGTATTTTCATCCCACTTAAATGCATCTTTTTTTAACAAATTTGTTAAGGGACCAGCTATAGTAGCGTAAGATCTGATAAATCTTCTATAGTAGCCAGTGAGTCCCAAGAATCCCCTCAATTGTTTCAAATTCGTTGGAGTAGGCCATTCCAACACAGCTATCACTTTAGTCTTGTCCATTGCCACACCAGAACCAGACACTACATGGCCCAAATATTCAACTTCGGTTATCCCAAATGAGCATTTAGATAGCTTTGCATACAACACATTTTGGCTTAATATCTGAAATACAATTTCCACATGTTTCAAGTGAGAATATCAAGATGGACTGTAAACCAAAATGTCATCGAAAAAAACCAGAACACATTTTCTCAACAGTGGTTGAAACAATTGATTCATGAGTCTTTGAAATGTAGCAGGGGCACTTGTGAGCCCAAATGGCATCACCAGCCACTCATAGTGACCTTGATGAGTTCTGAATGCTGTTTTCTGTCTATCTTCAGGCTTGAGGAGAATTTGATGGTATCCCGAACGCAAATCAAGCTTTGTAAAGTATTGTGCACCATGTAATTCATCAAGTAGTTCATCCACAGTGGGCATAGGAAAACTGTCCTTGATTGTTATGGCGTTCAAAGCTCTATAATCTGTGCAACATCTCCATGTCCCATCCTTCTTCTTTACTAGAATGATTGGTGAAGAAAAAGGACTCAAACTAGGTTGAATAATTCCTTCCTCTAACATATCCTGCACCATTTTTTCGATTTGTTCCTTTTGACTATGCGGATATCTATAAGGCTTCACCTTCACTGGTTGTGCTCCTTCTTTCAACAAAATCTCATGGCTCAACTCTCTGTTAGGAGGCAATCCTTTGGGTATTTGAAATATCTCTCTATAAGTATGCAACAAGGTGGCCATTTCTGGTTCAATATTCACTGGCATGCCTTCCCAATTATCTTCTATAACAGCAGGATCAATTTTTTGTATGGTGAATAACTCAGAAATTGCGTTCATATGTTGTAGCCTTCTAAAATGATTCAATTGGGACACTGCAGGTTTGTTGTCACTTTCCCCTTGCAACGTCACAAACTTGCCATCCATATAAAACTTCAATTTGGATATAGAATAATCAGCTACATGAGGCCCTAAAGAAGCCAACCAAGGAGCTCCTAGGATCACATCAGATCCTGCTACAGGTAGCAAATAAGCAGGGACTGTGATGTCTATGTCCTGCACTTTTAATGACAGCTTTCTAACCACACCTTCTGCTTTCATGTGTTGACCATTACCAACCAGGACATTACATTTGTCAGTATGTTCAATAGGTAAATTGAGACAATGAACAATTCTAGGTTGAATGAAACTCTCTGAACTACCTCCATCAAGTAAAATAGATACACTAATAGGACCAATGTATCCCTTGAATCGAATTACTCCCATCCCTGTTGCTCCCTTTAAAGCATTAAGGGATAAATGGTGCTCTGCTACTTCTTGTATTTCTGTGTCACTGGTCACTGCTGTTTGGCTAGGTGTATTAGGAGGATCAGGGTCATCATCTAATTCAAGTAGCATCAATTGTTTGTTAGGACACTTGTGAGAAAATGAAAACTTATCATCGCAAAAATAGCATAGGCCCTTCTCTCTTCTCAATTGCATCTCTGCAGGTGAAATTCTCTTAATTGCAGGGTTCTTTTGAAGGTGGCTCATAGGTCTCGTTGGTGGTGTAGGGAGTAAGGGTAGGTTGGGGGCTTTTTCAATAGTTTGATTTTGATCGTTTCTGGTTGGATTGAAGGGGGCTCGATGTTGGTGAGGTTGGGCTGGTGTATATGGTTTTAGTGGTTGTTTTGGATTGGAGTTAGCAGCAATTTTCTCCTCAAACAGTTTTGCTAATGACACAGCCTTAACAATAGAAATAGGAGTGTGAAGCATGACATCTCTGCGTAATTCATCTTTTAGTCCACTAACAAAACAATCAATTAAAGCATCATTGCTGAGACCATAAACACGGTTAGAGAGAGCTGTAAATTCCATATAATACTCGTTAACAGATTTGTTTTGTTGCAATTTGAACAAAGATGCTCTAGGACAATCATATATAGAAGGACCGAAATCAAGTTCAAGAGCCCTAGTGAAATCATTCCAAGACTGAAATGGACGAGATCTATTCACCATTTGAAACCAAGGAACTACTTCTTGTTCTAAATGAACTGAAGCAATAATTAATCTCTCTGCATCTGGAGTATTATAGTAACCAAAAAATTGCTCAGCTTTAAAAATCCAATCTAAGACATGCTTACCATTGAATCTTGGAAACTCCAGCTTAATATGACGCACCTGAAACGGTTGAGAGCTCATACTTGACGTCGATTGCTTTCCCACCACTGTTGATTGAGTATGACCCACAAATGTTGATTGTGAACTTACGACTGTTGCAGAAATCGCACTAGAGCTTGAGCCTGAGTTCGTGTTTCCATGGGAGACGTTGTGTTGTGGTGCTTGCTGCATAAACCTCTCAAGTGTTGCAGATAGTTGGTTGAATCTCAGATCTGAAGCTGTCTGCATCGCCTCCAATCGATCGAATCTCGCTTTGTTTTCGACGTTGGATTTCTCTTGCGCTTCCGCTTGACGACGTAACTCGGTGGTCAATTCCTTCAATCTTGTGTTGTCGGCCATGGAAGAATGAAAGCACCAATGTTATGTGATATCAGAACAAAAATTGCAATATTAATAAGAATCAAGCAATTAAATGGAGTATTGCTTGTCCACTGATTTCATTCAATTCACTTAACAGAAAAATACTGTAAATGGCTAACAAGCCAGTACAATGAACAGAAAGATAAGGTAGAGTAGAGAAAATAAGGCAAGAGAGAGAAAGTGATATCACACAAAAATGCACACCACATTCATTCTACTACCACTACTTAATATCCCTTCATTTACTAACAAACTGGGACCACATTGGATGATTCCCTTTGATCCTGTAGCTACGTCTCAATCCTTTCTTATTTGCCATCATTTTCACCACTTTTATCAATTGGGCATTCCACACTCATAACAAAATACCATGAACAAAAGTTAACACAATCTTTTTTAGTAACTTTACATGTAGTTTCTTTGAAAAAAATAATATCAAATCAAAGAAAACTAAAACATACACCCTGATCATTATTATAAACAAAAATTTATTTTTTAGGTTCATTTAATAAATGATGAATGTAGTCTATTATGTAGGCCACATGTACCATTTATTGAATGAATCTAAAAAATGGTGTTTTGCTTATAATAGTGACCGGAGAGTTTAAGAATTTAGAGTATAGTTTTTTGTGTTTTCTTTGGAATAAGTTTTATATGTAAAAATAATTTTCATTGGCTATTGTTATGGAGAAATGGAAGAGAGAAAATTGAATGCAGTTTGTATTTAATTTCATTAGAATAAACAAAAGTTTTTCTTTAAAAAAAAAATAAATAAGATAAAGTTTGTCCTTTTTGCTTACATTTTTGCGACAAAGTGAATTTTTTTACTTACATTTTATGACGGTGGAAGAAGTATATGGTTCAAAAGAAAAAAATTTACATGTACATATATCATAGGAAAACAATAAGAAAATACTACATATAAATGTCATGTAAGCTTGACTAACTTATAAAATCATATATAAATGTTTTTTTTTCTCTATAAATATATTAACTTTTTTGTTTAGTCTACATAAATTTTCACCTGACCGTTAATCTTTCAATAAATTTAATCGTCACTTTTGGTCTATATTTTTAAGTCAACTTATATGTAGTCTTCGTATTTTTGAATGTAAATTTTGAAGAATGTTTAGAATATTATAATAATCTCTTTTGAAAAAATAGTCTAATTATTTTAATCTTGAATTATTTTAAACTTGACACATATTTATTGTCGATGTGTTGGATTATTTTATTTTTATACTAGCAGAGTCAGTTCATATTTTCAATTTTGTCTAATATCCAGGTTAATTAGATGTTAGTAAAATATTAAAATATATTGTTATTTAAATAAAACAAAGACCATTGACCAAATATGTGGAAAAAAAAAGAGAGGCATTTTTTCATTTTCCCTCTTCTTCAGTTCAGTTGAGTAACGTTGCCAAAAAGACAAAGAAAGAAATAAACCGTTTTCTTTCCCTCTTTGAAGATTCACCTCAATTCACAGCTTCAGCTTCAATTCTTTGCTTCACATTTGCGGCGGCGGTGGCTTCATCACAAGGACGAACAAGCAGGTTTGATGCATTTAATAAACTCGCATTTATTAATTAGAATAATGAGTTGTGTGTTACATTTGGTTAATTTGTTATGATGCATATCGTTTAAATTCTTTGTTGTTGATCACAATTGATCTTTATCACAAGAACGAACAAGTAGAATAATGAATCATGCATTGATGAAACAATATCTTATTTTTGGTGATTAAAAATCATATTTTTATCTTGGTTTTGCTTTCTGAAACTTGTCATGGTTTATTTGAAAAGACAGCAATTCTGGTGATTTCATTTTATTTTGACAGGAAGAATGTTTTCTTGATGTTCATAATGTTCTTGATGCATGGCTTTGCTTTGTTTGCTTTTTATTTTGTTTCTCTTATATTCTGTTTTGATTTTACATTCTTTCGACCAAGTAGTTTTTGGCATTGTCTATTTCGTCAAATTTGATGTATTTTCAATCACTACTTTTTGTGGGTATTAGTAAATCTTTGCGGGCAAGAAGCTTGGAGAAGGAAACGTAAGAAGTATAGTTCGCATGTTATCTGGTGAAATAGTTATTAACAGTAATGTGTAACTGATGGATATTTCAGATTGTTGACAATTGATACTTCGCAATCCTTATATTGTTTTTGTTATTTTTTGGGTAGGCAGCACTGATATGGCTGGTACTGGGACAATAAAAATATACAATGTAGGCGACGGAAAAGATTTCATCAGCAATTTACCTGATGAAATTCTTCATCACATTCTTTCGTTACTCCCTGCCAAAGATGCCGTAGGAACTTCCATATTAGCAAGAAGGTGGAAGTCTTTGTGGATCGACTTATCTGCATTTAATTTTGACAGGCCAACCAATCAACTCTTTCATCTAGTTCACAGACTACTTAAGAGGTCTAGTAGGACTGCAATTAGGCTCCGTATTGCAATGGATGGTAGTGGAGTTACTGTTGATCGAGCCAAATTTCAATGTTTTCTATATGCTGCAGAGCTGGACAAAGTTCAAGAGCTCAATATTTCCCTGGATTTAAAGTCTAATCCATTTATATTACCAATTACTTTCTCAAGTGCGTCACTGAATAGTCTATGTTTAGAACTTAAATGTGTTCTATATATTCCCTCTTGGGGTTTTTCTGGCTTGAAGACATTAATGATTTCATTAGTTACCTTTGCAAATGACAACTCACTTCGACGGCCTCTCTCTGAGTGCATTTTCCTCCGAAAGTTAGTCTTGCATGGTTGTGATTGGAAGAACATAGAAGAGATCAGCGTTGTAATGCCCACCTTAAGGGAATTGAGCATAACCTTTTCCCGTTTTCATGCACATTATTTGGTCAATTCGAAAGTCAAGATTGATGCGGAGAATCTTTTATCTTTCAGTTGCAGAGGCTGTTTAACATTTGAATTTGTTCTTGTTAACCTCACCTCCATAGTTAATGCATATATTGATTTCAAGAGTGGTTTTCCATCAAACTATCTATATACGGCTGCTCATGAAATAAAACTATTGAGTGGACTTCATAGGGTAGAGTCTCTCAGCCTAACAATTGATACTCTTGAGGTATGTATCATATATCATCTTTTGTTGCCTTTAATTTTGTGTTCTTTAGTATTCAAACTACATTTTTCCTCGGCATCACAAGAATGAATCGTCTTTTTTTTCCTTTAATAGTGTCTTTCATACACAAAAGATACTCTACATCTCCTTCCTTGCTTCTGCAATTTGACGCTGCTCAATGTGAATTTGTCAACTCCCTATTTTGGTGAAGAAATAGCTAAAATCGAGTTGCTGAAGATTTTGTTAGAAAAGGCCTCAGTTTTAGAAAAGATCGAAATATTCTGTTCAGAAAGTTTATTGGCTGATTTGGAGATGCAGAAATATATCAGGAACCAATTGGAAGCTGTAGGTCTGAAAAATTGTGTCATTACATTTAGATAATGGGATTCACTTCAATTCATACACAGATATGTATCCATCTTTACTTTTTATGTCCTTTTGATTTTTGTGAATTGGGATTCGGTTTATGTACTGATACTCATCTAACTTTATTCAACTAAAAGTGACATGGTATACTTGAGTTTCTTTTTTTTGGAGTATTTTCATTTTTGTATGTTTGTATACTTGAGTTTCTATATGCATCAGTGAATTGGCTAACTATGATTAACTTGAACTATCTTGTGAATGGTACAAATAGTTGATATTATCCATATTTATACCCTTTGTATACAGGGTTTTTTGTGCAGATTTTTATTTTCTTTTATGAAGTACTGACACTGTGTCGTACATCGGATACAATACAATAGTGACATTGATAGGTCATCACCGATAATAATTTGAGAAAATGAACTAATTGAATGTAATCACATATTTTGGTGTCATGTGAGTTTCAAACACTGGGGAATAGTTGCCTTCGATAAAAAATGACTGCGCTAAAAAGATATTCTTTTGGCACCTTGGACTGTCTGGTGGGGAAACTGGTTGTCTGCCTGAATTTTGCAACTCTTCCCACACCTTTACAGCCTTTCATGGAGCATTCCTAGTTTTTTAGAATTAATAGATTATTTTAGTCATGCTAGTAGCACTCAGAGGTTGAATTTCGCAATGAATAAACATAAAATATTCAAAACAGACAAACAGAATACCATCCTTGGTGTGTTTGCATGTGTTGAAAGCTTGGTTGTTCTGAGCTGGAAGCCGAGTCCGTTGGCAAGTGTTTGGTAGCTTTCGGATGGGTAGTGGTGACGGTAGCTTGTAGTTTTGTGCTAGAGTTGGTCCCCTTAGTATCTTATCAGCTTTGGTGTTTTAGTGGCTGCTGTACTGTGATTTTTCATGCAAGTTCAGGTACAACCTTATGCAATTGTGTCTAGTAGATGGACATTTCTAGTGGTGTGACCTTAAAGTTAGAATTTACTCATCCGAGCCTTGTTTTTGTGGATGGTCAACTTATCAAGTGGTGTTCGCTTAGACTTGCTAAGATGCTCGTTTTATTTTTAGCCGTGGTGATGCAGTGAAGTGTGTAGATTTGAGGAGCTGGTATTGTGTTTTCTGACATTTTGGTGTAATTTTAATGGTTTTTTTGGTATAGTGGCTGCTGTCATTTATCAGTGCTGTTGGTGAGTTAATTGGTGTGATTCCTTCTTATATGGTTGCGACTTTTGGGATTTGGATTTGTATCTGAGAGTTTGTGTTTTTCTTTTTTTTTGGTGTGCCATTTCGCTATTCAGATTATCTAGTCTGCATGTTTATCACAAAATTTCGAGAAGCTGGCAGATATAAAGAACCAATTGCAAGATTTAGACATGAGAAAATGTGCTATTAAGTTTCAGTAATTCTTCTCACTGTTCTTTTGTTTTCTTTCTCCTTTTACTATAGGATGCATTCAACTTATGATTTGATATACAAATGCTAATTTAACTTGGTTCAAAAGTTCAAATTGTGGTTGAATGATATAGCTTTACCATGAAAGAGCTTAGTGAAATTGATCTTAACTCTCTGAAGAAATTATAAAAATAGCTTATAATACATTGTTAAGTCATGTTTAGCTTATTTTATAAAGATTTTCAAGACACTTTAAAGAGCTGTACTATGCATATCAATCAATCAATATATACAAAAAATTACATATAAATGGAAGACACCGAAAGGCCAGTTTACCAAAATGTCTTTTACATCAATACATTCTATTGGACTGATCAGCATAAAAAAATGACATGACTTCGTTTACAACGACAATTGATCATTACAAAAATAATTTATTCGCCTTGAGACCATAGTTGTGTCAAATCCTCATTATCCTTGATATATTTTATGACAGAGCGAGTTTCATGCTAGCCTTGTTTTGCGGTAGTAAATAAACTCTCGTACTAGTAATCAGTATGGCAGACAACAGGAAATGTTGAAAAAGTATTTTAGGAAACAAAGTACCAGTATTCTCAAGATATTAAAATCAAACACATACATAAGCTCTACGTGTTCTCAACCCCAACGACATTTGCACCATTATTTCTAATCACTAAATTTGCTCAATAGACCTAAGATCTTGACCTAAATTTGTTCAATGTCAATTTCTGATAGAGTAGTGATATTTGAACAACCATTTGATACAACTTTTGTGACAATTTCTTTTTTCTCTCTTTTCATTGGTCAAAAACAATGGAGAGAGGAAAAGAAAGAAAGAGAATAAGATAATAATGTGAGTATGAGAGAGAAAGTTGTCAAAAAGTTGTCACTGTACAAATATCATTTCTCTTTCTGATATTATAATAACATGATAATTATTATTTTTCAATATCAATATTTTTTCTCACATTACATTTGAGGCATGTTATTATATATACTACTCTGTGTTTGATTATCAGATATATATGAAACTAAAAGCTTGCCTACTAAATTTCAAATCACCACTATATATTTTTATTGTTAATAATTTTTTATATTGGGCAGGCAGACGTAGATCATAGCTGGTACAATGTCATCAACAGATGTGCATAAGATCCAACGTCGAATTTTGGGCGACATGAACGATATAATTAGTGATTTACCTGAGGGTGTTCTTCTTCATATTCTTTCTTTACTACCTATCGAAGATGTTGTAAGAACTTCCGTGTTAGCAAAGAAGTGGAGGTATTTGTGGACCTACTTATCTGTCTTTGATTTTCAAATTCCCTATCCCCGATATGACTCAAACCACAAAATTCGGAAGAACGTGCCAAATTGCCCTCTTAGATCTAGTTGGAAGACTACTGAACTGTTGGAACATTGATGTGATGTTGGATGAAAAATTGAAAGATTAAACACCAAGTAATTATACTTTGATCTAATGTTGTGTGAATTGAAAAAATAGAGTGTGGGGGTCCCGCATAAAATAGAACACACACATTAGTAGTGTTTAAATTGTGGTATTTAATTTTAAATACTTGACAGTGATAAAAATAATAGTAATTATTATTTTATTCGAGAATATCACTTTCCATAAATTTAGCTTATGGTGGTTGTGATAAGAATAATAATTTAATTATTATTATATTTCCTTCATTCAAATCCAATAGTTTGGTTCCTCCATTTTTGTGGATTTGTTTCTTTTGATCCTATCCACAAGTGTTGTTGAACTGATTAATGGATAAACTCCATTTTAATCTTATCCACTAGAGTAACTGTTGTCGCAATTTTTGCTAAAACAGTTACAGAATCTCTATATAAATAGAGGACTCCACTCAGTTCAAAAAACACACCAAAGAGTTTCATTGAGTTGTCGGAAACTCTTTCTCTCTTCTCCCTTTCTTGACTTGTGTTGACGAGTCTTTCTTCTCTTCATCTCCTTTTTCTGTCCCTTCGGATTTAAGAGTGTTCTTAAGACCATAGTCGCTTTTCGGTTTAATGTCCCTTCGGAATTAAGAATGGTCTTAAAACATAGTCCCTTCGATAAATGTCCCTTCAGAATAAAGAGTACTTTTAAGATCATAGTCCCTATTTGGAAGAACAATGTCCCGTCGGAATTAAGAATGATCTTAACGATATATATAAAAAGTATTTCAATATTTTTTATTTGAGGAGAAATGGTGGTATCACCATATTTGAGTGGTCGTAGTACCATATTGATAGTTTGGAGAACTTAAAGTTAGAATCACCATATTTGAGTGGTCTCAGCACCATAACAGAGTGGTTACAATACCATATTAAAGTGGTTTCAGTATTAAAGAGTGGTCTTAGTACCATATTTGAGGGTGTAATTCTCGAACGGTTTTCTACAGTGCAGTAGTTAACCACACAGTTGTAGCTGGGCTTGTTTTATCCTGGAGGCGGCGTGGTTGATAGTCTGTCTTGCACAATTTTGGGCAGTGCCACGAAACGTCTTAAAGAGAGCGACCTGGTCGTGACTCAACCTAGTAACAACTTCGGTAGATAATAGAATTTGGAAATCCAAATACAACAGTTTGGAAATTCAAAAACAACAATTTTAAGACGTTTCAATCTGCTACGTCTACCGAAGAAGTTACTTGTTGAGCTTCAATTGTCCCTACATACATGAAGGATAAATCAAGTCATAGAATTACATCCTTCAACTTAAACAACGAAGTGCTTGTTTTAAACAACAACAGTATGAAATTCACATATCCCTTTTATTTGTAAAGTGTGGAGTTAATTGTGGATAGAAAATTGTCCCTCGACAGATCCGTATAGTTTGGTGTATTTTGCATAACATAATGCTAGTTAATCCTTTTTACTTGATAGAAGGATTAATTGTTCCTCTGCTTGTTATTTATGCAATCAACACCATGAAACTAGTAACCACTTTGGTTGTGGAATATAAATCGGTTTGCTTCATGGAGTAGCTACAGAATGGTATAATGATAATCAAAAGTTAATTTATTGGATATATGGAATGTATCGAGGAACATGAGGAAACTTTTACCATCCAGATGGTAATTTCTATTTGTATGAGAATATTGAAAAATGAAGGAATGGACCAAATTAAAAAGATTTTTTGATGAATAGAAATTGCATGAGAAATTTGTTCCAAAAGTTTCATACAAAGATACGAAAGAATCTGAATTTCAGATTTCTACTGAATAAGACTGAGTTGACTCAGACTTAAAGAAAGACTTGTGTATCATGCATGTATGTGGGAGAAGGTTGCACCTTTAATGGTAGGTTCAAAATTAAAATTCTCTTTCTATTTTATTAGTTTTGTGATTTTAATATTTCACATGTGAACAAACGTTTAATTTTAAACTCGAGTAACTTGGACTTAGTTCCAACGTTATATGATTAGACAATTTTATTTATTGCAGTCAAGATATATGAACCAAAAGTTCATATAAATCAGAATTTAGAGAATATGAATCTCTAAATATAATAGATTATGATATGTGTGAACTTGATGGCACATAAACTAGAAATGATAAAATGATATTTTATCATATTTATTTATGACTGTGAATTTTGGAAAATAAAATTGATATGCTTGATATGTTCAATTTTTATAATGAAAATTGAAATTTATAGAGTACCCAAGTCTAAGAACAAAAATTCTAATTAAGAAATTTTTGAAGAAAAGACAACCCAACTTGTCTTATTTTTTGAACTTGGGATTGTCTGACATAGGTTCGGACTTCGAACCCAAGAGAGTTAAACTCACTAGTAGAGCCTATGAATGTATATTCATTGGGTATGCTATAAATAGCGAAACATATAGGTTTTATGACCTAAATGTTAAAGTGATCATAGAATTATAAAAGACGCTGATTTCTATGTAAATATTTACCCCTTTAAACTAAAGAATAGTGGGGGCACTAGTGGGAGCAAAATAAATTTCCTTCTAAAAATCAAGAACTAGTGGGGGCACTATATCTGATCATATTCATGTAATCAAAAATAGTTATGAAAACATCGTACTAGATGTTATAGAACCTTGATGAGGTAGGAAAGCTAGAATAGCTAAAGAGTATGAACTCAGTTTATACATTGGAAGAATATCCATTAAGCCTTAAAGAAGTTATATCCTTATTGGATGCTGAATTATGGCAAAAAGCAATAAACGATGAAATGGATTTTCTAGAGTCTAACAAAATAAGACACTTGGTTGACTTGTCTCATAGTTGCAAACTAATCGGTTGTATTTGGATTTTAGGAAAAAGAACTAAAACCTGAGGGTACGGTTGATGAATACAAGGCTCTCCTTGTAGTCAAAGGTTTTAGATAGAGAAAAATATAGTCTTCTTCGACACTTATTCACCAGTCACTAGAATCATATTCATAAGAGTACTAGTCCCTTTAGCCGCCGTTCATAACTCGATAGTACTCCAAATGGATGTGAAAGTTGCCTTCTTTATGGTGAACTAGAAGAAGAAGTCTATATTAAACAACTGGAAGGTTTTGTGATTCATGGACTAGAAAACAAGTTCCGTAAGTTAGATAATTCTTTGTGAGGTCAAAAATAAACTCTTAAGGAATGACATGAAAAATTTGACATTCTAATGCTATCGAATGAGTATAAAGTGAATGAAAGTGACAAATAATATTTGCACGATCATATGTCTCTATGAAGACGACTTGCTCATATTTGGTTTAAAGATTCATGTTATGAATTATATGAAATCATTGTTTATCAACAACATTGATAAGAAAGACCTAGACAAAGTTGAAGTAATTCTTGGTTTCAAGATTACTAGATCAGAAAAGAGAACTTTTCTGATGAATCTCACAAAGTTGAGAATATCTTAAGAAAATGTAATTCTTTGACTGTAAACTTGCAAGTGTAAAACTTTTCAAGAACACTTGAGTGTGAGCATCATTGGCAGTCTTTAGACATGTCATTGAATGTATTAGATTCGACGTTGGCCACGTCGTGAGACTTTTGTTCAAGTTTACTAGTAGACAGATGAGAAGCATTGTCATGCTACTTAAAGAGTCATGAGGTGCCTTAAGAAGATTATGACTCTACGATTACATTATGAGAAGTATCTTATTGTACTTGAATGGTACAAGATACAAATGAGAAGTATCATATTGTACATGAGTGGTACAAGATAAAAAATTGAACATCCTTCAGATGAGTTTCAAAGCGACCAGTGACTGCCCATTGAGCATCACTGGAGGAGTTATTTGTTGAAACAAATAATATTATGGAATGAATCTGAGATGAGAACACTAGACAAAACTAGTGAAGAAGCAAGTTGATAAGATGCTTGCTAGCTAAGAACCCTCAGTGGGTGAAACCGTTGTCTGAAGTGTTAATTTATTGTGATAGTCTGCAGCTATTACAAAAATTGAGAATCGTTACCATAATGGTGAGAGACGATAATTAAGGCACGAACACATAATGATTAGAGAGCTCTAAAAGGAACGGTTAAAGTATATCGTGCACGTACTAATAAAGAATTAGTCAATCCTTTGACGAAAGGAATTACTAGAAAGAAAGTCCTAAACACATCCAATAGGATGGGACTAATGCCCAAAGGTCACAAGTGATGGTAACCCGACGTAAATGATTGGAGATCCCAATAAATAGGTTCAATGGGTAATAACAAGTCATGAGTGATAGAACATGCTATGAGAAAAGTAAGAAAGCATGATTCCTCCAGTGACAGAAGGATGAGATAATAGAAACTCTTAATGAGATCTATACTCTATGTGGAGTGGAGTACCTAGCTACAGGAGTACTCTTGATAGACTCACCTATGCGAATGTGGAACTTAGGCCGATTCCTATGGTATTTGGGGCAGAATACCTAGAACGTTCGTTAAAACCGGGATAGACGTGCAGGGCCATAAAACGCACGAGCTTTTAGAATACACCTTAGGAAAAGGTTTGTGTGTGGGTTCTATGTCTGAGATAGAGTTCAATGCTGTAAGCAACTCTTGTTAAATTGGAATATTATCCGCTATGCAAAGGTTCAAGTTGTAGGCGACACCTTTGTTTATTAGCAACCTTATAGAAACGTTTTGACGTTATTATTGAAACCATTTTTTAAATTCAAGTGGGGGATTGTTGGAACATTGATGTGATGTTGGATGAAAAATTGAAAGATTAAACACCAAGTAATTATACTTTGATCTAATGTTGTGTGAATTGAAAAAATAGAGTGTGGGGGTCCCGCATAAAATAGAACACACACATTAGTAGTGTTTAAATTGTGGTATTTAATTTTAAATACTTGATAGTGATAAAAATAATAGTAATTATTATTTTATTCGAGAATATCACTTTCCATAAATTTAGCTTATGGTGGTTGTGATAAGAATAATAATTTAATTATTATTATATTTCCTTCATTCAAATCCAATAGTTTGGTTCCTCCACTTTTGTGGATTTGTTTCTTTTGATCCTATCCACAAGTGTTGTTGAACTGATTAATGGATAAACTCCATTTTAATCTTATCCACTAGAGTAACTGTTGTCGCAATTTTTGCTAAAACAGTTACAGAATCTCTATATAAATAGAGGACTCCACTCAGTTCAAAAAACACACCAAAGAGTTTCATTGAGTTGTCGGGAACTCTTTCTCTCTTCTCCCTTTCTTGACTTGTGTTGACGAGTCTTTCTTCTCTTCATCTCCTTTTTCTGTCCCTTCGGATTTAAGAGTGTTCTTAAGACCATAGTCGCTTTTCGGTTTAATGTCCCTTCGGAATTAAGAATGGTCTTAAAACATAGTCCCTTCGATAAATGTCCCTTCAGAATAAAGAGTACTTTTAAGATCATAGTCCCTATTTGGAAGAACAATGTCCCGTCGGAATTAAGAATGATCTTAACGATATATATAAAAAGTATTTCAATATTTTTTATTTGAGGAGAAATGGTGGTATCACCATATTTGAGTGGTCGTAGTATCATATTGATAGTTTGGAGAACTTAAAGTTAGAATCACCATATTTGAGTGGTCTCAGCACCATAACAGAGTGGTAACAATACCATATTAAAGTGGTTTCAGTATTAAAGAGTGGTCTTAGTACCATATTTGAGGGTGTAATTCTCGAACGGTTTTCTACAGTGCAGTAGTTAACCACACGGTTGTAGCTGGACTTGTTTTATCCTGGAGGCGGCGTGGTTGATAGTCTGCCTTGCACAATTTTAGGCAGTGCCACGAAACGTCTTAAAGAGAGCGACCTGGTCGTGACTCAACCTAGTAACAACTTCGGTAGATAATAGAATTTGGAAATCCAAATACAACAGTTTGGAAATTCAAAAACAATATGAACAAATCTAATTGCATAGAAAGGCTCACTGTTCAAATATATAGAGCTACTGTTGATACTGACAGAGTTAGTTCTAGAATAGCTTCTGCTGTGAAGCACAAAGTACAAAATCTTAACCTTACACTAGGTCATGAAAATAATAAGTTTATGTTACCACACAGTTTCTCAGCTTTTGAATCATTGAATGAACTTTGCTTAGGACTTATGTTTACTCTACATATTCCTAGTGGTATCTGTTTCCCTAGCCTGAAGAAATTAGTAGTTTCAGATGTTATGTTTGCTAATGAGAAGTCAGTTCAATGACTTTTCTCTGGGTGCTCTGTCTTACAAGAGTTGGAATGGTACAATTGTTATTGGGAGAACATAAAGCAGATCAGTGTTGCAATTTCCACATTACGGAAGTTGAGAATCAAATTTGAGCATTTTAGTGTTCGTTATGATCATGATATGAAACTGCAGATTGATGCTGTTAATCTTTTATCGTTAAGTTGCAGATGCAATCCAACAATAGAATTTATCCCTGTTAACCTTACCTCCGTAGTTGATGCATCTATTGATCTTGGGGGTCTCTTTCCACCTTATGATCTTTATGCTGCTCAATGTGTAGTTGAGCTACTGAGTGGACTTAGTAATGTCAAGTCTCTCAAACTATCTGCTGCTACTCTTCAGGTATGTTTGCTCATCATCTTCATGTTCTTTTTTGAAATTGTATATGATAATACCTAATCGGAGTGTTACCTTTAGTTACGTGTTTGTTATAATCATTGCATATTTTATCTATATCACAGTACTGAACGTAGTTTTATTATCATTACTAGTGTTTTTACCCTAGAAAGGATACTCTTAATCTCCTTTCAACATTTTACAATTTGACACATCTTGGTGTGTTTTCTTCGCATCCCGAGAACACTAGTGAAGTACTAATGGACATTCTCCGAAAGACTCCTAAACTGGAAGTTCTTGAGATTCCTGGGGTGGTATGTTTAATATTCAGCACTTGTGGTTATATTTGCCAATTTCAAGGCTTTAATAATATTATTTCTGTCAAATGACTTTAGTGGTTCTTAAATAGGTACATAACTACTTGGGTGGTGAAGATTTGATGTTGAATTCAGTGCCTTGCTGTTTCAAATCTTCTCTCAATCGACTATGCATTTTCAATTTTTATGGAGATGAATATGAAATCAAGTTCCTTACGTTTATGCTAAAAAATTGCCAGTATTTAGGGGACATCAAGATACACAGTTCGAGACATTTAACAGCTGATGCAGAAAAGTTGGATGATGTCCGGAACCAATTGGAAGATTTAGGCCCAGAAAGTTGTGTCATCTGAAGGTGAGAAAAACACAAGAAGGGGGGTTGAATTGTGTTTTCTTTTTCTCTAAAAATTCTTCTTCTGATAACACTTCAGAAGCAGGTTAGGAATGCTTCTGATGTGATGTTCAGAATCAGATATGCAGCGGAATAAAACAGAGCAGAGAAAAGAAAGAGAGACACAAGCAATTATCCTGGTTCCTTCCACAAACCGGAAGTAGTCCAGTCCCCTTGCACTTCCAAGGAGATTTCCACTAATAATCTCAAAGATTACAAATGCTCAATATTCTCTAAGTATGAGACTTCTCAAAATGCTCAAGCACGCAGGCGAGAGACTTCCAATGCTCAAGCACTAAAGCAAGAGTCTTCTAATGCTCAAGCACGCAGGCGAGAGGCTTCTATTCAAACAAAAATACAGAGAAAATGTTTGACTTTGAACACTTGATATACAATCAGTGGTGTTCACAATACAATGCAATAAAGACTCTAGACTTGAGAATTTCTAAGATGTATCAAATCAGTCCAGAAATTCAAAGTGCTTTGTAGAATCAAATTTGGCAGAGTTTTGGCGCTTTTAACTTGTGTTGATGTCTCTTGCCAATCTTCAAGTCTTCACTATAGAGGTGTGAAAGAGACGTTGAGATTTTTTAGCACGTCTAAAGAGTCGTTGAGTTTCTTTGATCATCCACCAGTAATCTTTTGCCTGATTTGGGTGTAGTCCTTTGAAAAATCAACTTCAAATTCATTCCCATCTTGAAGGAACATTTCTGCAGGCAGAGCTGTTGTCTTGTCTTGTAGCGTAGACAAGAACAGAGTAGTGGAGGTAGTGGTTGTACACTTGTACTTTGTCAACTCTGATAACGAAGGACAAGTACCCAGTGCTCTTCAAATGACCGTTGATACCTCCTTTACAATTCTTCGTTCTTTTAGACGAGGTTGAAACGAAAAACAGCTTCTTTGAATATTCAGTTTAAATTTACTGATCACTTGTAACTTTTGGTGATGATATAGCTTCTGATGAAATCTTGCTTCTGATGGTCTTCTACTTCTGATGATGTCATTACTTCAGAGACACTTGTTACTTTAGAAGCACTTCTTAGCTTCAGACGCAGTTTTATTCAGATGCTTTGGATTCCTTTGCTCTCCATTGTTCTTCCAAAACCTATTGAAATTGATTGACTTTGCCTATGGTCTTGTACACTTGAACAAGTATTAGCAATAACCAATTGACAATTTTTAATACCTTGTTATCATCAAAATTCATTAAGGTTTATTGTGAAACACATTTTATTCCAACATCATCAAGTTATGGTAAATCTTTCTTTCTTAAATTCTTTCATTCATTTTTTTTTAAAGGGGTTTTCAATTTACTAATTTAACTTCATTCCATAATATTAAAGTATGGTTGATGAAATAAATTGCTCCACTAATAAGACTACTATGACTAGTCGGAATCAATTTGTTTTATTGGACAAACTCTGTTGGCTTGGAAATGGAACTGTTAATTGTTTAGAGTGGTTTTTCTTACTTTTAACACCTGACATACCAAAGCATGACCTGCTTTTTTTAACCCCAAAAGGAATCTAGAACTTATCTTTCAAACTTCAGCTAGGTGGTTTCATCTTAATCTTAGTTTAGGAAAACTTGTTCATTATTCCCCCACCCTGCGTTCACATTAAATTATTTATCGAATGCTTAATGGAGAGGAAACTTTTGGGCAGTATGCTTAAGCATGGCTCAGGCTAGTGCTTAGATGTTGGAACACTTAATCGACATAGAGACAGACACTTAGACGTGGGTTTCGGTTCCTTTGTGGAAAGTGAGAGGTTTGATTGAAATAATTAATAAATTCACGAAAACATAATGCGAGTTGAGTTTGAGAATATTGGATTAGTTGTTATAGCTCTTCGAGTTCAAAAACTAGTATTTGGTTAGTATTTAAAAATGATTTATTCTTCAAAATGTACTAAGTCTATGTTGGGCCAGTTTCTTCAGATCATAAGCAAAAGTTTAATGTTGACTTGATTGACATGAAAGCTATTCAAAATTCCTTAATCTATGTTTTATATCAACGTAGTTTCTTAAAACTCCTTTTCAGTAACATCTATGCTTTTTTATTTCTTAAAACTATGGACTTTTTTATTTCTTAATATGCGAAGTAGGTTTTTTATATTATGTTCTTTTCATATATGAGCCTAATTTAGTTCTTTTGATTTGATCTGGGAATAATTCGTGTGGGGACATATTGGGGAATTCAGAAGATGCGTGTGATTATAGACGGGTTTAAGATTTTTATTCTGCAATTATGTTAAGCTGCTCATTGTTATTTGTTTTCACTGTTTTTGTTACAGCCACCATGAACCCTCTGATGATGAAGATGAAGTGAGTAAAACACTTACCCTTTTCATTAGCTATTAGTGGAACTCATTGAATGCATTGATCTAACTTTCGACATTGTTTTCAGAGTCAAAAATCTGGGGTACTTCCTGCTTCGGATAAGAATGGCTGCAAAATTCAAATCTCAAAGACACTTTGGAAAAACCTGACGCGTCAAGGATGAAGATCCCCTAAACGACAAGTTGTGAAAAGCCAGAAGTTGTTTTCTGTTTCAGTGGTGCAGAGTGTAGACTTTATTCTTCTGATTCCTCATTTGTTTTGCATTATAGTGGGTTGAAAAATGTTTATTTCTTCTTTAACAACAACTAGCATATCTTTATTTCCGTTAAGTTAATTATAAAGAGATAGAATGATCAATTGTGAAAGAGATAGAAAGACAAAGTCAACAAAGTCATCTTTTTTAAAATTCAAAGTCACCCGGATCCAACCCAAAATGGAGAGAGGGAGAGAGAGAGTAATTTTAGTGAGAAGATTCGGTCTAATGGTAGAAAAAAATGGTCCAAGTTAGACCAATCTTTTCAGGAATGAGATTTCCTTTGAGCCATTCAATCTAAACCGGTGGTCTAGATTGTTTTATGGTGTAAAATTGAGTTAAGATCCTCTCCATTTACTTAAAACAAATGGATAATGTCATTTGATGAGAGATAGACACAAAAAAAAGTAAAGAGTGGGTCCCACCACTGTTAATTATTTATATATTTTTTCAAATTCCATTGTATCTTTATCCACATGGAACCTTGCAGTTACAAAATAAGAAAAATTTAGGTTTGACGTCGGTGACCAACTCTGCACTATCCTCACTCACTCCATTGCTACTAAGGTAATCAATTCATTCATCTCATTTTACGCATTTGAATCTTTTAATGAAATTGAAATTCATGATGCTTATAAGGGAATCCCTATTGCGATAAATTTGCTGTGAATTGAAGTTAATTACTATTATAATTGAAATTCATAGTAGTACTTTGTTAACTTTTTTCACTAAGGAAGAATTTATTAATTATTATATGAATTGTATAACGAAGGGATTGCATGATATTAGTGGTATTGAATTGGTAGCTGTAGTTGAGCAGCCTCTTGGTTTGCATTTGGAGGTCAAAAATTGTGGTTATCATTGGATATTTAAGGAGGATCTGGAACATTTAAACGCGCAAATGATGCACAGTAGAAGTGGAAATTCATCAGTTCAAATCAAGTATGTAACAAATGCTTAGCCATATTATTGAGCTGATAAATGAAAAACCTATAAACTCCATTGAATCATTGGTAAATTAATGATTTTGTACAATAATGTATCTGTTGCATGTTTTATACTTTTGTCCCTTAGAGCATAATACATTAGCAAAGGATACATGATACTTTTATTATACGAATGTAAAACTGCATTGCAATAGTAATCTTTTAGGAGGATGTCTAATCCTAAATGACTTTTTGTAACATCAGGACAATCTTCTGCAGAATTTCAACACAGTGAGCATCATCAGAATCATTGTAATTAGAAGAATCAATTTTATTAAGAGAATGCGTATGTTAATAAGTGGATTGTATTATGAAACTGTCATAAAACCGTAAATTGTCAACATTATATTATCATCATGTATAGAAATATCACTATGATCCAGAAGTCCTAGCTCAACTGGCAAAATGTCGAAATTATTAGACCGGATGCCATGACCGGGGTTCGAACCCCGGTACCTCCACTTATGTGTGTGAGTTTATAATGGCTTTGCCATTTCGTCTATCTACCAAAAAAAAAAAGAAATATCACTATGTACATGTTATTATTATAACTAAAAACATGTTCATAAAAAGCCACATTTATAGAGACAAAAACAGGATGGTAATTGATATTCACTATGTACTAAGTCGTTTTGACCATTTGACACGTATTAAAAAGGAAAATTAATTTTGTATGTGAAAAAGATATTATGAGTTGTTTTATTCTTAATAAATAGTTTAGGAAAGATAAATTAAATGATTGAAAGAAGATAAAATAATAAAAAGTTAAGACTGTAATAGAAAAAATAATTAATGTTTCATTGATATTATAAAACAACTTATAATTTAAGATAAATTTTTCGCAACTTATAATTTAGAACGGAGGGAGTGTCAAATAAAGAAGGTTTCTCTGGCTCAAGTTTAAAACCCTTGAAAAAATGATTTTTTTTTATATTAAAAAAAAGTCAAAAATGTATTATAAAATAAAGAGAAATGTTAACTAGTGCCCAGACCTTAAATGACAACTTTTTATAAAAGTTTGTGTAGTCAGTACATTCAAAATCGAAAACTTTGACATTTTTAAAAATAATTACTTAATTTAGAATGCTTAAAGAGTGCAGGAGGCACTCGTTAACAAGACTCTAAAGTAAATGAAGCAATGATCCAAGCACAAAGAGGGGTGCAATCATTGTTAAGACCATCTCCACTCGGAGGATCTTCAACATTTAAGATCCAGGACCTGTTAGGTATCCCATTGCGGAGAAATTTTTTCGAGGTCTTATAAGACGTACACTCTTTGGTCACTATTATAAGCAAAATTTGACATTTTAGATTCATTCGATAAATGATATATGTAGTCTTTAATATAGATCACATACATCATTTATTAAATTAATATAAAATATTAAATTTTGCTTATATTAGTTATCGGAGGGTGTAGAGTCTCACTTAAGACCTTCAATCTTAAATGGAACTCATACTCTTTTAATATTAAAAAATTGAAATGTAATGGTATAAAGTTATTGTTGATAGTTGATTAGTGGGTCCCATTAAAGAAATTTTTGTGAAAAGGTTGGTTTGGAGGGATTGAGCATTTATTAGATACTAATGTTCAAAAATTATAAATTAATCATCTACACGTGAGACTCATTTAAATATCTAAAAATAGGTGTCTCTATTATGAATGCTCTAACTACCGCAAAAAAGCACCAAAACAACATTGACACAAAACCAATAAAAAAAAAAGGCTTAAATGCTCTTTTGGTCCCTTAATTATTTAATTGGTACCGCTTTGGTCCCTTAACTAAAAAAAAGATTGTTTGAGGATTTTAAGTTTTTTTTTAGTCTCGTTTTGGTCCCTTCGGTTAGGTTTCCGTTAGTTTTAATAAAAAAATGTTAAGTGTGGACACGTGTCACCTTGTCATTGGCTCTGAGATTTTATTTTTTTTACAAAAAAAAATATATTTAAAAAAAAAAAAAAAAAATTTGTATAAAAAAAAAACTCATAACCAATGACAAGGTGACACGTGTCCATGAGTTAACTTTTTTTTAAAACCCTAACAGAAACGAGGGACCAAAAGAACATTTAAGCCTAAAAAAAAATCCTAAAAATAAAGTTGCAATTAAAATCTCTCATAAACATAGGAGTGGTTGAGCGTTCCAATAATATAAGTCATTCATGACCATACCAACAATTATATCATATTAAAAATGACCATGTTGTTCCCATGAGCTTAATTCATTTGATAAGGGATAATGCACAATGTGTGAAGGGGTGGGTTGGGGTTCGAACCCCGAACACCCACTTATTCATCTTGTGAATTTCTCCAGCCACTAGACTACTTGACAACAAAAAATGAACATACTAACAATCTTATAATTATTTTTTTTCAAAAAAAAAAAAACAATCTTATAATTATTTCTAAAAAAAAAATCTTATAATCAAACACCACATAATTGCGATGTTTTTATATTAACCATTCGCATGAAATATTCTTTCAATTTTTTTTCAGAATTTCTTAAACAATATTTTTAGACACGTAAAATTTTAGCTTTTTTTTTTTTTTTTTTGAGAGAAATTTTTCAGATATGCTTGTTGACCAAACTTATGGTATTTAGCCAGCTAAACAATATACGTGTTACATACCTGTCGGTAGATAGACCGGAGGCTATTTTAGTCATTAACTCGGTACATCCAACAGATAAATACGACTTCCTCTCGTAACCATCTTTCACCAATTGATCAGATCCTAATCCGATATTCGAAAAACCTAAACTCTCTCTTTTCTTCTTCTTTCTATCTACGATTCAAGGTATGTCTCCGTTTTCTATCTCTTCCATTTCATGATATGAGTAGGGTTTCGATTCTATTCAATACCTCCGAAATTGTTAAATATTGTTTGTTTTTTTAACAGTTTCTCCTGTGCTGGATGATTTTGAATTTAGGTCAATTCAATTTTTCAATTGATTATTGTTTCTAATCTACGATCTGTTATAGATGTGAAGCTTTTTCCCCAAATTTGTTGTTAGTTTTGTTGTTATTTAGATGAATTAGGGTTTCCGATTTGATTTTTGGTGTTCTGTTTCAATTTCGTTGAAAAAGTTGGTTTTGATATATAAGATCCAATTCAATTTATCACTTGATCGTGTTTTTGATTTCTTACCTGCCATAGATTATTTGAAGTTTTTTCGCCAAATTAGTTGTTTAATTTTCTATTTATGGTGTACCTTATTATCCTAATTCCGATCAATTAGGGTTTTCATAATCATTTGTTATTTCTATTTCTGCTTCTGATGTTTTGTTCTGTTGATTTAAACAGATGCAAATCTTCGTGAAAACATTGACTGGTAAAACCATCACCCTTGAGGTGGAATCATCAGATACAATTGATAATGTCAAGGCCAAGATTCAAGACAAAGAGGGAATCCCTCCTGATCAGCAGAGGCTTATCTTTGCTGGGAAACAACTCGAGGATGGAAGAACCCTAGCTGATTATAACATCCAGAAGGAATCTACCCTTCATTTGGTGCTTAGATTGAGAGGTGGAATGCAGATATTCGTAAAGACTTTGACTGGAAAAACCATCACCTTAGAGGTTGAATCCTCGGATACCATTGATAATGTCAAGGCCAAGATACAGGACAAAGAGGGTATCCCTCCTGATCAGCAGAGGCTTATCTTTGCAGGGAAACAACTAGAAGATGGAAGGACCCTAGCTGATTATAACATCCAGAAGGAATCTACCCTTCATTTGGTGCTTAGATTGAGAGGTGGAATGCAGATATTCGTAAAGACTTTGACCGGAAAAACCATCACCTTAGAGGTTGAATCCTCGGATACCATTGATAATGTCAAGGCCAAGATACAGGACAAAGAGGGTATCCCTCCTGATCAGCAGAGGCTTATCTTTGCAGGGAAACAACTAGAAGATGGAAGGACCCTAGCTGATTATAACATCCAGAAGGAATCTACCCTTCATTTGGTGCTTAGATTGAGAGGCGGAATGCAAATTTTTGTTAAGACTTTAACTGGAAAAACTATTACTTTGGAGGTTGAGAGTTCAGATACTATTGATAATGTGAAAGCTAAGATTCAAGATAAGGAGGGTATCCCTCCTGATCAACAGAGGCTTATCTTTGCTGGTAAGCAGCTTGAAGATGGAAGGACACTTGCCGATTATAACATCCAGAAGGAGTCCACTCTCCATTTGGTTTTGAGGCTTCGTGGGGGTATGCAGATTTTTGTTAAGACCCTTACTGGAAAGACCATAACTTTGGAGGTTGAGAGTTCTGATACAATTGATAATGTGAAGGCAAAAATTCAGGATAAAGAGGGCATTCCTCCTGACCAGCAGAGACTAATTTTTGCTGGAAAGCAGTTGGAGGATGGTCGTACTTTGGCCGATTATAATATCCAGAAGGAATCTACTTTGCATTTGGTTTTGAGGCTTCGTGGTGGCATGCAAATATTTGTGAAGACACTTACTGGGAAGACTATTACCTTGGAGGTGGAAAGCTCTGATACTATTGATAATGTGAAAGCAAAGATACAAGATAAGGAGGGTATTCCCCCAGATCAGCAGAGGCTTATTTTTGCTGGCAAGCAGTTGGAGGATGGTCGTACTCTGGCAGATTACAATATTCAGAAAGAATCTACCCTGCATCTTGTTCTTCGTCTCCGTGGTGGCTTCTAAGTGTGTTCCAGTATGTTTGGTCTGTGCGTCACTTGCACTCTTTGTCTAATAAATGGTGTGTTGGTCGTTGTTTTTAGTCCTTTTAGTTGATATTGTTATGTTTGGTGTGTCATGTATGATGCTATTCAAAACAGTTCTGAAATATTATGTTTTATTTTCTGGTTAGTTTGATCGCTACTTATATGAATGTGCTTTGCTATTTGTTTTAAAAATTCGTTATTATGCAGAAGTAATATATTTTGCCCTATTAAATTGTGTATGATCTGAGGATGTGATTTTAGTGACGGATTCTGGATTAAGTTTTGATTTCGTGACTTTGCAATTGCTATCTGTCCTGCAGTATTAACAACTTCATTATTAGTAGTGTGTCAACAGACGAGAGTTGATTTTAGGAGGATAAATTTTTATGTAAAAGGTTCTTAAGATAGATTCTAAATTTCCTTCTCGTTTATCTTCTTTGCGTTGTTGTATCAAGTAACTTAAGAATGTTACTTTGTTTGGACTTTTGGAAAATGTCATTCCAATGTCTCGTTTAAATGAGAAATGAGAGGATCAGTTCATGAGATTTGCAGAGAATTAATAGAATAGCTTAGTCACAATGTCAGTGAGACCTGGCACCTATTGTGCTAAACCTTGGAGAAAAAATGAAGTTGCTGTCACTTGTCTGGGTGTGATTGAATAGGAATCTGTCTATTGGTGGGGGGTAGTCTTATCAAAGTTGGTTTTGTTAAGCTCTCAATTTGTTACCTTCCATTTTGAAGGAAAAGAAATACTCCATCATGTATTATTTAAGGGAGTGAGGATGAAGAGTTTAATTGAGTCAAGTAGGATAAGTTATAGAGAATAGGATTAATTGAGTCAAGAATTTTCAATTTAGCTTAGGGAGATGACTAAATGACTTTGGAGAATCAGAACCGAGAAATAAAGTTTATGGTATGAGACACTTAAAAACAAGGATGGTGTCTAAAATGAGTTAAGTAAGGTTCAAATATTTGTTTCTTATCTGACATCCTTAAAATCACAAGTTATCTATATCCCTGCTGTTCGTTTCTGTTAGTTTATTGCTGACCTTCAAAGACCTTCATTTTTGCTTTGCCTTTTCAAGGCCAGCTGCATTTTGGTACTGAGAGTCTAACAAACAGTTACACTAAAGTAAAAAGGATTTCTATATATGATGGCAGTGTTTATCATTTCAACCAGTTTGTATCATAAATTGCACCAGATGTTTGACGAAATAGGTGGAGTGATGAAGTCGGAAGGTGGCCTAAACCCAACTCCTTAAGATACTATCAATTGATTTTGAAGAGTTTGTTTGCAATATTTGTTACATTTTTCTTCTCCTGGTCATGAGTGCCCTTCGTTACATTTTTCTTTTTCTTGGCCTTACTGAGATCATTGAAAGGTTTGGGGTTAATTATCGCTAAGATCTCTTGAGGGAATTCATTTTGGATATGTGATGATGGGTTGTAGCGACCAATTGCTATACCACCGAATTGAAAGAGGAGGAGGAGGCATGATCAGCGTTAAGATAGATGGCTGTTGAGGCTTGTGATGCACATAAGATTTCAATGCCTTTAATGTTATACCAAATAAACTACACTGATGGCTGTTGAGGCTTGTGATGAACATAAGATTTCAATGCCTTTAATGTTATACCAAATAAACTACACTTATTGTGAAATGGAGGGAGTATTATTTATCACTAATAAAACCAATTTTTTAGCTTATAAAAGCTTCTTGATTTAAATATATTTATGATTCTTCACTTATAAACTTACATATGATTATGGAGAAGATATTTTAGGGGGAATTTCTGCCACCGATCTCAATCCTATACAACTAGTAGATATTAATTTCAGTATCTCACAAACAAAGATACGGGAATGGTCAAACCCCAAATATAAATTACAGTTTTTTTAGAGGAAATAAAAAATAGTTGGACACATAAAAAAATTACACATTATTTAATTATTTAAAAAATATATTGTGCATGATTTTTAATAAAGAAATGATTAATTTTATTGATTTTAATTGTAAAATTAGTAAGTATAATTTACTAAAAACCATTAGTAATCGTAGTCATTGGAGTAATTTAATTAATTTGAATAAATTTACTCCCTCCATTTCACAATACTAATCAAATAAATTTTGTTATCCTTAAATATTTAACATATTTTTCTATTTATAAGAAAAAAAGTATTCAATAGAAATATTATAATAATATTGATAATTTTCATTTATTATCCTTAAACATTTGAAAATATTAACAAAGTAATTATTTTTTATATGATTATCGCAATGTTATGCGATCCGTGCAAAAACACAGGTTTATTACTTGTTAGTATATTAAATTATTAATATTAATATAATAATATTAACGGAAATTATTTTAAAATTTCGATAAAAGGACTATTACTCTCCTATATTATTTAAACTTTTTTCTTTATCTTTTTTCCTTTTCTATGACCTTTTCTCTCACCAGGTTGATAGACTCAACTTTGTCATTTTGGTTTACACTAGTGAGGCTAATCCATCAAAATCAGGTTTGAGGTTAACCACTGCACGCAGTATGCTCTTTAGCTTGTTGCTTCACTCTCTTCATTGCTACTAAGTTAATCTCTTCCTTTTCTTCTATTCTATTTATTAACTAGCTTAATCGTCTTTCTTTCATTTTGTTTTTATAATTATAACTCCACGGATTCGAATCTCAACCTCAAATTTATTAAATCAATGGATTTTTTCAGATTACAATTTACTGCTTTGCCGTTGATTAATTTTTTAATCATTCATAATAAGGGAATCCTTATTTCCTATAACACAACACAAGTATTTCAAATTCAAATCCCTATTTCCCTTTCATTTGTTTTTTCTGCTTTGATTTACACCTAGCTAGCAGTTTGGTTGAAGTTCATGTATTATTATACAATAGAGTACATGTTGTATTAAGCTAAAAGCTTGCCTCCTAAATTGCATGCCACTCATACTTTAAAATGTTGGCTCAACTTATTGCTTTATTATTTCGTGCTGGCAGGTTTAGACCATGGCTTGTACAATCTCAACTGATGCGTATAAGATCCAAAAACATAATGTGGATGATATCATTAGCAACTTACCCGAGGGCGTTCTTCTTCATATTCTTTCATTGCTCCCTACGAAAGATGCTGTAAGAACTTCCATATTGGCTAAGAAGTGGAAACAATTGTGGACCTACTTATCTGCATTTGATTTTAATTTTCGTCATCCTCGATATGACTTAGACCCCCGAAACCAGAACAACACGGAAAATAGCCTCTTGGATCAGAAAAACAAGGAAAATAGCCTCTTAGATCTAGTTGGAAGATTACTGCAAAAATCTAACCGCGTAGAAAGGCTTTGTGTTCAAATATTTAGAAGTGTTATTGATGCAGACAAAGTTAGTTCCTTAATATCTTCTGTTGCAAAGCACAAAATGCAATATCTTAAACTTTCACTAGGTCATCCAAATGATAAGTTTGTGTTACCACATAGTTTCCCAGCTTTCGAGTCATTGAATGAACTGCATTTAAACCTCAAATTCACTCTGCATATTCCTAATGGTATTCATTTCCCTAAGCTAAAGAACTTAGTAGTTTCAGATGTTACCTTTGCAAATGAGAAGTCAGTTCAACGTCTTTTTTCTGGGTGTCCAGTCTTACAAGAGTTGTCTTTGTATGATTGGTCTTGGGAGAACATAATGCAGATTAGCGTTGCAATTTCCACATTAAGGAAGTTGACCGTCCATTTTGACTTTGATTGTGTAGATTATGATCATGGTTGTACATTCAAGATTGATGCTGCGAATCTTATATCCTTAATATGTTCATGTGATCCAACAATAGAATGTATCCCTGTTAACCTTACCTCCATAGTTGATGCAGATATTAATTTGTTTCCACCTGATGAAGTATTTGCTTCTCAGTGTGCAATTGAGCTACTGAGTGGACTTAGCAATGTCAAGTCTCTCAAACTAGCTAATGATACTCTTGAGGTATGTTACACTATTTGCCTATCATCTTCATTTCTTTTTTTTTTTAAGTATTGCATACGATACTGCCTATGAGAATGTTGTTTTTAGTTATGTGTTTCTTATAACCATTGCATATTTTCTTTCTCTCAATACTGAACATAGTTTTGTTTCCATTACTAGTGTCTTTACCATACAAAGGATACTCTCCATCTCCTTCCTTCATTTGACAATTTGACACATCTTAATGTGTATTCTTGGAGTCCCGAGAACACTAATGAAGTACTGATGCACATCCTTCGAAAGACTCCTAAATTGGAAGTTCTTGAGATTCCTAGGGTGGTACGTTTTATTCTCTGCGTCGGTGTTTGTATTTGCCATGTTCAAGACTAACAATAATATTATTTTTGTCAATTGACTTGTTGAATGGTTCTTATTTAGGTACTTAACTACTTGGATAGCGAAGATTTGATATTGAACTCAGTTCCTTGCTGTTTCAAATCTTCTCTCAGTCGATTATCCTTTTTAAATTTTTATGGAAATGAATATGAAATCCAATTCGTTACGTTTATCTTAAAAAATGCCCCATATTTAGAGGAGATCAATATACACTGTTCGAGACGTTTATCAGCTGATATGGAGAAGCTGGATGATGCCCGCAACCAATTGGAAGATGTATGCCTGGAAAGTTGTGCCATCAAGTTTTGGTAAATTTTCTTTCTTTGTTTGTTTTTCTTTGAATGGGTTCAATTTACTAATTCAACTTCATTGCGTAGTATAAAAGGGTGGTTGATGAAATAAATAGCTTCACTAGTTAGACAGACTACTATGATTATTTTATGGAGTATGCCATTTGTGAACTAAAGCATGACATATTTTTTACCCCAAAAAGAATCTTGAACTTGTCTTTCAAACTTCAGTAGGTGGTTTCGTCCTACTTTGAATTTTGTAAAACTGGTTCATCCTTCCCCCACCCTACGCTCACATGCTATAACATCCCAACATTTTTAGGTTCAGCTGTATGCTTAAGCATGGCTCCGGCCAAATGCTTCGATGTGTTAAGAGTCCCACATCGGATAGGTGATGGCCTGACAATGTGTTTATAAGTGGGGGCAATCCTCACCTTACAAACCGGTTTTGTGAGGATGAGTTAGGCCCCAATTTCAACACAATGTTGCACTTAATTGGCAGAGAGATAGACACTTAAACGTGGGTCCCAGTTCCTGTACGGAAAGTGAAAGTTTTGATTGAAATAGCTAATAACTTGATGTGAAGGTAGTGCAAGTTGAATTAGAGGAATTGTATTATTTGTTTTATGTGTTTGAGTTAAAATATTGGTTAGTACTTAAAAGTTATATACTCTTTTAAATGCACTAAGTCTATATTGGGCTGCGTTTTTGTGATCATAAGCAAAACTTTAATGTTGACTTGATTGACATGAAAGCTAATTCAAAATTCTTCATTGTATTTTCTATATCAACATAATTTCGTAAAGCTCTTTTTCAGTAATATCTTCAATTTTTTATTTCTTGAAACTATAGACTTTTGCATTATTTTCTGTGTTTCCGTCATATTAATAGGATTTGGCTGATGTTCTTTATAATATTTTTAGTATGTAAAGTGAGTTTTTTACTATGATCTTTTCATGATATGGGCCTAATTAGTTCCTTCAGATCTGGTTGTTGGGTTAATCTACAGCCTACAGGGTGTTTGGAACAAGTTTCTCATGAATAAGAACATGTTAAATTTAAACTTTTCTTTTGATTTTACTTGGGAATGTTTCGTTTTGCCTTAACTTTCTTTTCCTTGGCTTTTTGTTATTGGGGACGTATTGTGGCATTTGGAAGATGTGTTTGTTATTATAGAGTGGGGTCTGGGATCTTGACCCTGAAATTATGCTGAGCTGCTCATTCATATATAATTGTTTTCATTGTTTCAGTTCCAGCTACTATGATGATGAATCCTCTGATGATGAATTTGGTGAAGATGAAGTGAGTAAAACCTCCTAGTTATTAGTGGCTGTTTCATTGTTAGGTGGAACACCTGGAATGCCTTTGTCTAATTTTCGTCGTTGTTTTCAGGCTGCAAATTCTGAGGTGCTCCCTGCTGCAGGTAAGAATGAACATGCTTTGACTGATTATTATTTTCACACTGTCTTCATCCTTTCCTTATTGCTTATTCTTTTTATGAAGTACTTGAGTTATAGTGAACCTATTGTGCTATTTTCCTTTCTTAATCTATATGAGATGAGACTTGTGGATTCTAAAATTTGAGAAATTGAATTTTCGAATCTCAGATACACTTTGAAAAACTTCATGCATCAAGGATGAAGACCCCCCAAAGGACAAGTTGTGCTATCTGTCTCAGTGGCGTACAATGTAGATTTTTGTCTTCTGTGATTCTCTGCTACTTATTTAATCTTCGGATTCCTCATTTGTTTTGCATTATAGTGGGTTGAAAAAGGTTTATTTGTTCTTTAAGCACATCTGTCATATCTTTATTTCTGTTGTTATAGTACCAAATCGGTAGATGTACAGTATCTTTTTGTAGCAGTTGGAACTAATGAGCTATCACCAATGTTAAATTGCTTCTGAATTTTATAGGAAATCAAAACCAGAACAAGTTTTTTCCTTAAGTAACTTTAAGAATCAGTTTTAGGTTATGGTAGAACTCGTTTAAATTCCATTTAAAGCGTTGAATTTCCGGGTTTCACCAGACCTCACAATGAATTTTTCTATAATGAATTTTTATTTAATCTTCGGATGCCTCACAATGAATTTTTCACACTGAAGTGTTTCCATCTTTATTCCTCTTCCCTTTCCTATGGTTATAAATATTGGCAGGAGAAACTGCTTCAGTTTAAACGTTATTTCAATAGATAAGCCAGTATAGCAGTAGAAAATGATTTAGTCAATTTATCATATGGTAAAAAGGACTTCTATATATGATGGCAGTGTTTATCATTTCAACCAGTTTTTATCATAAATTGCACCATATGAATGGTTGATTTTATCTAAATGCAAGACTTGAGCCTTTTCTTTTGTTATCATCATCAATCTTAGTTAAACCCAAAACAAGGTCATTGTCTAAATTCACCATCCGAAGAATTTATGTCACCAAGCAAATATCTTAACGACTTAGGTGGAGTGATGAAGTCAGAAGGTGACCTAAACCCAACTCCTTAAGATACTATCAATTGGTTTTGAAGAGTTTGTTTGCACTATTTGTTACATTTTTCTTCTTTTTCTTGGCTTTTTTGAAACCAAGGAGAAGTTTGGGGTTAATTTGGTGAGTGGGAAGTGAGATCTCTTGAGGGAGTTCTTTTTGGATCTGTGATGATGGGTTGTGGCAATCAATGGCTCTACCACATATTATATTACTAATAAGTATGTTCTCAAACTTCTCAAACTGCATATATAGAAAAGTAAATCCATCTCTCCTGCATCACAAATTAATGTTGGCCCTGATAATTCTCATCACAAATTCCTTTTGATTCTATGATTTATTAACATCTAATTGATTCTTATCTCATTTCATTACCATGTATAAAATCACTCCATTAGATGATAAAGTTAGGTGAAATCATATCAAACAAGCTCAGAAGTTTTATGCAGTTTTGGAATGCTACCCCTAATAAATCACCACTTTTGTGTATGAATGACATCTAGAATTCCAAACAGAAACAATGACGAGAAAAGAAACACATCATTTGATTGTTTTTTTCCTTTTTATGACTTAGTATGTAAAATAACAGGTTTAATGTTATTTTTTTGAGGGAAGAGTCGGTTTAATATTTTTTTTTTTATTATTTAATATGAAATCTCCCGTTTCTTTTTCTGGAGTCAAACCTAATACGCATGGGAAGTAGCATTTGTAAATTTTCGTAGGCGAGAGATCCGTACTATATAGCATCACTCATATCCCAAATCTGCCATCTCTAAGACCAAGATTGCATTCACTTTTATCTTACAAAAGCTTCTCAATTTAAATTTATGATTTTTCACTTACTAAAAAATTATAAACCAAGAGAAATGGACAAAATTGATAAATATAAATAACATACGATTTTACAAGGTCTAATTTGATTTTGAGGCTATGAATAGGCGGAGTTGGTTGAAATATGAAAATATAGTGGTTAAGTCGTGGGAGTGGCTAGAAGGGGAAGGAAGTGTGTACTCGATATAGATATAGAAGACATTAGTGTAGAACATGATTTTAACTGGTATTTTAGATCTTTTAAGTTGATTATATATATATAACTGGTTTAAGATCTCTTGTTTTAACATGTGAAATTTTTTATAACATTTTTCTAAATTCTGTTTAGATAAATAATCGACTCAACATATGTATTATCAACGTATTATTGCATAAATTAAGTGTTACTGTGTCAAATTTTAAGATAGTTGCATACACAAGAATTGAAATAGGCCAAATCGACAAAGACCATATCCGACCCTCAATCAAAGTTTTATAGTAAATATTTTATCATTGTCACTCCATATGGTAATTGATGAGAAATGCTAGCAGCACTCTCTCTACCATTTACTCATTTATTGAATTACTTATTTATTGGATGAAATCAATGTATGTCCCACCATTTTATGGACGTTCAATTTTCAAAATGTAGACCCACAATGATTTAAATCAATAAAAGAGTAAATATTTAGAGAGAGTATTTAAAATAGAGTGTTGCTAGCATTACTCGATAATTGATTTTTGTCCCCTAAAATATCACGAACAAAAGTTAACACAATTTTTTTAATGTGATTGTGCAGTCCACGTAACACCACCAGATTTAGGCTTAATTGCACTTTTGGACCCCTATCTTTTCAAAAGTTGCGGTTATGGACCCCTAACTAATTTAAATACAAAACAGCCCCCTATGTTTTGATTCTTTGGCAGTTTTGGACCCCCAAGGCAAAAAAAATTGACATGTGGCACCTCACTTAGGGTGCCACGTCAGCGTTGACCGAGTCAACAATGGACTAGGGGTCCAAAACTGTCAAAGAATCAAAACATAGAGGTCTGTTTTGTATTTAAATTAGTTAGGAATCCATAACCGCAACTTTTGGAAAGATAGGGGTCCAAAAATGCAATTAAACCCCAAATTTACAATATGATATTAACCTTCTTTGCTTCACATTATTATGTGATATAGTCATTAAACTTGAAAGCCACCACGTTTTCTGACAATAAGCTTTATTTATGTTGCCTCAAATTTTACAGCCTCAAATTTTCATTTTTACGGTTGCTTTATTTATGTAACATAGAATGAATGAAATTGAAAGAACAGAATAAGAATTAAGAAGTTAGAGAGAGAAGAGTTTGTTGTATTATGTTTTTCATTTATTAATGAAAGATGGGATTTACAACTTTTATTTATACACACATGACTTGTAGGTCAAGTTATTAGAACTAACTAACTAAAGTCTAACTAACTCATAACCAAAACTGAAAACAGATTTGTGACTAATCACTAAGTGTAATTATGGATTAACTATCTAATAGAACATATGTACCCATAAAAGAACGGAGGAACTCATACTTGAGATAGAGATTGTTGGTATATCAAATGTAAGTAATATATCTTATATGGATAGAAAGGTGAATGTTGAACACTTTATAAGTTAGAGGACCCATAAACCTAATGACGTCAAGTTTTGGGTTAAAGTGTGGTCTCTCTCTGTAGCTTGTATGATTGTTAAAACACCCGATGTGATGATCCCTCGGAATCCCTCGTGACCCAACAACTATCGTGGAATATCTTCTAATATAAACTGTGAACTGATCAATTTAATCTCGAGTATTTCTTTGGTCCCAACTTGTTCTGAATTCGATGGATTATCATTCATGATTTATTTAGTGTTGTCTTGATGTGTGTGACCTGTTTCTAACGTTTTGGTGTTTCAATTTGAGCAGATGAAGATCTTTGTGAAAATATTGATAGGAAGGCAATTGGAGGATGGTCGCACGCTTGTGGATTACAACATTCAAACAGAATCCGCACTTCATTTGGTGCTTCGATTGATAGGTGGAATGCAAATTTTTGTCAAAACATTGACAGGAAAGGATCATAACATTGGATGTAGAGAGTTAAGATACAATAGGTAATGTGAAAGCAGCTTCAAGATATACTCTCATTACAATATCCACTGGATTTTGCAGGTTCGTGGTGGTGGTATATATGAAAATATATGTGAAGAATCTTACCGGGAGAACTATTACATTAAAGGTGGAAAGTAATGATTCACTTGATAATTAAATAATGTATATAAATTATGAACATGTTCCTATTAGTACTTACTGCATATGGAAGGCTAGTTTTGACACTTACTTTAGAAATGGCATTCAATTTGATTTTGTTACTTGTTCTGTGCTATTGTTAAAATATTCTATTAGTTATTGTTGAACTTCTGCTGAATTGTGAGGTGTCGCAAGCAGGTGTAAGTTCAGTACAGATTAGCAAGCTTATCTTCAATAGATCATTAGTATTCATGTTTGACGATTCTGTAACACACACTCGTCTTTTATTGAATGCAACGACTATTTTGGGAATAGATTTCACATAAACTGGTGTGACTTGCATGAAACGCATGAGAAACGGAATGAGTGAAAATACAATATACATTTCCCATTTTCATGGTAGAAGCCACTTTTGAATTGAAACTGGTTAGGATTGTGTGGCTGTTTTGGCACTTCCTTGATAAGTTTGGTTGTTTGAGGGGAAGGACATAACTGATAAGTGTTGGAGTAACAAAAATGTCATAGGTTAAATTCTTCCGACGTACAAGATTACAACCAACATTTGTCATTCAAAAAATATACATTAGGATATTGACATTTCTCTTGGTTTGTTGGTGGGATGAGTACTATTTTTTATTTTGTGAATTTAGTACCTCTTGTACTTCTTTCCACCTTTATAAATAAATGTTAATTGCTGTTAAAAAAATCATATTAGGACCTGAAATAGACTTAAGTTAAATAAATTCCAAATATTTCTTGGTTATGATTTAAGAAAGAAAAAAAACTCCAAAACAAAATAGAGGTCAGTGTATTTTTCTCTTTAGAACAGCAAGATCTCAACTCTTAAATTTTGCCACACGCTTACAAAAAGTGTAGGCAGGACTTTTTATTTTATTTTATGAAAGTGTATATAGGATATTATTTCACTAAAATTAGTTAATAAGCAAAGTAATACACAGACCCAATGAACAACAGAGCAATGTCACTGGGAGCGATAGTGAAGCCAGCAACATGAGTGTGACAAGGGATTTTAGAGGCATAATGCCAAGAAAAAATGTGCATAAGACTTTCTTTCATGTTCATACCTATGTTTTAAAACTAATGAACAAGTTAACCATTAACCAATGAAAAGAGAGAGACACCCAATAACTTCGACTTAACATTAAGATAAATAAATCCAAGACTCAGTCATTTAGCAATAGATCTTCAGAGACAGTCAATCACTAAGCATGTTCATTATCATTGTAACAATGTACATTAATATTGACACGCATAAAAAGAGAACTGTCAAAAAAATCAGCTTAATATCATCTATAAAATAGAAACACTTATGGCTGAACTGAGGAATTTCCACTGTACATCATTTGTGGGTTTAAATGTTCCAGATCCTCCTTAAATATCCAATGATAACCACAATTTTTTACCTCCAAATGCAAACCAAGGGGCTGCTCAACTACAGCTGTCAATTCAATACCACTAATATCATGCAATCCCTTTGTTATATAATTCATATAATAATTAATAAATTCTTCCCTAGTGAAAAGAATTAGCAACAAGTGATCTAAATCAACTGTGACCAGATCTTTTCCAAGATGTATGGGAATAATGGGAAAGCGTCCACAATGTTTACTTTTAAAACCAAATCCAATATAAGGTGACCATCCTGCACCTAAATTAGTCGGATTATCCTGATATTGACCTGTCTCACTTAAATTAGTTGGACCATCACGTGCTACAAAAGTTAAGCAGCAAGCAACGCCTATCAAATTGTCATGCATAACAGGTGATGGGTCAATGCTTATTGAACTACCTACATTTTGTTTGTTGAACCACGTTGGAATTTGAGTTTTGGGAATAACAAAATTTATCTGACCCATTGGGAGGTAGGATTGCATGTGCACCTGGTACCAGATAAATTAGTTATGTTTTAGTTCAATCACATACAAATAAATATAGACAAGAAAAAGGATGGAGTAGGCACCTTCAGGAGTTGTATCATCCAAGAAAAAGCCATTCTATAACAGCATTCCATCTCAATTAAACCGGGGCAGTCAAAAATATATAATCCAGCTACATATCTACCAAAAAATGTTTTTCCTACTGGCAAGACAGTATTTGATGAGAGCTCAGGCAAATATTTCAGCTGTTTACAATGCTCCAAGTTCAACTGTCTAAGTTTGGAAAGTTCCTTGATGCTAGAAGGTAGAGTAACAAAATTGTTTCCTCCCACATTTAGAATTTCTAAGCAATGTAGCCTTCCAATTGCATTAGGGATTTGAAAAAGATTGCAGAAACTTAGGTCAAGATATTGCAGACATGACAGACAAGACAACGAAGGCAACAATAAACCAACCGAATCTTCGCGTTTTCGAAAAAAAGAAAATGGAAAGTGCGGCTTTAGAACTTTGTAGATGAAGGATGTTGGTTGGTATTGAGTAGTACATTCTTTAATATCAAGCATCTCCAAATGTTCATTTTGCCTTTGTCTCTCTAACATCTTATTATTAAGTAAATTTGGACAGCCTGAGAGATTTAGATGTTTGAGAGAACTCAGACCAAAAATATTGCTAGGAATACTTACCAGATTTCTACAATTTTTCAAATTTAATTTGGAAAGCCTTCTTAAGATACCAATGGATGGATCGATCTGCTGGAGTTTTATACATCCTTCAAGATCTAGCAACTCAAGATTTGGAATCTCCAAGAAATCGGGCATCATGATAAGATTTTCCGAGTGAGAGAGATCAATATGTGTCAAATTATGTAAACACTGCAGACAATGATAAATGGAAAGAGAAAAATTAATAATCATATTTAAACTTTAATTCATTTATTTAACTAACTGTAGTGAAAGAAGGAATATTAAGAGATAAACACTTCTTATGTGTTCATCAGAAAAAGATAAACAAAGGCTCATAACCATGTTTATATTACCTTTGTGCCCTCCCATAGTTGCCTGATGTTGCTACGAGGTAGGACCAGTTCAACAAGTTTATCCGGCTGGAAACTTGATGGCAAACAAGTGAAAGGATATTTATCCCAACAGAGATACCCCAAATGACTAGAAAGAAAATTGAGACTTCCTGAGAAATTCAAATTCCACAGCATGAGCAATTTAAGGCGACTCATTTGTGCTAAAGCTTCAGTTCTCAATGTTGTCATCCCCTGTATTTCTTCAATATTTTCTGGATAACGCCTCAGAACTATGGCTTCAAGGTTTGATGTTGCCTACAGTATTGCAAATGACATTAAAAACGATAGATACTTTGAGGTTATTAATCGATATAGAAAAATGGTAAGCAATAATCTTATTTTAATAACTATTTTACCATGTTTTCTGATATAACATTGTGGACATCCTTGTAGTCCCACATCCTGTTCCACTTTCTTGGTTCTTTGGGTGATTTTTCCCTAACGATACTCTTGCCTAGTTCTTTGAACAAATCATGCATAAAAATTCTCCCGTTCTCACAGGTTATGAATGACTTATCAACAAGAACTCTTAAACCAATTTCAGGATGAAATCCACGAAAATCTAAAACTTTATTCACGTATGTCTCCGATTTTTTATAAAAGAAACAAGCAATATCTAAAAATATATCCTTTTCTGTATCCTCTAGTCCATCAAAACTAATTCGAAGTACATCCATAATATCTGTCCTTGGGTTTTCTCTTAACCTTGCCAATGCACTTCTCCATTCAGAGACATCTCGGCCATACAAAAATGAGCCCAAAACTTTAATTGCTAATGGAAGGCCATTGGCATATGTTAGTGCATCATCTGTCAAGTATATGTAACCGCTCATGATATCATCACTCTTGAAAGCCTTCCTACAAAACAATTGAAGGGCATTATTATGATCCAAGAGTCGAACTTTGTACACTTCATCTACTCCATGCTCTCTCAAGATATGAACATCTCTAGAAATTATGATGATTCTACTCCCTGTGCCTAGCCATTCTCGTGTCATAGCCAATTTATCCAGTTGTTCAACTTGATCAACATTATCAAGAACTATAAGGGATTTTATTTGACATAGCCTAGTGCGTATCAGATTAGATGCCATGAAAAGATTGCATATCTGAAGATTTTCTTCATTTAGAGTTTGACAAAGAAGTTGCTTTTGCACTCCAATCGGGCCATGGTCTCCGTAAATTTTACTTACATCCTCAATAAAGCAGCAAGCATCAAATTGATTAGAGATTCTATCATACAAAGCAGTAGCAAGAGTAGTCTTCCCTATTCCACCCATTCCACAAATCCCTACCACTCGAACATCATCATCTGAGTCCATAATCAAAAGCTTTTCTAATTCTTCGACTCGTGAGTGCATCCCAACTATATCGTTAGGTAAAGTTGAAGATTTGTGACTCAATAAGCATGTTACCTCTTTAATAATTTTTCCAATCTCTGCATATTGTGGCCTAAAAGACCAGAGGATAGAAATACCAAATCATCACACAACAACCCCAAACAAAAATTAATTGATAAAACAATTCAAGAACCAAAAATTATGTGCTTTTGTTTTAGACTAAGTGGTTATCAATAAAATTTTGCTGTTTCAAAAAAAAAATCAATGGAAGAGTTTAAGTTTTACTTATAAACTTAAAAAGTTATGATCGACTTGTTGCAAACATAGAAAAGACTACTTACTGATCCCTTACATCCCAACCAGAGAGTTCGGCTACTTGTGCTAGGGCTCCTCTCCATCTTTGCACTTTCTCTAAATTTCCTTTGAATCTTTCTTCATGATCCCTAAAGGCTTTTTCATAATCTCCGCTTTGCTTTCGCACCTCAGATGGATCCACATCATAGAAAATAGGTAGAACAATTTGTCCTGTTACTTCAATGCATTCAGCAATCTTTACTAGTTCCTTCAAGCACCACGTTGAAGAAGCATAGTTCCTTGAAAAGATAACAATCAAAATACGGGATCCTTCAATAGCTTGTAGAAGCTCAGATGATATATTTTCCCCTTTCTTGAGCTTTGTATCATCCCTGAAGGTAACAATGCCTTTTTTATGGAGAGTGCCAAAAAGGTGATCAGTGAAATTGTTGCGTGTGTCGCCACCTCTAAAGCTCACAAACACATCATATTTCCATTTCATCTTAGGTGAAGAGATACTTCGGATGCTATTACAAGCCATTGTCATTGCAATTGTAAAAGCCAAAACTAACTTGCTGAGGATGATGTATTTTGCACCGTTGCTGTGAAGCTGAAAGTCTGCTATGCAAGGAAAATTAGATAATTATAAAATGTTGAGATTTAAGAGGAAAGAACAGATGTTAAAAACTAATTTATTTTAAAAAAAATAAAAATAAAAAATATCCAAAAATGCACATGTTAATTAACATCAACATATGCCAGAATCTCCCCAACAGAGAAAGGGTTGAATTTTATTTGGTGTTAATCCAAAACATGTGCTCAGTTATTATCAACCACTGATTCTGGAATTTATTATCACAAGATGGCGCCTATTTGACTCGGTCAAAGCTGAAAAATGAAAGTTGTAATCCACGCACGGCACATATACGACATGGACACCGACACATCGACATCCCAATCATAATCTGAGAAAATGACATAATTCACATGTGTCGGTGTTGTGTCAGTAGCAGACCAGGAGTCGGTTTCAAACTTTGTAATCTTCAAACCATCATTTGGTTGAACAAAAGAAATGGAATTTATGAAGAACATACACGGACACAAGACACGACACAGGCACATCGACACTTATAATAATTTGAGAAAATGACATAATTCAGTGTAATCATAGGTGTCATGTCGGTGTTGGTGTCGGACACCGATGCGTGTTCGACACCAGGACACACCTAATATGAGGAGTGTTTGTGGTTCATAGTTCTAGTTCAAACCTGGAATAGGGAGAGAAAAAAAAAACTAATCTAAAAACCAATTACTAACATTTTACATTCAAGATATAATTAATGACAAAGAAACACTAGAAGAAGCGATAGTATGAGCTGAAAAAAGAAACATGATGAAGTGATACAGTGGCCAGAAATTGAAAAGAAATATAGCATGAACTTGAATGGTTAAACAAGATTTGAAGTATCAGATCCAAATTCCACAAAACGAAATGAAGATCCACGGTGTTGATGGAAACAACAGCAAAATACTTATGGAAGGTAATTAAAGACGTTACGGAAGAAAATGTTGGTCAAATTAGAGAGCCTAATCATAAATAAAATGGGAAAAACTTAGGTGGTTAGAAGTCCAAACCTCATCAGCAGCATCAACAGTGCAATGGCAGTAGCTAGATGAGTAACTCATTTTGGCTTCGTCAACGAAGAGAGAGAGTGGAAGAACTTGTTTTGTCTTCTTCCAATACAAAAAAAAATATTATGTTAAAAACGGAGGGAGTATTTTTTTTTGGAGTTCCTACGTGTTCTTAACCACAAGTTACTAAGATTTTCTAAAAATAGAATGAGAATTGCTGTTTACACATGTGAGAAGGCTGAGAAACACATGTAAAAGACGAAAATACCCTTCGGTAGTTACTACCGAGGAAAACCTCGGTAGTTAACTGCCGAAGAGTGCTGAATCAATCCCACTCCCACTTAACCTTGCTCCATTTTACCCAAATCTCAGACCTACAGTTTCTTGAATTTTCCAAACTTCATGCGACAACATCAATTCTTTTGATATTTATATTTGATTCAAATGAATCAAAGATTTGGGTCTTGTGTTATGAGTAATCCAACGAAAAGCCATGGCATGAATTAAAGTATTGGTTGATTTTTGTTATCTTTCAGATTTAAATGTTTCCTGCTTGGGTTTAACATCCTTCTCATTCTTTGATTCAATTCATCGCATGGACCAGACCAAACCTAAACTAACATATTTCTTTCTATCATCTTTTTTTTATCTAATTTAATTAAATTTGTGTGCAATTGATGAAGTAAAGCCCACAAAATCATTTAATCTTGACTCTCTTCTACATGTGAATGAAACAATATTCTTCGTATAAAAGGAACAAACAGCTTCTGTCGAACAACATGAGTCCAGGAATTTCGGCACTTAAGTGCCAATGGATTATACTGAATTTATTTCCTCGGCAGTTAACTGCCGCCGGTTTACTAAAAACTTCGGCAGTTAACTGCCGAAGGGCATTTGAGTAATTTACTCGTGTGGCACAGTCAAATCAAATGTGGGCACAGCAATTCTCAAATAGAATAGTAAATGCACATGAAAATTTATAAAAGAGGAATGTTATTTTTCTTTTTTTTTAGAAAATGTTAACCGTGTCCCGCATATTGGTTAAGCAATGAGGTAAATTTTTATTAAAAAGTAATGTAATTATTATTTAATAAAAAGTGACCGTTTATATTTTCAAGACAGAAAATTCTATTTATAGATTCCTTAACCAGTATCTCGGGGCATCGGTTAACAAGATCATTCTTTTTTTTTTTGAATTTGAACCCGACCCCTGCATATAATAATGCATCCCTGCCAACTAACTATGTTTACAGGATATGAAAGAGTGATATTAACTTATGTTTTTACGGCTCATGTTAAGGATTTCAAAAATGGTAAGAATTATTTATTACAAAACATTAATTTTTAATACTTTTTTTGTCGAAAGAGGTGAGATTCCATTAATAAGATGGTATAACCATTAATTATTTGTGGTTATACCATCTTATAACCAATAATTTGTGGTTAAATTATTTATTACACGTTAAATTATTTTTAATAAATTTAATTAGAGGTTTTGAATTCGAATTTAATTTTAAAATCTACCAATATTAAATCTTTTTAGGAAGGGATTTTCCCTCGATCACAGTCCTATACAACTCGAAAGATCAATCTAGATATTAATTTAAGTATCTCACAATGAAAAATACTTGGATAGTCAACCCAGTAATAAATTAGTTTTTTTTAGAGGATATAAAAATTAGTTGGAGACTCAAAAAAATTACGCATTATTTAGTTATTTTAAAAATATAAATTAGAGTAAATAGTCATTTTGATCTTAAACGTGTAACGAGTAGCTACAATAGTCCCAAATGCATTGAAATTTTGAAATAGTCTTTAATTATACACTTTCTTAGTCAAAATAATCACATATATTAAAGTAAACCTTCCATGTTGACATTAACTATTGTTATAGGCCTTGTTAAAAAAAAAAAAAAATTGTTAAATACGTATTGATATGACAATAAATTAATATATTGAAGGAATAATGCGATAATATTAACAAAATATTTTAATGTAAGAGATCATTTTGACTAATATAATACACAATCATAAACTATTTCAAAATTTCGATACATTAAAAGGATTATTGTGCACATTCATTGCAAGGATCAAACACAACTATTACCTTTATACTCTGTTCTTTTTACAAGAAACAATTAACTTTTTAAATACATTGAATAAATTATGTATTTAGTTTAGATTTTAAACCAGATACATAAATTATTCAAAATATCTAAAAAAATCAATTGTTTTTTTTAATAGATCGGAGGGAGTATATTATTTAAGAGTAGTGATATTTGAACAACCATTTCATACAACTTTTGGTGACAACTTCTTTTTTCTCTCTTTTCATTGGTTAAAAACAATGAAGAGAGAAAAAGAAAGAGAGATAATAAGATAATAATGTGAGTTTGAGAGAGAAAGTTGTAAAAAAGTTATCACAAAGTGGTTGTACAAATATCATTTCTCATTATTTAAACTTTTCCCTTTTCTTTTTCTATGTCGAATAGCACTTGAGTGACATTGTGGTTGGTAACATTATTGACCAATCATAATGTCACAAGTGTAAAAAAAAAAACACAAAAAAAAACTGTGAAAGATAGAGAAGGAAGCAACTGTGACATTTTGGTCGGCCAGGCCAATGTGCTACTCCTTTTTCTCTCACCAGGTTGACAAACACAACTTTGTCATTTTGGTTTACACTAGTGAGGCTAATCCATCAAAATCGGGTTTCAGGTTAACCACTGCTCGCAGTATGCTCTTCATCTTGTTGCTTCACTCTCTTCATTGCTACTAAAGTAATTTATTAAATCAATGGATTTTTTTTTTTCCTTCAGATTATTGCTTAATTTATTTAATCATTCATAAGGGATTCCCTATTTTCTACATCACAACACAAGTATTTCAGATTCAAATCCCAATTTCCCTTTTTTTTTGCTTTGATTCACACCTAGCTAGTAGTTTGGCTGAAGTACATGAGAGTAGATGTTATATTAAGCTAAAAGCTTGCCTCCTAAATTGCATGCCACTCATACTTTAAAATGTTGGCTCAACTTATTGCTTTATTATTTCGTGCTGGCAGGTTTAGACCATGGCTTGTACAATCTCAACCGATGCGTATAAGATCCAAAAACATAATGTGGATGATATCATTAGCAACTTACCCGAGGGCGTTCTTCTTCATATTCTTTCATTGCTCCCTACGAAAGATGCTGTAAGAACTTCCATATTGGCTAAGAAGTGGAAACAATTGTGGACCTACTTATCTGCATTTGATTTTAATTTTCGTCATCCTCGATATGACTTAGACCCCCGAAACCAGAACAACACGGAAAATAGCCTCTTGGATCAGAAAAACAAGGAAAATAGCCTCTTAGATCTAGTTGGAAGATTGCTACACGAATCTTATCGCGTAGAAAGGCTTTGTGTTCAAATATTTAAAAGTGTTATTGATGCAGACAAAGTTAATTCCTTAATATATTTTGCTGCGAAGCACAAAATGCAATATCTTAAACTTTCATTGGGTCATCCAGATGATAAGTTTGTGTTACCCCATAGTTTCTCAACTTTTGAATCATTGAATGAACTATGGTTAGGACTCCATTTCACTCTTCATATTCCTAGCGGTATTCATTTCCCTAAGCTAAAGACATTAGTAGTTTCAGATGTTACCTTTGCAAATGAGAAGTCATTTCAACGACTTTTTTCTGGATGCTCTGTCTTACAAGAGTTGACTTTGCATGATTGGTCTTGGGAGAACATAATGCACATTAACATTGCAATTTCCACACTAAGGGAGTTGACCATCCGTTTTAATATGCTTTCTGAAGACATTCATGATGATATGACAGTCATGATTGATACTCCGAACCTTTTGTATCTAAGATGCAGATGTGATCCAACAATACAATTTATCCCTGTTAACCTGACCTCCATAGTTGATGCCGATATTGATCTTGGGTTTCTCTATCCACCTAATGAACTATATACTGCTAAGTGTGCAATTGAGCTACTAAGTGGACTTAGCAATGTCAAGTCTCTCAAACTAGCAAATGATACTCTCGAGGTATGTTTGATGATTTGCTCACCGTCTTCATTTTTTTTTTCTTTCTGTGTGAAGTATTTCATCAGATAATGCCTAATGAAAATGTTGTTTTTAGTTATGTGTTTCTTTTAATCGTTGCATATTTTCTTTCTCACAATATTGAACATAGTTTGTTTCCATTACTAGTCTCTTCACCATACAAAGGATACTCTCCATCTTCTTCCTTTGTTTGACAATTTGACACATCTTGATGTGTATTCTGTGATATCTGCAAAGACTAATGAAGTACTAATGAACATTCTTCAAAAGACTCCTAAATTGGAAGTTCTTGAGATTCCTGCGGCGGTACGCTTTATTTTCCTCATCAGTGCTTGTTTTTGCCGTCTTTCATGGCTAACCATAATATTATTTCTGTCAGTTGACTTGTTTAGTGGTTCTTGTTTAGGTACTTAACTACTTGGATGGTGAAGATTTGATACTGAACTCAGTGCCTTGTTGCTTCAATTCTTCTCTCAATCGATTATGCTTTTCAAATTTTTATGGAAATGAATATGAAATCCAATTTGTTACGTTTATCTTAAAAAATGCCCCATATTTAAGGAAGATCGATATACACTGTTCGAGACGTTTAATAGCTGATATAGAAAAGCTGGATGATGTCTGCAACCAATTCGAAGATGTATGCCTGGAAAGTTGTGTCGTCATGTTTCAGTAAATCTTCTTTCTTTCTTTGTTTTTCTTTGAATGGATTCAATTTACTAATTAACTTCATTGCATAATATAAACGTGTGGTTGATGAAATAAGTAGCTTCACTAGTAAGACTACTATGACTAGTTTATGGAGTATGCCATTTGTGAACTGAATCCATTTATTTTATTGGACAAACTCAGTTTGCTGGGAAATGAAATTGTCTAAGTGTTTAGTGTGGTTGTTCTTACTTTTTATAATTGCCAAACCAAAGCATGAAATGATTTTTACCCCAAAAAGAATCTTGAACTTGTCTTTCAAACTTCAGTAGGTGGTTTCGTCTTACTTTGAATTTTGTGAAACTGGTTCAATCTTCCCCCTCCCTGCTCTCGCACACTATAACATCCCAACATTTTTAGACCATGTTAGGTATGTTTGAATGCTCAATGAATCCTAAATATATTTGATTGAATGAATTATAGAATGTTAGGTTAGGTCTTTAGGTTAGTGTGATGTACCGACATAATGGAGATGAAACTTTTAGGGTTCAGCAGTATGCTTAAACATGGCTCCGGCCAATGCTTAGATGTTGGAACACTTAATCGCAGAGAGATAGACAATTAAACGCGGGTCCCAGTTCCTGTGTGTAAAGTGAATGTTTTGATTGAAATAACTAATAACATGATGCGAAGGTAATGCAAGTTGAACTAGAGGAATTGTATTATTTGTTTTATCTATTTGAGTTAAAATATATGGCTAGTACTTAAAAGTTAATATTCTTTTAAATGCACCAAGTCTATATTGGGCTGCATTTTTGTGATCAAAAGCAAAACTTTAATGTTGACTTAATTGACATGAAAGCTAATTCAAAATTCTTTATTGTATCTATTTTCTATACCAACGTAATTTCTTAAAGCTCTTTTTCAGTAATATCTTTAATTTTGTATTTCTTGAAACTATAGACTTCTGCATTATTTTATTTGTATTTCCTTTATATTAATAGGATTTGGCTGATGTTCTTTATAATATATTTAGTATATAAAGTGGTTTTTTTACTGAGATCGTTTCATGATGTGAGCCTAATTTAATTCCTTCGGATTTGGTTGTTAGGTTAATGTACAGCCTACAAGATGTTCTGAACAATTTTCTCATGAATATGAACATGTTAAATTTAAACTTTTCTTTTGATTTTACTTTGGAATGATTCGATTTGCCTTAACTTTCTTTTCCTTTGCCTTTCGTTCTTGGGGACATATTTGAGTATTTGGAAGATGTGTATGTTATTATAGATAGGGGTTGGGATTTTGACCTGAAATTATGCTGAGGTACTCATTCGTATATATTTGTTTTCATTGTTTCAGTCCCAGCTACTATGATGATGAATCCTCTGATGATGAATCTGATGAGGATGAAGTGAGTAAAAATACTTTTCATTATAGGGCAAAAATAGTTAACACCAAGTTATTAGTGGCTGTTTCATTGTTAGGTGGAACCTAAGATGCCTTTGTCTAATTTTCGTCGTTGTTTTCAGGCTGCGAATTCTGAGGTGCTCCCTGCTGCAGGTAAGAATGGACATGCTCTGAGTGATAAATTGTTTTCTCGATGATTACATCCTCTCCTTATTGTTAGTTCTTTAAATTAAGGACTCAGGCTATAGTGAATCTATTATGCTATTTCCCTTTCTTAATCGATATGGAATGTTGTGGATTCTAAAACATGTGATAAATTCAATTTTCTAATCTCAGAGTCACTTTGAAAAACTTGAAGCATCAAGGATGAAGATCTCGTTGGAGGACAAGTTGTGAAAGGACAGAAGTTGTGCTATCTGTCTCAGTGGTGTAGAGTGTAAATTTGTCTTCAATTATTTTCTGCTACTTCGGTATGTATTATAGCAGATTGAAAAATGTTTGTTAGTTCTAAGAACATGTGTCATATCTTTATTTCCGTTCTTACATTGCTTTTGATAAACTCAATTGTTCAGAAGCACCAAATCAATATATGTGTAGTATCTTTTTGTAGTAGTTGGAGCAAATGAACTATCTTCAATGTTTCATTGCTTCTGTAGGAAATCAAAACCAGAGCAAGTTTTCGTAAGTACTTTCTAGAATCAATTTATGGTTATGGTAGATCATGTTTTATCTCCTTTTACACTGAATTTTTCTCTCTTCTTTTTCCAATTTATATGGTAAAAAATCAAAACCAGGACATGTAATGATGTCATGCAGTAAAAGCATGTGGTATTTTTGTGAATTGTCATCTCCCATGCTTATGGGTTATAAAGTTACTTTTGAAAGCTGTCTATGATGCATAGGCAAATTTCAACCGGTTGATATGGTGCAGTGGCCATATATCGTCACTTTTAGTATCCTCATAATTTGAGAAGTTTTTCGTTCACTTGGCTCTGTAGTACTTCTTCAAGGAGTGAGATGATTTGTTATTTGATGGAGAAGAGAATGCAAAGTACTGTGGGTGCATGGAGAAGTATGAGGGAAAGAAAGAAGGGATATATCTCAGTAAATGATTTTAATTGAGTTTTTTTGGTTGTTTTACTGAAAACTTTTGTTATTAGGTTGAAGATTCTATACCTCAGCAATTTTTAAACTCAAATGACTTGTGTGGAAAACAAAAAACTTAGATGATTTATTTGGTACAACCATGTGGCTTAAAGAATGCTTGATACAATTTTGCCATAGTATTTTATCATTAAAATTAATATATAACATGTTAAGGGTATGTTTGGCAAGCCTTATGTTTAAGGTTATAGCTTATGTCTTACAAGCTCATTTGACCAAAAAATGTTTTTGGTAACCGTCACTTTCTCACGAGCTTATAGATTATCTTTATTAGCTTATATCATTTTTTTTTATAAGCTAATTTAAATAGCTTTTAGCTTAAAGCTCATCATTTTTTAATCTTAATTGTACCCTTGTAGCCTTAATTGAAAAAAGTTATGTCATTTCATACTTATAAGTCTACCGCTAATTTTACCAAACACTACAAATTTATTGCGTTAGCATATAAGCTATTAGCGATAAGCTAGCTTCTCAACAATTGACATTTTTGCCACGTGACTTAGAATCAAATCAAATTAATTCAAAACTAGATCTTAGTCACTCTCTCCTCCCTCTTTGCTGCAATTAACTTATCTGATTTCATGGTCATTAAATCCCATTCCTTCGAAAATTCATTGCAAAGGACCTTATGGAACATGTTTGGTAAGCTAAACCGATTTACTCCTAGATAGTACTCAACTCCTTGTCAGCCTGCTTCAATTCTTCATCAAGCTTGCCTAGTTGTTAGTATCAGAGCAAGACACTGAAGAGATAAAGTTGCAAGCACATGATAAGGATAACATGGAAGTTACTTGATACGCAAGTTAGGTTTTGACATTGTAATTTCACTTTCATTTACTTTACATTTGCATTTCATGTAGTTTGTTAGAAGTAGATTGTGATGAGGTGTCACTCTAAGCTTCTATATAAGCTACTCTTGTAACCGTTTTCTGTTAATGAATCATTTCACTCCGTTTCTTCATTCTCTACTTTTCAAGCTTCTTCCATGGCGTTTTCCATGGCGCTTTTGTTCTTAGATGGTATCAGAGCAAGTTCATCTTGCTCTGCTTCCGCACAATGAAGATTGAACGTTTGTTCAGTTCATCTTCTTCGTTTGTTCTTCTTCTTTCTTTACATCAATTCGCTTCAATTTGCGTTTTTCATTTCTTTGTTCTTACTTGAACAGTTTTCTCTGTGTTCTTGATTTTTTCGTTCGTTTTTGATCAAATCTTTGTCACACTATGGTGCGAAACAACAATCAGAATCAGGATCAAAGTCTTGATCCCTACTATGTTCATTCTTCAGATAATTCTTCAACTGTTACGGTTACGCCACAATTAACTGGTGAAAATCATCATCTGTGGTCCATGAAGATGCGAAGAGCCCTTGATATGAAGAACAAATTCAAGTTCGTAGATGGATCCATACCAATACCTGAAGAAGATCATCTGAATTACGCAGCTTGGGAAAGGTGCAATAATCTTGTTCATACTTGGATAATCAATTCTATTTCACCTTCAATTGCGCAAAGTGTAGTGTTTATAGAAAATGCTATTGATATGTGGAATGACCTAAAAGATAGATTCGTGAGAGGAGATAGAATTAGAGTAGCTCAATTGCAGGAAGAAATTGCAAATTTGAAGCAAGGTAGCAAGAAAGTTACTGAGTTTTTCACAGAATTGAGAGGTTTATGGGAGGAATTGGATCAATATAGGCGTATGCCTCAATGTACTTGTCCAATTGCCTGTACATGTTTAGCTATGAGGAATAACAAAGCTTTTAGAGCAGAAGATATAATCATCAAGTTTCTGATGGGATTGAATGAAGATTATCAAGGAGTAACATCACAAGTTTTGTTGATGGATCCTTTACCTTAGATAAATAGGGTTTTCTCTATGGTTATGCAGCAAGAAAGAAAGATGCAGTATAATGTAGTATCATCACCAACTATCTCTTTGGGTGATACAACTTCTGGCTTAGTTAATGCCATGGATGGTCAGAGGCAATTTGGAAGAGGTAGAAGAAATTCATTTCAAGGAAGAGGAGGAGGAAATCCCATAGTGTGTAGTTTCTGTAATAGAACTAATCACACAGTTGAAACATGTTACAAGAAACATGGTTAGCTTCCTAATTGGGGCAGAGGAGGTGGAAATTCTTTTGCAAATGCTAACTTTGTGGATTGTGAAGATGTTGAATCTAAAGGAAGCACTTCTGCTGGGAAAAATGATGAAGGTGGAATGATGCTAACTAAGGATCAGTATCAAAATTTGATTGCATTATTGGAAAGAAGCAATGTTGAAGCTAAAGGTTCAGCAAACATGATGAAGACCAAGAGCTCAAGTGTTAACATTGGAGGTAAACTCTTTATCAATAATGCTATTTGCAAAATTGATGATAGTAGTTGGATTGTTGATACTGGTGCAACACACCATACATGTCATGATTTAAGTTGGTTCACTAGTTATAGTGAAATTAAACCAATTAGTGTTGCTTTACCCAACAAGAATATTGTGGAAGCTTGTCACAGAGGAAATGTGAAGTTGTATGATTCTTTACATATTCAAGATGTGCTATATTTACCAGATTTTGCTGTCAATCTCATATCTGTCTCAAAATTGTGCAAAGAACAAAACTGCATTTTGAATTTTGAGGCATCAGTGTATTATACAGGAAAAGAAGTATACGAGGAAGATTGGTTTGGCTGAAGAGATAGATGGACTTTATTACTTGAAGGCTGAGAAGAAAACCATGAAACAGCCAAAATTTCAAGTATTTCTGTTGCTAATAATGAATCTAGTAGTTTAGTGCCTTATGGAATTTTATGGCATCTTAGACTTGGGCACCTATCTCATGATAGAATGCAATATATGAATAAGATGTATAGTTACATTTCTGTCAGTGGTCATGTTGCTTGTGATGTATGTCAAATGGCAAGATAAAGAAAATTGCCCTTTTGTGTCACTAAGAATAATGCACATGCTATGTTTGATCTTGTGCATGTTGATATTTGGGGCCCCTTTTCTACTGAATCTATTCATGGTTTCAGATATTTTTTGACCATTTTGGATGATTATAGTAGACATGTTTGGGTTGTTATGATGAAAAACAAATCAGAAGCTTCAGAAAAGATCAAAAGTTTTGTTTATATGGTGGAAAACCAGTTTGAAAAGAAAGTGAAATCCATCAGAAGTGATAATGGACCAGAAATTTTCATGAAAGAATTTTATGCTAAGAAAGGTATCATACATAAAAGAAGTTGTGTGTATACACCACAACAAAATGGAAGGGTAGAAAGAATATACCAACGCATATTGAACATTAGTAGAGCCTTACTGTTTCAGTCAAAATTACCTAAGAAATTATGGTCTTATGCTGTGTTACATGCAGTTTTTCTTTTAAATAGAATACCTACTAAACTTCTACAAAATAGGTCATCTCATGAAGTTTTATATAATCAAACACCAGATTTGAGTCAACTTAAGGTGTTTGGTTGCTTCAATTATGCTTTCACTTTACCTATTAACAGACATAAGTTTGATCCCAGAGCAAAGAAGTGTGTTTTTCTAGGTTACAAATCAGGAATGAAGGGCTATATTTTGTTTGATGTTCAAAATTCTGAAGTGTTTGTATCCAAAAATGTGAAGTTCTTTGATTTGGAATTCCCATTTCATTCCTTACCTTTGAATCATGTTCCAAATACTCACATTTATATAGATAGCAGACACGACTTGTCTGCCAAGTTACCTGATGATACAGAAGTTTGTATGCAAGATACTACTTTTGAGGATGTTCCTGAAGATGATATTGTCACTGATGATGTTGAACAACTTCATAAAGCTGATGAAAATGTTGAGCCTATATCTCTTAGAAAATCACAAAGAGTTAGCAAAACCCCTTCACACTTGCAAGATTATGTTTTTCATTCTTCTGCTTATCCTATGACAAATTATGTGTCTTACTCCCAACTTGCTCCACAACATCAAGCATATGCTCTCTCTATTTCCCATGATATAGAACCCTCTAGTTTTCATCATGCCAATCAAGACTCCAGCTGGATAACTGCTATGCAAACTGAACTTGAAGCACTTAATGCTAACAACACTTGGGAGTTTGTAGATTTACCATCAGATGTTGTTGCTATTGGTAATAAATGGGTTTACAAGATTAAGAGACATGCTGATGGTAGTGTTGAAAGATTCAAGGCAAGACTTGTGGCACAAGGATACACTCAAACAGAAGGTTTAGATTACTTTGAAACCTTTTCTCCTGTTGCAAAAATGTCTACTATCAGAGTACTCTTGGCTCTTGCATCCATACATGGCTGACATCTTCTCCAATTGGATGTTAATAACGCTTTCATTCATGGTGAATTGCATGAAACTGTGTATATGAAGGTACCTCAAGGAGTATCTTCTCCCAAACCTGGACAGGTTTGTAAACTGCTTAAATCTTTATACGGGCTTAAGCAGACCAGTAGACAGTGGTTTGAGAAACTCACCACATTTCTGTATGCCCAGGGTTTTGTTCAAGCAACCTCTGATCACACTTTATTCATCAAATCCACTGCAACTTCCTTTACTGCACTTCTTGTGTATGTAGATGATATCATACTTGCTTGTACATCTCTCTCTGAATTTGATGAATTAAAATTTGCTTTAGATCAAACCTTTAGAATCAAGAATCTTGGCCAATTGAAATTCTTCCTTGGCATTGAAGTGGCACGTTCTTCTAAAGGTATTTCACTATGTCAGATAAAATACTACTTGGAACTTCTAGCAGATGCTAAGCTACCAGTTGCAAACTTGCCAGTACACCTCTTGATCCTTCTTCACGTTTACACTTAGATGGAGGTTCAGCTTATCATGATGTTGCTGCCTATAGGAGATTGGTTGGTAGGTTATTATACCTCACAACTACTAAACCAGACATTGCCTATGCTACACAACAACTTAGTCAATTTATGGCTTCTCCCACAGTTACTCATCATTATTCTGCATTAAGAGTACTCAGATATCTTAAGAGATCACCTGGTCGTGGCTTATTTTTCCCCCAATCATCAGATTTACAACTATTTGGGTTCAGTGATCCTGATCGGGAAGGGTGCATAGACACTAGAAAATCCATTTATGGGTACTGCTTCTTCATTGGGAAATCTCTAGTGTCCTGGAAATCAAAGAAACAAAACACCATCTCTTGCTCCTCTGCAGAAGCTGAATATAGAGCTCTAGCTTCAGCAACTCGTGAATTACAATGATGTGTTTTCTTCTTCATGATTTGCAGAAATCACCTTCAAGATTACCAGTGCTTTACTGTGATAATCAGAGTGCTTTGCATATTTCGGCCAATCCTGTGTTTCATGAACGCACAAAGCACCTTGACATTGACTGTCACTTGGTTCGTGAAAAATTACAAGCTGGAGTTATGAGATTATTGTCTATTTCTTCACATAATCAAACTGCTGATGTCTTTACCAAAGTTTCAAACCCACGCCAATTTTATGAGTGTGTTAACAAGCTAGGGTTGATTGATATATACCAACCTCTAGCTTGTGGGGGAGTATTAGAGCAAAACATTGAAGAGATAAAGTTGCAGGCACATGATAAGGATAACATGGAAGTTACTTGATACGCAAGTTAGGTTTTGACATTGTAATTTCACTTTCATTTACTTTACATTTGCATTTCATGTAGTTTGTTAGAAGTAGATTGTGATGAGGTGTCACTCTAAGCTTCTATATAAGCTACTCTTGTAACCGTTTTCTGTCAACGAATCATTTCACTCTGTTTCTTCATTCTCTACTTTTCAAGCTTCATCCATGGCGCTTTTGTTCTTAGAGTTAGCTCCCATATTCTGTAAAATTTCAAACCCTAATTCCATAATCCATGAGGTAGACTTGTTTCACTCTACTTTTCCTTTCTTCGATATCAACTTCTCGTTGCTGCACAAACTGCACCAAAACTTCATTGTTGTTACCCTGCTGCCAGTCTCTGTTTAACTAATGTTGATGTAGTCGTTAAGTTGTTGACTTGAATCAAAATGCTTCCTTTCAAAAGCTCGAGGGTGTCAAAACGCTATGTTTAATGGTCACAAATGATCATTTATAGTGCTAGAAAGACAACTATTTACAACAATAAATGCATTTCTAGCATTATTAAACGACATTTATAGTGCTAGAATGATCATTTGTGACGATTAAACGTAACGTTTTGCCACCCTGAGTTTTAAAAGTTAGCATTTTGGTCCAAAACAAGTTAACGACTACATCAGCATCAATTAATTATTAACTGACAGCAGAGGTAACGGTGAAATAGTTTATCAACTAAAAGAACCTATTTGAAACTTTTGAAACTTAAATGACTAACTTGAGAATTCTATCAAACTAAAAAGACCTAAGTGAAACTTTCGAAACTTAAAAGGACTAATTTGAAAATTCTGTCAAATTAAAAAGACCAAATGTGACCCAATATATTCTATTTCTTCTGTTTACTCCTTCATTTCTTCGAAACCCTCTCATCCCTTCGGTTCAAACTCGCAAACAAAATCTTTTAGGCTCTGTTTAGATAACTTAAAACTAATGGAGCAGAGCGGAATAAATATTTCATTCCACTGTTTGGATATTTTATGAGAGAATGAAACAAATTTCACAATCCATTGTTTGGAAAGTTGACGGAACGGAATGAGTTATAACATTTTTATTCCAATTTTACCTTTTATTTAAAAAGACATTAATAAATGAAATTCTCAACTCAATTCAATCAATGTGGTTATTTTGGCGTGTTCATCAGCAGCACCTGTATAAATGGTTCTTTGAAACGAGTACCTTCGTTCATGAGTACTCAATGCCAACACATGTTCATAGCAACCATAAAAAATAAAAAATAAAAAATAAATAAAAAACATTACAGTATGTGGAAAGGAAATATGGTGGGGAGCATTCATTAATATAAGTCAAATATCAAAAAACATCTTTTTTGTTACGATAAGAAAAAAATATATGGTGTGGAGTATTCATTAGTATTAATAACCAATTTAGTGACTGATTACTTCATTTATAGAGATGACCATCATCTTTGTCCTTGAGAGCTTAACTTAGTTGGTATGGACAATATATAAAATATAAGTCCGGTGTTCAAACCTCGGCAAAAAAAATATAAAAATGACCATCTTCCTAGCTATTAAGCATAGTTTATTTAGTTTTTTTTTTTTTTTTTTTTTGAAAGATTATAGTTTATTTAGTTGCAGAACAGTACTTGAAGAAGATGAGGAGAACGGTGAACGAGTAAGAAATGATAGAGAGAAAGAAAAAATGGTTAAATATGTTTTTGATCCCTACATTTTACGCGATTTTGAGAATAGTTCCTACATTTCAATAAATGTTTTTAAAATCCCTACATTTTTCCTCCGTTAGCGTAAATAGTCCCTGTTGTCAAATTTCTAACGTGATGTCAATGTTGGTGGTTCAATCTCGCCGGAAAACGGCGGGGAACTTCACCACGGTCTTTCTCCGCAACGTCGTAGATGCGGATCGCCGGTGTTCGTGACATTTCCAGTGAAATATGTTGGTTTAGATGGAAAGATTTGGAGGCCGAAAGCGATGATGTTATCGTTGAAAGTGTTTGCTGTTGCGGGTGTGGAAGGTGTTGTGGTGGAGATTTGGTGGGGTGGGTTTGAACTTGTTATGATGGCTTGTGTTTCATCAATATGACACCGAAGGCAGAGACCAATTGCACCAACGAAAGAAAAATGTAGGGATTTTAAAAACATTTATTGAAATGTAGGGATTATTCTCAAAATCGCGTAAAATGTAGGGACCAAAAACATATTTAACCCAAGAAAAAAAAAGGTTAAAATTGTAAATATGCTGTTAATGTATTCCATTCCATTGGATACACTCCAATTTGGGGGAATGAAAAATTGGTTAAATGAGTGGTATTGGATGGAATGATTTCCATCACACTTCATTCCATTCCATTCATTTTTTACAAAACCAAACATTGAAATATGACTCTATCCCCCTCCATTCCACCGCTCTTTACCAATCCAAACATAGCATGAGTTAAAAGAGCCAACAACTGTGGAGCCCGGATACGAGATACGATACATATACGATACTGCACCGATACTCCGATACGAAAAATTTCAAAAATTAAGATACGATACGACTGTGATACGTTAATAAAAAAAATTATATAATTAAATGTACAATATAATTATAACCATTTTTTTAATATTCAAGTATATTAACAAACACAAGAAATCAGGCTCGTAGCACATTAATATAAATATATACTCCCTTCGGTCCTATTTACAAGAGAAAGTTGACTTTTTAGATACATTAAATAATGTATGTATCTAGTCAAGAACCTAAACCAAATACATAAATTATTTAATGTATCTAAAAAGTAAATTGTTTCTTGTAAATAGGACCGGATGGAGTATAATATTGACGATTAAGAGAGTGGTCATTAGTCAATTACATGCGCAATACATACCAAAAAGAGCATCATGAGTGCTATACATCAATGCTACACTATATCCAAAAGGAACTTGTTAGTGCTATACTATATCGATCCAAAAAAGAATTACTATATAAAAAAAAAAAGAACACATCAGTACAAAGAGTTAACACTAACAAGTAACTAACATTTACATCTCCTCTCCTCCATTCCCATCATCAAGATACAAATCAACTTCCAAATCTGGTTCATCCAAAGACAACTCTGCTAACTCAATTCCAACACCATCAAGCGGTTCATGCGCATCTCCACTAATGTCCCACATTCTTGATTGTCCTTTCTTATATCCATCTTCTTTCCTTGACAATAGTCGAAGATTAATATGCACATAAACCAAATCTTCTACCCTTTTTGGATCCATTTTGTTTCTTTTCAAAGAATTGATAAAAGAGAAAGTACTCAAATTTCTCTCACAACAGGAGGAAGAACAAGGTTGCACAAGAAGCTTTAAAGCAAGCTTTTGGATAGTTCGACGGTGCCCAAAGTGGACGGCGACCACTTTGAAAGAAAAAGTTGAAAACCTAATTTCTCAGAAAGGGAAAGATGCAATTGGTTGTGTGGTGTGATGTGGGCCGTACTGGCACCAAAGAAAGATAAATGAAATGTATATATATTATAGTAACATAATGTTTTTAGGGTTAATAGTGTTTTACCCCCTGTAATATAGGTCATTTCCGGTTTTACCCCCTGTAAAATATTTTTTTTGGATTTCGTCCCTGTAATTTGAAGATTTTTGGTTTTGGACCTTCATGAATTTTGGTCGTACAAAATCAAAGATATGACATGGGGTAAACCGAAATTTGCTCAAATTAACAAGGGGTAAATCGAAATTTGCTCAAATTACAAGGGGGTAAACCTATATTTGCTCAAATTACAGGGGGTGAAATTTTTCATGAAAGTCCAAAACCAAAAAATCTTCAAATTTCAAGGATGAAATTAAAAAAAAAATATTTTACTAGGGGGAAAATCAAGAATGACTTATATTACAAGGGAGTAAAACACTATTAACCCATGTTTTTATTCTTATTTTTTACAAAAAAAAAAAAAACAGAAATCAAAATAATATAAAAAACACAAGTATCCATGCGTATCGGAAAATAGCGGATAATTATTTTTTGAAAAAATAAAATTTAATATTTGGATACTCTTCGAATGCATGTCGGAAATATCGGACAGGTATCGGTATACGCGAAGGATTCGGTACGTCATCCATCTTGAAGCCACCAATAAATCGACAACAAAGTAGAAATGGGATAGGACAAAATCACAAAACCAAGTGTTTCTCTCTCACAACTTGATATCACTCTGACTGACCCTGTTGCGTGCAGCATCCTCGCTTGTTCAGTCGCTCACATTATTGCTCAGGTAATCGCTTCCTTTTGTACGGAAATTGAAATCAATGAAACTTTCTTCAGATTATTGTTTTACGATGTATATTTATTTTTAATTGAATTGAAGTTAAGTTTCTACCATTGTTACACTAATTTCCTACCACACAACACAACAAAACACGCATTCGAATCTTGTTAGGTTTTAGATCAACGAGTCTCCGAACACACACGTAACTAGTTGTGTTGGTTTATACTTGCTTGTGGTTTCTTTGGAGGTTCGACCCCACCATAATAATGCTAAGTCCATTGGTAATGACTTTTAAATCGTAACCATCTATCTATTACAGGAAGATTTCATTTAGCCTTCAGTGACAATGGCTAGATGGGATGCAATCTTGTCTCTTCCGGTGCAGAATCCCACCTTGGAAATTTCTTCTGATAACTTAGTTTGGTCGAAAGTGGAAGGTTGGCATGATAAATTAGATAGAGTTGCTTTAATCCCATTTGCTAGAGTTAATGATTTTGTCAAGGGTGAATCTAATAATAAAGAATGTCCTACAAGATTTCACGTCGAAGCAAGGCGTCGACGATCTCCATCAACGACTTCCAAGAAAAAGGTTGATGGCATACTAGAGTATATTTTGTATTGGTGTTCCTTTGGTCCAGATGATCATCGAAAAGGTGGAGTTGTTCGACCAAGTCGAACTTCATATGCTCCAAAGAAGAAAAATGCTGGTCGCCCAAATACCAAGCGAGGTTGCACCTGTCACTTCATTGTCAAACGTCTCATAGCTGAACCTTCGGTTGCCTTGATCATATATAACGATGACAAGCATGTGGATAAAAAGGGTTTACCATGCCATGGCCCACAGGATAAAAAGGCTGCTGGAACACCTGCTGAGTTTGCCCCATATATTTCAGAAGATCTCCGACTTCGGGTTTTATCCCTTCTATATGTTGGAGTGTCGGTGGAGACCATTATGCAGAGGCACAATGAATCAGTTGAGAAACAAGGGGGTCCATGTAACCGCGACGACCTTTTGACTCACCGTTATGTTCGACGACAAGAGAGGGAAATCCGTCGTTCTACATATGAGCTAGATGCTGATGATTCTGTTAGTATCAGCATGTGGGTTGAAAGCCGCCAGAGTAATGTTTTCTTCTACCAAGATTTCTCTGATTCTGATCCATTCATTTTGGGCATTCAAACTGAGTGGCAATTGCAACAAATGATTAAGTTTGGGAACCGTGGTCTGCTTGCATCTGATTCACGATTTGGTACAAATACATTAAAGGTTTGTTTTTGACTTTCTCACTTGATTTTGAGTAAGCAGACATATATTACTTTCATTGAGTTTCAAAGAAACTAACATCAACCACATTGGTAATTTCGTGTAGTACCCGGTTCATAGTCTTCTAGTGTTCAACTCAGACAAGAAGGCCATTCCTGTGGCTTGGATAATAACACCAAAGTTTTCATGTTTGGATGCCCATCGATGGATGAGGGCTCTGCATAATAGAGTACACAACAAAGATCCTACTTGGAAATTAGCTGGCTTCATAGTAGATGATCCACAGTATGATGTCCCAGCAATCAGGTATCTTCAATATATCATTAAGCTGGATAATCTCATTAATAATTGGTGTCTCTTTATGTAATTTGAATCCTTTGCATATAATTTTGTGCTAAGTAGTTGGTTGAAAACTTGAAAAGGAATGTATGTAGTATTTTAAATATAGACTCTTCTTTGTTCAGATTATCTACTGACTTGCTTTGCTCTGCTTTTTTCTCATACCAAAAATCAACCATTTCATTTTAATTTTTCCCCTTGAGGCTAATTATTAAAAAGTTGAACCTGAGTTTTGGATAAAAAATATATTTTTGTCCTTGATCTGTTCATATGACAATGCTGATGACTGGTTCAAATTTTATTCTTAACAACTATCTGGCATTCTGAACTGAAACCTTGTGTTTTTCTATATCACTTAAATTAATTTAACTTGTCTCGATTTATTGATTGACAAGTATTTATATTCCATATATTTCTCAGGGACGTGTTTCAGTGCTCAGTATTAATAAGTTTCTGGCGGGTTCGACATTTATGGCATAAAAACATAATGAAGTGTTTGGAAACGGATATGCAAATAAAGATATCCCAACGGCTTGGTTGGATAATGGATAGTATTTGCCGCCGTCAGGGAACCATGTCACTCTTTGAAGATTTTGTGGAGGACTTCATTGATGAATTCAATTTTATGGACTATTTCAAGGCAACTTGGTATCCTCGAATGGGTTAGTAATATATTTCTATATACAGGAAGTGATTTGTTGCCCATTTTCCTGTAAAATTGAGAAATAATAGTATGTCCAGAACCCGTTATTGTTGTGTTCGTTTTTATTGCTCTTTATGCCTTAAGAAAGGAAGAAAATATGAGCTTTCACATCAAAACTGGTCTATACCGCAGAAAGTGTGGGGATTTGATTTCAATTTTTTTGATCCATTGATGATAATTATATTTCAATTTTAAATAAAAATTTGGTATTGTTTTTCAATCATCGATTAAATTGATATGGTCATCTCTAAATTTCTATAAATATTATATTTAGGTGTTAGTCTTATTGGATGGTAAAAATCTCTTAATAGTTGTACTTGTTAACCATTTGTGCGACTTTTGCCTCTACTTTGCACAACTTGTATAATAATATTTTCCAGATATTTCCCGAGGCTTTGTCTGTTCATTCCATATCATGAAGCTGTTGTTGGAATTTATGTACATTAGACTTATTTTATCCCTTTGGTGCAGGAGCATGGGCTGATGCACTTAAAACTTTTCCGCTTGCTAGCCAGGAATCTTGGGCAGCAATCGAGCTTTACCACAACCAACTGAAGATCAGGCTGTTGAATGAGAAAGACGTCGACGCTTATCAGCGTGCTGACTGGTTGGTTGACAAGCTAGGCACAAAAGTCCATTCTTATTTTTGGCTTGATGAATGCTCAGATAAAGACGGTTTTGCACGATATTGGAAAAACGAATGGACGAGTGGTTTGGCATCATGGCGCAAAGCATTGAAGATTCCAGATACCAATGTCTTAATGGAAGATGGGCGTGCTAAGGTGAAAGACGAAGATGACCAAGATAAGACTTATATTGTATCGAACCCTGGTTCAATGTTGAGCATCTGTGATTGTTGTTGGGCAAAAGATGGCAACCTTTGTGAGCATATCTTGAAAGTTCTTAGTGTCTTCCGAAGTAGAGGATCAGTTCTACCATCTATCAGCTTATTGCAGTATCACCAGGCGTTAAAAAGCATGCTGCATTGCCCACCTTTTGATTCTTTAATTCGTGATCATGCTGTGTCTTTGGCAGTTTCAGTTCAGAGGCAGTTAAATACGCTGCTCGATAAAGAAAGTGTCAACACTGCTGTGGAGCCTAATGAGAAACGGATCTTTATTGATATCCATCAGGAGAGCTCCAGGGTAGTTTCAGCTGCCCAAAATCAAGCCTTAGTTTGTAAGATGCATGCTGTTAATGATCTTTTATCTTGGGACAGCGGTACTAGATATGGAAAACCATCTGAGATTGCTGGAGAGAACAGTTTACATGCTGACATGGATGTTGACCAATCATCAATTTTTGTTCCTTCTTCTGGATTGTATTCTGTTGATGAGACTGTTTCAAGTAATAATGCAGTCCTGGAGGCATCTAAAGTAAATTCTGCTTCGTAAAATGGTGTTGCTTTGGATGAGATTAATGAAGATATTTGTAAGGGTAATAATTCTATGGATGTGGATCCCCTAACCTTAGACATCCCCTCATAAATGGAGGCATCTAAAGCTTCAGAATGGTGCTAATGTCTTGAATGAAGGATGCTGATAGCCACTTGAGCTCCTCTTAAACATCCATGGTGCCAATTCCATGAATGTGATTTCTCTATGCACTGGTTCACTAATGATTCATTTCAAAAGTATTCCCATATTTGTCTAAATTTTTGTTCAATTTATTATAAATTGAGAAATAATTTTCTAATATTTTCTCACAATTTTTTTTATGGAAAAAAATAAAAGAAAATTCCTCACAAAATATTTTGATTCACCCTTCTAAATTATAGGTAAATAAGAAAGAATCAAAGTGATCTAACTGTCCCGCCAACTAGGAGTATTTTTAGATGTGACTTTTTCGATGGTTTATGGTCTTTGATGACTAATTGGTTAGGTGTTGCAACAGCAGGAAACGACAATATTTATGAACATATTTTGCATTTGAGCAATGATATTTGTACATCAATTCCATGACAATTTTAGTGACAATCTTGTTTTTCTCTCTTCTTATTGGTCAAAAACAATGGAGAGAGAAAAAGGAAGAGAGAGGATAAGACCATAATGTAAGTATGAGAGAGAAAGTTGTATAAAAGTTGTCACAAATTGATTGTACAAATATCATTTCTCTTTGCATTTGACTGCGATGTGATTTTTCGATAATGGAGTAATTGTTTTTGAAAATGGTTTGGTAAAGTAAGTTTTGGACTATTTGGAATGGTAAAGATTTTTAACTTTTTAGTCTAAAAAAAAAAAAAAAAAGATAAAGGTTATCTTTTCATTTTAGTCTATATAATTTTTTTACTTCCGCAAATATTTTAACTTTTCATTTTGGTTTCTATAATTTTTTTTCAACTTTTAGTACCGCAAAAGTTTTGAGTTGACACTTTCGATACTTGTGTTTTTAAGTCAGGTCATATGTACCATTCAAATCTTTAAATTAGATTTTACGAAAAATGTTTAGAATATTATAAGAATATCTGTGAAAAAATTAGAATATTTGAATAAAATATAAAATTTTAAGAGCAAAAACATAAAATATACATATTTAATTCATCCATTTTTTTTAACAAAAATGTTCAATTCATCTCTTGTTAACAAAATTAAATATTTTCAAGAGAGAATTTTATAATATACTATTCACGAATACAATAAAATTCTAATTTTCAAATGATATAAATGAGCTTACTTACAAACAAAAGGCACAAATAATGATAAAAAAAAACTTTTAGGCTTTGTTTGATAAAAATAAAACTATAAGTTAGCTGAAAGCTGAAAAACTAGCTTATATCTGATGACTCATAATTGATAACTTATAGTTGAAAAACTCGCTTATTAAAAATAATATGTTTGGTAAAATTAGTTGTTGAAGTGACTCATAAATATAAAATGACATGTTTTTTTTAATACTTGTTTTATAAGTTATTTATTTAATTTTAAATATTTGAATTAATTTTAAATTACTTTCATCTCCAAAATGATAAATGCTTTTTATGAACTAAATTAATATTTTTTATTTCACTAAAATGGTTGTACTATTTGTTACAGATTTTATTTAAAACTATATATTATATTAAATGAATTAAAAGCAAGTTAAAAAAAAGAAAAAAGAATAAAGAACAAAGAAATATATAGATATAATAACATGCAAATGGCTAGTGGGTAGTTTTTTTTTAAATGTAAAAAGTGGGTAGTTACATATGAATATGGGTAGTTTTTTCTTATTAAAAAATAATAAAATAAAATTAATAATGTTAAAATTTGAAGAGAATTTAAAAAGCTATAAACACGTCATGTTTTAATCCAACAAGATTACAAGCTAATTCAAGAAGTTATAAATTAGCTTTTTACTGTTACCAAACAAAACTTTAGAAACTTAAAGTCCAATTTTTTTAGAAGAGTTAAAACAAAATGTTAAAATATTTATAAGAATAAAAATATATTTAACCCTAAAATAACCTCAAATGAGATAGTGAATATAAAAGAAGAAGAAGAAAGAAAGGCACAACATATAAAACGCAGGTTTCTGGCTCTGTGTTGGAAGAATAACCGTAACGAACGAATGAGAGTCTCGCTCCTCGCCTCACCGGAACGAACACTCCCAGGCGCTCTTGTCGTCACCGTTTTCTTCAGTTGAGTTATCACAAATTTCTCATTTTTTTATGTCTTCTATTCAATATCAGTTAGTAACCGTTCAAATCATTCCGTTGCATTCAAATCATTCCGTTACATTCAAATCAGTTGCAATTTCTCAATCGTTTGTTTGGGTTTGTACGTTGTGTCTATTTTCTTTGCTAATCGCATCGATGTTGTTTTTATTTATTTATTCAAATGTGAAATTCATGACTGCATATCAACTGTTTGTGAAAATGCCTAAGACTATTTGTTGTTTAATTAACAACATTTAGTGGCTTATCATTAGCAATTCGTTCGCTATTCTCATACGAATCAATGCTTTGCACATCGTTTAACAATTTTTGTGAAATTGCCCGTCTGTTAGTCAAGTTCATGAGTGAGTGCATATCAACTGTTTTTGAAAATGCCTAACAATTTTTTGTTTAATTAACAACATTCAGTGCCTTATCATTTGCAATTACTTCCCTATTCTCATATGAATCAATGATTTTTACCATTCATGGGGGTGGTTTTCTACTTGTATATTATTTCATTATTTTTTGTTTTATATTTTTAGCAGGCATAGCTCATGGCTTCTACAATCTCATCATCAAATTCACATAAGCTCCAAAGATATCATATGGTCGATATGAAAGATATGATTAGCGATTTACCTGAGGGAATTCTTTATTATATTCTTTCTCGCCTCTCTACGGAAGAGGCTGTAAGAACTTCTATATTAGCAACAAAGTGGAGATACTTGTGGACCCAATTACCCGTCTTTGATTTTCGAGATTCATCTCCAAAGCGAAATTCTAAGTCACCAGATTGCCTCGTAGATCTAGTGGACCAACTACTTCACAAATCCAACCGTATAAAAAAGCTCTTCATTGAATTACCAGTAACTATTGTTGATGCAGGGAAAGTTAGTTCTATGTTATCTTCTGCATTGATGCATGATGTCCATGATCTTACACTTAACCTAGAATCTGAAAATAGTAGGTTTGTGTTACCCAATAGTTTCTCGGCATCCCGGTCATTGACTAAGTTGGATATAGTATTTGGCTTCCTTGATTCTGTACCTGATGGTATCTGTTTCCCTAGCTTAAAGATATTATCTTTTGCACATGTTACCTTCACAAATGAGAAGTCGGCTCAAAGACTTTTTTCTGGGTGCCCTGTCTTACAAGATTTGTCCTTTGAAAAATGTTACTGGGTGAACATAAACATTAGTGTTGCAATTCCAACATTGAAGAAGTTGGACATCTTTTTCAGATCTTCTTCTCTAGATCGTAACAGTTGTATGTTTAAAATTGATGCTGTGAATCTTTTATCTTTAAGTTACAAAAGTAACCCAACTATAAATTGTTTCCTTGTTAACTCTACCTCCATAGTTGATGCAAATATTGATCTTGGGTTTTTCTGTGTCCAAAATAACGAACTGCATGTTGCTGTATTTGCAATTGAGCTGTTCAGTCGTCTTGGTAGTGTAGAGTCTCTCAGGCTATCAGATCAAACTATTCAGGTATGTTTGAATGTTTACTTATTGTTTCATTAATATAATATAGGGTAAATACCTCTTTTCGTCCCTGTAATATTAGCGAATTCCGGTTTTAGTCCCTGTAAATAAAAAGATTATAGGGACGAAAAGAGGTATTTACCCTATAATATAAATATTGTACTCCTTTGTAATGAAATATAAGCAAATCTTAACCACTTCGATCTTATTTAACAATAGTATCTCTATATTACCCCTCATTTAATTTAACTTTTTATATTTTCAATGACCCAATTTATTAATCATGGAGGGTAGTTTAGACAACAGACTTGATTTTTTTTATTTATTGGATTGCATCAATTAAATTTGATCAATTACATTTCTCAATAGGCTTAATAACATTTTGACCCCTTAAGTATTACGAAGTGTGATCAATTTATGTTTATAATTTATAGATAATGTCTATTGTAAATTTTGATTGGTCATGTCCTTGTATTATTTGCATATTCTTTCAATATCACAACGATCTTGACTTGTTTTTGTTTCCCTTGCTAGTGTCTTAACTATGCAAAATCTGCTCTTCATCTTTTACCTTCGTTCAAGAATTTGACGCGTCTTGAAGTGCATTTCGATGATCCTAGTTGTGAAGTATTAGCAGACATTCTCCGAAAGAGTCCTAAACTAGAATTTCTTCACATTTATGGGGTACATCTTGTATCTTGCTCCAGATTTTCTTCTGCCACCTTTAACGGCTAACAATAATTTTATCTCAGTCTATTGACTTGTGTATTGATTCGTTTAGGGATCTTACTTATCCTTGGATAGTGAAGACTGGACATCAGATTCACTGCCTTGCTGTTTCAAATCTTCTCTCAAATCATGTGATATTTCAGATTTTCGTGGAGATGAAGCCGAAATCAGATTGGTGAAGTTTTTGTTAGAAAATGTCACGTTATTAAGGGAGATGAACATTTACTGTACTGGATATCTATCAAAAAAATCGAAGAAGCTGGCTGATGTGAGGAACCAATTGCAAGCTTTAGGCATGGGAAGTTGTGTCATTAACTTGCATCACTCGTGGTTTTGATGTTTTGGCGGGTGTTGAGTAAAGATTCATCTATACCTCAGATATTGATTGTAGTTTCATCGGATGACTGTGCCTGTTTGATTTAGTGTGGGGCATTTTCAATGGATTTTACATGTAGCAAAAATTCTGTTTTCACATAGATTACCTTGTGGAATCGTTATTTTCCCATGCATTTGTAAGAATCTAAAGTATCTAGACTATGTTTTATTTGATTGATAACTGGTTAAGTGTTGCTGGAAATAGAACCATTTGTGTCAAGAATAGATTTATATCATGGGAAATGCTAACTTGTGCCCTTAAGACACAAGTTAATAAATCAAATATAGAAATGGTTTATTGGAAGGTGTGTATTACATTTAATCTTTAACTTTTTAATGAATTGAATGCACACATAATTTTTCTTTTGGGTTTCTTAACATGTGCCCGTTAACACTACACTTATATTATTTGCATACCACATAATATTGGATAGCATTGTGTAGAGTTAAAATCTTCAGAATGATTTACGAAGTTGTAAGAATTATCAAGTAGATTTGTTCACTAGTTAAGCATCATTGTAATCAATCCAGAAATGGTATTCCCAAGTTAAGCATCATCTATAGGACTTAGGATTCATCCTTAGCAGTAAAACTATCGAGATAAACCATACCAAGTTTTCTTTCTTTCTTCTATACATCACATTACTTTGGTAAATATTTTCCCCATATCTTCCGAAGAATCTATAACTTACATACTATGCTCTATTTGATTGAAAAGTGGTTAATTATTGCTGGAAATGGAACCATTTGTGTCAAGAAGGGTTGTTCTTGCATCTTGAGGGTAACATGTTTGACAAAAATATTTCAGAACATGTTTTTCAAAAGGTTTCACCTGCTTCTTTCCAAAGGCTAATGAATTAGATTGCTGGAAATGGAACCATTTGTGTCAAGAAGGGTTGTTCTTGCATCTTGAGGATAACATGTTTGACAAAAATATTTCAGAACATGTTTTTCAAAAGGTTTCACCTGCTTCTTTCCAAAGGCTAATGAATTAGATTGCTGGAAATGGAACCATTTGTGTCAAGAAGGGTTGTTCTTGCATCTTGAGGATAACATGTTTGACAAAAATATTTCAGAACATGTTTTTCAAAAGGTTTCACCTGCTTCTTTCCAAAGGCTAATGAATTAGATTGCTGGAAATGGAACCATTTGTGTCAAGAAGGGTTGTTCTTGCATCTTGAGGATAACATGTTTGACAAAAATATTTCAGAACATGTTTTTCAAAAGGTTTCACCTGCTTCTTTCCAAAGGCTAATGAATTAGATTGATCAGTTTTGTGTGTATATTTTTTTTTGAAAGAAATCAGTTTTGTGTATTGTTTCCAGCTAAAATAAAGGGGATATAGCTTATCATTAAAATTAGGGTCACACTGACAAGTTAATGAAACTAAAAATAGTAATTTTGCTTTGGAAACAGTATTTGAACACTATTGAATCCATCACTTTTCACTTAAATCCAACACGATATTTCTATTTTTTTCCCTTAACCATCACCCTAAGACATTCTTTAACATTTCCCTTAAAATATTAACACACAATCATAACCTTTTTCAAATTTACTGACTGCCTAGCTAGTTCTGTATGAGAATCATGTCTAGCTGTTTAACCATCCATTTTTCTTCACACAATGAAAAGCTTTTCGTGGCAAGGCACAAACTGAAAATAAATAAAATATTTTGCGTATGTTCTTATATAATATATATATTTTTTTTTGTGCAGATGTGGCTTACTTGAAGCAATAAATAAAGCATCCATTCACACTTGAAGAAAGAACATGATTCTTTCTTGATTTCTTTTGTTTCAACATGCAGTAAACATCAGGCTTTGAATCAGAATAGAAAACACAAGAGCTTCAAAAGTAAGAGTTGATAGAAGTGATAAGTGACAACTCAAATGAACAGAGCCATTTATTCCTTAAGTCCACAAGTGAAGCAATATTCACACCCTCTAAATAAGAAAAGAATATATGCATGCATGATCAATTGAGGAGGAAGCTGAAACGATGAGCCGAAACATGAACAATTTTACGCCTTTGCCGCGGCTCCGGAGAACAGATTCTAGAGCCTATGATGCTCCTCCTCACACTTCCAATAATCCTCATGAATTCAATGAAGTTCCTGTGTTTTTCAGATCTATCACTCTTCTAGAGCCAATGTAAGTCTATCACATTCTTGATTTAATAACAATTTTTTTTAGGATACGGCAGGGGAATATACAAAAGAAAAATTGAATTTATGTCTATAAAAGAATAGAGTGGCAATTGAAATAACCATTGTTTGATGATAACAACTTGTTAGTATTTAATTTTGGTTTATATTAGCAGGATGAGAGGAAGATCCACTCCACTTGTGGGAAGTCAGAAGAACTCCTACAGAACATCACAGGATACCATAGTAAGGTTAAATTTAAAGTTTTCTTATGTGTTTAGTTATGTAGCACTGACACTTTAAATTATAAGTGTGTCTGGTGTTCTATATGTGACTGATACATGTGGTTACATTCAATAACTTCTATTTTGTTAACTTATTACCGGTGTTTATGTGTCTGTGTCTGTATCAATTTTTTGTATCTGTTTAGACTACCTATTAATTACATACATAGAACATAATATTCAGGAAACCAGTTTTTTTTATTGAAAAAGGAACACACCATGAGATCTTGATTTGTCTGTCCTACCATGAACTAACGAATGCAATGTAAGATAAACCAAAATAATAAATAGTTGATTAAGGAGGAGAAAAAGATGAAGTAGAATAATAATAATGCAATAGTGAAGAAAAAGGTGTTTGTATGATTTGTGATTAATGAGAGAGAAACTACGAAGAAAATCTCCAATTACTTCCATCGAGTTGTTGTTGTTTTTTTGGAAAAAGAAATTGTTATGTAATATGTGAAGTGAAGAAAAGGGAATATAATAAATTGTGATGTAGGTGTGGCTTTTGTTGAAATGAAATGAAATGTGCAACAAGTTTAGTTAGGGGGTTGATTTGTGAATGTGTGTGATATTTGATTTGATTTGGTTTCAATGCGTATATTAAACTTTTTTCAATTCAATTGGTATGGTTTGGAGAATTGCATTTTTGATGATATCATGATTCGATCTTACATTGCATTCGTTAGTTCATGGTAGGACAGACAATGCCGACACGGACATGTGGTAGGACAGATGATATTAGTGTGAGAAGATATTTCATTGTATGTAAACTACTGAGATGATTATATATAGATGTTTGTTTCAATTGATTTAAATTTTAGAGAATTTCAGGATTTCATAACAGACTTAATTACCTTTTTGATTCTCTAACTATTTAATTGATATCGGACTTTGAGGACCGAAATAAATTAATTTTTAGTTAGAGGACCAATCTGATACCAATTAAATAGTTAGATGATCAAAAATGTAATTTAGCCTTTCATAACATGTTTTCAGCTGGTAAATAAATAAACAATGAAACTGGTATTCTCAACTCTCAAGAGGATGAAAAAGGAACACACCATGATAATGAGATCTTGATTTTTTGTAGTACTAATATATTTCTTCCAAATATTGTTTTTCAGCAAATTAAAGGAGTGTTCTATTTAGTTACATAAATTATTATAATTTTTAACAATTTGCAGTTTTCCAGTACAACCCCACAAACTTATAATCACAATGAGGATATGAGAAGAAGGGGTTTCAACCCCACAAGACAGAGAGAGGACCGTTCCTCAGACATCAACTCCTTTCTAGGACCGTTCCAAAGTGTCTGGGAAGGTAGAGTCATTCTAATTGTGAGGAGGGAGAGAACCGTGAAATTGACACGGTCTCATCCCTTACTCCAATGGGATTCACACTATGGGAGTTCCTTTTACTTGACCAACTTATTTGGATTTCCATTACCATCCCCCTATTGATTGGCATTGTCTTCCAATTAGTGGGTTGATGCAGCACTGAAAGCGAGAAGTAGGCATAACTGAAATATGTTTATACTAAGGACGGAGGGAGTACTTGTTTTGAACCGAGGAATTTCCACCGTACATCATTTGTGGGTTTAATTGCTCCAAATCCTCCTTAAATATCCATCGATAACCTCAATTTTTGACCTCTAAATGCAATCTGGGGGGATGCACAGCATAACCTTCCAATTTAATAATTCTCTGGGGAAAGCACCCACGTTGTCCACTTGTGATATACTCCATAAATGATTCCCTAGGGAGAAAAATTAGCAACATGTGTTCTAAGTCAACAGTGACCAGATCGTTTTCAAGATGCATGGGAGTATTTGTACGTAGAGCGACAATGTTGTTTACTTTGGAAAACCAACCCAATATGAGGTGACCTTTGTTCACCTAAATTAGTTGGATCATCATGTGCTACAAAAGTTAAGTAGCAAGCAACGCCTATACAATTGGTGTCATCAATAATGGGTAATGTATTCATGCTTATTGAACTACCCACATTTTGTTTGTTGAACCACATTGGATTTTGTGTTATGGGAATAACAATATCATCAGTCCGACCCCTTAGGGGATTGGATTTCATGCGCACCTGATACCAGATAAATAAATTAGTTATGTATTTTTTTAACTTATAATTAATGTATGTATTTGTTAGTTTAATCACATAAAAATAAATATAGACAAGAGGAAAAGGATGGTGTAGGCACCTTAAGGAGTTGTATCATCCAAGAAAAAGCCATTTTATAACAGCATTCCATGTCAATTAAACTGGGGCAGTCAAAAATATATAATCCATAATGAACAGAAAGTGTTTGTCTTAATGGCCAAACAAATTTTGATGGGAGTTCAGCTGCTTACAGTGCTCCAAGTTCAATTCTCTAAGTTTGGAAAGTTATTTCATGCTAGAAGGTAGTGTCACAAAATTGTTCCCCCCTAACTTTAGCATTTCTAAGCAATGCAACAACCCAATTGCATTAGGGACTTGAAGAAGATTGCAGAAACTTAGGTCAAGAGTTTGCAAGCATGACATACTAGATAATGAATAAAACAATAAATTATGAATATTATATTCAACTATTTATTAAATATAGGCTTCTGAGATAATATTAAATATGATGACCAACTCGTTTATATACCTTAATTGAGACTTTTCACATCGGCGATGAAAGTAAGCTTTGATCTTACAGTGATTCACATGTAAGCATCCATTCCACAGCAATTGAAACAGAAAGGAAAGACGAGACACAGTCCTCTTGAATTGCAATGATTATTTCCCAAGCAACTCTATCAGAGGGATGAAGTCCAGAATTTTTTCTTTTCTTGTAAACATCTCTGGGAACCTATTCGAGCCTCTTTCTGCAAGTTACTTAGACTGCTCACCTGATCTTACCTTCGGGTTTGGTATAGATTCTGAGACAGAATGTGATGTTTCATAGGAGGCGAGCTCATACATACAACAATAGCCTTGGTTGCATATTTATGACTAAAATCACCTTATTATGACTAATTGTCGGGTGAAGACAGAGAGATATAGTTACAGATATAGAATCCAAAGAGAGATCAACATTTCTAAAGCATATATCATAAAAGTTATAAGGATAAACTATTGTACACAAAGTCTCAAAATTATTAGAGTTATTACAATGTTGGTGAAAAGCTTAAAAGTTGTTGTAATTGCATGCACACATGCAATATCAATTATCATTCAAATTAATAAATAAAAGTTGACATTTGCGGGCTGGGCACAAAGAAGATAGTTCATTGAACATTTGGTGCTTTGAAGCGGTCTCTGCAGATTTGGCAAACTGAATCTTCATAGTTGTCAATACTCCTGAGTTCTGCATGATATATTTTGCAAACTGAAGCTCACAGTTTATGCTTCTTATGCTTCTAAGTGAGCATGTTGTAAGATGATATAAAAGACAATCTGGTACAATTTGTTTTTCTCGGTCCTCCCATTCTCCAGCAACATCATTGTTGTAAGTATCAACCTATACAGAATTGAACTTATTTTTTTTGAAATGTGGTACCGAAAATAAATAAATAAATAAACAGGACAAAAATTTAAAATGAAAGACCTCATCAATGATAAGAGTTTGAAGCTTGGGAAACTTATAAAGCAGGTTTAACAGCCAGATCCACTTGGCCTTCCTGGTCTCCCGCAGTAGAGGAGGGAGGTCAAATGTAAGGTCGAGGTAGGTTAAATTGTGAAAGATGGCAGATATATTATATCGCCAAGTCTGCATGAGTTAGAAATAAGATAGAAATCATTTGAATAAATAAATATTTTAGTTTAGTCTTTGATATGAATATGATACATAACATACCATATGTAGGCGCAGATGCTCCACATTATGAAGCTGATCAAAATAAATATGCAAACCAGAAATGTTAGCTCTAACCAATTTGGATAAGCTTGTATCGATAGGTCTACTACCCGACAGAGTACGAATAAGTCTCGTTAGTGCTAAATCCTTTGTTACCAAATCGTGTATAATGGGACAGGCAAGTAGAATTTTGCTGAGGTAAACAGGACGTCCGAAAGTAACAGATTCCAAGTGAAGGACTTTGAGTAACGGGAGATCAACATCTGGATCTCGTAAGATTGTTACGCTCTTCAATTTGAGGAATGTCAAGGTTTTGGTATTTAGAACCAAAGAAGGGAAATTTGAAGTCCTCTATTAAGTGCAGCAGAAACGAATTTGGTGGTGACGTTTGAGGTTGAATGAGACAATGGGATTCTTATCGGCGGGTGATAATTATCACGAGCGGCTATCATGGATTCGAAGAATTTGCGAACGGTGGAAGGATCTCGAAAGTGGCTGTCATCCAAATTGAGGATGGGTTGTGAGAGGAAAACTGAATACCACCTCTTTGAGAGCATGGTTATGATGGCGACGTCTTTTATCGAGACAAATGAGAGAATCTGATGAAGATATGTGTCTGGTAGATCATTGATCGGTGTGTAATCATCATCCATACGCAGCCGCTGTGACATTGCGGTTAGAAGAAAGAAAGGATCACAATGTGGAATGGAATGGAATTGGAGTGAAGAAACTATATTTATTGGGTTTGGAATTCTTATTCTATACTTACATGAGAAGCCCAAGCCCGAGCCCAATTTGCTTTTTACACTTCAAAGTTTGTTTTTTTTTTTTTTATTACATTAGGATTTATAATCATGATTTTCGATTTTCCAAAGTTATTTTAGAAAACATTAATGTCCGGATCCAAAATGTTTGATTCTTTTGGATCTCATGAGATGATTTTGAGTAAAAGTTGGGTATTGATTGTGATTTGTCGTGTGTTTCTATTTGTTGGTCATATTCTGAGATTTTTTTACATTCTCAAAGAAAAACGTTACTCTGAAATTATATCAATGTATTGTATGATTGATGGGAAAGTCAAGTTAAAGAATGATGGAATAATTAATTTGTATGTTCTTGCTAAACGCGTTGCTTGTGTTAATGTTCATGGTGAAAGTATGAATGTTGTTGTTAAAGATTGCGAGTCTTTAAATAGTGATGCTCATATTGATGATTTTTCAGCATAAGAAAATCTTTAAAACATGATTGAGAAACTTGAAAAACATCCTTTTTGGCAACAAAGTCTTTCTACTGGTTAATACATACTAAATTAAAGGGTCGGTCAATACATGGAGGGGGTGATAAAATATTTTGGGACTTGATGTGAATACAGCTGCTCTAGCCAGGTGGTGAGCAAGATTCACCTGCTAATGCAGTAGAAACCAACCGAAGGGTATTCTGTATTCGATAGTATTAGAAAATGTTGCATCGATGTTGCATAAAATGCGGACATCATATACGAGTATGATACAAAGTTGTTATCCATGCATATACGAATGTAGATACCCTACGAATAATAATTTTTTGAACTACAGAATGAGGAAGAGTATTATAATACATTATCACGATCTTACCCCCATTTACTAAACATAAGGATTTTTTTTTTTCTACTTTTAGAAGCTTTTTTTTACACAATATTAAAAACGTCATTCATTAAGTTTATATTCCACAGGCTTTGGGTGTAGGCTGCTCATGAAATTTGAAAAGATAGAAATGATATTGTCTTCTTTAATAAATGTTTAATTGCATTTTTGGACCCCTATCTTTCCAAAAGTTGCGGTTATGGACCCCTAACTAATTTAAATACAAAACAGCCCCCTATGTTTTGATTCTTTGGCAGTTTTGGACCCCTAGTCCATTGTTGACTCGGTCAGCTCTGACGTGGCACCCTAAGTGGGTGCCAGGTCAAATTTTTTTTTTGTTGCTTTGGGGGTCCAAAACTGCCAAAGAATCAAAACATAGGGGGCTGTTTTGTATTTAAATTAGTTAGGGGTCCATAACCGCAACTTTTGGAAAGATATGGGTCCAAAAGTCCAATTAAGCATTTAATAAACACTCGTCTTCCGAGGAGTTTTTATTCAAAAATCAGTTATTTCCATGTCTCGCTTGAAGAAATAATTTTTCAAAGCAAAATTCAGAAGGCGCTTCATTTAATCGATGCTGATTGAACTCCTCGAAATGGTTCAATGAATGTAAATTTAGATGTTCTTTCATCGCAAGCTCGGGAAATGTACATCATGTGGAGGAATTATCAGAGACTGTCTCACGGTTACTTGGTGCATAGTTTTTAGGTCAAATGCATCTAAGGTCCTTTAAGTTTTTCATTTTTCCTAAATTCGTCATTTAAGTTTCAAAAGTCCAAAACAACTCCTTTTAGTTTTTGAATCGTTTCAAACAAGTCCTATTGTAGATAGCATAGTTGGTAATTGCTTCCTTGAACTCATCTTTGGTATCAAATCTGGCTCCCAACACCCACTTAAAATTAGTCATCTAAACATGATAAATGGTGGATAATGCTCTTTGTTGCTAACATCTAAATCATCACCATCATCCTCTAAAAGGACTTGTTTGAAACGATTCAAAAACTAAAAGGACTTGTTTGATACTTTTGAAACTTAAAGGACTTGTTTGGGACTTTTGAAACTTAAAGGACGACTTTGGGAAAAACGAAAAACTTAAAGGACCTTTAGATGCATTTGACCAATAAACTATCAAGGCTTAATTACTCTTTTGGTCCCTTAACTTATTTTTTGGTTTCGTTTTGGTCCCTTAACTATTAAAAGTTTCGTTTTGGTCCCTTAACTTACTTTTTGGTTTCGTTTTGGTTCCTTAACTATTAAAAGTTTCGTTTTGGTCCTTTAACTTACTTTTGGTTTCGTTTTGGTCCCTTAACTCTTCCTCCGTCAACCACTTTGGTCCTTTTTGTTAGCATGAATGTATTAGAGTTAAGGGACCAAAATGAAACTAAAAAATAAGTTAAGGGACCAAAACGAAACCAAAAAGTAAGTTAAGGGACCAAAACGAAACTTTTAATAGTTAAGGGACCAAAAGAAAACCCAAAAATAAGCTATGGGACCGAAACGAAACTTTTAATAGTTAAGGAAGCAAAACGAGACCAAAAAATAAGTTAAGGGACCAAAAGAATATTTAAGCCAAAACATAGTCTATCTAAAAATAAAAATTAACTATTAAACATGAAGAATTTTATTATTTTTTAAATTAAAAAACCAATTTTTTTGTTTCGAAAATTGATTTTCTGTAATTAAAATAAAAACTTAATTTTAATTAAACAAAAAATACATAAAAATAGAAAAGGGGGAAAATTGAACAAGCCTTCTTCAACCAAACCAATAAGTATTGCAGGCATCCTTCCTCAAGCAAGATCCAACCTTTTGAATCAACTCTATGTTATAAAATTTCATGATTGAGATTTAAAAGCAAAAGGTGGAAAAATTCACAATTTTATCTTGAAAAAACACTAACTGAAGCAAGATCTTGAAGAAGATGATTAAGCATGGATTAAAAGCTTTGAAACTAGACTATAACATTTTTCCTCTCCCGTAATAGATATGTGGTAAAGCTTCCAACTCAATTCAGAGAAGCACCGGACCAATCACCCTACTCAAAAGCACTTCTTCTCATAAGCACTTCTTCAACTAATAACTACACCATTTCTCATCATCAAACCACCAATACATCTCATTACAAACAAACACAATTGCAATCGAAATTCCAATTTACACAAAGGGGAAAGTGAAAAAGAAAACAAAAGCCTATGATTCGTTGCTTCCTCCTTTTACAACAATCGCCTCATCCTCTTGCAACCGCCGCTCCGTCGCCCTCTTCTTTATTGTACCAAAAATTCAGATCTATGTGTTGTTGCGCACAGGCAGGAACTTGTTAAAGTTCGGTGACAAGAACGAATTTATGATATTGTGTTGATAAAATTTATGGTTGATAAAGAGAAGTGGCTTAAAAAAAATATATAGTGGAGACATTTATGTCATTTCAGGATTTCCAAGGCTTTCCGTTCAAAACAGAGGGGAAACATTTTGCATGTGGGACCCAGCAGAAAGTTTCTTTCCTTGCTTGTATTTGACCAAACCAAACGATGGAAGCACAAAAATCAAGAATCTTTCCTTGCTGCAAGCTTTCCATCCTTGAACAATCAGCAGTTTCAAACACACCCTTAGGCATGGGAAGTTGTGTCATTAACTTGTGTCCCTCGTGGTTTTGATGTTTTGGCAGGTTTGTTGAGTAAAGATTAGAGTTCTGAAAAATTGAAGAAAAGTGATGATGAATTACTCACCAGGTTAAAGGGTGAAGGGGACGATTTTTGTAGATGGTCCAACAGCGCTCAAGACATATGTAGAGATGATTCAACGAGATAACAACGAATTTACATTCCAATTGATGAAACATATTGGGGACAACAAGACGAGTCTTAAAATGGTCTCATTTTCTCCTTTTGTAAGTTGATGGTGGTTCGAGAAAGAATTCAAGGCAATGAAAGTCTTCTCGGCTCGTACACTATTTCTCTATGAAGAATAATTGCAACCTTTAGGCATGGGAAGTTGTGTCATTAACTTGTGTCATGAAAATCTTTAGAATGATTTAGGAAGCTGCTAGCTAATCATTACATAATCAACTCCAGAAATTTGTATTCCCAAATAAGCACCATTATTGGGAATTGTTCTAAAAGGAAAATGATAAAGTGCACGACACCAGCTGTCGTGCAAATTGCACGAATTCATTTCCACTCTATTTTGATCACCCATTCTCTCTCTCTCTCTCTCTCTCTCTCTCTCTCTCTCTCTCTCTCTCTCTCTCTTCTCTTGTGTGCCACCCACCACCCATCTTGCTTCCTCTATTATGGTTTTCCTATGATTCTGTTCCACTTATGACATTCACCGATTTCGCTAGTTTTTTACTCCTTGTGACCAGTGGTTGATATGCTAATAGATAGAGATGGTAGTGGTAGAGAACCATGTGAGAAATGCAGAGATGTTTGTGGTGAGAGAGAGAGTGAGAACTGGTAAAACGATGACGGCGAGAGGCAACGACGGAGACGATGACCATAACAAGAGGAAACAACGAAGACGGCAACGACGGCGATGAGAGGCAACATAACAACATCGGCGATGAAATACAACAATGACAAAGAGTTGTTTAGATTGTGGTGGCGGCATAAACCAATCCATAATACTCGGTGGGAGGTTTTAATTCTTCCTTTTGAAGAAGCACAGGGATTCCAATATTGAAGAGTTGCACTACAATCCATATTTGAGGCTTCCGTGTATTATGAATTTAAAGAAAACATAAGAAATAAGAAAGGCAGAACGGAAGATATACGTGAGTCATTTTAAAAAGCTGAGTCGTGAAATAGTCGTGCATCATGGCTCTCGTGCCATATAGCACAACTCGTTCTAAAAATATAGGCTTAATTAATTATTTGGTCCCTTAACTTAATTCTTTTTTTCGAATTGGTCCCCTAACTATTAAACGTTTCAAAATGGTCCTTTATCTTTGTTTTAATTATTAATTTGGTCATATTTTATTAATTTTAAACTCCTTAAAAAGAAGACATTTGGATAAAGGAGATCCATCAGATCTAACGGTGTATCACCAACACATAATTTATACTGCTTTCTTCCTCTTCTTCCTCATTTTCATCTTCCTCATGTAACCATCATCAACATTCATGAATCAGAAACCTAGAAAAATCATGAATCAAACCCAGCAACTAACAAACACAAAAAATCAAACCCAATTGTTTCTCCTCTTTCAGATGTCAAAAAATCAACAATAGCCTTTTTACCCCTCTTTCATCAACACTAGAAGAACCCCAACAAAATTCAAAACTAAGGAATAAAGGAAGTACCAAAGGTGGTATCTCAGCTTTCATGAGCATCCAACATGAATGACACCACTACTACCATTGTTGACAACACATAGAAGAGAGAAGAAGGGGGAACCCATGAACATTGAATTGGAGAAGAAACCCACAAGTGAAATCAGTATCAATTCAAGAAGCACCTTCAAATTGCTAGATAATACATACATGGCATGTAACAATCCTTGAGTTTTTAGAAAATAAGGGTACGGTTTCTAAGTTGAAAAATTCATGAGTCTATTATTTTGTATGATTGCTAATAGAAACTACAATAATGTACGATTTTCAAATAAAATTATACATAGATTGCCCTTTCAAATAAAATTATACATAGGTTGTCCTTTTTTTTTATCAACATTGAAGTTTTTCAGCAAATAAAATGCTGCCTTGTAACAGTAATGAGATTATAAGAAAAAATACAAAAAATGACAACCATGTGAGCTTTGCTTAATCAACCTGAAAGAGGGGAAACAATTGAGTTTGATTTTTTGTGTTTGTTAGTTGCTAGGTTTGATTCATGATTTTTCAGGATTTTTGGTTCATGAATGATGATGATGGTTATATGAAGAAGATGAAGATGAAGATGAAGAAGAAGAAGAAGAAGAAGAAGAGGAAGAGGAATATAAATTATGTGTTGGTGATACACTGTTAGATCTGATGGACATCCTTTATCCAACGGTCTTCTTTTTAAGGAGTTTAAAATTAATAAAATAGGACCAAATTGATGATTAAAATAAAGATAAATGACCATTTTGAAACGTTTAATAGTTAGGGGACCAATTCGAAAAAAAGAGACTTATGGATGATGCTTAACTTGGGAATACGATTTCTGGAAATGGAACCATTGTTGCTGGAAATGGAACCATTTGTGTCAAGAATAGATTTATATCTTGAGAAATGCTAACTTGTGCCCTTCGCCCTTAAGGAGGGCACAAGTTAATAAATCAAATATAGAAATGGTTTATTGGAAGGTGTGTATTACATTTAATCTTTAACTTTTTAATAAATTGAATGCACACAATTTAAAAGAATATTATTTCTTTTGGGTTTCTTAACATGTGCCCTTGTTAACAATACCCTTATATTATTTGCATACACATAATATTGGATAACATTGCGTATAGTTAAAATCTTCAGAATGATTTACGAAGTTGTAAGAATTATCAACTAGATTAATTGTTCACTGGTTAAGCATCATTGTAACGAACTCCAGAAATCGTATTCCCAAGTTAAGCATCATCCATAGGACTTAGGATTCATTTTTAGCGGTAAAACTATCAAGATAAACCATACCAAGTTTCTTTCTTTCTTCTATACATCACATTTTAAATATAGTTAGTTACCTTGGTAATTGTTATTTCCCCATGTCCTCCTAAGAATCTATAACTTACATACTACGCTTTACGCCTTATTTGATTGAAAAGTGGTTAATTATTGCTGGAAATGGAACCATTTGTATTAAGAAGGGTTTGTTCTTGCATCTTGATGGTAACATGTTTGACAAAAATATTTTAGAACATGTCTTTCAAATGGTTTCAACTGCTTCTTTCCAAAGGCTAATGAAGACGAAGTAGAACATGTTTTGTGTATTGTTCGCGGCTAAAATAAAGGGGATATAGCTTATCATTAAAATTAGGATCGTACTAACATGTGTCTTAAAAATACTTGTTAATGAAACTAAAAATAATAATTTTGCATTGGAAACAATATTATTTAAACTTCTGAATCCATCACCTTTCTCTTAATTCCAACACAATATTTTTGTTTTTGCTTCCCTAACCATCATCCTAAAGCACTCTTTAGCATTTTCCTTAAAATATTAACACACAATCATAACCTTTTTCAAAATTTTCTGACTGCCCAGCTAGTTCTTTATGAGAAATGTCTAGCTGTTTAACCATCCATTTTTTGTCAGAAAATATTTGGGTGCTTTTGAGATTTGGTGACTTTGGCGATTTTACTGTATTTTAGATGAAAGAGAGTGATAAATGATCAATTAAAATAAATTATTTCGATGAAAAAAAATTATTCATTATGAGAGAGAGAGAGGCATCAAAGTCACACAATGAAAAGCTTATCGTGGCAAGAAACCAACTGAAAATAATCAAAATATTTTGCGTATGTTCTTATAATTTTTTTTTTTTGCAGATGTGGCTTACTTGGAATTGAAGAAGCACTAAAAAGCAGTATTTTTAGAAAAGAACTAAATTTATGAAGATCTAACTATTTAGAATGTTTTCAAAATTGAAGATTTAATTATTATTTTTTTTGTCGAAAGAACAAAAAAATGTGTGTTTAGATGAATTTTTTAAGTTTGTGAAAAAAATGTGAAAACTGTTTTTTAAATTTTATGTTTGTTTTTTTTAATAAAAAGTGTTATTATTATAGAAGATACAATTTTCTTTTTTAAAAAGCAAAAATAGCTAGTCCCAAATAAATAAATAAATTTCCTCAAAATAAAAAAAACAGACAAATAATTTTTATCTAAATTTAGTATTTGAATCCTCTTTATTTTACTTTTTAGTAGTTTTTTTCTCTCTCAATTTTCGAGTCCCAACAATTGAAAATATCATTCATTTTTTCTTTATAATTTTAATTCTCATTTTTTGTCTCATGTTTGATAGTTGAGCCTCCACCTGAAGAAAAATATTGAGAGGATTTTAAATGGAGATAAGTCATATAAAGATCATACCATAATTTTAATTTTATATTAGACTCTATCGTTTTCTTGTTTTCATGATATCTTATACAAATTCCGAACTAGTGAATAGTGATGCAATTTTTTACTTACCCTCAATACTTATAAAATAACATTCAATAAATAAAGCTTCCATTCACACTTGAAGAACATGATTCTTTCTTGATTTATTTTGTTTCAACATGGAGTAAGCATCAGGCTTTGAATCAGAATAGAAGACACAAGAGCTTCAAAAGTAATAGTTGATAGAAGTGACAACATTACATTATTAAGCATATATTCTAATCTGACAACTAAAATGAACAGAGCCATTTATTCCTTATTTACACCCTCTAAATAAGAAAAGAATATATGCATGCATGAACAATTGAGGAGGAAGGTGAAACGATGAGCCGAAACATGAACAATTTTACGCCTTTGCCAGGGCTTCGGAGAACAGATTCTAGAGCCTATGGTGCTCCTCATCACACTTCCAATAATCCTCATGAATTCAATGAAGTACCTGTGTTTTACAGATCTCATCATTCTTCTAGGGCCAATGTAAGTCTATCACATTCTTGATTTAATAACAACATTTTTAGGATATGGCAGGGAATATACAAAAGAAAAATTTAATTTAATTTTGGTTCATGTTAACAGGATGAGAGGAGTTCAGGTGCTCAAGATCCTCTCCAATTGTGGGAAATCAGAAGAACTCCTGCAGAACATCACAGGATACCATAGTAAGGCCAAATTTCAAGTTTGCTTATGTGTGTAGCTATGTAGCACCAACACTTTAAATTACAAGCGTGACACATGTGGTTACATTCAACAACTTCTATTTTGTTGACTTATTACCGGTGTTTATGTGTCTGTGTTTGTATCAATTTTTCATATCTGTTTAGACTTCCTATAATTACATACATAGAACATAATATTCAAGAAACCAGTTTTTTTTTTTTTTTTATTGAAAAAAATATACAGTTCTTGATAATATTAGTGTGAGAAGATATTTTCATTGTATGATAAACTACTGAGATGATTATATATAGATGTTTGTTTCAATTGCTTTAAATTTTTGAGAATTTAAAAGTATTTGATTGATGCAAACATTAAACAATGAAACTGGTATTCTCAAGGATGAAAAAGGAACACACCATGATAATGAGATCTTGGTTTTTTTGTAGTAATATAGTTCTTCCAAATATTGTTTTTCAGCAAAGGAGTGTTCTATTTAGTTACATGAACTTATTATAATTTTTGAACAATTTGCAGTTTTCCATTACAACCACATAGAAGACAACAAACTTATAATCACAATGAGGACATGAGAAGAAGGGGCTACAACCCCACAAGAATCAGAGAGATTTTCCAGCATTCACCTTCAAGGTCAACATCAACACAGCAAACAAACACTCGAGTTCCACAATCGGTAGAAAATTCCAAATCGACTTTATTAAGCAAGTTAAGGAAAGTAGTGTACGACCCTACACCAAAGCGTTTAGCTAGAAAAGTGAGCTTATATTATAGAGGCAATGCTGCAAATGATTTGAAAGAGAGTGTTAAAGAAAAGACGGAAGATGGTATGAGATGTGCTATTTGCTTGGAGGATTTTGAGGCCAAAGAAGAGGTGATGCTTACTCCATGCAACCACATGTTTCATGAGGATTGTATAGTAACTTGGTTAACAAGTAAAGGTCAGTGTCCGGTTTGTAGGTTTGTGATTTTTGAAGGAGCAAAGGAAAAAACATCTCCCTTTAACAGGAATGACATTACCAATTTGGAACCCGATGGCGTGATCTCTGCAGAGCTTTTGTCAGTTTTGAGGGCCATGGAAGAAGCTTTTCATTTAGAGAGTGTGAATTACTGACAGTTTTTTAAAATCGAACTTGACATCAAACCGGGGAGAATTTGGATTATGGTTCAACTATCTTGAACTGTTCGAACTGAGACGAAACTGCGATCAAACCCCCAAAGTAACTGAACCGTATTAAAGATTTGGTGTAAGGCTCAATCGGTTGAATTGTCCGATTCAGTTGTTATTTCTCAATAGTGTAGTATAGTACTTGATCCTTATAATGAATGAATGACATAGAAGTATACATTAGTTAAATATTAATTTTATAAAACTGTTTGTTGATTTCTGAATGCTATCTTATTGACTAGTAAGTATGCATGATACAGGGTGAAAAATCCAAAATCATGTACATTTTCTTCAAAAATGCGATTTTATGGAAACACAATTTCTGGAGTGTGACTGCAGGTTCATGCTCAAGCTCCTTTTTTATGCTTGTGTTTGGTTCAGAGCACAACCTTAAATTTAGAGCTCTCTTACTCTAATTTCTAGAAGCTACAAAATGTAGCCTGTGCCATGTGGTCCATCATAATCGAGATAAATAAAGATTTAGTTTATTATATGCACCGAAAATGTAATATTTTTTTTTTGTTTAAACACGCGTACAATCAAATCACTTTATAGTGCCGTTTTTATAGGATGGAGTTGCTAGTTGTACTCCATGCTTGATTAAGCTTCAGTCTTTTCTTATAGTTGTATTTCGACCATTTTGTTATCCATAAAAGAAAGTTAAACTCAAAAGTTTCATTTCTCTCATCATAATGGAATCATTTTCATTTCTCTCATCATCTTTGTTTTACTTCTATTCAAATCAAAATTTGAACTCAATTTTTTTAATTTCTCTCATCATCATCTTTGTTTACTTACTTCTGTTCATTCAAGTCAAAATTTTCATTTTTAGCACATGAACTAGAGTTTAATCTTTAACCATTTTTTTTCTTCGATGAACTTGTTTGATCTTTAATGATGGAATAATTTATGCTCCATTCGTCCCACCAAAATTATCATAGTTGTTCATTTCACAAAAACTGAGAATTTATAAATGAAGGAAAAATAATATCAAGCTAACCTCATCAACTATCGATTCTCATTATCATAAATACAAAGTTGAAAAAACTAACTTTTGAATGAAGCATATAATATTAACTATAGAGTATAGTTGGAATAAATTAATTAATTTTAAAATAAAAAATTGTAAATGACAACTTTTTGAGACAATTTTTTTAACAAATTTGACAATTATTATTTGTTATATATAAATTTATTAGGCAAGTTGGGTTCCTTTAACTTGTTAGGTTAGTGAAAGCTTCAAACCTCATATAATTATAATCATATAACTTATATTGATTTATAATTATAATTTTTAATATTTTGTTTTAGGAAAATGTTATTTTATGCGAATTGTTTTTATCTCACCCAACTTATTTCATATGATATATACCAAAAGTGTAAAAAAATAATATTATAAACCCACAATTTTATGAATTTTAAAATATGACAATAGGGCGTGCGAGAAAGTTAAAGGATATAATTTTACAAAGATATTTGATTTACAGTTAGAATGTGCCATATTTAATAACACGTTATGTAGATAATTATCGGATGTTCATTTAAAAAAAATATATTTTGTATATCCGGTAAAAAATTCCATTTGTACATCTGATAGATAAACACCAGATGTTGTACAAAAAAAAAAAAAAAAGATAAACACCAGATGTTCATTTTAAAAATTCCATTTTGTACATCCGGTAGATAACTACCGGATGTTCATTTTAAAAATTTCATTTTTAGATTGGTGGTTTAGTTAGGTAATCAAAGTGAAATGATGGAGGAAATGAGCTGGTGGAGCTACGCGAGCAGATGAGAGAGAAAGTTTGAATGATGCATGTTTGTTATCTAACACAAAAGGTTAATGGACAATAATCCAGTAGTTATCTACCAGAGGTAGAAAATGAACATTTGGTGTTTATCTTTTTTTTTTTGGTACAACATTTGGTGTTTATCTATTGGATGTACAAATGGAATTTTTTACCGGATGTACAAAATAATTTTTTTAAAATGAACATCCGATAGTTATCTACATAATGTGTTATTAAGAGCAATTTCGTAATTTTAGGGGCCTAAAGAAATATGAGGGGGCCTAAAAAGAAATCTTCATAAGCCATTGGGCTTAATACTAGCTAACAAAAAAACACAAAAATGATTATATAAATAGCTTAACGTTGTCGTTTTGACGGTCATCACTTGAAGGCAAAAGCTTCAGATTTTAGGGTAGGGGTTTATTCATTCCATTCATCTCTGCCGCCGCAACACATCAATGGCTTCCGACAAGAAACTGGCGAACCCAATGAGGGATATGAAGGTTCAGAAGCTCGTCCTCAACATCTCCGTCGGTGAGAGTGGAGATCGTCTCACCAGAGCTGCCAAGGTTTTCACCCCCTCTTCTCACTGGATCTGGGTTTTTAATTTTTTTTTTTCAATTTAAAGATTTCATTTTTATGTATTTTTTGTGTTGTAGGTGCTGGAACAACTTAGTGGTCAAACCCCAGTGTTCTCCAAAGGTTAGTTATGTAGAAATTTATTACCGAGTTCTTATGCAATGCTGGTAATGAGTGTGGATTTTAGCGATCTGAAATTGTAATGTGTTTCAGACAAAAAAATTAACTTGGGTTTCGTATGGAATCTAATTTAGGGTTAATAATGGGATTTTCAATTGCGTTATGTTTTAGTCTTTAAATAACAATGTGAAAGCTTTATAATAGGGTAGTTATGGTAGTTTGATTTTGTAGTTATTGGTAATGATGAAAGGTTTGAACTTGTGACTAAAATTGTGTTATGGTTGTTATGGGTTTCGGAATAGGATTAATGTAAGCATTCAAATATCAAATCCATACATGTAAGAAAAGAAAAGAAATGTTTAAGGTCTTTGACTCATTGATGTACTTGAACATTGTGGCTTACTTTTGCTCAATTAAACCTAGTTTCCATGCTAAAAAGCAGGACTCTATCTAATGTACTTTATGCCATAAAAATGTACTTTATATTATTAATTAATTCTTATAAACTGGCTATTATATTGGATAAATGTGGTTGTCTCATTTTTTTCTCCTTTGAATTTTGACAGCGAGGTACACTGTGCGATCCTTTGGAATCAGAAGAAACGAGAAGATTGCATGCTATGTTACTGTCAGAGGCGACAAGGCAATGCAGCTTTTGGAAAGTGGTTTAAAGGTGAAGGAGTATGAACTGTTGAGGAGGAACTTCAGTGATACTGGGTGCTTTGGATTTGGTATTCAGGAGCATATTGATTTGGGAATCAAGTAAGCTTAAGAACAACTCTTGGATTTCATGCTATTTCTATTACTTTTCTCAGAGATTAACATTTTAGGCAGGAAAGTTTATGATATGACATAGGTTGTGGTACAGATTATGCATGTTCCAAATAAGTTGAAAATATTTGTGTTTCATTTTTATTATTCCTTGCTTTGTTGGTGCATATAATAAAGTTTGCTCTATATGGTATTGAGGAACAAGGACTTTTGCAGGCTAGGTTGATTTGTGTGATTTAGTTTTTTTATGAAGTAAAGTCCAATTATCTGTTTTTGCAATCTGGCTTACTGTCCTTGAAATGACATTGCCATGCCTTTCTTTTTTGGATTCATTTTCCTGTATTTATGTTATCTGGCTTTTGGTTCATTCTCCTCATAAATGTTTGATTGCATGGTTAAGATTTAAAACTATTGAAACATTATTGGTCCCTAACGCTTGACAATCTGCTTCAGGTATGACCCTTCTACTGGTATTTATGGAATGGATTTCTTTGTGGTTCTGGAACGCCCTGGCTATCGTGTGGGTCGTCGCCGTAGATGCAAGGCCCGTGTTGGAATTCAACACCGTGTCACCAAGGATGACGCCATGAAGTGGTTCCAGGTGAAATATGAGGGAGTGATCCTTAACAAATCTCAGGCAATTGTTTAGTTAAACTGAGTTCTTTTAGAAGTATGTTACTGTTTTTGGCAACTATAGTTTGGTCTCTCTTGGACAATGTCTTAATTATCAGACAGATTTTGGATCACTGTTCTTATGATTTTGTTATGTTTTTATGATGAAGCACATGGATTACCTACAGCTGTGTTAAATACTCCTATGCTAAATTAAAACAAGGCAATAATTTGCGTTATACTTTTGGCTCGAAATGAAAAATGAGAACGACGTGGAGAATATTTTACTGTTGAGGTTCCCTGATAAACAAAACGAAACAGGCCCTCTCATCAATTAACAACCCGTTTCTAACTAACTGAATCATGGCCGTTGGAGTTAATCTTATCTATATCCATCCAGCATAGGCTGGGGCTCAGGGCATTGGTATTAAGTATTAACAGTACCTGTTTTAGCTACTACAACTATGTTTCTCTGAAAAATTTTCTATACTGTTACAGTCGTTGAATTTTATTTTTTTAATGGCAACATGTGTGAAAAAACACCTCGATATAAACTTTGGCCGTGTAGTGGTTGTAGGAAAACAGGAGTTTTAATACCAGTGTACTACAATGGTGCGCTTTCAACCCAATATAAGTGATGTTATTGGTTTAATCAATTGTATAGTTATATTGAGAAATGCTATTTCTACCGAGAATTTGTATTCGATGTTGGTAACCTTGATTTAAGGATCATAATGTTGAAAAATTGCTTTACTCCCTTCGACTTTTTATTTTGGGTTAGCCATAATTTTAATTGAGAAAACAAACTTCTGCACTTCAAATTTTTCTGTAAAATTGAAAAAATTTATGAACTAATTTGTCTTTAAAATTTAAGTTGTCTCTAACAAAATTATCATAGCCATAGGCGAACTTGCTATGATGAAGTTAACTGAGACTAGTTTGAATGAGACTAAACAATTTTAGGGACGAGTTTGTCAAATTGCGAAAATTGGAGGATATTTTGACTGATAGTTAAAATTTCCAAAATCAATTTGTCTGTTTACTCTCTTAACAACTAGCATTAAATGTTCAAATTAGTATACACAAATGTCATGCAACTTTATCTTAGTCATGTCATGCAACTTTATCTTAGTCATGTCATGCAACAAACTTCCGTGCAAGGGAATTTAATCACCATACAAAGTTAGGCTCATCAAATATGGGTAAACCCATAAAAAGAAAAGAATCCATAATCCCTAGTATTATTTGCCCATTCATATTATTTTTTACGTGTGTAAGTTGTTCGCTATTCTGTTTCTTACATAAGCACATTTTTATTCAATTGTTTAATGAATTTTGACCAAGTTGCAATGTTCTACTTAGACAAAACACAAGCTACCATGTTATGTAAATAATAGTAAGAAATAAAAGAAATCACCCATAACCCATCTATATCAAATGCAATATGCCGTGGCAGGAACCTTGAATAAGAAAGCAACCACGTAGATTGTAGATTCAGATTAATTTAGAGTCTGTAATCTCTATATAAACCACCAATACCATTGCCTTCGATTCATACCAATTTACTTTTCTCCCTCAAACAGACACACATACCTCAACAAAGCTTTCTTTGATAACAAGAAAATGGTTTCCACTAGCCAAAAACAACACATATTGGTTCTGTTCCTCCTCCTTGCACTTGCTGATATTACCAATGTCATGTCCCGAAAACTGTATGAGTCGCCATCTTTACAAGAAAGACACGAGCAGTGGATGTCAGAATATGGAAAATTGTATAAAGATGCTATTGAGAAGGAAAAACGTTTCATGATATTCAAAGACAATGTTGAGTTCATTGAATCATTCAATGCAGCTGACAACAAACCTTACAAGCTAAGTGTTAATCACCTAGCTGATTTGACTCTTGATGAATTTAAGGCTTCCCGTAATGGTTACAAGAAGATTGATCGTGAGTTTGCTACAACATCATTTAAGTATGAAAATGTCACTGCTATTCCGGAAGCTGTAGATTGGAGAGTAAAAGGAGCTGTCACTCCAATCAAGGATCAAGGTCAATGTGGTAAGATAAACAATGAACAATATCATACACACAAATACTAATTTACTATATGAATATACTTTGTCTTGATTCTCCTGTTTCTAAGGAAACGAACTCTGGAAACGAACCCTTATTATATATGCTATACATTGTTCTTATTGTTATGATTGTTTTTTGTGACTCAGTCTAATTGAATTGAATAATTAATGTTTCTGTTAATTTTGTCTTGAAAATAAAACAAAAGGGAGCTGCTGGGCATTTTCAACAGTGGCTGCAATCGAGGGTATCAACCAAATAACTACAGGAAAACTAATCTCCCTCTCAGAACAAGAGTTAGTTGATTGTGACACAAAAGGTGAAGATCAAGGATGTGAAGGAGGATTAATGGAAGATGGATTTGAGTTTATCATTAAAAATGGTGGAATTACAAGTGAGACTAATTACCCTTATAAAGCAGCTGATGGAAGTTGTAACACTGCAACAACTGCCCCTGTGGCTAAGATTACAGGATATGAGAAAGTTCCGGTTAATAGTGAGATATCACTTCTCAAAGCTGTGGCGAACCAACCAATATCAGTTTCTATTGATGCAAGTGACTCAAGTTTCATGTTTTACTCAAGTGGAATTTATACAGGAGAATGTGGAACTGAGCTAGACCATGGTGTTACTGCTGTTGGTTATGGTAGTGCTAATGGGACTGATTATTGGATTGTGAAGAATTCATGGGGCACTGTGTGGGGTGAGAAAGGGTACATAAGGATGCAAAGAGGTATAGCTGATAAGGAAGGCTTATGTGGTATTGCAATGGATTCTTCTTATCCAACTGCTTAACCTGTTGAATTATGTAACTTGTGTCTCAAGCTTGTATTTTAACAACATTAAATATACATTTATACGAAATCTGAACGGTTGTTATTTGAACATCAAAATCTATACATATTTGTTTCTTTTTAATTTTTCCCAATCATTATACTAATAACTCTAGAAATTTATTTCACATAGAAACATACTAATTTTAATTTAAATTGTTCTTATGCAAAATTTTAAAATTAAAATACTAAAATATAATCACATTAAATATATGTTTAGCCCCTATTGATCGAAAGACCTGCCTCCGCCCCTGCGTCTATGCGTATACCTACTACATGAATTGTATTCATGTATCCATATGATTTTTTATAACTGGATGATGTTTACATGAACGAAGTTCAAATATGTTCTTACCACATCGGGAAAAAATGGAACATTTAAAACTTCAACACAAAAATAATGCAAAAATCGAAGAGGAAACAGTTCGAATGCAAAATTGAGACGAGAAAAGCAAAGGAAGAGACTACACAGGTCCTTTAGGTTTTCTTCTTCTTAGACCACCAATCAAGATTTTGATGACAGAACAACCAAACAGTAGGGCCTTTAAGTTTCATGCTTACACCAATTTTGATATCTTCATGTAGCAAAACAGAAATTCAGTGATGTCGTGGAATGATGATCTTTAAAATGTAAATATGAGATACAAGAGTGGAATAAGAGAGTTTTTTGGAATGTTTTTCTCACAATAGGAGTCTCATTAAGAAGATGAATTCTTTGAATCATCGGTTGATTTATCGTTTCACACCCTATTTGGATCATAATTTACATGAAGCTTGGAAGCAACATGAAGAAGTTTTGATGCAACTAGAAATCCTTTGGCACCCAAAATATCACTCTAACTGGTTAGATTTTTGGGGATCGTAATACTAAATTCTTAAGTGGGGTGATTGCCATTCTGAATGCCACTCATCATTGCAAAAATAAGTTTGAGACAGTACAAGATGTTGATGAGAATTGAATTACATATAAGGATGAATTAAGTCGGGTTGTGACTAGTTTCTACAAAAATATATTTTCAGATGAGGAAGAATTTGATCAAATTTCACTACTACAGAAAGGATTTTTCACATCAGTTGAAAAGCACTTTTCGCATCAGGTGGCAACTGATGTAAGGTGTCATGATGTAGTATGTTCACATCTTTTCACATCAGGTACGAACTGATGTGAAATCTTCTTTTCCACATCTGGCCTTTATTCCGCTGATGTGGTACGTTCGCCTTAAAATTTAACAATAGGTTTTTCACATCAGTTTTATGATAGACACTGAAGTTAAACATGTATACTTCACATCAGTCCTTTTACCCACTGATGTGAAATCCATAATTTTTTTTTTAAAAAAAGCTCCTTTTTTTAAAGAATGCTTACCAGATCAGCTTGAGACCTCTTTCCTTTTATATTAAAAATAAGAAGAAAAAAAATTATGGATATTTTAATGCGACATCAATATTTTATATATAAAAAAGTACATGCATATATAAATACAATCAAAGAAGTTATATTATAGTAATATCAACAATTCAACATAAAGCTATGACAACATCTTTGGGCATAATCTTTTTAAAAAAATAAAAACATCTTCGGACATAATATTCATCAAACTATATATATCCCAATCAAGCATAGCCACAGCAACATCGGACAATATCATCTCAACCATTAATATATCATGCCAAAGATGAATGATTGTAGGATAAAGACTAAAAGAGTTTGACGAAAGCTTACAGTTGAAATGTGTTAAAAGTTAATTGAAATGTGTTAAAAGTTAAATGTAGAATTAGTCTTACTAACGTTTTCATCAAAATTTCATGTCAAAATAATCAAATATTAAGCTCTTTTTTATTTAAACTGCATTCCTTTTATTTCAAAAATAAGAAGAATGACACATCAATATTTTATATTTAAAAAAGTACATATGCATATATGAATACAATCTAAGAAGTTATATTATAGCAATATCCACAATAAAACTCTTTGAATCACTACAATCATAGCAAAGCCTTTGGAGGAGTCTACATTTTGGAAGAAGGGCAAACTGCAGATAAAAAGAAAATAATTGTATAGATGAACTAAAATCAAAATATTTTGGTTTATATCCACTTGAGTTCTAAGTCCTTAATACCTTGTGTAGCAGATAAGTAACATCGTTGATCTGTATCACAAGGTATGAGGGTATCTCTGATGTCAATGTCCTGCATTTATGAGAATACATGTTAGTTTGTGAAAGGATTGTACAGTGATTGTTAATGAAACAAATGCTGCTGTGAATACCTGGTAGCTTGTTCAGTGTAGAAAGTATCTGGCTTTGTCCCAAGTTTCATGAACTTCATTTTTGTTTGTTGTTTTTTATACCAAACGGACAAAAAAAAACTCGACTCGACTTCAGTGCCTGCAAATTCAGAAGGTTGATCCTTAGATTAAACCATCACAGATTCCATAAAGTCAAGGTTAATGGAAAAAGTGAATCCAAAGGGTTATCTAGTAGGCCATGAGATTGATGAACATAATTAGAATTGGCTGAATGGTGTACCATGAAACGCAATAACATAGCAACACAAACTTATTAGATATTTTTTCCATCATTTCAAGAAATTAAAGGGATGAGGACAAAGAAATTAGAAATCAGTCTACAAAAGATGAAGGTAGAAGTCATATGAATGATATCATGTCGTCGTCGCTGTCGGTTAGAACTGAAAAAACATAACAAAACAAGAAAAAAAGAAATCTGCAAGAAGAATGACTTTCACACCTGAAGTTGGATTTATTTTGCAATAGTCAACCTCATTGATTTGTATATAAATATGAAAGCTCTTCAATTCATAGAAGATGATGCTGTCACTTCACCAATGGACCAAAGAAAAAAACAAGAAATTCCAATATATGCCATCATTCCTAGATAACAGCACTTCTTAGAGAACTTTCCTTCAAAAAAAAAGAACTTCTTAGAGAACTTTGCTAGATGTCACACACTGCACACTTGTCTCTACTCTCTAGTAGTAGTACCATTGGAAGTAACTTCAAACATTAAGCTGAATTGAGTAGGTGAAGAAGTGAATTAAAACTTTAGTGGATGAAGAATACTCTCGTTGACCAACAGCAGGCTTCAATTTTTTTTCTGCCTCATGTGTTTGTTCCCGATGAAATATGTAACAACAAACTGAACTAACAACAATGTGAATTGAAATAACTGTTAGGAGACAAACTTACGTTACTAATAAAACATATTGAATGTTGTGTCTCCTTTTTTTCAAAAAAGAAAACACATGGAAAAAAGGGAGCTGAGGATAACAAGAAAGCAGTAAAAAACTACTAGTAGTGTGTTACCTAACAGAAAGCAAATGTTTTTGTGAGGCTACTTTGTTAAGTCATTTTCAGTATGGTGTGTTGTATCTCTAAAGAATTTGATACATAAACTAGTGATTGCATGCTAATGCAGGAGATTCATTATACTCCATGCTTAAATTTCAAGGAGCCAAGGATTTAAGTTGCAATTGTAGATACATCACAATCCTCGATATTAAAAAAAAAATTAAGGATTAAACAGGGCAGCAATTGCAGTCAATAAAATAAACTAATTCAACCAATACTAGATATTCTAAACTAAATCAACCAATTTCACTAATCAATCAAAACACATTAGCATGCAATTTCAAATAAAAGTTACAAAAATCAACAATCAAATTTCACATAAAAAAGTACAACAACTAACAATAGCAAATTGATGACATTCACCTTAAACATAATAGTAGATAAAGGGAATAAGGAAATTGTACAAGAAAAACAAAGGAACTATGACAAATCATCTTCTCATTCACTACTCTTGTTGATTTTTATTTGTGGTGACCAAAATTTCATCTTTCCAAAGTAAGTAAAGGTGCAACAATAACTACATTACTGAACCTAAAGGAGGGTTTTAAACAGTATTGACAATTGAAACCCCACACTTAACATTGAACTCTGTTACTAGGCAATATAAAACATTATAACATTGAAAATCATATCAGGGATCAAGGCTGCTGAAATCAACAGCATCAAAGACAAATCGATCAATATTTTCCTATGCTAGGGCAAACAATAGTGTAATCCCAAATCAGTATAGCATGAAACAGAGTAAAATGGAATGAGACAACACCCATTTTTTGAAATCAATCAGTATAGCATGAAACAGAGTAAAATGGAAGACCAACAATTCATAAGGAACAATATTTAAAACTAAAAAGCAGTGAACATCTTCAAACTGATTCAAAACTAAAAAGCAGTGAACATCTTCAAACTTAGTTTGTGTAAGAACAACAACACCAGTTTTCTAAGTATTGAACAATCGAGAGAAGGGATTAGGGGTTAGGGTTCTAAGTACTGTGTTCCACCGATTGAAAAGGGGTTTCACGATTTTTTTAACAACAAAGGGTTAGGGTTACCGATTGAAAAGTCAGAGAGAGAGAACTCACCGGAGAGAGAGCTTCCGATTGAGAGAGAGAGAGAGAGAGAGAACGCTTGGACGGTGAGAGGTTCCGATTGAGAGAGAGTGAGCTTCGACGGTGACGGTGAGAGGTTCCGCTTGAGAGAGAGAAAGAGGGAGAGCCCTTGGACGGTGAATGAATGAATGACGAACAAGAACGATTGATAGGGTTTGGCTTTGGATGGTGCAGTGAGAGGTTACGATTGAGAGAGCTTTGGACGGTGAGGGTGAAAGTGTGGAAGCGTTTTACGATTGAGGAAGGGATAAGGTAAAGTGAAAATTTGGTTTTACCTCAGGCAGTTCTCACCACTGATGTGAAAAAAGGTTAGCCAAAGTTTTCACCCAAATTGCAAATATGCCACCGCGTTTTTTTCCCTTCATTTCAATTATCCACTGATGTAAATGTTATATGTTATTAGCAATTCCCCTCATGTACTTATATCAACTGATGTAAAAACTCACAGCATGTATCTTTCCCTTCAGGTATTTTCCGCACTGATGTGAAAATTAAAAACACCCTGATGTTAAATTTATATTTTCTAGTAGTGTTTTATCTATCTAGAACTATCCCTCAGCTCTCATAAGTGAAAATAAATAGTTTTGCTAAACTGATTACTCGTGGTAAAAAATTTCGGTTCGTATGGAGGATGTAAGGCTCCTTGGGTTGATAGTCTTCAATCCCTTTTTTTTAATCAAAGTCAGGTGAAAGTGGTTTTTAGGTATTTATGTGATCTGGTTGACATCTTCAATAATCATGCGAGGGTGGACGAAAATTATTGAAATTCTTATTACCCTTATCTAAATGTGGATCCGGTTGTTCATATGAGGAACTTTTAACCTATTAGTCTTTGCAATGTCTCTTATAAGGCGATTACCAAATTATTGATAACCCGCCTTAGAGGAATTATTGAGCATTTAGCGAGTACTTGTCAGTGTAGCTTTATTCTCAACCGTTAGAGCAATGACAATAATATTATTATTCTGGATGTCTTCGATTCCATAAGAAAAAACTAGTTTTAAAGGGCGGATGGCGATAAAAATAGACTTGAAGAAAGTTTATGATCGCTTAAATGGAACTTTAGTCATGATGTTTTGCTTGACATAGGGTGTCCCTCCAGCCTTGATGCAAAACACCTTCGGTTTCAGATTATTGATGCAGAAAAAGCAGACACTTGGAATTGATCTAACGACCCCTTCATGCAAAACACCTTTTGTTTCCACTGAGACGATAGTGAAACACCTGATAATTTATGCCTAATATAGTATTAATACTAAATTTGGGGGGAGCCATGGCTACAATGGGCTCCCAAAAAGATCCGTCCTTGTGGCCAAGATTGTCTTATTTGCATTTTGCAGATGATATTTTCCTCTTTGCGGAGGCGTTTTGGATCATGTAAATGCCAAAAAAAGGAATTCTTGATATTTTTTTGCTCTAGTTCTAGTTATATAGGAAAACCATACAAGAGACGCATTTTCTTCTCCAATAATGCAGGTCTTCATGATCCCTCCATCCGATCTTCTAGGATCGGACTCAATTGCTCTAAGTGGCGTCTATAATGACCAGTTCTCAATAGAATCTTCTCTTAGATTCTTGTAGGGTTCCCCTTCGGTGGCTCCTCACGATATTTTTATGGTTTTGTGGTGGTGGAAAGGTCCGCAAATCCATTTGCTTCTATGGAAAATTGCAAAAAAATGCCCTTATGACTAATACTATCAAATTTCATAAGGGGGATTGCTACTTCAGGTATTTGTGTGCGGTGCTATACCGGGGTCATTGGAATATGCAGTGTCCAATATTGTTTTGGTTGCTCTTTAATTAATCCACAAAATTTTAAGCCTTTTCAAAATAGTCTCTTATTTTTAAGAATTAGCGAATACATCTCAAAATTGTAAGATATCATTCAAAAATAGTTTCTCTATTAATTTCAATTGTTAGAATTATGGCGTATCGTATTAACTAGACATGTTATATTGCAAGTATTCCCGTAAGCTTAGCTCAGTTGATAAGGAAGGATATTGCATATTATATGTCGGGGTTCGAATCCCAGACACTCCACTTATCCACATTTAAAATGTGTGAGCTCTAACCACTAAACTATTTGAAAGAAGAAAAAAAACCATTGCAAGTTGATTTTACATTAACATCAACTCGCTAGAGATTAATTTAAATATAAATCTAGGTTATCTTAAGGACTAGTTTATCATAGAAAAATTGACCTATAAAACGTTGACATTGATTTGGGATCAACACCGCATTTTCAATTAACTTTTTGTGTCATATTTTCTAAGGCTTTGTTTGGGAGTTTGGAGGGGACGGGAGGGGATGGTTTTGGAAAAAAGGAAGAAGCAACTGGAAGAAATTAAAGACATTAGGAGGAGAGGGCTTTGGAGGTACAAAAATCCCCCTCATTGTGGAATCTCAAAAATTGTATTGAGAGAGGATTTCGGAGGAGAATACACAAATGCCACGTAGCTTGTATAAGTCCATGCAACAAACTTCCGTGCAAGGGAATTCAATCACCATACAACGTTAGACTTATCAAATCAAATATGGATAAAACCAAAGTAAAGAACCCATAAATTCCAAATTGCTTGCTCATACATATTATATTATATTTATTTTGTGTAGGCTGTTGGTTATTCTGTTTTCTTACGTAGATAAACACACTTTAATTAAATAGTTTAATGAATTTTGACCAAGTTGTAATGACCCTTGGACAAACAAGCTACCATGTTCTTATGTTCTTTAAATAATAATATAAATCAAATGCAATATGCCGTGACAAGAATCTTGAATAAGAAAGCAACCATGCAGATTCAGATTAATCTAAATTCTATATGATCTCTATATAAACTATCAATGCTATTGCCTTCAATTCATACCAATTTACATTTCTCCCTCAAACACACACATTACACACACACACGCCTCAACGAAGCTTTCTTTGATAACAATAGAAAATGGTTTCCACTAGCAAAAACCAATACATATTGGCTCTGTTCCTCCTCCTTGCAGTTGCTGGTATTACCAATGTCATGTCCCGAAAACTGTACGAGTCACTGTCTTTACAAGAAAGACACGAACAATGGATGACAGAACATGGCAAAGTGTACGAAGATGCTATTGAGAAAGAAAAACGTTTCATGATATTCAAAGACAATGTTGAGTTCATTGAATCATTCAATGCAGCTGATAATCAACCTTACAAGCTAAGTGTTAATCACCTAGCTGATTTGACTCTTGATGAATTTAAGGCTTCCCGTAATGGTTACAAGAAGATTGATCGTGAGTTTACTACAACATCATTTAAGTATGAAAATGTTACTGCTATTCCAGCAGCTGTAGATTGGAGAGTAAAAGGAGCTGTCACTCCAATCAAGGACCAAGGTCAATGTGGTAAGATAAACTATAAACAATATCATACATAAAAATACTTTATTATATGATTTTCTCTCTTCTTAATCCTCTAGTTTCTAGAGAAAGGGGGCCTAGTAATTTTGGTGGATAAATATAGTTTGATCAAAGATTATTCAAGTCAGTGATCAAACTCGGGTGGTCTTAAACGCTTTAACTTTAACCGAAACTTATTAACAATTTGATCTCAACCACTTTGTTATATGAATTTAATTAAACAAATGCTCAATCATATCATACTTATTAACTATTGTGCATAAAGTAATAAACCTTAATGATATATGGTATATTGTTCTTACTATATAATTTTATTTGATTTGAGTTTAATCAATTGGATTAAATAAATAATCTTTCTGTTGATTTTGTTTTGAAAATGAAACAAAAGGGAGCTGCTGGGCATTTTCAACGGTGGCTGCAACCGAGGGTATCAACCAAATAACTACAGGCAAACTAGTCTCCCTCTCAGAACAAGAGCTAGTAGATTGTGACACAAAAGGTGAAGACCAAGGATGCGAAGGAGGATTAATGGAAGATGGATTTGAATTTATCATTAAAAATGGTGGAATTACAAGTGAGACTAATTACCCTTATAAAGCAGCGGATGGAAGTTGTAACACTGCAACAACCACTCCTGTGGCTAAGATTACAGGATATGAGAAAGTTCCAGTTAATAGTGAGAAATCACTTCTCAAAGCTGTGGCGAACCAACCAATATCAGTTTCCATTGATGCTAGTGACTCAAGTTTCATGTTTTACTCAAGTGGAATTTATACAGGAGAATGTGGAACTGAGCTAGATCATGGTGTCACTGCTGTTGGATATGGTAGTGCTAATGGTACTGATTATTGGATTGTGAAGAATTCATGGGGCACTGTGTGGGGTGAAAAAGGGTACATAAGGATGCAAAGAGGTATAGCTGCTAAGGAAGGCTTATGTGGTATTGCCATGGATTCTTCTTATCCAACTGCTTAAATTATCCAGTTATGTAACTTGTGTCTCAAGCTTGTATTTTTCTTTATCTTGTTTGAACATATGGCTACATGAATTTAAACTTATATTTTAGAAACATTAAATATACACTTATACAAAATTAATACAACTATGTTATTTGAACATCAAAATACGTTGTATATGTTCATCTTTATTTCTCTGAATTTTTACCTTCTACAACTTACACATATTAAGACATGATTGAAATTTGAAACAGTATATTGTTACATCCTAAAGACCCATTTCAACCATTATCTTTTTAATTTACTAAATAAAGTAATTAATTACTCAGCCTTTGTCAGTTTCTATTGATGCTGGATGGTCTTCTTTCCAACTTTATAGACTCAAGTGGGGATTGTTACAGGAGAATATATGGGGACTAAACTAGATCATAGTGTTGCTAACTTGTGAACCTTAAACCTTTAACTCCTCGACTCTTTTATTTACTTGGGTATTTTTGAAATCTTTATAAAGTGTACAAAATGAAAAAAAAAAGTAAGAGATAAAGTCCACGAGTCCTAACTTAACCAGTAAAAATGCCAAAATTATTAGGTTGGAAGTTGTAACAAGGGTTTGAATCCCAACCCCTTTACTAGTGTGCGTGAGTTTCGATAGATATTTATCATTTTGGCTATCTAAAAAAAGATAGAATTATACAATGTCACGCCTATTGTTAAAATTAAATATTTAAATAATATAACTCTTTTTTTATAATGATCAAGTAAATACTTGATATTTTTTCTTAACAAATAAAAAAAATGATCAAGCATATATTAATAGCAATCATGAGTTTGACGAAATCACGTTGAGCTTAATTTTGTTAAACCCGCGGTTAATGTAAAAAATGCATAAAATTCATTTTGGCCGGTCTACTTGTGTTGATTTGAGAACTTGAAGTGTGTTTATCTTAAAGTTTGAGTGCTCCCTTTAAAGTTTGATTGTTATTGTTGTTAGTTTTAGTGGATTAGTCCATATATAGCTTTACTCCGCATTTAATTAGGGCTCGCGCAAGTAAAATGTTTGATTGGATCCCTCCTATTAGTTGGTTTTTGTGTTGGATAGCGAGTTTTAAAAAAATATGTCAAAATTAAAGGCGTTTAACTTTAAGGGTATTTTTACAATTTTGTTAGTTTCTGTGTTGGATTCCTCATATTTGTTTTCTTTTTCTTTGATTCGAACATCGACCTCTACATATATTATGCATTGCTTTTATCAACTAAAACTCACGGGAACTTTTATACAATATATTTTTGGCTTAAACTCACTTTTTACCCCTTAAGTTTGCAAAAGTGACCCCCATGTTTACCCCCTTTTGCAAAACATCAATTTTGACCCAGTCAACCATACTTGGCATGCCACTTGTGTAAATTTTTAATTAAAAATTATTAAAATTGCAACGCGTGTATAATTTGAATAAAAAAATTAAAAAAAGGAAAGAAAAAAGGGAGAGGCACGTGAGGTTCTCTTTTCTCTCTTCTTTCTTCCTTATTTTCTTCACTGTTATTTCTTCCTCTTCCTTACCCACCGCCGCTTTTTCCAGCCACCCACCACCATGGTGCTTATGACCACCATTTATAAAATGAAATACATAATATTTATCATCTCTTCCTTCTATATCTCATCCTTAAATTTATTTTTTGATTGGAGATATTTTCTGATTTTTCAAACGCCATCTTTATAGTTAGATACACCACAAATTGTTTTTCGACAAATTACCACCATAAAAATACTCTCCTTCGTATTCCCTACAAAATCCACCAAGAAAAATCATGTTTGGATGAGCTTGCTCCGGCGATAACCGCACAGGAAAACATCACCACCATGCTGGAAAATTCTGTTTAACGTTTGCTTACCGCAACCACAACGGGTGTTTGAGCAGAAATCAGAAACCATGCTTCTGTTTTTATTTAATTTGTCCAACAAATATGCTAAACGTGTTTCAGATCTATGACTCCTTGTGTTGTGTTATTTATGTGTATTTTCACAAAAAAAGAAGAAGGTATTTTTGTGTTGTGTTGAGAGAAGAAGAGTGAAGGAATGCTGTCTGTTATGTGTGATGATGATTGAGAAGATGAAGAGGGAATTCGGGATTTTTTTTATCATAGAATATGAAATAGTTGATGTGAGTAGGAGGTAGAAGAAGGAGAAGTGAGTTTTTGTGTGATTTGGGTTTATGAAAGAGCAAGAACAAAGGAAAAAAAATGAAAGATAGAAGTTGATGATGATGATAGCCATTTGTTTTTTGAAGCTCTCACTTGCCAAACAATTTTTTTTGGTGAATTTTGTTTTTTTTATTAGCTTTTTTTTTTTAACAAATCAAAATGGAATTATATTACTCAAACAACAATGATCACCCTGCACAAGGTGTGCAAAGGGGGAGCATCGGTTAAAAATTTACAAAATCGTGATGCCAACAAACAGATGGCATGCAAAGTATGGTTGACTGGGTCAAAATTGGGGTTTTGCAGAAGGGGGTAAACATGAAGGGTCACTTTTGCCATTTTTTTTTAAAAGGGGACCAAAATTACAACTTTTACAAACTTAGGGGTTAAAAAGTGTGTTTAAACCTATATTTTTTTTTTGCAACAAACAGAAAAATAACAAAATTGTCTTCATGCACTATTAATTATTATACATGTAATTATTTAATGCTATACTGGTATTTTTGTATTTTGTGAAAGGCTAAAATATGGTTTTAATTCCTGCAAATATGTCTCGTTTTGGTTTCAGTCCCTGTAAATTTTTGTTTTTGTTTTGGTCCCTGCAAAATATTTTGTTTTTGAAAATAGAAAATATTTTGTTTTTGAAAATAGGGAACTATTTTCAAAAACAAAATATTTTGCAGGGACCTTTTTCAAAATCAAAAGATTTTACAGGGACTATTTTTCTAATAAATAGTTCAATCATCATGTGTCACGTGTGCAAATCATTACAAAAGTGGGGTCAGAGATCAAAACCAAAATGAGACATATTCGCAGGGACCAAAAACAACAATTTTTTTTACAGGACTAAAATCAAAATGAAGCATATTTGCACTAACCAAAACCATATTAAAAGAAAAATCCTTTACAACTTCAAAGCACTGAGAATGTGTTTCATGTCCTTCATAATTTAATATACGAAAATCTGGGTATCATTTGAAACCTGGTCTACCAATTTGCAAAAAGCCACCATTTCGTTTTGTCGGATTGCTCATTTTCTAAAGATATATATTCATAGTCAAAATTTACAAGATTCCATTTTCGAATAAAGCAGTTGCGTTTCGCAAAGAACAATGTAGCTATTGTTAGTTTGACTGATAGAGTGCAGTTCAGTGTCAGTGTTTGTTGGTGCCGTTTAAGGTAGGAGACGTGAATAGGTCTCCTACGGTATGAACTATATAATTTTTTATTTTTTTTTGCTCCTAAAATAACTTGTGTTTGGAGGTGGTTGTACATTGGTAACTTGTTGTTGGATGTAAATTCTATTTAAATTATTCATTTAAGTGCAGGGTAATCTTGGAATATCCTCTTAAATAAAAAAATTATTTTTCCACCAGATCTGTAATGATTACAACATTGTTGCTATTCCTTTGAACGCCGTTAATATAATGACTTCATTTTTTTTCTTTAGAGAAATATAATGACTTCATACAATGAGTAAGTTGAAAATATATTCACGTTTTTACAATAGATTGAATATTATGTTTTTTTTTTTTTAAAATAATTGAATATTAGTAATCGAATAGTCAATAGACAACAAGAGTTAAATAAGTTTTTAGTCCCGATAAATATATTGAATATTGTTTTTAGATCTCAAAAAAAAATAATTACATGTTTTAGTCCCTTTAATGATAAAAACTGAACTGCCATAAATGAGAATCCTGCATTTTTCAATAATAATTTGGTTCAATGACTAAATCACCCTTTGTAAATGAAACCATCAATTATATAATATTTTCCAACAATATTAATTTAATCAGGTCACCTCAACTGTAAATCACTACCATCCAATTAAATAAACTACATCCTAAGGTCCATATCCATTTTGAAAAGGAAAAAAAAAAAAAAAAAAAAGCTCTCTCACGGTAAGAGACCTATACAGGTCTCATACCGTAGCCTAAGCCAGTGTTTATGTGCTTATCCATGTTTTATATACTTCTTCTCTTTCTTTTTAAGTGTGTTTGAATTTTATTTTTATTTAACTGTCGTTTTGATAGTTTTAGAATATAATTCGTGGATTATTCCCTTTCTCAATTATCTTTATTTACTAGCGACAATAGTCCATCAACGTATTGAAATTTTAAAATAGTTTTAAATATTATTTTAACATTGAGCACATTTTCGTCCCTGTGACTATTTTAACGTCATGTTCACAACACAATCAAATGAGACTGAGGGTGTTAGTGAAAAAATGTTAGGTTTGAGTGTAAGCAAGAGGATGTGAGAGAGTGTTAGTAAAATGTGAGGTTGATGTCGGTTCAATTCATCAATTCATTGGATCTCAAAATTAAAAATCAAAAACTGAACCAATTTAGTTTGATTTCCTTCGGTTTGATTCAATTTTCATACTGAGCCAAGACTCATTATGTTTCACCAATCTTAATTCATTATAAGCAATCATCTTATGTATATATCTAGAATCTCATGACTTTGAGTCATCTTGACAATGTCATCCCTATATAACGAAAGTGGGAGGAATTATACAACCATCCTTCTAATATACCATAATAAAATGGTTATCATTCACATGCGCTAGACACATCATTCGGTATATATGCAAAGGTGCACCACATAAAGGGAAAAAGGTTTCTAATTGCCCTTTATTGATCGACAGTAGAACTACCATATGCTTGTATCTTTGTGTAACAAGGAAAGCCATATCCGATATGATCATCCATTTATCTGGTGGAGTAGGGCCAATACCATCACCAATTAGAGAGTGTTTGACCTCATTGAATCGTTTCTCCAAACCAATCTATCTGAGATAACGCTTAATATTATCACTAGCCAAAATACCAAACTTGAACGGAATTTCGTTATGGTAGAAGCGATAGATCTGCCTAACTATCCTTATGAACATTGTCATCCTTGAACTGCAAATTATTCCAACGAGTGTGAATTTCATCCAAATGAAGGGGGTGTTGAGCTTGATCTTCTTGGCAATTGTCCGCGCACATGAAAATCAGTATATGATGAAAATTAAGCAACAACATTTATATTTATTTATACCACACCCAACTACTCAACCAACCTCTTCTATGTGATAATACAAAGTATTCCTTGACATGTTGAGCTTGGTCTTCTTGAAAATTGTACACACATACAAAAATATGTATGTGATGAAAATTAAACAACCACATTTAAATTTATTCATACCGACCCAATTTTTTGATCAACCTCGTTTGCGTGATAATGTAAAACATTCCTTAATATGTTTCTAACCAACTTAATCTACCACAACTTTCCTTTAAACCTATGTTCAAGCATGATCATGCTTTGAACAACCCTTCTATGTGAGTATGATGTGACTCTAAGAACTAGCATGATCAATCAACTATTCTTTTACAGAGCTCCACATTCCATACATAGCATAGCCGCATGTAAATTTTGAGTACAGAGTTACACATTCTAGAAATAGCATATCAACGTGTTTTTCTCGTTATGTTTCATTTACTCTCAAAATAAAAGCAAACTTTAGAAATAATTATTCTTTCAGGAAAAAAACTTTAGAAATAACTATAATTAAAGTTAAACATTTTTAATAGTCTATAATAATAATTGATTGAATTTATAAAATAGTAGTTTTGCTAATAGTGCATGTAAATTAAATTAAATTAAATTGCTATCAAAAGATAAATACTATTCAAACAGGACAACGTGGCCATCTTAATCAAAATCAATTGGATTGGGAATTCAAAAATTGTTGAACATTGACCAATTGACTGGAATAAAGCTTTGGCGCACTTAACTTAGTGCTGGACCTTCATCAAGAATCAGTTCATATTAGAAATCCATTTTCAATTGGATATATGTTATTTGGTCACACATGTTGGTTTATATTGTTTTGTGGAGGTTAGACTTTGATTTTGATGTCGTTGATGGTTGGTTTTTGTATTGGATTTTGGTGGTAGTTCTTAGTTAGATGGTGTTTTTGTTGGTGTTTTAATGTTTGAGGTGTATAAGTTTTTTTTTGGATATTCGGCCTTTACACAACACCCTTTATTTGTTGTATTTTTGTCTTATCATGATCTTTGTTCGTTTTGTTTAGAAACTTAGTTATCGATGAAATTTTACTGTAAAAAAAATTGGTCACACAAAATGGAAAACTATACATCATACACTCTCAATCTAGCCTTATTTTTTTTTTTTCCATCTAAGATAAGAGAAAATAATGATTAAAAAATTCATATCGTACCAGAATTGTATATTTATAGGGTGCTCTGAAGAGGAATGATATTTGTCCAACCGATTTTAAACAACTTTTGTGACAACATTTTTTTTTTCTCTCTTTTTATTGGACAATAACAATAGAAAAAGAAAGAGGAAGAGAAAGAAAATAGACAATAGAGAAATAAAGAGGAAGAGAGAGAATAAAAGTACAATAAAAATATCAAAAAGAGTTATCACAAAAATCATTTAAAAATGATTGTTTAAATATCATTTCTCTAAACTGAATGTGCACAAAACATTTCTATTCCAATCGTGGTGGTGATTACTATTTTGATCCACTATTGAAGATTCCTTGTTCACAACTATATATAAATCACCGAAGGTACCACTTTTGTTGCAAACCCAATTATCTTTGAGTGTGTGTGACACAATACACATTTAACACTTGAACAAATCAAAGCTACTAAAAAAGAAAAGAAAAAAAAAAAAAAATCAGAAAATGACTTCCCCAAACAATTTTATTATACCTATGTTTCTCATTTTCACAACATGGATGCTCCCTTATGTAATGTCTAGCAGGGTTCTTGAACCCTACTTATCAAATAAACATGAGAAATGGATGACACAATTTGGAAAATCTTACAAAGATGCTGCAGAGAAGGAAAAACGTTTTCAAATATTCAAGAATAATGTGGAGTTCATTGAATTGTTCAATGCTGTTGGAAACAAACCTTTCAACCTTAGTATTAACCATTTTGCTGACCTAACTAATGAAGAATTTAAGGCTTCACTTAATGGGAACAAGAAGTTGCATGATAAATTTGACATTTTAAATGAAACAACGTCGTTCAGGTATCACAATGTAACTTCTGTTCCAGCTTCCATGGATTGGAGGAAAAGAGGTGCCGTTACTCCTATCAAAAACCAAGGATCATGTGGTACGTATAATAAACCAAATATATATTATAATAAGAGTTAAGAATTAAATTTGATTTTAGTGTCTTTAAACTTTATGTTTCTTCAAGTTTAATCATTATATAAATTCCTTACAATTTTAGTCATTACTTTGATTTATAGGGACAAAATGTAGAGACTAAAAACACAATTTTTTTGTTGTTGTAAAAATTAATAAAAATAGAGACTAAGATTAAATAAAATTTATATATGGACTGAACTTAAAGGTCACGATTTTTTAGAAACTAAAAACATATATAATCATATCATGTAACAAATAACCCTAAAATTATTAACTAAAAAAACTATTACATAATGATGGATATATAGACATATTCAGAGACCGAAAAATATGTCAAATGGTCACTAACATTAGCAATCATGTCTTAGTGACTTTAGATCACTTGGTCTCTAAATCAACTACAAACTTATTTAATGTCCGAATTTAGAGACCGATTTAAGACCAATTTGAAAAATCAGTCGGTCCATAGTATATTTTGGGAAATATTAACTAATGTCTCTTGGGCACTCTTTAAGGACCATAAGTAACAAGTATTTATAAAAAAATGTGTAATTAATGCATTGAAAATCAAAATATTTAATTTTTAAAAAAAATAATAACTCATTTTAGAATGTATAAAAAATGTTCTGAGGATACTCGTTAACAAAACTCATATATTTTTTTTTATAGTAGCATAGAATCTAATAAGTAGGTACTATACAAAAGTTTACATCCTTCAAATATTTTTTTTTTTTACATATACATCTAATCATATTTTACGGTCACAACATTTATCACTTTCTTCTATGAAAATAAACATTTATCGTTTTCTAACATACTTGCACAATTTTTTTGGTTGTTATATGAACTTGTGAAAAATATAGGTAGTTGTTGGGCATTTTCAACTGTGGCTTCCATAGAGGGTATCCACCAAATAACAACAGGTGAACTAGTGTCACTATCAGAACAAGAACTGATAGATTGTGTGAGAGGTAATAGCAGTGGATGCAGTGGTGGTTACTTAGAAGATGCATTCAAATTTATTGCAAAGAAAGGAGGAATGGCAAGTGAAACAAACTACCCTTACAAAGAAACCGACGAGAAATGTAAATTTAAGAAGGAATCAAAGCATGTAGCTGAGATTAAAGGGTATGAGAAAGTTCCTTCTAATAGTGAAAATGATCTTCTAAAAGCTGTGGCAAATCAACCTGTATCAGTTTATGTTGATGCAGGAGATTATGTATTTCAGTTTTACTCAGGTGGAATTTTTACAGGAAAATGTGGAACTGATACAGATCATGTTGTTACTATTGTTGGTTATGGTGTATCACTTGATTATACTGAGTATTGGTTAGTAAAAAATTCATGGGGTACTGGGTGGGGTGAGAAAGGGTACATGAAATTGAAGCGAAACGTTGATTCTAAAAAAGGTTTATGTGGAATTGCCACCAATCCTTCTTATCCAGTTGCTTAATGCTATTTATCTGCTACCACATATATCCAACTAAAAAATATATGCTACTACTATTTTGGAGTGTGCACGTGTGTATGTAGGTTGTGGTCCTAAAGTGGGTGCATAAGAACTTATATATAGTTTTGGGTGTTTGTGAAGAAGAATCGATAGGTTTGTAAACTTCATGTTCTCAACCATATAATGAAATAACTATTGTCTTTGGGTGTTACTTTTTATTTTTATCTGGGTAATAGGTACTTATGTTTTTTTATTTGGTTTGATAAAATTGCTAGATTAGGTAATAGGGTGTATACTTACGAAGCTATTTTGTTTTAAGTATATCTTTATGTATCATTGACCATATATCTCCAGAGAGATAATGAGAGAACTATTTTATCTTTTAACTTTTGATATCTTGTTAAATTAACCGATAAAATAGAATTATATTTTTATAGTGGTTTGTGATTGTAAACCTAGCCCAATGTTCCGCAACTAGCATCTACAAATAAATCACAAGTCCTTTAGATAAAAGTCTATTCCTAGTATTTTTTTTTTAAAAATAAAACGATAAATTTCAAAGTTTAATTTTGAAAAAACATTAAGCACAAGTATAGAGTCAATGGTATAACAAAACAAAACTTATCACGTTAGCAAGAGAATTATCACGCACAACCCGCAAGGTTAAACATGGGGCGCCATGATCCCATTAGTAAGGGAATTATCATGCACAACTAGTGAAATTAGCCAAGAAAAGCAAATTATCATTTTAGGCTATATCTTTTGGCTAATAGACATAGGTTTTTGCTATAAATATCCGGATCATACATTGTAATTAGACACATTGAATCAATCAAAAATGTTATCTTCACATTTTTATCCATTTATCTTTCTAGCTTTATCTTTATTTTTATGCATTTCTTAGTGTAGCTTAAAAAAATCCAAAAAACCACACGTAATGCTCTAATAACCCATAACTTATGGATAAAGTTTCTCCTTCAATGTCAATCACTTGAAGTAAAAAGAATCACAATTGAGGAAACTCATCGGATCTCAACTAATTTCAGCCTCCATCAACAACTACTCGTAGTGATGCAGCTTGCAACAAGATATGAAATGAGATGGATTGGTGCATCAATTCATGATTCCACCAAAGTATGATGATCCACCTTGATCTTCAAGCTCTCTATGTGTCTTATTTGTTTCCTTAACCTTCTAAAATGATAAGATACTGGAATTTAAGATTCGTTTTCGTAGCCTTTTAGAATGATAAGATATTGAAATTTAAGAAGCGCAACTCTATTTATAGAGTTTGTAAACGTGAAATTTTTCTTTGCAAATTGACGCTCACTAAGCAAATTGACATTATTTCTTCACAGTTGGGTTTCTGTTTGCTCAACACCAAGTCCTTAAACTGCCTTATGATTTTCTTAGTGAGATGTAGCTCGCTAAGTGAATTGTTTAAAACATAAATTACAAAGGTCTATGACTTTATAGCTTCTAGATCACTCCTAGCTCGCCTATCAAATCTGCCTTGTTTCAACTTCAAACTATATGACTTGTTCACTCTTGGCTCGCTTGTGAGAATGAATTCCTTAATGCTTTATTTTTTTGGGTCTTGTTAACGAGTGCCTCCAGGGTGGAGGCACTCTTTAAGCATCTAAAATTTTGTAATTATTCTTTTAAAAAGTTAACTGTTACAATTTTCAATATATTCATTACACAACTTTTCATTAAAAATTTATCATTTAAAGTATTTAAAGAATATCCCAGAAGCACTCGTTAACATTTCCCTTATTTTTTTTTTATCTTTCAAGTCCAAACATCTTTAGACCTTTAATACATATAAAAATAAGGGATATATGTCGGTATTGATTCTCTTACTTGAAACTTGAATAAGAAATGGAGAAATTTCATTGGATTACTTGTAAAACAGGTTAATAGATGTCCTAAGTATATAAGTGAAATTGCTTGATGTAACATGAGATCCACATCCTAAATGAAAAATATCATTGGATCTCGAGAATTGCTTCAAGAAACATGAGATCCACATCTTAAATGATGACGAAACAAACCACCAAACCCACCTCTGATATACTCTTGAACTCCCCTTGTAAAGGCAAGAAAAAGAAAATGTCTCCCATATGGTTAAAAAGTAAAGGTACAAATGACAAAAGTTACAAATGCCAAATCATAGAAATACTTAATTACTTGGTCATAAACACGAAAAAAAAGTGATTAAACACACACATAAATTGAAAAAATTAAAAGAGAAAATAATTGAAAGATCTAATTAAATTTTTTCTCATTTATTTTTCTCCATATATATGAATGTGCTCAAACATTTTCAATTTGTATTTGGATTGTAAGACATGTTCGCCAAACCTCCATTTGCTAAAAATAAATGATTGATTCCATTTAATGAAATGCATCCCATTATTATTAATTATTTTTAAATTTCTTTATATTTTTATCTCTTCAAATAAAAGAAATTATGGAGAGGATCTTCAATGTTAAAAGTCTCTAGAATCCGTGAAAACAAAAGTACAAGATCGGAAACCGCAAGCAATAATGCATCATATATACACGAGTTGACACGTGCCATTCGTAGGTAAACCCCACTTTACCTCGTTTTATTCGCTCTCTAGATTCAACTTATGTTTCTTCCAGATTCTGTGGTTGTCTTTGATTCTCACACTGCCACCTCAGCATTACCCCTTGATACTTTCATTTCACCAAAATTTCCTCCACCTCAAAAATTCTAAAAATAAAATAATTCCATCCATCAAAATATCAACCTCCATTTTTATATTTTCATTTTATTTCTACGTTGAACACTTGAAATTCTTTTCACTGCAATTGGTGATTTTAATGGCTCAATTATTGACTCCACTATACCCAGAAGCTCTAAAAATCCACAACTCATCTTTGTGTACTAGAAGCTCATGGCAGATGCTACAACAAAAAACTGCAGTTAGTCCATGGAGATTTGCAACACCAAGTTGCAAACGAAGAGGTTTTGGTAGGGTAAGAGTTGCTACTGAACAGGAATCATTTTCAACCAGTGACAGTGTTGGAGCTGAAGACTATTATGCAGTTTTGGGTCTGGTAATAATTCATCAAACTCTTATTTTTCTTCTGTTTATTACAACTAGAACAATAACAATCATGCATGTGTTTTTGTGGAATTTCAAAGATATTAGTGAAAATGGTGTGATAGAGTGGTGAATATTAACCTTTTATCAGTTTACAAAAACATATCTAAATGTGTTTTTTGTTTGCCATTTAGGTTATATATAGTTAGTTAGTTTAGTTCTCAAATGTGTCTTATAGTCAATTTGGTTCATTAAATTTGACACTTGGGGTTTGTGTTAGTAATTCGACTTGTTTTAGTTTTGATGAGTCAAACAAGGAATATCTTAGTTAATCAAAAAAGTAACTTTCATACTTCTTTTCAACCATGATTTGAGTGATTTTCTTAACTGTGAAATTATTTTTTATATGGGTCTTTCATATTTTCTGAACCATGATTAGGTGAATTTTTCACTTTATCTATATATATTGGATGCTGAAATAAAATTTATAGATTTTTAATGATTGTTAAATTGGTCCTTTTTACCAGCTTCCAGATGCAACACCAGAGCAGATCAAGAAGGCATACTACAATTGTATGAAAACTTGCCACCCGGATTTGAGTGGCAATGATCCTGAGACCACTAATTTCTGCACCTTCATCAATGAAGTCTATGAGGTGGTTTCCTTTTTGGATATCTTCAATTTTATTATGCTTGAAAATTTGTGGTTTCAAGTTTTCTAACTTTTCTATTTCAGGTGCTCAGTGATCCAGTTCAGCGCAGGGTTTATGATGATATTCATGGCTATTCTTTGACATCAATCAATCCTTTCATGGATGATTCTAGTCCGAAGGATCATGTTTTTGTCGATGAATTCAGCTGCATAGGTACTTTCAATTTTCAAATCACTCTTACGACGTTGCCTTGTATGTTAACGGTGTTCAGTACCAAATATTAAGACCATTGGGCCAAGCTCAATTCCATAGGGAGGGGTAAGTTGTCTCCAAAAACGTCCGATTTAGGACGACTGAGTAAGCATATAGGACCATCCCCCATAACTACTATACTGGATAGGGAGATGGGGATTAACCAAGTAAGAGCCACCGTCCATAATTATGGGCTTGCTCCTTCCAGTTCCACACATGGTGTGACACGCGTTTACCCTTCGTACCTGACCTAATCATTGCTAATCACGAGTGAATATCCTGTGGGGACCAAGTACCCAAATCAGGGTGGGCCTGACGAAAGGAGCAGACCCAAACCCTATAAAATGGACACATATAAAAGGATAAAGGCAGAGAGAAAAAGAGAGACTCTACACAATTCTTAAAGTACTAGGTTATCCTCCAATTAAGGGTGTCACTCACCTTGAACAGAAACGGGGACCTAGACTTGTGTTTTCAGACGAGAACAAACAGTTCTATCTATGTCAGTGTAACTATTATAGCTTAATATTTAGCATATACTTACCACATTTTGATTCAATTGTCTTTCCTTAATTCAACTCCTTTGGTAATTTATCCTCACAATCTGACAACACTTCCTTTATTGAAAAGCATTTGTGATTCGATGAGGAGTCAGTCAAATCATGCCGAAGAGATAATAAACGCTGACATTTATATCTATCTTTTTATGTGCTTAATTGATATGGTTCATTTATTGATAGACCTAGACAGTCCTTCATTACCTTTGTTAGATTAGATGCTAATGTGATCTATTTAGAGTTTTTGCAAGGCGTGTTGTGTAATTATTCTTCAATATCTTTGAACAGGCTGCAAAAACTGTGCCAATGTTGCCTGTGATGTGTTTGGAATTGAAGAAGACTTTGGAAGAGCCAGAGTATACAATCAGTTTGGGAACCCTGAATTAATTCAAACGGCTATTGAAAGTTGGTATGTTTATGACTATGAACATTACTATAATCATACATTCGTTGTTTTGATTCTTTAAATAGGTTTCAATTTTACATTAACCACCATTCTATATTACTGATATGTTTTATTTGGTGACGATGTTGTATAAAGCGCCACTATTATTTCTTAACTTCAACGGTTCAACATATTATATGCAGTTATGCTTCCTTTGGTGTAGTTAAACACTTAATTTTTAGGACCTTTGGCATGAAAATAACATTGTTTGTGAAGCAACTAAGCTAACAGAGATCTCTGAGCTTAATTTGACATTCATTCTTTGTATTTTAGCCCTGTTGACTGCATTCATTGGACATCAGCTGCACAACTATCATTACTTGAAGACGAAATGCGCCGTATAGAAAGAGTCAATGTAAGGCCAAAGTCATAAAAGTTTATTTCTTCCTTTTCCCTCCTTAAGATCTCTGTTCGTAAGATAATTTCATAATGTCGTATTTTTTCCCTTTCTGCTCGATGGCTACTAATTTATGACAAACAATTTTGAGCAAATATCACTTGCTTTTTAACTTTTCATACTAGAAAATTTCTTGATGGATTTCTCATGATTTAGAATTTATGTTTCTCCACATTAGTTTAGTCTTTAAACTTCTACATTTTCTTTACTTTTGAAAACATAAAGTTTACCTCTCCTAGTTATAACAACTACTGAGCTGCTTATATCCGAGCAGGTTGCCCTAATGCTTTCAGGAATGGGATCAGCATTAGGCGACGTTTTCAGAATGGTAATAACTTAGAGATTACTGGGTCATTTATGTTTGATATTTATGTGTTGTCTCCTCTAATATTATCTAACCATACTATAATAACGGCAGGCAAATACCCGATGGGAGAAAAGACAGTTAAAATTCTTGGTAAGAACTCATTCACTTTCACCATTTTTTCCTTAAGAATAACTTATTTGTATGCATTAACCCCTAAATTATCATTGTTTCTCCTGTTAATCTTGGGAAAGGTCTTTATGGAATTCAAAATTAGTGTAAACGGACATTAGCTCTTGAATAACTGCATTGACATCCTTGAAAATTTGTAATGTCATTTTAGTTCCTGAAAGATAGAAGGGTATATCATCTTTTCTAAATAAGTTAGATTTCTCTTTATTCTTTGATTTTGATGAGTATTACTCAAGCATAAACGTATTTTGATGGTTCAGAAAATGATTATGATATGCCATAACATTTTTCATAAGCTAGTTTTGTGCAATTGAGTTAGATGTTAGATGTTCACTCTTGAGTATGTAGGACTGTCTTGACATGAGAGTCCCATATTCTTATTTGTATCAAACTCGTTTGGAAGTTCTGAATTCTTAGGATTGGTCCGACCCACTTGAGCACAAATGCAGTAGTGACTTGACTACTAGTTTTACATCAATGAGGGATGTCTTAGATGACGTGAACATTTTGTGCGACTGAAATTTCACCTCAACCTCATTATCTCTTTCTTTGGTAGATAATTATGTGATTGTTCATTAGTTTCACAGTAACAATGAAAATTATTCAAATGACAAACAATTATGAGTGTCGTGCAGGAACAAGCGAGGTCAAGAATGATGAAGCAGAAAGGTTATGATAAAACAAATTCATACTGGGACAATCTTCGAGGAAAACCAAGAGACTACGAAAATTCAGGTATGGAATACAAAAGAAGGTTGTATAGTTTTCATAATTAGAAACCATAATGTCAATCAACCAAGATCTTCCTTTATTGTTATTCCATTCCACTAAATAGTCTTTGAAATGATGATAATTTTGCAGAGGAGGAAGTAAAAGAAAGAGCAAAAAGAGCTGCAGCTGCTGCTAGAAAATGGAGGGAATACTCAAGGAAGGGTGGTGCTGTTAAGCCTTCCACAGTCAAACTTCCAGAGGCAACCTCATCCACCAAGGACTAGGGACCCTTATTCTCCCTATAACATATCCTCTCTGTCCAATGTAATTAATTCATCCATATATAGCATGTCATTGTAATTTGGGTAAATATAACAAACATACATGATTTATAGTAGTATATACAAGGGTAAATAAAAGAAAAGCTTTTTTTTTACATGCATCTCATGATGTGTAACTTTGTCATTTGATTATTATTGATTTACATGAAATAGAAAAACATTATCAGCTAAAGGTTAATGTAGATGACACAATGAAAATCAGATATATGTGAATTGACGTGTACTACTCATTTATTTCTACCAAAGCTTTAAAGGAATAAGGATTATTATAGTATCAAAAGTATTTTACATTATAAATATTAATCTTTCGTAAGCGTATCTTGAAATCATTGGTTGTAGCATTACAATCTACAAGCATATTCTTTGACAAGTGTCATTGCATACGTATGATCTTTATCTAAAATAATGGCAAATGTGTTTTGATGACAATCATTTTGTTGCATGTGACTCAATCTTGGTATAATATAACTCTTTCTGTCTCAATTTGATGATAAAATAAGGATTCTTTATGCCGTTAAGGTCCCAGTTTTCTGGCAGTACTATGAAACAAAAACGAATAGATTTTTTTTGTACGGAGCTTCTAGCATATTATATACATTGTTTTCACAAGAAACCAAATTGCATTGTCACTAGTAACATTTACAGTTTGGTTATTTGAGCCGTTTGATCGTTGTTTTGTCCTATTTCGAATGATTAACCATGACTTGAAAGTTTCGTTTGGTTTGATTCGATTTTTTTAAACGAGGGTTGAGATTAAATACTCGATTTTTAAGATATTGATTTGCAAATATAATAGAGAACTAGAAATTAACTTGGCTAATTGTCCAATGTCAACTTTCATTAGGAAACTTCCAAGTTCATTAATATGTCCTAATTTGAATTCTTTATTCAAAGATTTTACAAACACACGTTTGCATCCAATATTGTATATCCTATCCTGAACTCGAAATTTCACTTTAACTTCTTCCCATTGACTATGTCTAATATACTTACATATTTTTAGAAAATCTAAGAATTTTCAAAAGGATTTTTTTTTTCCTTACTTACATTTAATATATGTATCTTAATAAGTAAGATCGAATACCTTTGACTTCTACAAAATAACTTTTGAATCAAGAAGTGAAGAAACATAGTTAATAAATTTTAGTTTGATCATTTTAAAATGTTTTGGTTTCAAACATGGTATTAAAAATATGGAGAATGCTAACTATTGCCCTTGGAGCATTAGACAAGGGGATAAAAATAGAATTTTAGCATTGGAAAATGGTGAAAAGTGATAAATTTAATTTTTTTAAAGTCAAAATGTTGTTGAAACCAATGTAAACATTCTACTTTTGGCTTCTTTAACCATTGCCTCGGGAGCAATGGTTAGCAAGACCCTAAAAATATTTCAAACATAGCCTATTTGAGTTGGTCAAGTGGTATTGGTTTGGGATCTAAAAGTGTGTTTATCCTTACAATCTCAAGTTCGATTCTCTTCGCGCATTTGAATGAGCTGATTTAATTTCTTAATAAATAAAAATTTAAGCATCACAATTCATAACACGACTCTTGGTGTGATTTAAAGCCATAAATGGATAGCAAGTGGTGTTATCTCAACTTCCATTTCTCTTGTTGATTTTATTTAACTTGTGGTTCACGTTGGACAAAACATTTTCAATCACAACAACACAATTCTAGCAGAGACAACCTCCACTAGCTAGAGTGAAATAATGATGAGTGGGTCTACTTGTCTCTTTCTCTTGAACCCAATGCCCCACCCAATTATTCTTGTTATTCACTAAACAACATTATTTTAGTAACATGGTGATATCTAACCTCGTGTCCACCACATCTATAATAACAGTATAATGTTCTGCCTGTATTATATTGTATTGCTCAATTATTGAGCACATAAAATACAAATTAAGCCAAGCAACGTGTCTTTGTGCTATTGAAGTTCCTTACCACGCACATGAAATAAACTAATCAAGATTTTTCATAGTAACAAATAAAGTTGTCATAAAAAATAGCAAAATTGACCAATACTAGAAAGCCTAAAAAAGCCACCAATAAAGATTAGATTGGTAGAAGTTTTTTATAATGTAACGAACCAAAATTCAGTTGGAAGAGATACACTATACCTTAAATAAGATTAAGATGGTTGTTCAATATGTCTTTTGGTTACGCTTCCAATCATACTGTAATTTTTGATCGACTGTTTTTGCATGTAAATTCCGCTCGGATTGTAACTTTCGATCGACACTTTAAAGAAATGTAAGCACTTGAGGACCTATTGAGCAACCATTTAAGATTAATTCTATTGAAAGTAACCTATAGAAGAAAATAAATGCCTCACAAAAGGTTAATACCAATGTCCATAAATGTTTTAAGAATACCTTGCAAAATATGTACATTTATTATTCTAGTTAAAATCCAAAATTACATGAAACAAATTTGCATTAAGAACTTCCATAACAAAATGACAACTTTTATGGTCATTGTTATCTAGCAATGGATGCAACTGCATGAGCCCAGAATTTAAGATTGTCTTTCATGTCAATCTCACTACCCTTATCTGGTACCCTCCAATTCACTAATGGATTTTTTCTCTCCCTTTGATCAAAAACATCCCAAGCCTCAGATAAATAAGGCTTATTATCAGATAAAACATTTTCATCAATCTTCTTATGTTCTTCATCTTCACCTTCTTCTGCATCATCATTTTCTCTTCCAAGTCTTTGTAAACCAGGTATCAATGAAACCAATTTTGAATCTTTATCTTCCTCAGAAAACACAAAACCCAAATCCATAAACCCTTTTAGCTCTTTAAACTCAAGCTCTGATAAACTCCTACTTTTCCTTCTCCTTCTTCTATAACTTTGGCTTTGTTTTTTCTTAGTGTATGCAACATCTTCCTTCTGATGATGATTTTCACTACTAGTCCCCGTTGAGAATTCTCCGAATTCTCGTTCAGAAGGGATTGTTCTAAGCTTTGATGAGGTGAGGACTGAATTTGGTGATGGAGAATCAGAGAAAACAGATCCTATGATGCTCAAGTTTTGCTCACTATAGAACCTAACATCAAGGTTTGGAGTTGGAACAAGTAAGAGATTTGTGTCTTGAGGAAGAATTTCTTCAACTTTTGAAGGATTTTTGTTGGTTAGAATTGTTGTTTCAAACCAAAAGGAATCTAACAACGTTAGAATTTGTTCTGCAGACATTACTTTGTTGTGTGTGACGAGTGAATGGTTTGAAATTGGAATTTGGATTCTATAAAGATATGAGAAGGTTGGAGAGAGTTATATGTTTGAAGATAAGAAGAGAAATTGTCAATGTATATTTATTTTTATTTTATATATACGGAGAGTGACATTTCTTTCTTAATTTTGCCTCTGTTTTTCTGTTTTTGGCTTATCCCATTTTATTCGAATATGCACTTTGAGAAGTTTCAAGAACATTTCTTGGTAATTTGTCGGTTTTGTGAAAATCATAAAATTCATATGACTGTCTTATTGCTTTCTTGTACTACATTTAATATTAATTTTATGATTTTTTTTTCTCATAAAAATATATTTTGATTTTTTTGAACAATATCATTTTTATTTTTATTATCATATTATTGATACGAAGTTCACACAATCGTTTAACCAATCTTCGTAAAAGAGTTTGTGACCGCACAATGTGGGTTTCTCTTTCAAATCAAATTTGTTACATTGAACGAGTAAAAAATTGAAGATTTATTATTGTGAATATATTAGTGAAACTGAAATATTATTAGAATATTAGCAATGAAAAATTATAAACAATCGATAATCCTATCAAGAGTTTGGATTTGTGTTATAAATTTAAAAGTTAAAAGTAAATAATTTTTTTAAAATTGAAGTTTTTTATTTAAATAAATAATAGAAACTTAAGTTTAATTTAAATTCGATAATTTAATAGGAAATTTATATAATTACAAAAATAGAAAGGAAAAAACAAATCCAATTTGACACTACACATGTTAAAATTCATTTTATTATTAAAATTCTCCATTTATTTGAGAATTGATAAAAATGTGCTTTTTTAATCTATTTAACTACCTCCATTTACTGACCGATGTGCTTTTTTAAAAAAAAAAAAAAAAAAAAAACCGGGAAGTGGAAATTTTTATTATAGAAATGGTACTAATTGTCATATTACAAAGATTTGAACTTTGTCCCTCCAGCATATAGAGAGTCAAATTTTAACTATTAAACCTACTCCTCTTGAACTATTAATAAGTGGACCTCACTGATAGATCTCACTGATCTTTCACTTATTTCTATCCATTTGTCATAAATAATGAACGGTAAATAAAGGTAAATAAATAGAGCAAATATGAATTCGATAAAAGTTGTATTTTTATTAGATATATTCAAACATAAATTAATATTTTCGTCATCCAAAAACCAAACACATCTAAAGATCTTTTGATGGGAAGGATATCAGAGACATGATAAAATAAACTATCATATTCTATCTCAAACTTAATTTAGTGTTTGACGAGCTAACAAGATGATATATGTATCTTGTTAAAAAAAAAGTATTCTTAATATCAACTACTTTAGAAACCAACATAATATGATTAGAAAATAACTTACGCATTTAACCTTATAAAATATAAGTTAAATTATAAAAAGTTAAAATGTTTCCCTCAAAAAAAAAAAAGTTAAAATGTTATGAAATATAAATTTTTAAAAATAAATATATAAAATTCGATCAAAAATTAAAACAAAAGTTTTTACCACAAAGCTAATTCATGCCTATGTTAGCTTTATTATAGATAGCCAGTCCCAAACTCAAGTAAACAAATAATGTTGTGTTAGGTTTCGACAACCAATGCAAAACTTTGTCAAATCTCTATGACATGGATCAAATACGCAATAGTGTGAATGTTAAGTTGTTGCTCGAAAGCAACACGTTTTATAGCTCGAGCACATTATCGAATGAGTAAAGGTCAATGCATTGATGTTCGGATAGAATGACTAATCACTAGAAAAGCTATTAAGATATAAAGATTAATGTGTTTGATAAATATATGGTGTGTAATATAACATTACAACGTAATTTGATCCTCTCCAACCTCACTTAGTGGATTTTTTTTTTTTTTTAACAATGATAAAACTTGGTTGTTGTTGTTTTAACAATGATCCTTGCCAACCTCACTTATATGGTGTATAATATAACATTATAGCGTAATTTGATCCTTATCATTTGGTTTAATCTAACTTTTTTATTGAGATTAGAATATTATAAAATAAAAGCATATTATTAAAATTGTATCAATATGATTTTTTTTTTACCGAGGCTGCTTATGACGAGCTTATGAGGTTTGAACCGAGGCGTGTCTATTGCTAGATGAAAACAATATATATGATATCGTTATGCAGTTTTGATCAACTTATTTTGACAAAATTACAATTTTGATCCATCTATTTTTTTTTTTTTTGGGTCAAATAGTCAAGTGGTTGGAGCTCACACATGATCCATCTATTTCTAATTGTACAATTTTGGTCTCCATTTCAAAACTGCATTTTTCTAACCTAATTTCAATGTTTTTTTTTAAACTTATTTCATTACTTTTATTTTTATTTCAGCATTTGTGTTAATTTATAAAGTTTGAAAATATTACATGCTAATAATCTAGAGAAAAATATGTGAAATCGTCTCATGGGTGCAGCTTTACCATTTTAATATGGAATTGATATATACTTAATCATGTGAATATAAAAAATATATGTGATAAAATAATATTATGAGGTGTTTTGCCTATTGAATACATCCTTCATTACATAAGATGTGTTCTGCCTATTTTCTATGAAGTTGATCTTTCTGAGGTGCGAAAGTAAAGTCAGAATTATGGTGAAGCCTTTGTTAAACATAAAGAAACATTCAAACATGACTCTGACATGGTTCAATGATGGAGGGAAGCTCTCAGAAAAGTAGGGACTATCTATCTGTGGCTGGAATTTTTGTGATAAGTAAGTAATCTTCTAAATATGCAAGTTTTAATGCTTTTGACAAATGATCTGTGGTAATATAATATATATTTGATTTCACTTTCTCTTTTCAAACTATAGTTGAAGGAAGACAACTCTTGCTACTTCTTTGTATGACCAAATCGCTTATTTGGTGCTTGCTGCTTTATTGATGATGTATATGAAATTTATGGAGATTATGGCCCAATTGGAGTGTAAAAATAACATAGTGGCTGTTCTCTTTTGCCTTAATATATAACAATAGCAACTCTATTACCATGACAAACATGAAGTAAGAAAAGCTTCAGAAAAATAGGCAGCAGTGGCTATGTAAAGAAAGTCTGCATTTATGCATAATATTACAACTTGCAAGTGTCTTTCAAACCAACATATATTTGGATTCCTGTATTTATAATCCCCTTTTGCTAGGGTCCTCTCTGAAGTACTCATGTTTAGAATTGCATCAAACAAAAATAACTTTTCAGTCATTTCTGCAATAAAATATCTATAAAGAATCAAGAATATTTGATTTCAATCACTAGTACCATTGTTCCCTCTAATGAATGCATCATAACCCTGCTTGTTCTTCAGTTGATCTATCTTTATGTGTACCTTACTAGAAGCATAATGTAACAAATATAGATGGATATATGCACCAACCTACACCAATCAACCACAAAAAAGACATCAATTCCACGTGCATTGATTCATTTTAGTTTTACTCCAAAATATGTTGAGAAGTCGCTGTTTGGACTTGCAACTTGTGTGTGTGAAAGTGATGTAATTAATTGGGTGAGTGAAGTAGGGTATACTGAGAAGGAAAACCGAAAGATGTGGGAACTTTACTATCTTTGAGAAAAAAATCAACTAACATGCTATTGCTAAGAATAAGAAGCTAGGAAGAAGCATGCTTGAAGTTGAAACTTGAAATGGTAAAAACGGGAATGCTTGCTTTGTTTAATTCCACATTTCAGACGCTATTAGTTACACTATCTCCTGTCCTAACTCCAAAGAAAAGGTATTTTTGCATTTAGGGATGATTCTAAGCTCAACAAAGGTGAATCCATTGGATCAGAGCTCCTTGGAGCAATCGAGACTCTCTGATTTTCATTGTGGTATTTTCTAAGAACTATGCTTCCTCAACTATTGGTGCTTGCAAGAATTAGAATCCATCCTTCACTGCATTAAAGTCTCCGAAAGGCATGTTCTGCCTGTTTTCTATGATGTTGATCCTTATGAGATGAGATATCAAAAAGGAAATTATGTTGAAGCCTTTTTCAAACATGAACAAAGATTCCAACAAGACTCTGAGATGGTGCAAAGATGGAGGGAAGCTCAAACACAAGTCGCCAATCTCTGGTTGGGATGTGCGTCATAAGTAAGTAATCTTCCTTGTCGGTATTATATATATTGCAAATTTTAAAGCATATATTGGCACATAAATGTAATTAACTAAGAACCCCTTGACAGACTATTTTAATTAACCAAAAGAGAGTTTTCTAAAAAGAATAAAAACTGTTATTTTGTCATGTATTGGTGCTTTATGTTTTGGTTTTGGTATACTGTGATTTGGTGTTGTTGGTTAACTGTTTTAAACTTGCAGCGATGCTCAGATTGAAAAGATCGTCGAAGAAATTATGAATATACTGGGTTACAAGTCTACAAGTCTTCCAAATTATTTAGCTGGGATGGATTCTCTTACAGAAGAATTAGAAAAACATTTACTTTTGGATTCGGTTGATGATGTGCGGGTTGTAGGAGTTTGTGGGATGGGTGGAATAGGGAAGAAAGCTATCGCTACTGCATTATACAACAAAATCTTTCATCAATTTCCTGTGCTCTTCCTTATTGATGATCTAAGAAAAATTTATAGGCATGATGGTCCGATCAGTGCTCAAAAGTAAACTCTAGGTGAAAAATACCTTCAGATATGCAATCTTTACAATGCATCTAACTTTAAACAAAGTAGGCTATGTAGTGTAAAGTCCCTTTTAATTCTTGACAATGTTGATCAAGTTGAACAACTCGAAAAACTAGCTGAGTCATGAATGGTTATGTGCGGGGAGTAGAATCATTATAACTTTTAGAGATGAGCATATCTTGAAAGTGTTTGTTGTGGATGTTGTCTACAAAGTTCCATTGTTGAATGGGACTGACTCTCTTCAATTGCTTAGTCGGAAAGCTTTCAAAATTGATCATCTCATGAGTAGTTATGATAAGCTGGCATCTGACATACTATGGTATGCTAATGGCTTACCACTAGCAATTAAAGTATTGGGCTCTTTTTTGTTTGTCGAGACATCTTTGAATGAAAAAGTGCATTAGATTGAGAGATAGTTCAAACAAAGATATCATGGATCTGCTGTACTTATGGGGGATATGTGCAACATGATAACCTATATAAAATTGTCGGTTATCGGTTGGTGTGATAGGAATGCTAGAGTTTTTCAACAAAAGGGGAATTCTATCAATCAACTTATAGATAAAATTAAGCTCCAACCCTTATGGTGGTTGAAGGTGTAAATCATCCTAATTTTGCTTTTAATTACCCCATGTTGTGACTTAATCCCTTTCTTATTTAGTTTCATTTAGTTTATGTCTCCGTTAAGTGTGCCTTGCTTTGTGGTTTTAACGCTTACATTTTTGTGATAACGTGATGTAACATATACTTTTCTTCCTTAGTTCTTATCTAATACTTCTTGTTCTTGAGAGACTAAGTTTTGGGTTGATATATTCTATTTTAACTTCTTCAAAAAAAAAAATTAAGGTATGTAATTTAATTTTTTGTTGGTCAACTTTGTTTTTTTTTTAGTCAAATAGTCTGGTAGGTAGAATTCATCTCTTAAAGTGAAATAAGCTAGATGTTCGGGGTTCAAACCATGACCCCTACGAGGATGATCAACTTTGTGTTTAGTGCTAATTTTTGTTGTTGAGCAAAGACAAACTTAAGCCATTTCATTAATAATCAAAGAGTACAAGTAGTCAGATACATCATTAAGAATATGGTGGCTAGGATGAGATAAGGAAGTTTTAGCTATTGTGTTCAATTTTATTAAAAAATTAATTTGTGTAGATATATTATAGTTTATTTTGGCTGTCCATCCGAATATTTTGGATGTTTTTATATTTGGTCCTTCCCTTGTCACACTATTCATCGACTGCTTCTTTTATATTCCATTGTCTCCTCATTAATAGATAGATCTCCTCGGTAATCCATTCATCAACTAATTATTTGTGATTGAAAGCATATACATGGCCTGCAGTATCATCCAAAGAAGCACCAGTTCCTCTCTTCTTCGGCTATGATGATCAAGTATGACGTTTTTGTGAGCTTTAGAGGCCAAGACACACACAACAATTTTGCCGATCATCTTTTTGCTGCCCTTCAAAGAAAAGGCATCGTTGCATTCAGGGATGATTCTAACCTGAAGAAAGGTGAATCCATAGCACCCGAGCTCCTTCATGCAATTGAAGCCTCAAAGGTTTTTATTGTACTCTTCTCAAAAAACTATGCTTCCTCAACATGGTGCTTGCGAGAGTTGGAATACATCCTTCACTGCAGTCAAGTTTCTGGAACTCGTGTTCTCCCTATTTTCTATGATGTTGATCCTTCTGAGGTGAGACATCAAAATGGAAGTTATGGAGAAGCCCTTGCCAAACACGAAGAAAGATTCCAACATGAATCAGAGATGGTACAAAGATGGAGGGCAAGTCTAACACAAGTCGCCAATCTCTCTGGTTGGGATATGCATCATAAGTAAGAAATTTTCTACGGATTGATGGTTTTACATATGCAAATTTTAAGGGTTTGACAATTAAATTTAACAATATATATTTGTTTTCACTTTCCCTTTTCAAACTATAGTTGAGAACAACAATTCTCTAAAAGGAGAAATAAAGTTTTGTTGTCTTCGCCTGCTCACATGCTTTTTGTTTTAATTTCTTAATGTAATGATTTGTTGTTATTTGGTGACTTTTTAAAACTTTCAGGCCTCAATATGCAGAGATTGAAAAGATTGTTGAAGAGATAACGAATATATCGGGTCACAAATTTTCATGTCTTCCAAAAGAATTAGTTGGAATAAATTATCCTATAGAAAAAGTAGCAAATCTATTACTTTTGGACTCCGTTGATGATGTTCGGGTTGTAGGAATTTGTGGGATGGGTGGAATAGGGAAGACAACTCTTACTACTGCTTTATGTGGTAGAATCTCTCATCGATTTGATGTACGTTGTTTTATTGATGATCTAAGCAGAATATATAGACATGATGGTCCAATTGGTGCACAAAAGCAAATCCTACACCAAACTCTTGGCGGGGAACACTTTCAAATATACAATCTATATGACACAACTAATTTGATACAAAGTAGGCTACGCCGCCTACGAGCACTTATAATAGTTGATAATGTTGATAAAGTTGAACAACTTGATAAATTAGCTGTGAATCGTGAATGCTTAGGTGCAGGGAGTAGAATCGTTATAATTTCTAGAGATGAACATATCTTGAAAGAGTATGGAGTTGATGTAGTTTACAAAGTTCCACTCTTGAATGGGACTAACTCTCTTCAATTGTTTTGTCAAAAAGCTTTCAAACTTGATCATATTATGAGTAGTTTTGATAAGTTGACATTTGACATACTCAGTTATGCTAATGGTCTACCGCTAGCAATTAAAGTATTGGGATCATTTTTGTTTGGTCGAGACATCTATGAATGGAAAAGTGCATTGGCTAGATTGAGCAAAAGTCCAAACAAAGATATCATGGATGTGATGCGATTAAGTTTTGAAGGGTTAGAAAAATTGGAAAAAGAAATATTTCTTGACATTGCTTGTTTTTTCATTCAGAGCAAGAAGATTTATGTCCAAAAAGTTCTAAATTGCTGTGGATTCCATGCTGATATTGGATTAAGAGTTCTAATTGATAAATCACTTCTAAGCATTTCAGAGGAAAATAATATTGAAATGCATAGTTTGTTAAAAGAATTGGGCAGAGAAATTGTCCAAGAAAAGTCAATCAAAGATTCAAGAAGGTGGAGTAGGGTGTGGCTCCATGAACAACTCCACAATATTATGTTAGAGAATGTGGTAAACTGTAGTTGTTTATAAATAGAAAACTTATTTAAAAAAATTTATATTCTATATAAATTGAAATTGATTCAAATCTCTCTTTTTTGTAATGTGTTAGGAAATGAAGGTTGAAGCCATATATTTTCCCTGTGATATAGACGAAAACGAAACAGAAATATTAATCATGGGTGAAGCATTGTCCAAAATGAGTCATCTTAGATTGCTCATACTCAAGGAAGTGAAGTTCGCAGGGAACCTCGGCTGCCTTTCTAACGAGTTAAGATACGTAGAGTGGGGTAGATATCCTTTCAAGTATTTGCCAGCATGTTTTCAGCCCAATCAACTTGTTGAATTGATCATGAGGCATAGCAGCGTCAAACAACTATGGAAAGACAAGAAGGTACTATAAATTCTCTTTTTAGTTTTTTTCTCTTACGAACAAATCAGAAGAAAAAAAGTGTTTTCTTCCACCTTTTTTATGGTAAGATTTATGAGCAAAATGATACATTGTCTCTATTTTTGTTGGTATGTGGCAGTATTTGCCCAATTTGAAAATTTTGGATCTAAGCCACTCAAAGAATCTAAGAAAGGTGCCAGATTTTGGAGAGATGCCAAATCTAGAAGAGCTAAATCTCAAAGGCTGTATAAAGCTTGTGCAGATTGATCCATCAATTGGGGTTCTAAGAAAGCTTGTTTTCATGAAATTGAAAGATTGCAAAAATCTAGTAAGCATACCGAACAACATACTTGGTCTCAGCTCTCTTAAATATCTAAATCTTTCCGGGTGTTCCAAAGTGTTTAACAATCCAAGGCATTTGAAGAAATTTGATTCGAGTGATATTTTATTTCATTCCCAATCAACAACTTCCTCCTTGAAATGGACCACAATTGGTTTGCATTCCTTGTATCATGAAGTTTTAACTAGTTGTTTGCTACCTTCTTTTCTTAGCATATACTGTTTGAGTGAAGTTGATATCAGTTTCTGTGGTCTAAGCTATCTCCCTGATGCAATTGGATGTCTACTTCGACTAGAAAGATTAAATATAGGGGGGAACAATTTTGTGACACTGCCTAGCCTGAGGGAGCTTTCCAAACTTGTATATTTAAACTTGGAGCATTGCAAGCTTTTGGAATCTTTGCCTCAACTTCCTTTTCCTACTGCTTTCGAGCATATGACAACATATAAGAGGACAGTAGGATTGGTCATTTTCAACTGTCCTAAATTGGGTGAGAGTGAAGATTGCAATAGCATGGCATTTTCATGGATGATACAATTGATTCAGGCAAGACAACAACCCTCCACTTTCTCCTATGAAGACATCATTAAAATTGTTATTCCTGGAAGTGAAATACCAATTTGGTTCAACAATCAGAGCGAGGGTGATTCAATAAGAATGGACCTATCTCAGATTATGGACAACAATGACAATGATTTCATTGGCATTGCTTGTTGTGCAGTATTCTCCGTTGCACCTGTTGATCCAACTACGACAACATGTGCACGGAGACCCAAAATAGAGCTAAGATTTTCTAATAGTAATAGTCACTTGTTTTCATTTATCATCATTCCAGTCATTCTTGAAAGAGATCATATCGTGGTCAAATCAAATCACATGTGCTTAATGTATTTCCCTCAGAAATCATTATTTGATATTCTGAAGTGGATAGACGGAACTCTCACACATCTTGATGATATCAATATGAAAGCTAGCATTATGAAGGGCCAAGGTCTGGATTTGGAGGTGCAGAATTGCGGGTATCATTGGGTTTATAAACCGGATCTACAAGAGTTAACAATGATGCATCCCGGAAATTCTGTAGCTCGGAAGCGCAAGTTTTTGGCAATTGAAGATGAGGCACAACCATAATCATTCATTTAGTCATATAAAACCATTAGTTGGATTGCAACTGTACTCTAAGATGATATATTAGTATCTAATAATTACTTTTCATGCCTTCCATTCTTAGATTATATTTCTTAAATTTACAAAGTATAGCTACTACAGTTTCGCATATTCGTCAAAAGATCTATATTTGTTTTAAAAAAATCACCAATTCAGCTCATGTTAAATGGACTGTGAATACGGGCTTTGGTTAAACACACAATTTATATTTTTCAGACGGTTATATTTTTCAGGGTCCGGAGTTCGAACTCCGGATACCGCACTTATTCACTTTAAAAAGTGAATTCTAGCCACTAGGCTACCTGACACAAAAAAACATACCAAGTAAATATTAAAAATTAGGTCTTCTAAAAAAAAGTACTAAAAATTAGGACAAATTAAAGTCTTCATTATGTTTAAAATAAATATATGCTATGCTTTTCTGCACTTTTTTGCTACTGTGTTTAGCAACTCAAGGATAAGATGAAATATTAATGGAAGTTTTATTTAATTCAGTGAGTGTTGGTTCCATCCTGAATTAATTTTATGAACCTCCCATATTATAAGAATGAGCATGTTGGAATATTTAATAAAGTTTGTATAAGAAATTGACCTCTTTGGGGATTTTTTTTTGACAAAAAATGTCAAAAATCATTGGAATGATGGACAGTCATTACAAAAGATAGCATGGATTTGGGTTGGGGCATTACACACCCAAGTTCTGAAACCTAATTGATTAGCAATAATCCTAACCATTTCATTAGCAGCGATGTCTTTTAACAAAAAACATAAGAACTATCTTCAAATCGATTTAACAAGACAATGCAACCCCTAATGAGAGGAAATGAAGGGAAAAATTGTGATTATGTCTTCCCCTCTTCATCTTGATATATATGTTCTCATTGGCACATGTATTGTTGATACCAACCCTCTTAATTTTGTGAACTTGGGTCTTAAATTTCAATAAGAGTTTGGTTACTTTAAGTACAGATAAGAATGGGATTGATTGGATGGAAGTCGAGTACAAATCAGTGTAGTTTGATTTATGAAAGTTCATTAAGCAAGCCTGGATTGCATGCACCCTTCGAATTGGGTCGTATCACTCTCATTATAGGAAATATGCTCTAGTTTAATTTAAAGCTATTTTACATATTCATCCAATCACATTATATCACACACTGGAGTGATTTAATTGGAATTATGTGTAAAAAAGATTTACCAGAAATTAATGTCTTTAACATATATTAGTATTTTAAAACTGCAAAGTCCAAATTATGTTAATATTTCCCCAAGATATGCCAACGAATAATTTACAAACCAGCAGACATCACTGCTGCTGTCCAAGAAGAAGAAAAACTTACCACGCATCCATTATAATATTTTCCCTAGATATAAGTTTTTTACACTGGCCCATAACAATAAGGCTTTTGGATTGATGAAACATGATGGAGCGGAACGGAATGAAATATAACGGAATGGAGTGAAACGGAGTGGAATTGAACAAAGTTTCCATTTCATTGTTTAGATCATAGTCACATGGTTTGCAATTCGCTTCAGTACGTGATACGAGTTCGGGTATACAGTACGCAACTTACAAAAGAATTAGGTATGCGGAGGGTATATATAGTCGATAGATACGCTGTTTGGGTTCATGTTACTTCAATATAATAATCGATACACGTTATGAATAAAAATGGCAGCCTTACTTATTATTTTCACTTTCTCGATCCAAAATGGCAGCCTAGTGGTATAGAGAGATAGACAAATAACACATATGTTTTTTTTGACATAAAATAAGATGTCCCATATCGGAAGCACATGTGACTTATAGTCGATGTCTGATAAATATAAAATGATATTAAGGGACATTTTTTCTAACTTTTTTTTTTGTGAATTATATATATATATATATATATATATATATATATATATATATATATATATATATATATATAAATGTTTTAGTTATAATGTATTTTTTAAAATATTTTAATTTACAGGTAATTATGTTTTTGATTCATATAAATTCCAACTTTTAATTTTACTTTCTATAAAAATTTTTCGACTTTTATTCCTTTAAAAAAGTTCCAAAAAGAAAATCAGAGATCAAATTGTGGATGAGTATTTTTTTTATTTTGATTTCTGGTTTTATGAATCCCATAAATAAAGCTAATGGTTAATATACAAATTAAGAGCAAGATAGGAAGAAAAAAAATGTGAACAAGAATATATAAAAGTTACAGCATGCACTAGCTAGTTATTTTTTGGTGAGAAATAAGCTATAGCTAGTTATTATAACAAAATATATAATGTTCCTTAAAAAGATAAACATATAGCGTGACAAATTTTTAGAGAAAAAATGTGACAGTTATTCAATATGGACGTGGGCTTTCAAAATAGAATTAAATATCCTTCAAAAAAACAATAGAATTAAATATGGACGTGGGTAATTTATTTGTTTTACTAAAAAAATAATTAAATTAAATTAATAAGGTTAAAACAGAAAGAAAATATAAAAAAACTAATAAGTTATAAGTTTAAAAGCTACTTTGAATAGCTTCTCAAAAAAACGCTATTAACCAAGGAGAAAAACTTTTTACCAAACATGTCTCGTTCTATCAAAACAAATTTATAAGCTAATTTAACAAGATATAACTAACTTATTTATGTTACCAAACACAACCCTAACATGGAGAAGGAACTTAAGCTATAAATACGTGTGTACTACGCTTCTCAATTCCACCAACACTTACAGCTTGTTTGGAAGGGAAGAAATAGAAACGAGAGAAAGACGTGCGAGAGAATAAGGAAAGAAATGACTCATTTCTTCAGTTTGGCACTATAAAGAAATAAAGAAGAGAGACTGATTTGTTGTAAGCCCCACATATTTTAGCTTCTCTCCAATAATGCGAAGAAAGAGAGAGAATGCCTCAAATTTATTGTTTTTCCGTTTTTACCCTTGTATTCTCTTTATGTCTGCGTACTTTTTTTATAATTGCTCTTTAGTAAACTAATTAATAATAATTTGTTTGAATGATTAATATTGTATTTTTTTAGTATAAGGAGATATATAATATTGTATTTTTTAGTATAATTAAAGCTCGATATATAATATTGTATTTTTTTTAATATAAGGAGATAATTTAATTAAATAAAAGCAAATTAGCTTTGATATACAATGATTTTTTTTAAGCACGATATACAATGAATTGAATAATTATTTTTATGTAAGGATGTTTTTGTCATTTTAAAAAATAAATACACTTATCTCTTCTATTTCTCTTCATATTTTTTTTATTAAACAACACATCAAATCAACTCTATTTTTAATCTCTCTCTCTCTTCATACACTCTCTCTTCTCAAATTCTCTTCCAAACCAAACACACCAAAACACAATGTCTCATGCTTACATATGTGGGCCAGTGATATTTTACTTTTACTTTTCAAAAGTAATAATCAGTTAATCACCGTGTAGCAAGTTTGTTTTATAATAATGATTACATAGGTGGCCCATGCTGTTTATTTTATTATTACATAGGTGGCCCAGTGATGTTTTGCTTTTCAAAAGTGATATTCACGTTTTTTTTATGGAAAAGTGATACTCCCTCCGTCCCTTAATAAGTGACACAGTTGACCCAATTACGCATACCAATGTGTAATTTTGAGTTTAAATATATTGAATAATATATTGAAAAAAATTATGAAAATTTGATATTTTGAAAATACTCATCGAGACGAATCTAACGACATCTTATATGATATTATTTATCTTTGTATATTAGTAGAAAAATATGGTCAAAGTAAGTTAGGTCAAAATTGCACATTTTCAAACAGGTCATTTATTGTGGGACGGAGGGAGTAATCACTATGTAGCAGGTGTATTTTTTTTTAATAGTCTAGTGGCTAGAATTCACCTTATAAGGTGGATAAGTGGAGTGTCCTGAGTTCAAATTTCGATCCCTATATATAATAATGCATTGTTCTACCAACTAAGCTATGCTTACGGGACATGTATCATATTTATTATTCTTATATAAATTAGTTTAATTTTTGGACTGTCACCGGGAGGTGGGTTGGTTCACCTGGTTCTTTAATTATGGAGAATTCATTGTGCAAATTATCCTGAACCAATTCTCAAAAGTATTGTGAATCGGTTCGCACTAATCGGTTCGCGGTTCCCAGGCTGATGAGTGAATTATGTGATTATAGTTTGGATATTTATGACGGAGGGGAATCAATTTTTATTGGAGAATGTTAAACAGTGCCTTTGAGGCATTGGTTAAGCGGACAAAAGAATAAGATTTTATTAAAAAATTGTGTTATAATTATTTGATCAAAAGCAACGGTTTATATTTTCCAAGAATTTTTTTTTACTTTTGCATTCCTTAACCCGTGCACCAGAGGCACCAGCTAACAAAACCCATATTTATTTCATTGTTCGGAAAGATTACGGAACAAAATAAGTTATAACTTTTCTATTCCGTTTTTACCCTTAACAGTAAATCTTGTAAATCTATTTCTTCCGATAGCAACCATAGTAAATCAAACAACTGATCCAAATAGTCTTGGCTAACTTAAACTTCTTGAAAGGTAAACGAAAAAAAAAAAGGAGCAGAATCAATGGTTCGATGAAAAAAGAGAATAGAGGTAAAGTAGCAATTATGTAATTATGAGACTCTATTCCGATACACCCCGCATTGAGGGAATAAAAAATTGATGGAATGTGTAATATCGGACGGAATGGATTCCATTATGTTCCATTCCATTCTATTCATTTTTTACAAATTTAAACAATGGAATTTAACTTCATACCACTTCACTGCATTCCATTCTATCATATTCCAACAATTCAAACAATGCCTAGCAGAACAGATTTTGAAACAGCCCAGGCTAATAATTCCAAAAGTATTTTACACGTATTCATTCATTGAACCTGCAACTTGTGTGAGAGTGAAAATGATGTATTTTTGTATTTAATTGGGTGAGTGGGGTATATTGATATTTGTTCATTGGTCATTACTCACCTTGCTTGTTTTACTTTATAAATTATACATTTCATAGGTTGTTAGGTCCTATCTACCACCTCTATCCTTCGTTCCTTCCACTGCAGTAATCTACTCTACGCATTAATAAACATATATCATCCTCTAACAGTTTAGCTTATTCAGATGGCCAGCACCAGCAGTAATAATAGTATCATCAAAATCAGCAGCAGCAGCAGTAGCAGCATCTCGTCATCTCCAAGGAGAAATTATTATGACGTGTTTGTCAGCTTTAGAGGTAAAGATACACGCCTCAACTTCACTGATCATCTTTTTGCTGCCCTGCAAAGAAAATCATTTTTTCATTCAGGGATGATACTAAGCTGAAGAAAGGTGAATCCATAGCACCTGAACTCCTTCGAGCAATTGAAGACTCTCAGATTTTTGTTGTGGTTTTCTCTAAGAACTATGCTTCCTCAGTTTGGTGTTTGCGAGAATTGGAGTGCATACTTCAAAGCTTTCAACTATCTGGAAAACGTGTTCTGCCTGTGTTCTATGATGTTGATCCATCAGAGGTGCGATATCAAAAAGGATGTTATGCTGAAGCCTTAGCTAAACATGAAGAAAGATTCCAACAAAACTTTGAAATTGTGCAAAGATGGAGGGAAGCACTGACACAAGTGGCCAATCTCTCTGGATGGGATGTACGTTATAAGTAAGTAATCTTCCTTATTGATGCACTTACATGTGCAAATTTTAAAGCTTTGCTTTGACACATAAATTTAGTAATTGATCACGACGTCCTCGAGAAACTATATTAATTAATCAAAAGAGAGTTTTCTAAATGGAATTTTTTTAATTTTATTTTGCCATGTACTTGTGCTTTTTGTTTTGGTTCTGGTATGTGGTGATTTGATTTGGTGTTGTTAAATAACAGAATAAAACTTGCAGGCCACAACATGCAGAGATTGAAAAGATCGTTGAAGAGATTGTAAATATGTTGGGTTACAAGTTTTCTAATCTTCCAAAAAATTTAGTCGGGATGCATTCTCCTCTACATGAATTAGAAAAACATTTACTTTTGGACTCGCTTGATGATGTCCGTGTTGTAGGAATTTGTGGGATGGGTGGAGTAGGGAAGACAACCCTTGCTACTATTCTATACAACAAAATCTCTCATCAATTTCCTGTGTTCTGCCTTATTGATGATCTAAGCAAAATTTATAGGGATGATGGTCTAATTGGTGCTCAAAAGCTAATTCTGCATCAAACTCTAGTTGAAGAACAACTTCAGACATGCAATATTTACAACGCGTCTAACTTGATACAAAGTAGGTTACACTGTGTAAAGGCCCTTATAATTCTTGACAATGTTGATCAAGTTGAACAACTCGAGAAATTAGCCGTGAATCGTGAATGGTTAGGTGCGGGGAGTAGAATCATTATAATTTCTAGAGACGAGCATATCTTGAAAGAGTATGGAGTGGATGTTGTTTACAAAGTTCCACTCCTGAATCGGACTGACTCTCTTCAATTATTTAGTCGAAAAGCTTTCAAACTTGATCATATTATGAGTAGTTATGATAAGTTGGCATCTGAGATACTAAGGTATGCTAATGGCCTACCTCTAGCAATTAAAGTATTAGGCTCGTTTTTGTATGATCGAAATATTTTTGAATGGAAAAGTGCATTGGCAAGATTGAGAGAAAGTCCAAACAAAGATATCATGGATGTGTTGCGATTAAGTTTTGATGGGTTGGAGGAAATGGAAAAGGAAATATTTCTCCATATTGCTTGTTTTTTCAAAGGGGGTGAGGAGAAATATGTTAAAAATGTTCTAAACTGTTGTGGATTTCATGCTGATATTGGATTAAGGGTTCTAATTGATAAATCCGTTATAAGCATTTCAACAGAAAATAATATTGAAATACACCGTTTGTTGCAAGAGCTTGGCAGAAAAATTGTTCAAGAAAAATCAATCAAAGAGTCAAGAAAGTGGAGCAGGATGTGGCTCCACAAGCAATTCTATAATGTTATGTCGGAGAATATGGTAAAGTATTTGTTTGAAAATAGAAAACTTATATCCATTTTGAAAGTTATTCAAGCTTTTTTTTTTTTCAATGTTTCAGGAAAAGAAGGTTGGAGCCATTGTTTTTGTTAGAGATAAAAAGGAAAGAAAAATATTCATCATGGCTGAAACATTGTCAAAAATGATTCATCTTCGATTGCTCATACTCAAGGGAGTGACTCTTACAGGAAACCTTAATGGCCTTTCTGACGAGTTAAGATATGTCGAGTGGAATAGATATCCTTTCAAGTATTTGCCATCAAGTTTTCTGCCTAATCAACTTGTCGAATTGATCTTGAGGTATAGCAGTGTCAAACAGCTATGGAAAGATAAGAAGGTACTATACATTCTCTTTTTATTTTGTTTTTTTTTTCTCTCATAGGAACACATACAATTCAATTCAGAAAGAAAATAAATGCATTTCTTCCCTCCTTTTTATGGTTAAATTTTAGAGCAAAAGAAAACACTGCCTCTTTTTCTTTGTTTGTTGGTATGCGACAGTATTTGCCGAATTTGAGAACTTTGGATCTAAGCCACTCAAAAAGTCTAAGAAAGATGCCAAATTTTGGAGAGGTCCCAAATCTTGAGCGTGTAAGTTTTGAAGGATGTGTGAAACTGGTGCAAATGGGTCCATCTATTGGGGTTCTAAGAAAGCTTGTTTACCTGAATTTGAAAGATTGCAAAAAACTAATAATAATACCAAAAAATATATTTGGTCTCAGCTCTCTTGAATGTCTAAATCTTTCGGGGTGTTCCAAAGTGTTTAAGAATCCAAGGCAATTGAGGAAGCATGATTCAAGTGAAAGTTCATCACATTTTCAATCAACAACTTCCTCAATCTTAAAATGGACCAGGATTCATTTCCATTCCTTGTATCCCTATGCACACAAAGATATAGCTAGTCGTTTTCTGCATTCCTTGCTTAGCTTATCTTGTTTGAATGATCTTGATATTAGTTTTTGTGGTATAAGCCAACTACCGAATGCAATTGGACGTTTACGTTGGCTAGAAAGATTAAATCTAGGGGGAAACAATTTTGTGACGGTACCTAGCCTTAGGAAGCTATCCAGACTTGCATATTTAAACTTGCAGCATTGTAAGTTGTTGAAATCGTTGCCTCAACTTCCTTTTGCTACTGCTATCGAGCATGATCTTCATATTAACAATCTTGATAAGAACAAATCTTGGAAGTCAAAAGGACTTGTCATTTTCAACTGTCCTAAATTGGGTGAGAGGGAATGTTGGAATAGCATGATATTTTCATGGATGATACAACTCATTCGGGCGAACCCACAATCCTCATCTGATGTGATTCAAATTGTTACTCCGGGAAGTGAAATACCAAGTTGGTTCAACAATCAGAGCAATAGTCGTTCATTATCAATAGCCCTATCTCCCGTTATGCATGATGACACTGACAATAATTTCATTGGCATTGCTTGCTGTGCGGTATTTTCCGTTTCACCAACTACAACAACATATGCAAAGACACCCGCAATAGGGATAAATTTTTCAAATAGGAATACTCGCCGTAGGTGGTATGGCATCATTTCAGTAAGTCTTGAGAGATATCTTATTGAGGTTAAATCAGACCACATGTGCCTAATCTACTTTCCTCTGGAATCATTCTTTAATATACTCAAGTTTATAGACGAAACTCTCGAGAATCTTGATAATTTCAGAATGAAATTTAGCATTATGAACCCCAAAGGTCTGCATACAAAGGTGCAGAGTTGTGGGTATCACTGGGTAAATAAACAAAATCATGCATTACTGCCGAAATTCCTTAGCTCGGAAGTGCAAGTTTCTGGAAATTGAAGATGAGGCACAACTACAACTTGTATATCCATTGTACTCAGAGTCTCAGACGATATATTACCATGTTATTAGAATGTTGTATTCTAGATAGCTACTCTTCATACCTTATTCTTGGACTATAGTATGCATTTTTGTACTTTTCTGCTACTGTCTTGTTTAAGCAACTCAAGGAAAAGATGAAAAGTGATGAAATATTAATGGAAGTTTTATTTAATACAATGAGTTTTAATGCCATCCTGACTTAATTTTTAGAGTAGTGATATATGTACACAACTTCGATGACAACTTTTATTTTCTCTCTTCTTATTGGTCCAAAACAATGGAGAGAGAAAAAGGAAGAGAGAGAATAAAAATATAATGTGATTATGAGAGAGAAAGTTGTCAAAAAATTGTAATAAAGTGGTTGTACAAATATCATTTCTCTAATTTGTATAAGGTAAATTTTAGGACATCTTTGGAAAAATATGAGTAATCCGTAATAAACTCCACAATGATGTGACACTGGTAAAAAACAGCCACGTGTATATCTCATATCTATTGTATCTACTTAATTATTTTTTTTAAGAAACAAAAATAGTATATATATTCACACAAACAGAGACACCTCTTTAACACATGGCGTACCAGAGAGGGCTCTCAAAGAAACAGAGTACTGTCAAAATAATACAAACCAAGCAATTAGCCAATCCCAAACAAGTCAAAGGGTTCGACTTCGACCGCTACTGCTGACAACCATGAACAAAAGTGGCATTATTAGCCCTTAACCACCAGTATGAATGAAATTTAACCTTCTCCATAAGTTCCATAGTGGAGCTATGGGAATTATTAAACAGTTATTTCGGTCATTCCACACTAGCCAAATACAAAGAAGCCAAAGTAATAGTAAATTGGACAAAATGAGTCTGGATACTTTGATGATCAACATCTGAAACGCCAATCCAATACTGAACCTGCTGCCAAAGAGAACTAGACATATCACAATGAAGAAACAGATGCTACATAGTTTCCACCTAATCGCAACCTGCCGAGCAAAATAATGTCGCAGCTGAGTAGGTTGTTTTTTGTTGGCAACCTGTCACGAAGTAACTGCCAAGCTAAAATCACCTTCAATTGCACTTGAGAATGCCATATCAGTTTCTTTGAAGAATCCAAATCCCATTAAAATCCTAATCCTAAGCACTCAAACCTTCTTAAATTCTAATTTACGAGCTCAACAAGATAGAGAGAGATACATAGATTGGAGAGGAGGGAGAAGATTACGGATTCTGAAGAAGAAAAATAAATTGAAGAATTGAATAGGGAATTGGAAATCGGAAGGGAGATTTGAGAGAGAAAATGATTTATTTTTTTTCAAAATTAATGTTAATTGATAAAAAAAAAAAGGCATGTGGAAAAAATAAATGAAAAAGAAATAAAAAATTCAAGTCAACACGCCACCTAATTAATCACTATACAATCAGCATGCCACGTAAGTTTACTTGCACAGTCATATGTCATTAGGGTCTAAAATCAAAGAATTTTGAAAATGGTAAGGGGGAATCAAAAACTTTTTTTTTTTACGAGGTGTAAAATCAAAACTCGCCATGTTACAATCTAATGATAACCAAATATTTGTAGAAGATATACTTCAAAAATTAAACTACTGAAGTGATAACATATAATATTAGTACTATTTTAAAATTCCAAACTAAGCTAAAACATTCTGCCAAAATATGCCAACAAGTATTTTACAAACTGGCTGTGCTGTTGTGCCTTAGTATATTATAACCATAGCAACTCAATTACCATGACAAACATGAGGTAAAAAAGTTTCAGACAAATAGGTAACAGCTGCTACGTACACAGGCCAGCAGTCAGCATAATACAAAAAGTTACATATAATTGGATTCTTCTGTTTAAGCCCCTTCTGCTAGAGTCCTCTTTGACGTACTTATGTACAGAACTGCATCAAAGAAAACGAAATATTCAATTATTTCTGCAATGAAATATCAATACAGAATCAAGCAAATTTTATTTCAAGCACTAATAGTACCATTATTCCCTCGAATGAATGCATCACCATACTTGTTCTTCAGCTGTCCATTAACGTACTCTTCTGTTTGTTCCATTGCAATATTCATATACCCATCTAGACAGGCTAGGATACCTGCAAGATTAACCAAAAACAATTGAGCCTAGTTTGTATACCTACATAGAAGCATAATGAAACAAATAAAGATCGACATATGCACCAATCTACACCAATAAGTGATAGAACCAAACTAGTAACAGAGGTTAACTTAATGAACAACCAAGAAACAATCAATGCATTATTCCAGAATTACCACTTGGTCAAGGAGATCCAATAGTGTTAGATGAAGTGTTACGAGTCACCCTCTCCAAGGTGATCGAGGGACCCTGATGCTCCCTAATCCAACCTAAGTTTCTTTCAACCTCGACTATCTACCCTTTCCCTTGTATTTCAACTTCTACTCTTAACCAATAACTAAAAGATTAGTTACATAAGTTAGAGGTGATACAATCTTATGTATTGTGCTTATTTCTCCTAGTGTACTACTACCTTCTTACTATCTTTGTTTTGTCAACTGTTTTTCTCTGTTCTCTATTTTGACACTCAGTTCTTTTCAATTGCTCAGCATGGGGAGTTATGAAAATATATCATACACATTGTCTTCAACTATTTCTGCACGGTTCCAAAATAAAATAAAAAAATACGAGTTCGATTTCATAACAACTTCAAATTAGACAGAAAAGTAAACTGTTTACTATCATCAAGTTCGTCCATTCAAATTTGAAACATTTTAAATAAGAGAATCTAAAATCAAAACATTTTTTTTCCACCATATTCTATCTCTTTCCATTAAACCAAACATTATAGCCATTGCTGGTTAGTGAACCCAAGTTTCTTTTGCCCAAAGCAAAAAGTGCAACATGTACATAAATACCAATTGAATAGACAAACCATTTAATCATTTAAGCATAATGTAACAAAAATAGATGGACATATGCACCAACCTACACCAATATGTTATCATAACAAATATAGATGGATGCACCAGCCTACACCAATATGTGATCAATCAAAAAACAGTGATGCATTGTTCCAGAGCTACCACTCTGGCCAAGGAAATCCAATGGTAGAAGATTAAGTGATATTAGTGATCCTCCATGGTGTTCAAAAGACCCTGATGCTCTCCCCAATCCAACCTAAGTTGTTCTTTCCTTCTCCACTATACCCCATTTCCTTCCTATTCCAACTTCTACTCTTGTCCAATAACTAAACAATTAGTTATAGAAGTTAGAGATGATACAATCCTATGTGCCATTTCTCCTAGTGTATTCACTTTTTACTATTGGTCGCTTATCAACAACAGAGATAGCAAGCTATGAGTGTCGCACCAGAGGTCCTTTCCGTTCTGCTGCTCTGTGATTGCAGCGCTGCTAACAACATAATCTACACCAATATGTGATACTACTCTGGTCAAGGAGATCCTATGGTAGAAGATGAAATGGTATGAGTCATCCTCCAAGGTGTTTGAGAGACCCTGATCCTGTCTCCAGTCAAACCTACTTTTTCTTTCCTCCTCAACAATCCCTTCTTTCCCTCCTATTGAATAACTAAACGAATCGCTACATAAGTTAGAAACCATACAATCCTTTATTCCTCCTATTGAATAACTATTTTTCTCTTATCAACTGTTTCTCTGTTTCCTCACTTTAATACTCAATTCTTCTCAACTGCTCTCACATATGGAGTTTTGAAAATATATCTTCAACTATTTCTACACAGTCTACACAGTTCCAAAATAAAAGACGTGTTCGATCTCATAATAACTTCAAGGCTTAATTGCATGTTTGGTCCCTGGTGTTTATTTTAGGTTTCATGTTGATCCCTTATGTTTTAAAAGTTTTAAGTTGGTTTCTTAAGCAATGTAGTTAGGAACAAGTTTCTACGTAGGTTCGTTTGGCTGGTGAAGGAACGTAACACGGTTCGTAAGAACCCACTTAAGGGCAAAGTTGTAACTTCACATATACACACAAAAACATAAAAATTATAATACAAAAACAAAATAACTTATAAATTACAACATTAAACTAATTTAATTAATAGTATTATATCATTTTTTGATACCATTATCTACTAGTAGTCAGGTGATTTTTGAATAAAAGACAAGGTATAATTATTTATAATTTATAAAATAATGTCATGTGCATTATTATTAGGGTTAAATATGTTTTTGGTCCCTATAAATATACCAACTTTTCGTTTTAGTCCCTCTAAAATTTTCCTTCAACTTTTAGTCCTTATAAAATTTTCAATCACTACTTTTAATCCCTATTTTTAAGTTAATTTTTGTATTTTTTTAATGAAATTGTGCAAAAATGTGTAGAATATTGTAAAAAATATTCCCCCAAAAAATTAGAATTTTTTAACAAAACATAAATTAATTATGAATTTTTAACCGTCAAACATATAAAATTTTCTGCAAAATTTTATTCAGAAATATGTATTCTAAATATGAGTTTACTTTAAAAGAGGGACCAAAAGTGTAGACGGAAAATTTTTTAGGGACTAAAAAAGGAAAATTTTTGAGGGACTAAAACGAAAAGTTGGTATATTTATAGGGAGCAAAAACATATTTATTATTTTATTTTGTTTAGAGAATAAGAGTATCAGTACTATTTTTCTTTTTAAAAGTCAGGTGTGTGTTAGTAAAAGAGTAAAGTGTTTTATAAAAGGAAAACATTTAGTATTGGGCCTTAGCCCCTAGGGTCCAGATAAGTTTCTACAACTTTAACTTAGTTTGACAATCTTCTTCTTCCAGCCGCACAGCTTGACAGTCTTCATCTTCCAGTCTTCTTCTTTCAGATCTGACATTAACAGCAACCAAAATCCTTGATTTCATCTTCATTCCTCATCTTTTCTCTCTTTCTCTTTCTACTTCTCTGTTTATATCTCGTTTTATATGCGTTTTTGGCAACAAAAAAAAACTCGATCTGCCCACAAAATCAACCAAAAACGATCCCAAGCAAGATCGGAGCAGGATTAAGTGGCCGTGGCACATAGGATCGGACGATCCTACGACCCAGCACTCGTTTTTGGCTAAAAAAGGAAAATTTTTGAGGGACTAAAACGAAAAGTTGGTATATTTATAGGGAGCAAAAACATATTTATTATTTTATTTTGTTTAGAGAATAAGAGTATCAGTACTATTTTTCTTTTTAAAAGTCAGGTGTGTGTTAGTAAAAGAGTAAAGTGTTTTATAAAAGGAAAACATTTAGTATTGGGCCTTAGCCCCTAGGGTCCAGATAAGTTTCTACAACTTTAACTTAGTTTGACAATCTTCTTCTTCCAGCCGCACAGCTTGACAGTCTTCATCTTCCAGTCTTCTTCTTTCAGATCTGACATTAACAGCAACCAAAATCCTTGATTTCATCTTCATTCCTCATCTTTTCTCTCTTTCTCTTTCTACTTCTCTGTTTATATCTCGTTTTATATGCGTTTTTGGCAACAAAAAAAAACTCGATCTGCCCACAAAATCAACCAAAAACGATCCCAAGCAAGATCGGAGCAGGATTGAGTGGCCGTGGCACATAGGATCGGACGATCCTACGACCCAGCACTCGTTTTTGGCTACCTTGATCTTAAGTTCTAAAAGTTTCAAGTTGGTCAAAAATGTTACTCAAATTGGAGTAAGTTAACCCTTTCTATCACTTGGCATTTAGAGATCTGGTTGAGAATACAGGCGTTGGAATTTCTTATTTACAGAATGAGTTTTAAAACATTTTTTAATTCTTTCTATTTTATTAAACTCAATATTATTGGGCAGAAGGGACTAGCTTATATCAACGTGATTAACGTTTTGGACGAATTTGAAACTTTTAAAACATAAGGGACTAACTTAAAAAATTTAAAACATAAATGACCAACTTGAAACCTAAGATAAACATACGGGACCAAACATGCAATTAAGCCTAACTTCAAATTAGACAGAGAAAGTAAATTGAATACTATCAAGTTCTATCCCTTTTCAAGGATTCAAATTTGAAACAATTACAATAAGAAACTCTAATATCATTATATTTCTTTCCACCACATTCCATCTCTTCCATTTAACCAAACATTACAGACACCTGATTAGTGAACCCAAGTTTCTTTAGTCCAAAGCAAAAAGTGCAACATGCACATCAACAGTAATTGAATGGACAAATCATTTAATCATTCACACTAAAAACTCCCAGGGGTTTGCCCAATGGTGTAAGCTTGGGACCTTGGAGTGTGCTCCTCTCAAGGTCTGAGGTTCGAACACCCATAGTGGACGGTGGGATTGGTTTCCAGGTCCTTGGACCGAATACCAAATTTCCCAAACAAAAACAAACAAAAATCATTCACATCAAATATTAAAATGATAAATTTCTAACTTAATTGAATTGACTTCTACCACAAACCAACCATCTTCAAATAATTGTAAACTGAGATATCTGGATAAGAAAATACGGTGTCAAAATGAAAAGTATCAACCAAATTACTGTCACCTAGGAATGTGAACCAAAACTTGAATTCAAAATCCACAAATTCCAAAATGACCTAAAACCATACAAGCATAATCTAACAAATACAGATTGACATATGCACCAATCTACACAAATAACTGATAGAACCAAACTAGTAACAGAGGTAACTTAATGAACAACCAAGAAACAATCAATGCATTATTCCAGAGCTACCACTTTGGGTCTAGGAGATCCAATGGTGTTAGATGAAGTGATACGAGTCACCCGCTCCAAGGTGTTTGAGGGACCCTGAATCCTAATACTCTCCCCAATCCAACCTAAGAATCTGCCTACAATCCCTCCCCACTCAAACCTAACTTTTTCTTTCCTCCCCTACAATCCCTCCCATTTCAATTTCTGCTCATATTGAATAACTAAACGAAAAGCTACATAAGTTAGAGACAATACAATCCTGTGTCGTGCTTATTTCTCCCAATGTACTTCTTTTTTACTTTTTTTTTCTTATCAATTGTTTCTCTGTTTTCTCACTTTTTTTTTTCTTATCAACTGTTTCTCTGTTTTCTCACTTTGATACTCAACTGTACTCACATATGGTGTTTTGAAAATATATATATCTTCAACTATTTCTACACAGTTCTGAAATAAAAGTCGAGTTCAATCTCATATTAACTTAAGTTAGACAGAAATTAAAATATTTCCACCACATTCCATCTCTTTCCATTAAACCAAACATTATAGCCTTTTCTGATTAGTGAACCCAATTTTCTTTTGTCCAAAGCAAAAGGTGTAACATACACATCAATACTAATTGAATGGACAAATCATTTAATCATTCACAATAAAAAATTACAAGGTGTTGCCTGATTGTGTAGGCTAGGAACTTTAGAGTGTGCACCTCTAAAAATCTATTGTCTGAATCCTACGATGCCAAATTATGTGGGCTAGTCCGTACAGAGCTTAGCTTTGGCTTTAATTTCCCCTAGACAGTGGGATTGGTCCCTGGATTAGTCGGTCCTTGGACCAGATACCGAGTTTTAAAAAAAAAAAAATCACATTAAAAAGATAAAATTTCTAACTTAATTTACTACAACCACAACCCATCTTCAAATAATGCAAACTAAGATATCTGAATAAGAAAATACGGTGTCAAAATTAAAGTATCAACCAAATTACTGTGACCTACGAATGTGAACCTAAACTTGAATTCAAAATCCACAAATTCCAAAGTGACCTAAAACCATACAATTACAAATTGATGATAGAAAAGAGAGAAATCTGACCTCGATAGTCAACACCGGAGTTGAGCTTGACAACCACAGGTCTACCACGAATGGATTTGAGGAAATCAGCTGGGGTTTTTGTTGTTCCTGAACCACTTTTCTCTGTTCCACTCATCCTTTCTTCTTTCTTTACAATCTAAACCCTAAAAAAACCTTCAAAAATTAACAAGACAAAGATCACGGTGTAAGGAAGATGAAGAAGAATGAATAAACTTGAATTGAAATGAAAATTGAGAAGAGCGAGAAGAGAAGACGAGAAGGTACCTTTGCAGCGATAGGGGTCGGGAAATCGAAAACGAGGCGCGATGGGAGAGAAGGTTTAAGTTTTTGAGTATGAGGGTTTGGATCGGAGCACTGAGTAAATGATTTTTTATTTTCTTTTCAAAATTACCTTGATTAACCCTTACCCAAAAAAAAAAAAAACTTAATTTCAAATTATATATTTCCCATCTTTCTTTCAATTTAATCTTCTAATATGTTGCCAATATTACCCCTTTCTACCTTAAAAACATTAAAAAAAAAATTATAAAAAAAAAAGGTGAATAAGAAAAAATCTCTTTTTTTTTTACAAAAATAAAAAATCTCATTAAAAAGATCACAAAAAAAGGTTCACACCTAAATCTAAAAATATTCATTTTCTTTATTGTCACTAGTGAAAAGACGGGCACTCGAGTGTTCGTCTTTCCGCTCTTTTTATTGCACTAAAGTTTAAAAATTATGAACACAATTTTTTTTATTAAATTTTGATTTTGATTAAAACTAAAAATATAAATGTTTGTTGCTTTGAAGTTATAACAAACAGTCCTCGTGAGCTTAGCTGTATGGACAATGCATAAAATATGCAAGGTCCGAGGTTCAAACCCCGGCAATCACAAAAAAAAAAAAAAAAAATCATGTTTTTCTATTTCAATGACAGCAACAATATAACAAAAAAATATAATCTAAATTCTTTTTTTTAATGATACTAACAATCTTTATTATATAAAAAGTTATCTAAAGGTATGATTAGAATAATGAAAAAGTAACTATAAATATATTCATAAACAGACATATATATATATATATATATATAAGGCATTTCAAATGAGAGGAGTTTTAAAATGAGAGCATGAGAGCATGAAATAGTGGTCATTGGATTAAATAGATGGCTGTTATTAAATGTTAGCTTTAAGTGACTCACGTCACACTCTTTGCCATAGAATTAAACACTTTCTCTCACTTTGACTGTCTCTATGCCTTCACCGTGAACGTTCCTTATTCATCTTCTTCCCTTCATTCAACGTAAATGCTTTCTCTTTCTGCCGAAACCATTCTTCCTTGCTTCCTTGTCTTTTCTTCTTTGCGTCCTTGTCTCTTCCTTGTTCCTCCACTGTTTTTTCAAGCTGTTTATTTCTTATGTTCTTAAGTTATCTTTTATGTTCTTTCAATCACTGATTGTTCCTTGTTCCTTCTTCATCGCATTTTCTGCGACATCACAAATTAGGGTTCCAAAAAATCACGAGATTAACTTGCACTTCTATTGAGTTACGTTCATCATTCTTCATGGACAAAGATACATCAACTTCTTTTCAAATTCCTCAGGTATATTATAATTAGTATGGCTTAAATCTCTCATGACTTATTGTTCTTTTTTTTTCTTTTTTTCCTGCTGCAGCCTATGTTGTTGATTATATCTTGTTGATGGCTTCTTAATAAAATATGTTTATTGAAGATATTTATTTTGTTAATTTTAGGAATATGAATGTGTGCCAAATTGTGATGATGAATTAAAGCCTAAGATTGGACAAGTATTTGATACGTTACAAGAAGGTAAAAAAATTTACGAAAAATACGCACTCTCTATCGGATTTAGTGTGCGTTCATCATCATCGACTATAGATAAAAACGGCGTGAAGCGTTGGAAGTATTTTGTTTGCTCGAAAGAGGGTTATTTGCCAAATAAGACGGATGATAAGGAGCAAAGTGAATCTATTGTCAAGGCTAAAAGAAGAAGGGCTTTAACAAGAGAATGATGCAATGCAAATGTTGTTTTTAAATGGGTGGGGGAAGGTAAGTATGAGATAGCTCGATTTCATGAAAGCCATACACATCCACTTGCTTCACCTATGAAGAGACCTTTTCTAAGGTCTGCAAGGAAAGTGAATTCAAGTCACAAAAGCTTATTACTTGCATGTAGTGGAGCAAATATTGGAAGGAAGTTAGACAAACCAGATGAATAACATAGAATTTGTGGAAGAATGCTCATATTTGTGATCATGCTGGCATATTTTTGTATCAGTAACTTAAAATTGTGAATGCAGAATTTCAAAAAACAAGATGAATGAAGCATTTAGTCTTTACTGATAGTTTTGTTATAAGTCAAGACTTTGATAATTTTGTATGTGCGAAATACAAGGACAAGTTTATTTTTGGGGTTATGCCTTCAGGCATGTGTATCTGTTACTTTGCAAGCCTTGTATGCCGCAGTTTCAAAAAAACATGCTGCAGTTTTGTATGCCGCAATTTTCACATGCTGCAGTTTCAAATGCCGATGTTTTACAGACCACAGTTTCAAATGCCGCAATTTTGTATGCCGCAGTTACACATGTCGCTGTTTATAAATACTATTATTATGTTTAGAAAACAAATTTTTATGCCACAGTCAACTTATATGGAGATCATGAGGCCAAGCATTTACATGGCATTTTAGATACCAGAATAATTTATTCTACTTTAATTGTGGCACAAAAACAGGCATGAAAATTTTTCAGCACTAGTTTGTTACTAGAGTAATGTATTCTAGTTAATTTTGGCACAAAAATAAGCATTTTGTTATGAGCTGCATAAAAGTAGGCACAAGCGCAACCGCACAAGCATAACTTTGGCACTACTTTCTTGCTTATATTGAGGAATCCAAACATAATAATAGGAGTGGTACTTTTTTTTAAAAAAAAGAAATAGGAGTGGTACTAGGTAACTTAAATTCTGCATTCACTAAATTAATTATTCCATGCTGTTCTGCACATACAATTTTGTATACATACTGATACTTCAAAATTCTGCGTTCTCAAAAATAGTCAAATAGCCTAAATTGTGGCATCAACCAAATAGCTTAAATATTTCATACGCCAAATAAAAAAGATTACTAATAGCACAATGACTTAATCCATACACCAAATTAAAAATAGTATTGCTAGTATATCAGAAACATAAACACATAAATATCTTCATCTTCCATGTTCCTTCTATGCCATCCTACTTGTTTAATTATCTCCATCATCCATGTTTGTTCTATGCCATTCATCTTGTCTAACTATCTCCATCTTTCGTCTAAGCAATTCTTCAAAACCTAAAAACACATAAACATAAATTAACATTTTAACTCCGAAACATATCTAAACAAAAACAAATTAAAAAGTTAAGAACATAAGAAATAACTGTAAGAGATAAATGTGAGAGAAATAAAGAAGGAACAAGGAACAATCAGTGATTGAAAGAACATAAAAGATAACTTAAGAACATAAGAAATAAACAGCTTGAAAAAACAGTGGAGGAACAAGGAAGAGACAAGGACGCAAAGAAGAAAAGACAAGGAAGCAAGGAAGAATGGTTTCGGCAGAAAGAGAAAGCATTTACGTTGAATGAAGGGAAGAAGATGAATAAGGAACGTTCACGGTGAAGGCATAGAGACAGTCAAAGTGAGAGAAAGTGTTTAATTCTTTGGCAAAGAGTGTCACGTGAGTCACTTAAAGCTAACATTTAATAACAGTCATCTATTTAATTCAATGGCCACTATTTCATGCTCTCATCCTCTCATTTTAAAACTCCTCTCATTTGAAATGTCCTATATATATATATATATATATATATATATATATATATATATATATATATATATATAGGGTTTGCTACAATAGATCCATTCAATTTCATGAAGGTGTATTTTAGCAACCAACACCTTTTCACTTGGACACAAAAAATTCTTGTTTTTTTTTTGGAAAAACTAAAATTAAAGGGCTCAAATGTCATTTTAATTAAAAGGTTAAATTTTCTTTTATTTTCTATTTATTTTTACGAGAATTTTTTAGACACATTCTCTTTCTTCCTTCTGTTTTCTTTACACTTTCTTCCTTCTGTGATTTTTTTACATAACTTTCTTCAAAGTAAACAACCCCCTGTGTGATAATATTGACATTTTTGCATCATTCTCCACAAAGTTTTTCATCATAAGTGGAACTTGCAGCTTATGTATCATGATGAGGGTCAAAGAATAAACACCATATAAACATAACAAAGTAAGAATTATGTGACCCATCCAGAATTGTTATGTGGAAGATACGTTGAAGGGAGAGTAATATAAATTGGAAATCGATTAGTTTTCTTGTTTCCAATGAAGAGAATCTATGGTAGATTCATATGATGGTTCTTCTTCATATCCTAATTGAATGTTGGATTCATATGGTGAGAGAAGAAAGAAAGTCACGTAAAAAAAAAACAATGGAGGAAGAAAGATAGTGGACTAGAAGATTCTCGTAAAAATAAATAGAAAATAAAAAAATTGAGCTTTTAATCAAAATGACATTTGTGCCCTTTAGTTTTTGTTTTCCCAAAAAAAAAAACAAGGGCTTTTTATGTCCAAGTGAAAAGGTGTTGGTTGCTAAAATAGACCTTCATGAAAATGAGTTGGTCTATTGTAGCAAACTCCATATATATATATTAATATCGTCTTTGTTACATTTTTTTAATATTTAAATTTATTCTTATCTATTTGTTACATGTGATATTTGTATTGAAAATTAAAAGTATTTTTTTAAAAAAAAAAAATCAACTCAAAAGAGTTAAATTAGGTTATTTTCTTTATATACAGCATAGATTCACATCAATCAATTAATTTTGCAATGGACTCCAATGATAACACACCCTAGATGAAAAATTGAGATCTTCACCACCCTTTTTTTGTTGGTGAGATCTTCACCATCTTCTATAACTAAAAAGCTTTCAAAATTAATTCTTATGTTAAATATGTTTTTTTTTCTCTATAATTATTTAATATTTAGTTTTTAGTACTTACAAAATAAAATTATATTTTTAATCATGTAACATTGTCCTTTAGTATTTTTACTAGAAATGCTGACGAAGTTTTTTACAAGGATTAAAAAATACTATTTTATTTTATATAGACTAAAAATAAAATTTTTATTATTTATAAATATCAAAAACATATTTAACCCTTAATTTTTTGGTGACAACTTGTGTACCCATCTTACTATGATGGGTATTTGTACCCATGACCTTTTAAGTCGGTTAAAATGTTAGCTGACGTCATAAGATTTTTTTTTTTTTTTTTTTTTTTTTTTAGGAACGAGGTTTGCTCTGATACCAGAGTTTTAGCAGAGTGCGGAAGACTTTTTCTATATAAAAATTTAAATTCTTTTGTTTAGTTTTTCGAGTTGTAGAGACAATTTGAGCTTTGTAATTTATTTATCTCTTTTTGTTCTGAGATTTCCAAATCTCTTTTGGGTGGTGTTACTCTAAGGCTCTAATTCATGATCAATGATTTTTCTGTTTCTTCAAATAGATATTTCTCAGCTTCTATCAAGGAAAAGCTATTTCTTGGTAAATTTCTAAATATATGTGACTTTAGGGTAACTAAAGGTGTAAATAATTCATCAATATGAATTGTATTTTTTCCTATATATTCTATATTATGGTGTGAATTACTCAAAACATAATTAATTCTATAACAGATTGTAAAAGGATGATTACCCTTTTTCATAAAATTCGAGTTTCCAACTTATAATGAAAAACTATAGATCTATCTAGATCTTTATCTTTTAGGGATAATCCCATTTGTAAATTTATATCAAATTTTATTTTTCCATATTTTAAATTACACTTTACTTGTGCAATTGTTGCTTGTCTTTTGTCTAAAATCCTAGAGTCTTATAGGGCTATTTTTAGAGGTGAATCAATACCTTTCATAAAGGTACTTTTGATTAAAATTTGAATAGTTGATATATGAATATAACCAATTTTGCTTTTTTCTTTTTCAGAAAATGTTTCAATTCTTTTTTCAATTTGAGTTTTATGTATGGTAGATATGACTATATTTCCTTGAGTATTTTCGATTGAAATTGCTTCTTCTCCTATCATTATTCCAAATTTCAAAATATTTTTTCTTGAGAAGAATTCTTTTAATTTATTAAACTTTCTTTTGAAATTTTCTTCAGCAGTTAAAGATAAATCTGCTTCTTCTATCTTATTATCTATTATGTCATCAGCATAATAACTAGATGTTCCTTCAAAGTATGAAACCTCAGTCATATTCTATAATGTTTATTATGTGAATACTATGATACGGAAAAGTAAATTTTGAATTTAATAAAGATATATTCATACCTGATTTGATCTTCTTTGAGATTTTGTTGATATTTTTGGTTTTGTTGTAGCTAGATATAATCTTCGAATGATTATTATTTGATTTCGGTGATCCCTCCAGAGTATTACCTCAAGGATCTAGCTCCTCCAGAGTCTTGTCTCAAGATCTACTTCTATAAAAAAACAAGTTTTTATAGGAACGAAATACTTAGTAGTATAGTGAAAAAGGGCTCACAAATTGTTCACATGTCCCTTTCTCGACAGCTAATAAAGATAAATGTAACAGCCCGATTTTTCGCTATATTTATTTTAATTGTTTTATTACGTGTTTATATGTGCTCGTATGTGATTAATTGTCATTGGGTGCATTTTGGTAGATTTTCGTATTAGAAAGGTATTTTGGTCATTTCACTACAGAGGGTAAATTAGTAATTTGGAGGAGGATTAATCTTAGTGTTAGCGAGAAGTATCGTTTTATTAAGTTATTAGTGTAGTAATTAGTATTTTAGCGTTTAGTGACTGTTAATAGTGTTTTACCGCTAAGTGATCATTAATAGAATTTTACCGTTGAGAATAGTAGTAACATTTTGGAATTGTGTTAGAATGAGTTAAGTCCACTAGAAACTAGGTTAAGCCCATTTAGAGGAATATACCTTATGAGTTTGTCTTAGAAAATATCATTCATTTCATTTGATAAGATCATTCTAGAGAGAGGTAGAGAGAGAAAGTGGTGAAGAGGAGAAAAAGGGTTAGAGAAGGAGAAACTTGTAGAATCAAGAATTGGAGTGAGCTTAGGAGCTAAAGTGGAGCCTAAGTTGAGGTTAATCATAATCTAAGGTAAGGGGGTTAGTCTTCATCATAATTATCATCATCATTTTTGCAATTTTTCAAATGTGGTATGAATTTTTCATAATTGGATAATTGTTGCTAAATTCGTGCTCCAACTGTAACACCCCGTTTCCCAAAAATCAATTAATTAATAATTCATGCATCAGAGTAATTCCCAAACGGGCATGTCACACTACATTTTCAAAATTTCTTAAATAGAATATAAAATCTATTTAATAAACGTCCTTCAAGTCATTATTAAATTTGCAGCGGGAAAATTTGCATCAAAACAACGATAGCAATAGTTTAAATCTCCATAATTAGATCTTTGGCATAAAGCCTTATCAACATAAATTCAACAACCATAGGGCTACGTCAGCAATATTCAAATTTGATACATAGGAATGAAAAACAATAAGAAAATCCCATCCCGTACGTATCAGAGCCCTAGACACTTTGAGCCACCACTTCTAATAAACTTCAATACCTGCAAGTTACCCATACGAAGGGCAACAATTCCAAGCAGAAGGGGTGAGATTCACAAACAATAATAATAGATATATAAATCATCAACTTAATTAAATAACGTAATAAGCAACATATAAGTCAACAATAATATTCATACTTCTTCGACTTTAATAACTCTTACTAAATCAACCAACAACGACAACAACAACTCGACCACAACAACAATATCTCCCTCAACAACAACGACCACAACACAACCTACCACAACGACAATATCACCATCAACGACAACGACAACATCATCCACTACATCAACGACAACGAACGACGGGGTACTATTTTCAACTCATTGAATGACTAAGCATTCCGGGGCATAAGCCCCTGTTATACCCTGTTTTTGGACCTAAAAATACCGGGCCCAATTTCATTTCAAACTTTGTCAATTATCAAATTTCAACTGCACGGTTCAATTTGTCTCTGCCTCGCAGTATTTTTAATCACAATTTTACCTATGTTTTTCTTGCATAAAACCTTTCAAAATGTCTTTACTTGTCTTATAAGTCATTCAAAAGTGTCTCTGAATCATTACATTGCTTTTTCTACAGTTTATTTCAAAATTTGCAAAAGTCATACAGAAGGGTATTTTGGTCATTTCCTGCAGTGGGACCCATTTTCATCCTTGTGACTGTCTCTGAGTCTTTTCAGATTATTTTTAAACATTTCATCAGTAAACTTTGTTAAAATTCATTTCAAATTTGCGTCTGAGTCAGCGTCAAGTCAATTTGAATCTGTTTAGGTCATTTTTAGCCCTAGGGGCATTTTGGTCATTTCACACGAAATTTTGGCATGGGGAGGTTACTTTGAAGTACCTCATTTAGGCCATTGGTTCGTTTTAGTCCGTTTTGACAATTTTATTTGTGTTTCGCTTTACGTTTGGTCAAATTACCAATTTTATTTTAATTTTTAGTGTTTTTATTATTTTTGCATTTTTGTCCTCAAAGAGTTCCAAAATTGCAGTTCAGTCCACCTTTTTTTAATTTTCATTTCAGTCTTTTTTGTCAAATTGCAGTTTAGTCCTTGAAGTTTTATTTTTTGCAGAAAAGTCCAAAGTTCATTTTTCAGGTCCAGGCCGTGCCATTTCCATACAAATCCAGGTGTCACATTTTCATTGGCTCAAGTGTACACATGTCAACTATATAAGCATTGAGTCAGAATCAAAGCCATGGATTACACGCCACTTCACCAAAACAGATTCAATTTTTCTCTTTCTTGTCAGTTAGATCAAACCAAGAAAATCACAGAGAAATCACCAAGAACTACGAACGGTTTTGATCCCTTAAAAGGGTACGTAGGCAATGAGTCAAAACTCATCCAAGCCGAAATAAAATCCAATTCTACTTCTTCTCTCCCCCATTCTTAACTAAATAAACCTCCCATTTTCAAAAAGTAAGTAAAAATAAGCGTAGAAATTAACTTAGGAAAACGGCTCCTATAGAGGACTATAGTTACTCCGGGTGCCTAACACCTTCCCGTAGTAAAGCCGACCCCCGAACTTAGAATCTAAGGGTTTTTTCTCAATTTTTCCCTTCCCAAGAAAAAAGAGAGATATCAACGGTCAAAAGGTTCAAGTCCAATTAATGGCTTGGCACCCAAAAACCATGATAACAGAAATGGCGACTTCACTGGGGATTTCTTTTAGCGGGTCACGCCTAGTTTTCCTTAGTTTATATTTACGCTTTATTTTATTGCTTACATATGTGAATACTTGTTTATTTTCATTTGACGTGTGGGGTGAGAATATCAAAAGTCCTATACCCGGGCTGAGTGAACTTATGTTTAGGTAGAGATATAATCGACAATTCGATCCGGGGGTTGCCTCGTGTATTGGATTATGCGATCAATCTCACATAGCTGAGGCATTTTGAAGGTGATATTGTCGGCGTGTGTTGTCATGCTTAGGCACTTCACTTTCAATTGTTCGACGAAGCTATGAACCGTAGTTACCAAACCCATCCAAGCCTTTTTAGGGCGTAGTGCGGTGGCTAAATTGAGTGTTGTCTCAAACTTTAGTCGTCACGCGATACTACACTCAAACTAGACCTTCTCACAAATAATCATGGAACGGGTGTCGTCCTGTACTACCATGATATATGTGAGAGAGGTTGCAGTTTGGGAACTGTGTTAGAACCTTGGTTACTACTATCCAAAGCCTTAGTTCACCGGACGCCGTGTCCATCCGTGGCCCCGTTACTTTGAACCTCAACCCACATTGTAATTAAACAACACAATCATGCATACATGCATTCATGCATAAACATTTTTCATGCATTCATCGAAGGGTTTAAACAAATGGAAATTTTTGTAAATAATCACAGGTATGAAGAAGACTAAGTGCTACAAGTTCAAGGAAGTGGATTTGGTTAGTTTGAGAGAGTTGGCACTCAAGGTCAAGAGTCAAACAGGGTTCCGACTCCGGTATGGGGGATTGCTTACTTTGCTCCGAACCGATGTGGACGAGAAGCTAGTGCACACTCTGGTGCAATTTTATGATCCGAGCTTCCGCTGCTTCACTTTCCCGGACTTCCAGTTGGTTCCTACTCTCGAGGCTTACTCCAATCTAGTGGGTTTACCTATAGCCGAAAAGACGCCTTTCACCGGTCCCGGGACTTCTCTTACTCCTCTGGTTATCGCTAAGGATCTCTACCTCAAGACTTCCGACGTCTCCAACCATCTTATTACCAAGTCTCACATCCGGGGGTTCACTTCAAAGTATCTTCTTGATCAGGCTAATCTCAGTACTACTCGTCAGGATACACTCGAGGCTATTCTTGCTTTGCTTATCTACGGGCTCATCCTCTTTCCGAACCTCGACAACTTTGTGGACATGAATGCTATCGAGATCTTTCATTCCAAGAACCCGGTTCCTACTTTGCTAGCAGATACCTACCACGCCATTCATGACAGGACTCTCAAGGGCCGTGGGTATATTCTTTGCTGCACATCTCTTCTGTATAGGTGGTTTATTTCGCACCTTCCGAGTTCCTTCCATGATAACTCGGAAAACTGGTCCTACTCGCAGCGGATTATGGCTCTCACTCCTAATGAGGTGGTCTGGATCACTCCCGCCGCTCAAGCCAAGGAAATCATCATGGGTTGTGGAGACTTTCTCAATGTACCTCTTCTTGGTACCCGTGGAGGAATCAACTACAACCCCGAGCTTGCTATGAGACAGTTCGGTTTCCCTATGAAATCGAAGCCCATTAATCTTGCTACATCTCCAGAGTTCTTCTTCTACGCGAATGCTCCTACCGGACAAAGGAAAGCTTTCATGGATGCTTGGTCTAAGGTCCGAAGGAAGAGTGTGAAGCATCTAGGTGTGAGATCCGGTGTCGCTCATGAGGCTTATACTCAGTGGGTGATAGATCGAGCTGAGGAGATTGGTATGCCTTATCCAGCTATGAGATACGTGTCTTCGTCTACTCCATCTATGCCTCTACCTCTACTCCCCGCGACTCAGGATATGTATCAGGAGCATCTAGCTATGGAGAGTCGTGAGAAGCAAGTGTGGAAAGCTCGGTACAATCAAGCCGAGAATCTAATCATGACTTTGGATGGTAGAGATGAGCAGAAGACTCATGAGAATCTGATGTTGAAGAAAGAGCTAGCTAAGGCCCGGAGGGAACTAGAAGAGAAAGACGAGCTGCTTATGAGGGATTCCAAGAGAGCCCGAGGACGACGAGACTTCTTTGACAGATACTGTGATTCAGATTCCGAGTCCGATGATCTTCCGACTACTTCCTATGCTTGAGAGCTCTATTTGTTTACCTTGTTGAAAATGTTGTGTAATTTTGTTTATTTGCAAGATTTCTAATTTGTTTTAAAATCCTTCGATAAAAAAATAAGTCTTTTGCATTCGCATTTGCATATCATGCATCATATGCATCATGCATTGGTCACAAAGGCTTCCAAGTGCTCACTATCTCCTGGTTCCTCTGCCGCAGTGTGAAAGGTGGCTCGTGCTCAGAGAGTTTACGAACCAGATAGAATTGATCGAACCAGAGAATACAGAAGAAAGAAAAGGGCTATGGAAGAAGAGAACGCTCAGCTTCGCACCGAGGTAGCCTCTCTAAAGGAGGAATTGGCTAAAGCTAATGACGTCATGACTGCTCTACTAGCTGCTCAAGAGCAATCAGCTACAGCTATCCCTACAACCACAGCTGCACCAGTAACTACAAGCGTGCTCCCTACCACTTCTGCAGACAATCGCTTTACTATGCCAGTGGGGTTTCCGTATGGGCTTCCACCGTTCTTCACTCCCGTCGCTACAGCAAGTACCTCGGGCACTGCTAACAATGTTTTGATCCCGGCAACAAATGCCGCCTCCGTCATTGCTACTTTGCCACAAACAACAGTAGCCGTCACTGAGCCTCTGGTCCACACTCTGCCTCAAGGTATTAACATCAACACACAGCACAGAAGCATCCCCGTAACCAAGACTATGGAAGAGATGATGGAGGAACTTGCTAAAGAACTCCGTCACGAAATCCAGGCCAATCGAGGGAGTGCAGACTCTGTCAAAACTCAAGACCTTTGCTTAGTGTCAAAAGTGGATGTTCCTAAAAAGTTCAAGATTCCGGACTTCGACCGGTACAACGGGCTAACTTGTCCTCAAAATCACATCATCAAATACGTCCGGAAGATGGGCAATTACAAAGACAATGATTCCCTTATGATCCACTGTTTTCAGGATAGTCTGATGGAGGATGCCGCAGAGTGGTATACTAGTTTGAGTAAGAATGACATCCACACCTTTGATGAGTTAGCCACCGCTTTCAAGAGCCATTATGGGTTTAACACTCGACTGAGGCCAAATAGGGAGTTTCTCAGGTCCCTATCTCAGAAGAAGGAGGAAAGTTTCCGTGAATATGCGCAAAGGTGGAGAGGGGCGGCTGCCCGTATCACTCCTGCTTTAGATGAGGAAGAAATGACCCAGACGTTCTTAAAAACGTTGAAGAAAGATTACGTTGAGAGGATGATCATCGCTGCCCCGAACAACTTTTCGGAGATGGTCACTATGGGAACCCGTCTTGAGGAAGCAGTCAGGGATGGAATCATTGTGTTTGAGAAAGCTGAATCTTCTACGAGTGCATCGAAGAGGTATGGTAATGGACACCACAAGAAGAAAGAAACTGAAGTGGGGATGGTATCAGCTGGAGCCGGTCAATCAATGGCTACTGTTGCTCCTATCAATGCAGCTCAAATGCCTCCGTCATACCCATATATGCCATATTCTCAGCATCCGTTCTTCCCACCGTTTTATCATCAGTACCCTTTGCCACCGGGCCAGCCTCAAGTGCCCGTCAATGCAATTGCCCAACAGATGAAACAACAGTTGCCGGTTCAACAACAACAACAAAATCAGCAAGCTAGGCCTACTTTTCCTCCTATACCAATGTTGTATGCAGAGCTTCTTCCAACTCTACTCCAGAGAGGGCATTGTACAACTAGACAGGGTAAGCCCCCACCTGACCCGTTGCCTCCAAGGTTCAGGTCTGATCTCAAATGTGACTTTCATCAAGGTGCCTTAGGTCATGATGTCGAGGGGTGTTATGCTTTGAAGTATATCGTGAAGAAGCTCATTGATCAGGGAAAGCTGACTTTTGAGAATAATGTCCCACACGTCCTCGACAATCCTCTTCCAAATCATGCCGCTGTGAATATGATCGAGGTGTGTGAAGAAGCTCCGAGACTTGATGTCCGCAACGTCGCAACTCCTCTGGTACCTCTACACATCAAGCTGTGCAAAGCTTCTCTGTTCAATCATGATCATGCCAAGTGTCTGGGATGTCTCCGTGATCCTTTGGGTTGTTATACTGTTCAAGAAGACATCCAAAGCTTGATGAATGATAATCTTCTGACTGTCAGTGATGTTTGCGTGATTGTGCCGGTTTTTCACGATCCGCCTGTCAAGAGTACACCTTTGAAGAAGAATGCTGAGCCTTTGGTGATAAGGTTGCCAGGACCAATTCCTTATGTTTCGGATAAGGCTGTTCCATACAAATACAATGCTACTATGATAGAAAATGGAGTAGAGGTGCCTCTAGCCTCCTTTGCCACAGTAAGCAACATTGCCGAAGGGACTTCTGCAGCGCTAAGAAGCGGGAAAGTCCGTCCGCCGTTATTTCAGAAGAAGGTAGCTACGCCAATCGCTCCACAAGTTGAAGAAGCAACTCCAACCGTTGTTTCACCCATTGCTACAGATATGAATCAGCCAGGCAAGTCTATAGAGGATTCAAATTTAGATGAGATTCTGAGGATAATAAAGAGGAGCGACTACAAGATCGTTGATCAGTTGCTGCAGACTCCTTCGAAGATATCTGTATTGTCATTACTCTTGAGCTCTGAGGCTCACAGGAATACCTTGTTGAAAGTGCTGGAGCAGGCATATGTTGACCACGAAGTTACGGTAGATCGTTTCGGTGGCATAGTGGGAAATATTACTGCTTACAACAACCTCTGGTTTAGTGAAGAAGAGTTGCCGGAAGCGGGAAAGAGTCACAATCTGGCTTTGCACATCTCGGTAAATTGTAAATCAGACATGATATCAAATGTGTTGGTGGATACCGGTTCCTCTCTCAATGTAATGCCCAAGACGACTCTAGATCAGTTGAGCTACCGTGGGACCCCGTTGAGGAGAAGTACTTTCTTGGTCAAAGCTTTTGATGGATCTCGAAAGAATGTGCTGGGAGAGATAGACTTGCCGATAACCATTGGCCCTGAGAATTTCTTGGTTACTTTCCAAGTGATGGACATTAATGCATCCTACAGTTGCCTGCTGGGAAGACCGTGGATACACGATGCAGGTGCGGTAACCTCTACCTTACATCAGAAGTTGAAATTCATAAGGAATGGAAAGCTTGTTACCATTCATGGTGAAGAGGCATACTTAGTTAGCCAGCTATCTTCCTTTTCTTGTATTGAAGCAGGGTCTGCTGAAGGGACTGCTTTCCAAGGATTGACCATTGAAGGTGCGGAGCCTAAGAAAGCTGGGACTGCTATGGCTTCATTGAAAGATGCTCAGAAGGTTATTCAGGACGGTCAGACTGCCGGTTGGGGCAAGGTGATACAGCTCTGTGAGAACAAGCGTAAAGAAGGTCTCGGGTTCTCCCCGTCATCAAGGGTTTCCTCGGGAGTCTTCCACAGTGCAGGGTTTGTTAATGCTATCTCTGAAGAAGCCACTGGATCTGGTCTCAGGCCTGTATTTGTTACACCAGGAGGCGTTGCGACAAATTGGGATGCCATTGACATTCCTTCAATCATGCATGTTTCTAAGTAATGTGTCTTGTTGCTTTAATGCTTTGTTTTCAAAATAACAATCCTCTCGCTCTGCCCAAAGCGAGAGTGATATTTTCTGTAAGGGCATGTTTGTTTCGGCATTGCCGTTGATTAATAAAATTTTGTCGTTTCTTCCACGACTACTTTTTTTTAGTGCTTTTTTTTCCCTTGGAAACAATGGTAATGCCAGAAAAAACCAAAACGTCTGTATTTTCTTATTAATTTCAAAAATCTGCATGAAAAAAAAAAAAACCATTTTCTAAAATCATCCAATCATTATATGCAGGTTGAACCATAATAAACCCGTTGAACACAGTAGTCCTACGGTTCCTCCAAGTTTTGAATTCCCTGTGTATGAAGCCGAAGATGAGGAAGGTGATGACATACCATATGAGATTACTCGGTTACTTGAGCAAGAAAAGAAAGCCATTCAACCTCATCAGGAAGAGATTGAGCTTATTAACATAGGTACCGAGGAAAACAAGCGAGAAATCAAGATTGGTGCTACTCTAGAGGAAGGGGTTAAACAGAAGATCATCCGACTCCTCCGGGAATATCCGGATATTTTTGCATGGTCCTATGAAGATATGCCAGGTCTAGACCCTATGATTGTGGAGCATCGGATCCCTACCAAGCCTGAATGTCCTCCCGTCAGGCAGAAATTGAGAAGGACCCATCCTGATATGGCTCTCAAGATCAAGAATGAAGTTCAAAAGCAGATTGATGCGGGTTTCCTCATGACGGTTGAGTATCCCGAATGGGTTGCCAATATTGTGCCTGTGCCAAAGAAGGATGGTAAGGTCCGGATGTGTGTTGACTTCAGGGACTTGAACAAAGCCAGTCCGAAAGACAACTTTCCATTACCTCATATTGATGTGCTTGTTGATAATACTGCTCAATCTAAGGTGTTCTCCTTCATGGACGGTTTTTCCGGTTATAATCAAATCAAGATGTCTCCTGAAGATAGAGAAAAGACATCTTTTATCACTCCATGGGGTACCTTCTGCTACAAAGTGATGCCGTTCGGCCTAATCAATGCTGGTGCTACCTACCAAAGGGGAATGACTACTTTGTTTCATGACATGATTCACAAAGAAGTTGAGGTATATGTGGATGACATGATTGTGAAGTCAGCAGATGAGGAGCAGCATGTTGAATATTTAACAAAGATGTTTGAAAGGTTGAGAAAATACAAGCTGCGATTGAATCCCAACAAATGTACATTCGGTGTCAGGTCCGGAAAGTTATTAGGCTTCATTGTCAGCCAAAAGGGCATTGAAGTCGATCCTGATAAAGTCCGGGCCATCCGAGAAATGCCAGCTCCACAGACAGAGAAGCAAGTCAGAGGTTTCTTGGGACGTTTGAATTACATCTCCCGATTCATATCTCATATGACTGCAACCTGCGGGCCGATCTTCAAGCTACTTAGAAAGAACCAGCCTGTTGTATGGAATGATGAATGCCAAGAAGCTTTTGATAGCATCAAGAATTACCTGCTGGAACCACCTATCCTTGTCCCACCCGTGGAAGGAAGGCCTTTGATTATGTATTTGGCAGTGTTTGATGAATCCATGGGATGCGTGCTTGGTCAACAAGATGAAACTGGAAAGAAAGAGCACGCTATCTACTATCTAAGCAAGAAGTTCACCGATTGTGAAACTCGGTATACAATGCTTGAGAAGACTTGTTGTGCTCTAGCTTGGGCTGCCAAACGCCTGCGTCATTATTTGGTGAATCATACAACTTGGTTGATATCCAGAATGGATCCGATCAAGTATATCTTTGAGAAAGCTGCTGTTACTGGAAAGATTGCACGCTGGCAGATGCTTTTGTCTGAATATGATATTGTGTTCAAAACTCAAAAGGCAATCAAAGGTAGCATTCTCGCCGATCACCTTGCTTATCAACCTCTTGATGACTATCAACCAATTGAATTCGACTTCCCTGATGAAGAGATCATGTATTTGAAATCCAAAGACTGTGAAGAACCGTTGATTAATGAAGGTCCAGATCCCAATAGCAAGTGGGGTTTAGTCTTTGATGGTGCTGTCAATGCTTATGGTAAGGGAATTGGGGCAGTCATTGTATCCCCGCAGGGGCATCACATTCCTTTCACCGCTCGAATTCTGTTCGAATGTACCAACAACATGGCTGAGTATGAAGCATGCATCTTCGGGATCGAGGAAGCAATTGACATGAGAATCAAGCACCTCGACATCTATGGAGATTCTGCGCTCGTCATCAATCAGATAAAGGGTGAATGGGAGACACACCATGCTAATTTGATTCCTTATCGTGATTATGCGAGACGTCTTCTGACATATTTTACAAAGGTTGAGCTGCACCATATTCCTCGTGATGAGAACCAAATGGCTGATGCTCTTGCTACTCTATCTTCCATGTTTCGAGTAAACCATTGGAATGATGTGCCATTAATCAAAGTGCAACGCCTTGAAAGACCTTCGCATGTGTTTGCTATTGGGGATGTGATCGATCAGGCTGGTGAAAATGGGGTTGACTATAGACCTTGGTACTATGACATCAAGCAGTTCTTGCTGAGCCGTGAGTATCCGCCGGGTGCTTCCAAACAAGATAAGAAGACCCTGAGAAGATTGGCCGGTAGATTCCTGTTAGATGGAGATATTCTGTACAAGAGGAACTATGACATGGTATTGCTAAGATGTGTTGATGAACACGAAGCAGAGCAGTTAATGCATGATGTACATGACGGTACCTTCGGGACCCATGCTACAGGGCATACTATGTCAAGAAAGTTGCTACGGGCAGGTTACTACTGGATGGCCATGGAGCATGATTGCTACCAATACGCCAGGAAATGCCACAAATGTCAAATCTATGCTGATAAGATTCATGTGCCTCCGCACGCTCTCAACGTTATGTCATCCCCATGGTCGTTCTCAATGTGGGGTATCGACATGATTGGAAGAATTGAACCAAAGGCTTCAAATGGTCATCGTTTCATCTTAGTGGCAATTGACTACTTCACCAAGTGGGTTGAAGCAGCATCTTATACCAATGTGACCAAGCAAGTGGTAGCTAAGTTCATCAAGAACAACATCATCTGTCGATATGGTGTTCCCAGCAAGATTATTACTGACAATGGTACCAACCTGAACAACAATGTGGTGCAAGCTCTTTGTGAAGAATTCAAAATTGAGCACCATAACTCTTCTCCCTATAGACCTCAGATGAATGGTGCAGTTGAGGCCGCCAACAAGAATATCAAGAGAATTGTCCAGAAGATGGTAACCACTTACAAGGACTGGCATGAGATGTTACCCTATGCTCTGCATGGATACCGTACTACCGTGCGCAGTTCAACCGGGGCAACCCCTTTCTCTCTTGTATATGGTATGGAAGCAGTTCTTCCTTTGGAAGTGGAGATCCCATCTCTCCGTGTGATCATGGAAGCAAAGTCATCAGAGGCTGAATGGTGCCAGAGCCGGTATGATCAGTTGAATTTGATTGAGGAAAAACGTATGGATGCCATGGCTCGTGGACAGTCATATCAAGTAAGAATGAAGACTGCTTTTGATAAGAAAGTCCATCCCCGAGAATTCAAGGTAGGGGAACTTGTATTGAAAAGGAGGATAAGCCAGCAACCCGACCCAAGGGGCAAGTGGACGCCTAACTATGAAGGTCCTTATGTTGTCAAGAAGGCCTTCTCCGGTGGTGCTTTAATCCTTACACACATGGATGGTGTAGAGCTTCCAAATCCAGTAAATGCCGATATAGTCAAGAAATACTTTGCCTAGAAATATGAAAAGAACAGCGTGGTAGGTCGAAAACCCGAAAGGGCGGCCTAGGCAAAAATGCGCTTCCCGGTGGATCGAAAACCCGAAAGGGCGGTCCAGGCAAAAATAAGGGACAAAAAAAATATATATGAAAAGCTCGCTGAGATTGTAAACAACTCAGGCAAGAATGAGCGTCTCGATGAGCCGAAAACCCGGAAGGGCGGTTCATGCAAAAATGAGATTGAAACAAAAGGCAAGTAACTATATCTGGCTAACCACCGTCCCCCTTGGGGGGTATCTGCAGCTGTTAATGACCGTCTTCATCAAAAAGCTTCTGTACTTGTGGATTCGAAGTTCCCAGGAAATGTAATGATTGCTGTGTTCAATGTACCACCAACCAATAAAATTACCATTTTTCAAGCTTTGTGAATCCGTGGAGTCATGCCTTCGGCTGACCACCACTCTTATACATCAATTTGAGACTGTGCTTTTGTTTGAAACTCTGTTTTCTTTTTACTTTCAAAGCTATATACAAAAACATTTTCTTTCTATTTTGATAATGACAATGCTTGAAACAAACATTTTGAAAATTGAAAACCTTTTGTCTATTTTTGAAAAGCAAACCCGAGCAACAGGGTACAATCAAATGAAACATGCATGAGCGAGGGTATGTGAATGTCTATTTCAATATATGCTACAAGCAGGTTCTCCTCCAGGATAGTCTGTGGTCAATGGCAAGAATGAAAAAACAGAATGAAAATGCATGAAATTGAAAAGGCTCGCTAAGTCGAAAACCCGAAAGGGCGGCTTAGGCAAAAATGAGCACCCCGCTGGATTGACAACCCGAAAGGGCAGTTCAGGCAAAAATGGGGCATTGAAAAGAACTTATTTCCCCGGTGGATCGAAAACCCGAAAGGGCGATCCAGGCAAAAATGGGATGAAAAAAATGATGAATGAAAATGAGAATATAACATGCAAAAGCATTGACCACAGATGCAATGTTTACAACATACCCAGCGCTGAAATGCCCAGCACAACGGCGTTTTCCCCGGTCGGGTCTTCCAAGATTCTATCCCCAGCAAGATGCATAGCTACCTGCCCTCAGCTATGGTTCCGACACGTCTCCCAACGACGTCATCTCCAAAGAGGATTTCCAAGAATGTGTAATATAGCACGAGCCACTACGTGCCCAATACTCTGATGTCTTGTCTTCCCCGTGAAGTCGTGCCTACAAAATGCCAACAGTCATGCATTACAAGCATTCATACATGCATAATCATGCATATTACGTGCCCATGCATTTAATGAAATTGTTATATCATCCATGCATATTGCATTTCCAATGTCAACATCAGTCTCAATTCAATACTCATGTCAGGTTCTCTGTCAAAACCTTGTGAGCCAATAATATCAGTCAATTTTTACCTTTCAATTCAAATCGACGTCAAGTCAATCTCAATCTATATTTTGTCAACAAACCAATCCCCAGTGAATGTGTTTCTGTTTGGTCAAGTTACTAGTTCGCATCCAAGAACGACTTGTACCCGTTTACTTTTCAATGTTATCGGTCGAGTGCCTAGCTCAATCCAAGAGCAGCTTGTACCTGGCTATCTGTTTCTGTCGGTGGAGTAACCAGTTCGCATCCAAGAACAAGCTCGCACCTGTCTTTTTACATGTTTTCAGTCGAGTCACCAGTTCGAATCCGTAAGAACAACTCGTACTTGCCAATTTTCTTTTTTTTCCCAGTCGGGTCACCAGTTCAAATCCATAAGAACAACTCGCACTTTCCAATATACCCAAGTGAGTTACCAGTTCGAATCCATAAGAACAACTCATGTTTGTCCAGTAACCTCTATCCCCTGTGAAGTGACCAGTTCGAATCCATAAGAACAACCCGCAGTTGTCTGTTTGTTTCATCCCCGGTCAAGTGGCTAGTTCGAATCCAAGAACAGCTTGTACCTGTCCAACTTGTTTCTAGTTTCCCGTTACTCTGCTATTCACTATCTTTGTCAATGTCTACCAATCCCGCAATGGATACGACATATTTTGTTAATTCCAATCCCCATGAGGTCTTGCATCCATAATCCAAATGATGCATGGCATGCATATTATTTGAATATGGGTAGGCGTATTTTTACGTCCAAACACAGTGCAAATGCTAATATTCAAGTATCTTCGTCCTGTCAAGCCAAAGACTCCGTCTCTTGACTCTCCAGACAAAGAAACTTAAATAGGGGCAGCTGTTATACCCTGTTTTTGGACCTAAAAATACCGGGCCCAATTTCATTTCAAACTTTGTCAATTATCAAATTTCAACTGCACGGTTCAATTTGTCTCTGCCTCGCAGTATTTTTAATCACAATTTTACCTATGTTTTTCTTGCATAAAACCTTTCAAAATGTCTTTACTTGTCTTATAAGTCATTCAAAAGTGTCTCTGAATCATTACATTGCTTTTTCTACAGTTTATTTCAAAATTTGCAAAAGTCATACAGAAGGGTATTTTGGTCATTTCCTGCAGTGGGACCCATTTTCATCCTTGTGACTGTCTCTGAGTCTTTTCAGATTATTTTTAAACATTTCATCAGTAAACTTTGTTAAAATTCATTTCAAATTTGCGTCTGAGTCAGCGTCAAGTCAATTTGAATCTGTTTAGGTCATTTTTAGCCCTAGGGGCATTTTGGTCATTTCACACGAAATTTTGGCATGGGGAGGTTACTTTGAAGTACCTCATTTAGGCCATTGGTTCGTTTTAGTCCGTTTTGACAATTTTATTTGTGTTTCGCTTTACGTTTGGTCAAATTACCAATTTTATTTTAATTTTTAGTGTTTTTATTATTTTTGCATTTTTGTCCTCAAAGAGTTCCAAAATTGCAGTTCAGTCCACCTTTTTTTAATTTTCATTTCAGTCTTTTTTGTCAAATTGCAGTTTAGTCCTTGAAGTTTTATTTTTTGCAGAAAAGTCCAAAGTTCATTTTTCAGGTCCAGGCCGTGCCATTTCCATACAAATCCAGGTGTCACATTTTCATTGGCTCAAGTGTACACATGTCAACTATATAAGCATTGAGTCAGAATCAAAGCCATGGATTACACGCCACTTCACCAAAACAGATTCAATTTTTCTCTTTCTTGTCAGTTAGATCAAACCAAGAAAATCACAGAGAAATCACCAAGAACTACGAACGGTTTTGATCCCTTAAAAGGGTACGTAGGCAATGAGTCAAAACTCATCCAAGCCGAAATAAAATCCAATTCTACTTCTTCTCTCCCCCATTCTTAACTAAATAAACCTCCCATTTTCAAAAAGTAAGTAAAAATAAGCGTAGAAATTAACTTAGGAAAACGGCTCCTATAGAGGACTATAGTTACTCCGGGTGCCTAACACCTTCCCGTAGTAAAGCCGACCCCCGAACTTAGAATCTAAGGGTTTTTTCTCAATTTTTCCCTTCCCAAGAAAAAAGAGAGATATCAACGGTCAAAAGGTTCAAGTCCAATTAATGGCTTGGCACCCAAAAACCATGATAACAGCCCCCAACAATTTGAATGATGAACATTCCAGGGCATGAGCCCTCAACAGATTGAATGATTAACATTCCAGGGCATAAGCCCTCAACGGTTGAATGACGAGCATTCCAGGGCATGAGCCCTCAACGGTTGAATGATTAACATTCCAGGGCATGAGCCCTCAACGGTTGAATGACAAAGCATTCCAGGGCATGAGCCCTCAACAGTTCCCTAATCATGAAAGGACTCCACTTGTGTATATCAACATACAACTCAACTACGACAACAACAACATAGGTGACGACAACGATCGTGCATAATAACTCACTCACTCCCCAACTTGGTCAACATCAACAACCTATGACTCTGTTACTTAGAAACGACAACTCGAACCAACACATTGTACATTCTAATTGAATGCAATTAAATATAAACCAGCGATCATTAACAATCATAATCAATCAACAACAACAGTATACGTCAGCATGATATAACAATATCTTATACAATCCAACGATGTCTAGCATTATAACATAAACCAAGTATTACTTGTACAATTTTATCACATTAATAACCTCAATTTGCCATAACCAGCTTCACAGTTCATCATTTATATCCTATACATCTCTCATTGCTATCCCAAAGTTCAGCTCACAACCTCTCGTGCGACAAAGTCACATGAAATCCTAAACCAAGCAGTCTGTCAAGCACTAGCTCGCGAGGCGAGAGCCTCTACTCGCCACGGCGAGTTAGGGTAACACACTCTAGAATCCATTCTGACTCTATTCTGAGTTCAAACTCAATCTAAAACTTCGCCTAATCATTAAGGTACATGTTCAGGCCCTCATAAACACCCAAAGTTAAACTCACAGCTCAAAAACGCAAAATCTTACAAGCTCTCTGGTCACACTCGCCACGGCGAGTAAACTTGTTCGCCATGGCGAGCTGCAAGGTGCAACTCGCGAGGCGAGTAACTCCTGCTCGCGAGGCGAGCTATGATCTTCATCACTCGCTATGGCGAGGATCATCACCCGGGAGGCGAGCGATGAATAACAGTACGGCCAGGTTACAGTTTTTCTCAAAAATTCACCCAATTCCATGGTTCTAACCTTAAAACTGATTCTAAACATCAATATATGAATTATCTAAAGTCTGTTCATCATTTCTACATCAATTCACCCTAATTTCATCATTTAATCATCAATTCTCTCCTTAACCCTAATTCCCAATTCTCCAAATTTATTCATAATCTTTATTAAACAGAATCAGAATTATATAAACTAAAATCATTGCAAGTTAGCCTCACCCTTACCTTAGATTGATGAATAATGCTTAACAAAAATCTGAATTCTCCCCACTTGGCTCTTCTCTTGGCTTTCTCTTGGTTTTTCTCCCAAAAACTGCTTCCACGTGAGAATGTTTTCTGACTGACAGTTACCCCACTTCCCCCTATTCTTAACTTCCCTCAATTATAACACTTAACTCCTTCTTAATTCCTTTAATTAAAATATAACCCCCAAAACTTCAATAATTACTAATTCCCACTTATTCTATTAAATAGTAAAATAACTCATTTAATAAAATATAACACACCACATAATCAACATAACTATATAAAATCATATATATATATATATATATATATATATATATATAAAAGACTTTAAATCGACTAATAATAATTAAATAAAATTGGGGCGTTACACCAACTGTGATGATATGTTTGTATGCATGAATTGATGATAATTGTATGATTGTTGGTGAAATTACATGTTCCATTATGTAAAAATGTGAAGTTGTGAAAATTATGCTCAATTGGTGAATTTTCCTAAGTTGTTGTTGAATTGAGATATGATTCATGTTCAATTGATGTTATTGTTGTTAATTGATGTTGTTGTTGATGAATCATTGCTTGGGTATACATATTCATGAATTGATGATGAAAATTTGAATTGTTGTTGGTGTTTTAGTATATTTTGAAGAGTTTGGTGAATTGGCTAAAAGTGAGGTTGATTTTCATGTTCAATGTGTTTTTGAGTACTCTTATGAGTTATGTGACCTATAAACAATTTCTAGAAACACATTTGGGCATTAGGGGATTAAAATGAGGAGTTTTTGGTGAAAATGGGTTGGAACCCGTAACTTTTTCTGGAAAAATATGCATGGTCGCTTAAGCGAGCTCCTAAGCGAACACTCATAGTGTTTTTTGGGTATTGGTCGCTTAAGCGAGCTGCGAGCGAGCGGGAAAGCGTACATTTCTGTAGCTTTTGTAACTCGTTCGCTTAAGCGAACCAGGTGGTCACTTAAGCGAGCTGCAAGAGAGCTGGGAAGCGTACATTTCTGTAGCTTCTGTAACTCGTTCGCTTAAGCGAACCAAGTGGTCGCTTAAGCAAGCAATTCATTTTCCAGTTCTTTGAATTTTTGGTTTCCTAGGGCCAATCCTAACTTCTTTAAACACTTCTTTTAACTTGTATAATCACTGTTTGTACAATTAATCCTACTGGAACATCTCCTTGAATGAGATTTGGACTTGTTTTGTGAAATTGAATCAAACTTTGAAAATTGTCCAAGAACGTTGAATTTTCCGAAAATTGGATCTTCAAGGAAATAAAATGAGATTAAGATAGTACAATGATTATATGATTATTGAAAATGGTTGTGATTGGTTTCCTTGAGTCTTAATTGGTTTGGGTTTTGAAAATGGGAATTCTTGGAAAATGTCAAGAGAGACGAACATTGATGAAAATATCCTTTTAAGCCAATCACCTTACGAATCTTTCTTGTTTAGTTTTGTATGACTAAATGGAGATGTATGAATGAATTACGAGATGTTGTATGTTTTCTTACTTGGTATGTGAGAAATATTGTAATGATGTGATTACATAATGTTGAAGATGTTGAAATGATATTGATGATTATTGTGGTTGTTGTGATGACACTTGATTGATATGTGCTATGTTGATTTGTGTGGACGTAATTACTTGATAATGCAATTGTTGTTGGAGTTGTGCAATGTAATTGGAGGTGTACTTTTACATTGTGTTGGTGTATGTAAGTTGAGTAATTACATTGTTGGGTCTTTGCTATGTCCATGCATTCATTTGGTTGTTGTAAAAGAGATCATTATTTTACTTCGGAGAGTGTGTAAGAGGAGGTGTACTCTTACATTGATGTATCATTTTGGCATCATGGGTAACGACCTAGACGTTGGTGAACTTGAATCCATATGCCTCTAGAGGAGTCTAGAACATTGCATGCATTGATGAATTGATTGATTGAATGGTTGATTAACTGATTGTATCATGATTGACTACATGGATTGATGAACTTGTACATTGGTGAATTTATTGAATGATGTGATCTTTGTGGATTGTATGGATGTACATTGGTGGTTATTGTTTATGTTTGGTGACGAAATTATAGATAATGATAGTTGTTGGTATGAATGTATGTTTTTGGAAACTTACCTATTCTTAATTCATTACATGATATTTGAATTGATTATTCCTGCTTATCTGTTATATGATTATGTTGATGTAATGCTCACCCTTAGTGGTTTTAACCGCCTACTTGCCTGTATGGGTGAGTAGACGTTATGCAGGAGTGGTTGCTCGGTGAGTTGATCGGTGATGCATGGATAATGGGAGCTTTCTCCACTATCGGGTCTTATAGTAGAGTAGGCTCTGATCTAGGAATTTTGTTTGATAGCTCTAGATCTTTGTTGGATTATTTTACACTTTGAGATTTTTTCCACGTGTCAGACTTGGAGATTTTTATGCTTATGCATTTTTGAGATCATGTGACATGTATGCTTGATATATATGATTTTGTATCCGCTGCGACTGATGAGATTTTATTGCATGCATGTTGGTTTTCGATCTTTGGATTTTCGATTCGTGAAAGTAGCGTCTATTTCTTGAATATTTTATTATTCGCATGTTTTATTGCTTTAATAGAAATAGGGCGTTACAATAAACACCTAAAGAAAAAGACACACAATAATGTACATAATTATCTCCTAAGTGGTCCCTATCTTACTCAGATATGATAAGGTACCACTGTAATTATTCTACAACATAATAACTAGAAGATAATTATGATATTGCAGATAGGGACCACTTAGGAGATAATTATGTACATTATTGTGTATCTTTTTCTTTAGGTGTTTATCTTTATTAGCTGTCGAGAAAGGGACATGTGAACAATTTTTGAGCCATTTTTCACTATAAATAAGAGCCTCGTTTCTCATTTGTAATCAATGAATATTGAAGTTCAATACTACTAAGTATTTCGTTCCTATAAAAACTTGATGAATTATTTACACCTTTAGTTACCCTAAAGTCACCTATATTTAGAAATTTAGCAAGAAATAGTTTTTCCTTGATAGAAGCTGAGAAATATCTATTCGAAGAAACAGAAAAACCATTGATCGGGAATTAAAGTCTTAGAGTAACACCACCCAAAAGAGATTTTGAAATCTCAGAACAAAAATAGATAAATAAATTAGAAAGCTCAAGTTGTCTCTACAACTCGAAAAACTAGACAAAAGAATTTAAATTTGTCTATAGAAAAAGTCTTCCGCACTTTGCTAAAACTCTGGTATCAGAGCAAACCTCGTTCCTAAAAAAATTAAAAAATTAAAAAAAATAAAATCTTATGACGCCGGCTAACATTTTAACCGACTTAAAAGATCATGGGTACAAATACCCACCATACAAAGAATTTCCCTTTTTTTTTATCGATTCAAAAATTAATTCATAAAACACAAATTCTTTTCTGTGCAAGACACAAAATCAGACATGAAATATAAGCCTTTTTTTATCCAAAACACAAATCTTTTTCTGTCCAAGACACAAAATCAGAAATGAAATCTTTAAGGATTTCAAAATATAATTCTTAAAACACTTCTTTTTATCATTTACACTGTTTTTCTCCTTTGTAAACCTTCTGAACTTACATTTACTAATTAGTTCTCCAATGGCATCCTTTAGTATGAAACAATCGTTTGTATCGCGTCTGAGTGATTTATAGAAACGATATTACTTCTACTTGTCGATTCTTATAGGATACATCATAAGCAGCATATTCCACACTTCGACTTTCCTAAATATAGTGTTTGCGAATTCTTGGAGAACTATGTCCCTAGATATGTTCCGGGGGAATACTCAGAGAACAGTCCTCGAAACTTACCATTATCCTTATATTTGTCTTCATAGTGCTTGTTGATTCCTCCTTTGATGGAGGGTTTGTTCTTCTGGATTTCCTCGCCAATCAATTTCTCTTCATAGTTGATATATGGTTGAGTTTTGACCAGCAACTCATTCATATCTTTGGGCTCCTTCAAGCCCAATTTTTCTTAATATATGCAATATGACCTTAGACCATTCTTGAAAATAAAGCATTTAAGCTTGTCGTTCACTCCACAAACTTCAAATACTTCTCTGGTGAATCTTTCGATATATTTTAGGAGTGTTTCCTTTTTTTGGACTGTAATGATAAGAGGGGATTTTTTAGGTCTCTCACGGGATGAAGGAGTGTGACCGCTTACGCCTCCGTCTGAATCGTGCAAAGGAGATCCTCCGCAACGAGGAGAAAAAGGAACTTTGTGCCATGGATCCTGATTTTCATCTTTCTCAGAAGCAACATTTTCTACCACATTCATTGGAGTGGCGGTTTGTTGATTTCGTTGAACGACCTTAATTTAAGTCACATTTGCAGCAGAAATTTTATATTGATTTTCTTCTACTTGAGTGAGACACGCATTCTATTGTTGGAGTAGGTTGACAATGTTTGTGAGCACACCCATCACATTAAGGACGTCTAACTGTGCTACTGAGTGCTGAAAGAATTATGCTTGGTGATTTTTGCTTTGCACGTTCTTGTAGAGAAAAGGCGATGGAAATTGTTGAGGACGAATGGCTAAAGTTTAAAGAATCTCTTGAATCCCCGAGATTGGAAGAATCTCTCGTTGTGGAGCCAGAGGAAGAACAATGGCACTGTAATTTCTACAAACTGGAGAAAGGACGGTGACGCAACGATCTCCATAGATCGAAGAGATTACATTTTTTGCGTCACCTTCAACCATCAAAGGAACATGATTGGTGCGATCTTGCAGACAGGAATAAGTTACGCATTTGACAACGCTATTGGAAAGAGAACGAGTTGAGCTTAACGGCAAAGTAACAAAATATTATTACCCTGATAAATTTGTGAATATTCAAAGGAATCGATACTTTTGATTCCCCTTCTTCTAAGCTAATGATTTGGTGTAAACTAGATCGCAGTATACTCAATCAATGTAGGGTATACAAGGAGTTTTCCAACTCGAAAAGATATTCTCTTTCACGGTGTAAGAAGTTCTTCAATGAGATTATAGAGTAGACTTAATAGGAATGTCAGTGGAAAAGTGGTGAAATGAGAATCCATGTTGCGGCACATAACCACCTTTATATAGAGAAACCTAATTGTATCCGACTCCGTAAAACCCGGCAACAAAGTTGGGAGTTCTTTAAAGATCGTATAAACGATCCTAATGGATGGAGTTGTAGTGCTATGCGGTAAAATGCACGGGGGGGGGGGGGGGACATGTGATATCGATCGAAAGGATACTTATTTTTTTATAGGTAAAACGAATAGAATTTTTGTTTTTTGTACAAGGCAAAATGAGATATATATTAACAACCAAAAGTTTTTCTCCCTAACACAAGGAGTGCAAATAGAGGCAAAACAAAGTTACAAACGATACAACAAACCGACCAAAATCAAGAGTTTAGCAATGTAAAAAACAAATCAGCCAATCTCCAAACAAACAAGGTGATGCTGCCACCATAAATGTAAAACGAATAGAATATTAATGAAAGATTTTAATCTTTCAACATACTTTACTCACCTTCAATGAATGTTCGTAGGAGAGAGGCCGGTGAAAGAGTAAGATTGGGAGATAAAAATGCAGCAGTGTTTGAAAGTTTTTTTCAACAAGGTGTTTAAAAGTTAATATGGGTACGAAGAGACTATTTTTATTTTATGATGATAAATTTTTCTTTACCCCCTGTAATATAGGTCATTTTTGGTTTTTCCCCCTGTAAATTTTTTTTTTGATTTACCCCCTGTAAATTATTATTTTTTTAGAATACCCCCCTAATAGGTCATAAAAAAACGACTTTATTTTTTTTTCAGAATTTTTTTGTTTTTTTATGACCTATTAGGGGGTATTCCAAAAAAAAAAAAAATTACAGGGGGGTAAATCAAAAAAAATATTTTACAGGGGGAAAACAAAAAATGACCTATATTACAGGGGGGTAAAACACCATTAACCCTAAATTTTAATATAACTTTGGGTGTAATTGAATTTATTTTTTTTGGAAAGGAATGTAACCGAATGTTTTAAGAGTGTATCTAAAAAAATTAAAATTCAAGTCAATTGATTTTAAGGATAATGTTTTTTTTTTCATTTAAGGATATTCATCTTTTTAGTCAATTAGTCTAATGGTTATTAGAATTAGAGGTGTTTAAAATCGAACAAAACCAAATAGAAAAATCATAAACCAAACCAATCCAAATCAAAAACCGTAAAAACCGCATTTGGTTCGGATATATTCAGACTATTTTTTTACACAATCGCATATATAGTTCGGTTCACTTTGCGGTTTTTATTTTACTAATCGAGACAAACTAAGCCAAACCACAACATAAGATAAACATTAATTAAGCTTTTTTCATCCAGCCTAGTACTCATAAAAATTCAATGGAAAATTTCATAAAATGACATGTTTTTTCTCTTATTTTTTTATTATGACCTGTTTTTTCTCTTGTTAAATTTATTCTATACTTTTGATTTAAAAAATGTATTTATGTGTAGTTTAATTCTACTTGCACTTTTGCATATATGTTTATGTTATATATATTTTGAATACTAGAAACTTAATGAGAATTTTTTTTAGAACTTTTAAATAATGATAAATTCTTAATCTTTTGCATTTCTCAACAAAGAGGTTAACATTTTAGCCTATGTTTTTAATTCTGTCTATGTTCATGGAAAGATTGTTGGATGGAAATTTAAAACATTGTTGAAAATAAGTTGTTTTTGACTTAATGTTCGAAACAAAAAGTTGTATTGTCTCACCAAAAATTGCTGCAATCGAACGAACCCAATCCACAACACTCTTAGCTAGAATTCCACATTTTAAGGTGTATAAGTGGAAAATCGGAGTTTAAATTTTAAATGTGGAGAAATGAGATGTCCGGGGTTCGAACCCCGGCCTCTGCATTTAATATGCGTGTCCCTAACAAGTGGACTATATCTGTTTTTTTTTTTTTGTATAGATATTGGGCTTTTTAATTTCAGCAACTTGAAGCCCCAAAATTACCTGATACTGCCGTGTTTATCTCATATTTCCGTGATGACCTCATTGAGATAAAGGGCTCTCTTGGTTATGTTGTGGAGTATAGGAATTCTAGTATGGTTTGGTTGGAAATATGGATTATGGAAAAAAAAAATGGGTGGGACAAAAAGTATAACTTTGACACAACTCAGTCAATGTTTCGTTTTTATGGTATTTGGAATGATGGTGCTGAAATCCTTGGAGGAAATGTTGAGCAGCAGAAGCTCACGTCATACGATCATCAAGGGAACACACTTCGCCAATTTCAAATTTATGGATTTATGAGTATGTGCCAAGCATAGCTCTATTGTCAAAGTAGCTGCCTACAATATATTATTACAGTTGATGGTGTTAATTAGCAGAGGTGTTGGTTTATTTGTGTTATTTAGAAAGAACTGTTTCAAAAGAGTTTTGATCATTGATCAATCTTAAGGAATAAATCAACTTTTTTCTTTCATTATTGAGTTTTCTGTTAAGAGGTGTTATCATCACATAGAAGAAAAATGCTACAATACTCAGTTTAAATGGAACAGAGTTGTTACTATTCTTACTAATTATTGTCTTCTTAAGATATAATTTCATGAAGAAAGCTATCCTAGTAGTGAGAGACTCCACTGTCTTGAATGGTTTCTGTATTGATTCTAACAGCAACTAATTTAATACCAATTACTTTAAGATTGTCCACCTCGTCACTTATATATTTCTTAAGAAAGGACTTAATTATTTTTTTTGTAAAAGGTTGCTTTAGGATTTTGAATAGTTTTAAAAAGATTGAGGAAGGATGATGGATGAATGAGTGTGCTAAGTTTTGAGTAATTTAAAGTACTATTTGTGTTGTGACAAACAAAGATGGATGAGAGTATCAACTGAGGAAGGTGAAGAAGAAAGGAAGAATAGGGTATAGCATCAGCAATTTTATTTTCTATGCTTATATATACTTTTTGATGCTTGTTGAGTTTTAATTTCGGTTTATCTTCATATTAAGTTGTCCCTTGAGAATTTTTTTGCTTTACTTTGATGTTTTTGTAACTGGTAAATATCTCATGTATTGATGATGGAAGTGGTATAAAACAAATGAATAGTTTTTTCTTCTTTTGATGGAAGTTGTCCCTCGTATGATTTGAATGACATATAACAGAAAACAGAAATTAACTAACTCAGTTCATGTATCTGAGGTTTGATAGTGTTAAAGTAGTAAGGTTATGCAGCTAGGTAAAGTTGGGAAATAAATGAAGACTTTTTTGCATATTGATCAATGATCTGATATCTAATCATTTATAATTTTTTTATGGTGATAGAGTTGTTTGGTAACGATAATTTTCTGATAAGCTTTATAAAGATTTTGAGATCCATGTTTGAGCTTATTGTTTATAACGTATCATTTTTTCTTGCATCGTAACTGATCTATAAATTTAAATACATATTTCTATGTACCTCATAATTTTCATTTTTTTTTTAAAAAACAATACCTCAAGTAGTCCTCAACATCTAGTTATATTCTGGATTTTCAGAGATTGCTTTGTTAAGTTTGTAGTATGGCTGGTTTAGTGGTTACCTTCATCATCATGCTCGCTTTTCCCAATCAATTTCACACAAAGGCAATGACGCAGACAAAATCTCAATGAAAATTTTAGTGGCGTATTCAACACTTTATTCTATTTGTGCATGTGGTAGGTTTTCAATTAGAATGTTTATTTCAGTTTGCAGAATTGCAGTTGTGTATTGTTTCTGTTAAGATCACTTCGGTTCTGTGTTACTCATAACACATATGAATTGATTTATATACATCAGCATTTTCTATATACTTCAAGTTGTCGAAACTGGTTATTGCGGAAGTCAAAAGCAGAGAATGTTTGTAGCATGATAGCAATCAGAGCTCGTAATTTAATTATAAACACCGTTAACAAGAGTGTTGTATCTTTGGAGGTTGTTGAGGTGTGACCATAGTAAGAGGAGGACAATCGAGGGTATGTCCAGGATTTAGTGATTGGATTATAAACTTGTGCCGATAAAAGGTAAGGCATTTTCGTCTTCCCAATATTATTAGAGATATTGAGTTTGACAACTTTGAAGTCGCCATTAACAGCACCAAAACTATACAAGGATTCATCAATGTAATGGCTACCGAGTGAAGGAGCACGGGGAATAAAGTGGACCTCATTAGTTGTTGGGTTCCGCATAATCAATTGATCATGATGAGTTTGGCCTGGGTAAATACATTTGAGACAAAAAAAACCGTTGCAACTACCATACGTTTTGATTCTTGCTAGGTATTTAGCAAACAAAGATTTGATAAGCATTGGTTTCTTATTGTTACTGTCACATAATAGAACCTTTTTTTCGAAGGATTGGATTACTTTTTTCATGAATTTGCAACTTGCTTCTTCTAGTCACAAAATAGGGAGTTTTAATGAGATTGTTCCATGATCTTTGAACACATTTGCTACGCATCAATGATTTTGCTGGTAGCCGCAATAATATCTCTATATCCGAATCTTCTCCTAAATTCATTGTATATGCTTTGCTCTACTTTGTTTTTTCTTTCTTCTTTTCAATGACTGTATAATTAAATATAGAACAGAGTCATTCCTTTTGTTGTAGAATGGTAAACAAACTCAAAATGAGATTCAAATAAGTTTTTGACCTTTATCAACTGCATTTTAAAAAATGATCAGAGTTTGTTACAATTTGAAAGTCACAATAATATATTTATAATTTTAATCAAAATCAAAATTTCATATAAAATACGGTTCATAATTTACACACGTTAACACAATAAAAGGAGCACAAAGACATGTCTGTCTTTTCGCTAGTGGATATAAATTACGAAAAGTAGTTACTATGAAATTTTGATTGATATTAATTTGATTTTGATTAAAATTATAGGTATTGATAATGGATATTGTACATTTTTAATTATAATAAATTATACTTATCTTTCTCAATGATAACAACAAAATAACAAAAATAATATCTTTAAAAAAATATAACAAAAATAATTTCAATTCTTATCTTTTTGAATGATACTAAAAATATAACAAATATAATTTTTTTTTTCTTCAAAAAGTATAACAAATATAATCTAAAACGGTCTGCTTTCTTTATCTATAGTATAGATTTAGGGATATTGTTGTTTTTATTCATCCAAAAGAAAAAGGATATTAGTTTTTTTAATCTTATAAATTTGAGGTTTTTAGAATTCTAAAAAAGGAGTGACCCGGTTCTATATATTGATTGTCTCAGTCATGTGCAATTTTCTAATTCTTGATCAGAACATGTGACAGTGACAATGAGAAACCAATCCTCATCAAATCTTTGTTTCCCAAAGGCGTAGCAAGAATCGAGAGTTGCAACGGTGTTTTTTGTCTCAAAGGTATTTACCCGGGCAAAACTCATCCCGATCAATTGATTGCATATGGAACCCAACAACTAATGAGGTTCACCTTATTCCCCGTGCTCCCTCACTCGGGTTTGTTGCTGTTAATGGCGACTTCAAAGTTGTCAAATTCAATCTCTCTAATTACAATGAAACTACAAAAATGCTTTATCTTTTATCGTCACAAGTTTATAATCTAAGCACTAAATCTTGGACACCTATCCTCAATAGTCCTCCTCCTCAAACTGTTGTCACTAATCGACTACCTTCAAGATACAACACTCTTGTTAACATTACGAGTGATTACTTTACTTCAAAAATTATTTGCTTTGACTTTCACAATAACCAGTTTCAGCAACCTGAAGCCCCAAATTTGTCCCATATTTCTGTGATGACGATGTCATTGAGATAAAGGGCTCTCAATACTCGGTTTAAATGGAACAAAGTTGTTACTTCTCAAGATATAATTTCATGAAGAAAGCAATATATTTTAAGAAAGGATTATATCTTCTTATAAGATTTTTTATTTTATTTTTGTAAAAGGTTGCTTTAGGATTTTTAGGTAGTTTTAGAAAGAATGAGGAAGGAAGATGGATGAATGGTGGACGTGTTAAGTTTTGAGTAATTTAAAGTACTAGTTGTGTTGTAACAAACAGACATGGATGATAGTATTGTATTGACTGAGGAAGGTGAAGAAGAATAGGATATAGCATCAGCAGTTTTCTTTTCTATTTTGATTAATGAAAACGGAATAATTTTTATTTTGCTTTACAATTATTAAAAAAACGTGTACAATTTTTATATTATTGACAATTGTTTGTTATGGGAGAGAGATTAAGTATGCAAAAAAAAAAAAAAAGAATTTGTTGGAGTAAGGAGAGTAACAAACAATTGTTTGTTATGAGACAAATAAGGCATTAAATTTATTGAAAAGTGAAAGTGTGTGCAAAAAGTTAGAAATTTATTCCTTGATTAAAATGAGGGTATAATAGGAAGAAAAAAAGTCCTAAAATCAAAAGGAACGGAGGGAGTAGTAACAATTTATGTTTATCTTTTACCATATTTTAATAAAATATTTATCTTTTACTAACAAGATAAAAAAATATAAATAAAGTTATTATCTTTTTCAAAAACACGTACTTAGAAATAATAAAAAATCCACTTAAAAAAAATCATACTTCACTTTATATATTGTTAAAGAATAGAATAGATATAGATAAAAAAAAAAAAATACTATTACGATCAATTTTATCTTTTTTAAAAATTAGTTGATAACTTTCTCCTTTGAAATAAAATTAAATTAAATGATATCTTTATCTTTTATCTCCTCTCAAAATAAAAACAAACATAATCTTTTATATAAATTTTAGTTTGTTCAGGATTCCGAAAATAGAATGACCCTCTTCTATTTAAACCTCGGTAATGTGTTACTTGATTGTTCACAATAAAAAATTCAGTCGGTTGAGAAAAACTAAGTTGAGCATAGAGAGAATGAAGCTTGGAGAAGAATTGGAGATAGAGATATTGTTGCGGCTACCAACAAAATCTTTGTCGCGTTTCAAATGTGTTCAAAAATCATGGAACAATATCATCAAAAGTCCCTATTTTGCTACTAGAAGAAATCGTCTTCTAATCCTTCAAAACGCACCTAACATGAAGTTTATCTTCTGTGATGGAGGCAATGATCAGAAATCAATTCCCATCAAATCTTTGTTTCCTCAAGACGTTGCAAGAATTGAAATTTATGGTAGTTGCGACGGTGTTTTTTGTCTCAAAGGTATTTCCTCATGCATAACTCGCCACGATCAATTGATTTTGTGGAACCCAACAACTAAAGAGGTCCATCTTATTCCTCGCGCTCCCTCACTCGGTAACCATTACTCTGATGAATCCTTGTATGGTTTTGGTGCTGTTAACGACGACTTCAAAGTTGTCAAACTAAACATCTCTAATAGTAATAGGATGGCGAAAATAAATTCTCTTTTAAAGGCAGACATTTATGACCTAAGCACAAAATCATGGACCCCCCTCGTCAGCCATCCTCCTATTACTATGGTCACACGGATACAGCCTTCAAGATACAACACTCTTGTTAACGGTGTTTATTATTGGATTACAAGCTCTGATGGCTCTGATGCTGCAAGAATCCTTTGCTTTGACTTTCGCGATAACCAGTTTCGGAAACTAGAAGCTCCAAAGTTAGGTCACTATATCCCCTTTTTCTGTGATGATGTCTTTGAGATAAAAGGTTATCTTGGTTATGTTGTGCAATATAGGTGTAGAATCGTTTGGTTGGAAATATGGACTCTGGAACAAAACGGGTGGGCCAAAAAGTATAACATTGATACAAAAATGTCAATTTTTCATATTTATGGTCTTTGGAATGATGGTGCTGAAATCCTTGTAGGCGAGTTTGGGCAGCGGCAGCTCACATCATGCGATCATCATGGAAACGTTCTTCGCCAATTTCAACTCGATACTTTAGAGAATGCTTGTTTTTGGTATTACGAGTATGTGCCAAGCATGGCTCCATTGTCAAAGTAGTTGCCTAGAATATATTATTACAGTTGATGGTGTTAATTAGCAGAGGTGTTGAATTCTTTGTGTTAAGAACTGTTTGAAAAGAGTTGTAATCATTGATCAATCTTATGGAATAAATTGACTTTTTTCTCTTTCATTATTGATTTTTCTATTAAGAATTGTTATTGTCACATACAAGAAAATTGCTACAATACTCAGTTTAAATGGTAGAGAGTTGTTACTTGTCACTGATTATTATTTTTTCAATATATAATTTCATGAAGAAAGCAACCTTAGTAAGAGGCTCCACTGTCTTGATGGTTTCTGTGTTGTTCCTAATCCTAACAATAAACTAATGCAATAACAATTACTTTAAGGTTGTCAACCTCATCACTTATAAAATAAAATTAGAAAATTTTCTACAATCTTACAAGATTTTATGTAAAAGGTTACTTAATTAGGATTTTCATTAGTTTTAGAAAGAATGAGGAAGTGTCATGGATGGATGAAGGTATTAGTTTTTTTTATTAATTTAAAGTACTATTATGTTGAGACAAACAAATAATGATGAGAGTTTAGACTGAGGAAAGAAGAAGAAAAGGATATAGGATAAGCAGTTTTCTTTTCTTTGCCATACAAAACAATGATTATATTTACTTTTTTACTGCTTGTTGAGTTTTATTTTGATTGATCTTAGTATTAAGTTGCTCCCTTAAGAATTTGATGCTTTAATAAGAACTGGTAAATATCTCATGTATTAGTAGTTGACATAACATGTACACACATGCTCCTTCATATAAGTTTTGATGATGTTATAAGTAATTTACTGTTTGCTTCTTAAAGTAGTAAGGTTATGCATCTAGGTAATGTAACGTAGATTGCTCATCAAAATTATCACTGATCTGATATTTATAATTTTTTTGTATGATGATGGCATGTGTTATTGACATAACTTGGAATTAATTCAAAACTTAGACCATAAAGCTACCTAAGCAAATGCTACGTGAATATATACATGAAAACCAAAATCACAATGCTACCAATTTTAGTTATGCTAACTTATAGCATATAATCTTTAGTCATTTTGAGATGAGTGTTGAACTTATGGTTTATAGCATATCATTTCTACTCTCGTCGTTACTTTTACTATGATCATTGATCAATATCATGGAATCAAATTATCTTTTCATTATTGTGTTTCTATTATTTTTGACTTTAGCATATAATCTTGTTACTTGTTACCGATAATTGAATTCTCGAGATATAATTTCATGAAGTAATTCTAGTAAGAGTCTCCACTGAATTGAATGGCTTCTGTATTGATTCTAACAGTAACTAATTTAATACCATTTACTTTAAGGTTGTCAACCTCATCGCTTATATATTTTGATTAGTTTAGGATTTCTTTCTGTAAAAGCTTACTTCAGGATTTTGATTAGTTTTAGAAAAAATAAGGAAGGATATGATAGGTGAATAACATGTTACTTATATTTAGCCTTCTGTCGACCTAATCACGTTATGATAATAGCAACAACTGTGGATTGTAGAGTGTATAGACAATGCTGAAGTATATAAATCAATTCATGTGTGTTACGAGTATCAGCTTACAGTCAAGTTTTCTACCACTGCATTAACAGCTCCCAAAGTAGCTAGTGTGATTTCTCAAATAAGCTTATATATTATTGTAATCGAAATAGAAATTTAGCTTAGGTATCAGGTTATAGTCCTCAACCTTGTTTCCCTTTCTTCAAGCAATTAACGTTGAGGAATAAACTTTGTCCCTTATCTGTGTGTTCTTAATCGCTTCAAATTCACTTTTAGTTTGGTAACTATGCAAATTCCGAAATTGATGACAACTCCAAATCCTCCTTTGATTGAATCATCACAAATATTTTAAAATAAAAACTAGTGGTGATTACACCTAATCCATTTTGGTTTGGTCACCGTGCAAATTTTAAAATTGATGACTACTCCTAAATAAAATACACCAACCAAAGGTTTAAAGGTTAAAGGTTTTTAATGTTTTTCCTTATTTAAGATTTTTGGTGGTAACTTCAATATTTCCGAGCAACCCTCGAATCTTAGTCTGTGATATCAGTGAGACAGTGATGGAGTCTTTGAAGTGGCGACACCTAATTCTACTATTAGAGAATGTTTCCAGGATAATTCTGAGCAACCCTCGAATCTTAGTCTGTGATATCAGTGAGACAGTGATGGAGTCTTTGAAGTGGCGACACCTAATTCTACTATTAGAGAATGTTTCCAGGATAATTCTGTTGCGGAGTTTGGAAGAGTTCTATATTTAGCTTTTGTGGGAGATCTTGCCATAACCCATTGCTTTTAGGATTTTCATGAGATTAAACTTGAACCATAATAAACAACTTGGTGAGCAGAAGTAGAGGTGTAGTCATTTTTGTTTCCAGTCCAGTCAACATCACTATAGGCAATGAGGGTAGAAGATGTTGGTTTTTGAAGAAGAAAACCGTGAAAGATAGTTCCTTCAATGTAGTGTAGAAGCCTCTTCAATGCATTTAAATGGGTAGTGGTTGATCTTTGCACGAATTATACCAATTTGTTGACCGAGAATATCAGGCCGAGTCATAGTTAAATATTGTAGACTGCCAATGATTTTGCGATAGAAGGTGGCATCAGAACTTTGTAAGTCGTCATCTTTGTACAATGGAATAAGAACAAGCTTGGCTTCTAACATTTCAGTTCCTTCAAGAAGGTCTTCAATATATTTATGTTGGCTAAGAAATAAACATGTTGCTAGCTGTAGGGATGACCTCTTCACCAAGAAAGTAGTACAAGTGCCCTAAATCGTTGATAGAGAATGATGTACCAAGGAATGCAAAGCACTCACCTACTTTGACAATGGAATTTCTTGTGGTGTTGATGATGTCATTGATAAGTGTCAAATTTCGGTTATTTTTACATACTTATTCACAACACTTATTAACTTGTTTTACAAGTAATATCATGAAAAATCATATAAATCATGCAAATATAAAGTCCTTATACTTATAATGCCAATTAAAGATTTTTTTTCCCTGATTCCCTTCAATTATTGTGGTTTTTGGAGCTTGATGACGAAGTGAAAGAAAAGGGCAGGCAGAAAGTCCCAAATTGTCACTTTTCATAATGTTGTCAAATCCGCTAGTCCCGACAATATGATCTCTCTATTATTGTTTTATCGATTAAACTGAACAAACTGAAATATATGTTTAAATAAACACTTTCCTTACTCAGAACAGTGTTAATTATTGAACAACTTTTGTATCGCACGAGTCCTTGTGGATATGATACTTTGAGTACTTATTTTTTATGCTGCTATAAAAGCAACTCACCAGTCATCGAGAAAACCATAGTCATATAAAACAAGACATTTGTTGTTGAGAATGAACAAAGAAGAGTCGGATTTGAAGTTCACAAACCCATAGTCATAGAGAAATTTACACAAGGTTTTGAACCAGGCAAGTGGTGTGTTGGGTTTAGGCCGTAAATAAACTTTCGTAGGTGACAAATGTTGTCATCTGTTTGGATGAATGAAACCTCAAGGTTGTTGCATATAGACTTCTTTGCTTAGAGAACATTCAAAAAGTCATTATTCACTTCAAGTTGACGAAGTGGCAATTGTTTTGTAGTGTTAAGGAGAGAACCAGTCTTATTGTTGTTGGCTTTACAACAAGAATTAATGTATGATTATAATCAAGCTCGGGTCATTGATGAAAACCCTTGGCTACAGATCGATCTTTGTATTTTTAAATATCACCATTAGACTTTCTTTTGACTCATAAACCCATTTGCAACCTATGAGATTAGTATTGTGAGGTTAGGGAACCATATCCCATGTTCTTTAGTGGACTAAGGTATCAAATTTTATGCTCATGGCATTGCACAATACCAATTAAGTGACTTTAGAGCTTTACAGACACATGTTGATAGTCTACCTTGCACAACTTTGGGCAGTGTGCTGTGAAACGTCTTGAAGAGAGCGACTTGGTCGTGACCCAACCCGATAATCTCTTCGGTGGTATATTTCCTTTCAAGGTATTTTTCTAAACACAAAAGCAACATTTCCATTTAAAAAGGAAAAGCACCATAATTTTTGTGGAACAGAAGAGTGCGATGAGAGAGTGACATATGTTTCTGTTAAGTGGTGATGTTTGTGTTCAGCAATGCCAATATGTTCAAGAATATATGGGGAACTGGTGTAGTGAGATATTCCATGTGATTTTAAGTATGGTTTTAATTTGAAATATTCAATGCCACTGTCAGTGTAAATGGATTTAATTTCTGCGCAAAATATGTTCTAACTTTTGTGAAAAGTTGGGGGAAATGGAAGAAGCGTCAATTTTACTTTTTAGGGGATAAATCCATTTATATCTAGTAAAATGATCAACGAACACAAGATAATATTTGTATCCACTGATAGTGTTAATTGGAGAGGGTCTCCAAACATCAGAAAAAATGAGTTCAAGAGGACAACTAGTTTTTATGGACATACAGAAAACAGAAGTTCATGTTTTTTTTAATATGACACATTACAGAGTTTTTATTATCAAAATTTGTTGAGAGACAACATTCGAGTGAGAATTTTTTAGGAGAAATGACTGAAATGAGCATGCCAAAGAGAGGATGAGCAGGTGGTTGCAAAGGCAGTGGGAGATTGTGACCAAGGAGGGAGTAATATTTGCATCTTGATGGAGGTCTGTTGCAACGAGGTAAAGCCACGAGTTTTAAGAAAATGAGAGCTATGTACTGCGAGAAGAGAAAGATGCGTTTGTTTGAGATGGCTTATTATTGAAGAAGTCACGACCATGAGATGGTGTTGGGAGAAGACCGTCTTTGCCGCCGCAGCATTGCAAAATTTGCAAAAGGAACTTGTATATCAGTTTGTGTTTAATGACGAAGGTAGTCATCGTGAGCAAGTAGATGGCTGTGAAGCTCCTCAAAAGCAAAGGGGTGTTGACATGTGCGAATGGAGTCTGAAGTGCCGCGATTTTAAGTGCAAAGACCATTCATAATATGAAGGGTAAAATCATCATCTAAAAGGGTTCAATCAATAACAACAAGTTCATCCGCAAGACTTCTAAATGAGAACAACAAGTAATCGGTGATTGATTTTTCTCCCTTTGTGCAGAGTTGAAGTTGATTGTTTACGGACATAACATGAGAAGGTGATGTGTTCACATACCGAGATTCAATTGTGAACACAAAGATCGAGCAATATCATATGAGGCAAATGATAGACTTCCTGCTTCTGTTATGTCATGGACGAAAGAGAGAAATTAATGACCAGTTAATCAATGCTGAATCACTTGATGTATTCAAGGTTAAGGGAGATGCCATCTCAAACAATTGTGGACGATTGAGATAGTATGGTTCCAACAATATGGCCCATTATTTGGATCGCAGAGAAAAAAGTAGGTGATTGGTGTTTCCAAGCACAGTAATTGCTACAAGATAGTTTAAAGGTAATGGAAGCATTGAGAATGCGAGACGGATTGGTCGGGGTAGAGGTAGTGGTGGCTATAGCAGCGATAATGAGAATGTTACGTTGTTAAGCTTTCTCCAGTTGATGCCTTTACAAAGTAAATCCACATCATGGAGACAGCAAGGCAAGTGGATCAAGGCTTGATTTGAGAACTGAGAATGTGAGGTGGCTGGTTTAATAGTAATGATATTTTTATCAAGTCAGTTTTTATATCAAGATTTAATTAACAATCAGTTTGATATTTTTAAATTGATAAAGTTTTTTTTACTTATTCTCAATCTTTATCCCTTTAGAGTTCTATATACTGATCAAAGGTAGCAAGAATTCAACCGATCAACAATTACCTACACAAGACTAATCATGATCAGTTGATTGTGTGGAACTAATGAGGTCCACCTCATTCCTCGAGCTCCGTCACTCTGTACCTGTTACATCGATGAATGCTTGTATGGTTTTGGTGTTGTTAACAACGACTTCAAAGTTGTTAAGCTCGGTTTATCTGATACCATTGTGGCGGATCTTTCATTAACAGAAGTTTATAATTTAAGCACTAAATCATGGACACAAAATCTCAACAGCCTCCTCTTACTTCGGTGACACGCAACAACCTTCAAGATACAACACTCTTGCTAACGGTGTTTATCATTGGATTACGAATAGAAGTAGTTCTGCAAACATCATCTGCTTTGACTTTCGCAATAACCAGTTTCGTCAACTTAAAGCTCCAAACAGCTTCAAAATAGTTCTATTATTTAAGAGTTGTTATTAGCATATCGAAGAAAATTATGCTACAATACTCGGTTAACAGTTTCTACTTGTTATTGATTATTGTCTTCTCAAGATTATTTTATGAAGTAATCCTATTCCTAGTGAGAGACTCCATTGTCTTGAATGGTTTCTGTGTTGATCCTAACAGTAACTAATTTAATACCAATTACGTTAAGGTATTCAACATCATCACTTATATTTTAAGGAACAAATTTTCTATACTTTAGGATTTTGATTAGAAAGCAATCCTACTAAACTAGGTTAACTTCATCATCATTCTCACTATCCCAATCTATATTGCACACAAAATCAAAGATGCAAATAAAATCTCAATGAAACCATCTTGATGGTGTAAACATTTTCTAGTGTTAAATGTCTAGTCAGTAAAGACCTACCATGCTTTTGAGCAATTTTACTCTTGTTTATATCATTGTTGGATTTCCTTTTCATCGTCCCCCCCATAGATTTTATTTTTGCAATTAAAACACAAGTTGATTTGCCACGGGAAGCATGCCATATACGTGGTATAACTCAAATGATAATTAATGTAGTAGTTGGAATGTTGGTTCCAATTGATTTACAAAGAGATTGGAGTGCTCTTTAGAGCCAGTAGCCACAGCTAATTTCTTGGAGCAACATGTTTTGGACACCGTGTAAGTCTATTTGACACAAAATAGTATTCCTTTGGTCTCATTTTAACATTTTTTCCCTCTTTCAATAATTGTCATTTTATAATATCAAAACAACATTTATTATTTTTTTCTACTGATATATCTTTATTTATTGAATTCACTTCACTTCACTTAACTATTCTACTAACAACAATTAATAAAGATTTTTAGTAGTAAATTATATTAAAAGACAATTATAACAAGACAGAGAGAGTAGCATTTGACGGTGCTTGATTGCCTGTTTGGTCTTCCTTTATAAAAAAAATGAGTTATTTCCGTGTTTGGTCTCTAATATATGGAAGAGAAGAGATTTGGTTTTAATATCTTGATTGGACTCTAATATTTTTGTAATCCAACATTATATTGTTTTGGTCCTTGTTAAATTTTCTCATTGAATTTGGATGATGTGGCATATGCCATGTCATATTTTGGGTATCATATCATCATTGAATGGATGACCACCATGTCGTAGGGACGGAAAAATCCTAAACTCCAAACCATAAACCCTAAAACTCTGAACCTTAAATTAATAGATGTTTTTAGTAGTAAATGATATTAATTTTACCATTAAAATTTAACTCAACTACTTGTTTTTTTTAAGAATCGCACTCAATCCTTAAAAGACAATTATAATGAGACGGAAGAAGTAGTATTTGACGGTACTCGATTGCTTGTTGCGGCATGCATGGTTTCATAGGTTATTTGTGTGTTTGGTCTCTAGTATATGGAAGTGATTTGGTATTAGTATCTTGATTGGTCTCTTATTGTTTTAGTTCTTGTTACATTTTCTCATTCAATTTAGATGATGTGGCATATTGATGTGGCATGCCACATCATATTTTGGATGTTACATGGCACTAAGTTGTCAATATCATATCATCTTTGAATGGATGACTACCATGTTGGGACAGGAAAACAAAACAAAACATAATTACAGAGATTAAAAATATTATAGGTTAGATTACATCAAAGGTTCTTTAAGTTATTTAATTGTAATAAATTTGTCCACTTAAATTATTTTCGTACCATTTAGGTCTTTTAAGTTAATTAGTTGTAACAAGTTAATCCTATAAGTTTTTTCCTACCAATAAGGTCATTTAAGCTATTTTACCATATCAATTTTTAGGATTTCAGATCTTAAAAATGTAAGTTATTCAAGACCTAAAAGTTACAATTAAATAACTTAAAGAACCTAAGTGTTACAAACAATACTTAAATGATTAACTTGTTATAATTAAATAACTTAAAGGACGTAAGTGATATGAAAAAACTTAAAAGCTAATTTATTAAAATTAAATAATTTAAATGACATCCAATGTAATATAGCCAAAAATATATTATAGGGAAAAACAGAAATTATCAACAACAAAAAATCTTCAGTTTTCAACTTCAACCATTGCACGTGAAAGTTTTTTCTTTTTTTTGAGAAAACGTGAAAGTTTTTTCTTGAGTTGTAAAATAATGTACTTCTAATTTGTATTCTCAATTATCTTTGAGTTTTCCTTATTTTTTTTTGTCCGAGATTTGAACCTCAAACCTTACATATATTATATATTATATCTACTAATTGAGTTAAATTCACGAAGATATCTTTGGGTTTTATTTATCTCAATTGTCAAAGTGTTTGTTTTTAGAGAAGTCAATTAATTTATTTATCTCAATTAAAGTAAGGTACAGTATAATATTTGTTTTCAAAAGTAGTAATGACATTGCTTCAAAAAAAAAAAGTAGTAATGACACATCACCTTGAGTTTAACTCAGTTAGTAGGGACAAATATATATTATATGGGATTGGAGTTCGAACCCCGGTCACCCCACTTCTCAACATTAAAAATGTGTGAGATCCAGCCAATAGACTACCTGACCAAAAAAGTAGTAATGACACAATATATGATACACTTTTTTTTTTGGGTACAACATGATACATTTTAATTGGTTATTTGATAGTAAATTGTTTAATCTGAACCTGTAATATACACGAAGCTTGAAAAATTATCATGTGAAGATAAAAACGCATTTTATTGAGATTCTTCGTATTATGACCTTGTAATATACGCGAAATTTAGAAAAGTGGCATAGAGATTGAATTTTTTGTGTTTTGGGGTTGGTTTGTGCATAATGTGATGACTATTACTTTTCCCACCCTATGTCTTTCCTCGCGCGCCCTATTTTTTTCTTCCAATTTTACCCCTAGTCTGTATTTCGTTTTCCGAATTGCATTGTTGGAATTTTGCAGATTTTTCCGGATTTGAAAATTCATAATAATATTTTACCATAACTTTTGCAATTTTAATCTTCAAAATTCGTAAAATAAAATGCAAATAAAATAAAAAACAAAAATAAAAAGACACAAACATAAAAACAACTCATTTTATTAATATATAAACAATACATTACAATAATTTTCAAGCTTTTTAAGCTTATTACATAAGATCCTAAATCTATTTCTAATCTCCTATGAGCCTAATTCTAATTTCCTAAGAGCCTAACCACTGGTATGTGCTGGGACATACCAGTAGTTTGCCTATTGGAGGAAAACCGGAGGAGGAGGGAAGGGGAAGAAGAGAACAATGCCCCTGAGGGAGATGGGGGGTGCTCAAACTTACGCCCAAACAGACCAAGTTAAGAACCACACTGACCCACATGACCCTCAGATGAACCGCGCTTCGTTACAGCGCGGTTCCATCCTCATTGATCGTTCATACAAACCCTGAATGTTTTCAACGAGGCCCTTATCTATGAAAGGCCAACGATGGAAAACCATGATTGTAGAAGAAAGAAGAGGAGGATAGGGTGGGAGAGGATGGTGTGAGAAATGGTGGGGTTTGGAAGGCTATTTATAGGGAGGGTGAGTCAAAAACGGTTGGGAGGCCATAAATGCAGTCAAAAAATGCGTTTTACCATGTTTTTTTTACTTGACCACCAACAAAAATGTGCGGTGCAGACCACCGGCCATGACTGATGCATTCCGGAATATAAACTCTGGAATGCACACCTGTTTTCCGGAATATATTTTCCGGATTAATGCGATAATGGTGGTGAACGAGAGAAAAGTTGGCACTTCCTGTAGGGCTAAGGACATTCCGGAATGTAAACTCCGGAAAGATTCAGAGCCATTATTGTGGGTTTGGACGGTTACAACCACTAACACGATCTCATTGACTGTATTAATGACCTATGACTTGTTTTAGGCTATAAATAGGCTTCCATCTTCAACAAATACCTTCATTCTTCACTTCACCTCTTTTCTTCCATTTTCTTCAAATGTTTTTTAGTTTTTTAGGGGTGTTGATGGTGTCATGGTCATTGTTGACCGTTCATAGGAACCCTGCAATTGCAATGCATTGCAGCTTGTGTGGGGTTCATATAACGGTCAACAGAGATCCTTGACATCAAAGAAAGACACGGAGAATTACATAACATCTGGTCCAGATTTCTGTTTCCAGAAATAACTAACAATTTGGTCCGGAATATGTAATCCGGAGCAGGGGTATTTTAGTAAATTTTATAGAGCGCGCGAGAAGGCAGCATGGTGGTATTTTAGTTCGGAATGTGTTTTGTTGACTTCTCGTTGGTAACTTTGTTTATGCTTTTGATTAGACCATATGAGAGTAACTAATATAAGTACTTATGAAGCAGGTTATTAAACAATTTAAGGAAAGTGCAATGTTATTTGAACAACCAGTTGATTGACAATCATGAGACAACTATAATTTACAAAGAAAAAAATATGCATTTGCACGAAAATCACAACAATAGAGAGATAAAGTAAAAATAGAGAAATTATATTTGTACAACCACTTTTGACAACTTTTGGAACGACCATATCTCCCATACTCACATGTGTTTTTATTCTCTCACTTCTTCTTTCTCTCTCTATTGTTTTTATCTAATAAGAAAAGAGGAAAAGTGATTGTCACAAAAGTTTTCTAAGATTGATTGTACAAATATCATTTCTCTAAAAAATAATGTAAGTATAAAAGAAAAATTGTCATAAATGTTGTCACAAGATGAATGTTTAAATATCATTTTCCTTAATAAAAATAGTTTTTTTTTTCACGTGTTTTTATCATTTTATTTAACTTTAAATTCATTATGATTTTATTTAACTTTAAATTCAATGGAACTAGGATTTTAAGATATTTTAAAAAGCTTTTTTTATGAATTAAATAATTAAACTCAAATGGTCAATTATTTACATCAATGACGAATTTTTAAGTGGAACAATTTTTAATAAGACTTTACTTACTTTCAAGTGAAACTCGAGATTACAAATCTTTTTTCTCTAAGAATGCCATGGTTGACACACAAAAACAAATTTTTTCTATTATAAACGTTTCTTTTTTTCACATTCAATCATGTCTCCTAGATAATTCTTGAGGAATCTAGTCATTACTATATGAAGATTTTTTTATGGATTGCATCAAAATACTACAGTGTTTGATTCATATTTTTCAAATTTAAAATATGCGCACAACTATTTGTGGAATTAGTATTTGTAGGATAATTATTGATCAAATTATATTTATCTTGCAAACAAATTTCATACTATCATTGTCTCATTCACCTTAAGAGAACTCAATAGTTAACACCATTTATTTATCCTTTTTCTATAAAAATAAAAATAAAAATACAGGCTTAATTACAATTTTTGTCTCCCTATTTTCATTCACTCATAGAATTAATCCCTCAATTTTAAAATCACTTAGTTGTGGTTTTATTTTCATATTTTTATGCCAAAAAATTATGATGTGACATATTTTAAATGGCAAGTCATACAACTTGATGTTGTAGAATGATTTAATTATCGTAAAAAAAAAAAGTTTTACATTAAAAACAACATTTTTTTTACACTTTTAATCATCGTAAATATGGTCTTATTAACGAGCGCGTTCGGGAACTCTTTAAGCTTTTTAAATTAAATAATTTTTTAAAAAATGTTAAAATTTACAATTTTCAATAGATTTTATTACACAACTTTTTTTAAAAGGTTACCATTTAAAATCTTAATGAGTGCCCGGACTATTTTTGTTAACATTTCTCTCTCTTGTAAAAAATACTCCCATGTTTTCCTTTCCTATTTATTCATACAGTGTCTTGTGAATTTTGTTGTCAAAATTTAACCAGTGACAATATTTAATTCATGGAATAAAACGGATAACGCAACGCCAGATCATACCTCGTTGTCTTATCTAGAAACTTTTTTTCACTTTATCCTCTGCGGTGATTTTTCACTTCCCAAAAACATACAATCCCCATTTCACCCTTTCTCCACATCGTGACTACACCTCAATGACGCACCAACCGTACTGTCTACATTATCCAACGCAACGCGTTACTTTCTCAAACACGTGCTTAGCGCGTGGTCAAACCTCTACCTCGGGTGTTGCCAGCTGGCATTTGGGTCGGCTCACTCGGCTATCATTACCTTATCCAATTCGTAATTAAAAGTTCCGATAAACTCACCCACCTCCCCCTCGCATTCCTCCGTCACTGTCAATCTCATTGGTCACCCCAATACACACCAATCATCACAATTACGTTATTGTCTCCCTGGATATATATTAGCCACTTTTATTTTATGAAAATTATATTTATATATCAACCATTTTTTTTATAAACAATTTTCTTTTTATATTTACATTAAGTTTTTAACTTTTTTTTTCGATTGTTTTGATTTTTGTGTCAATGTCTCGTTTTCTTTTTAAAATTTTAATTGTCTTCAAAATTATCATATAAATGGATGTTTAAATATCACAACTCAAATCAGATAAATCAATTATTTAATAAATTTATAATGTGATTTTTTTTAGTTATCATAATGATTATAAAGTGTATAACGGGGTTAAAGCAAACAATTTTTTGGTTATAAAAATATAAAGGAGAATGCTAACCAATACCTCAAAAGTAATAAGGGTAAATATCTCTTTTCGTCCCTGTAATATTAGCGAATTTCGATTTTAGTCCCTGTAAAAAAAAAAAATTAGATTTTGTCCCTGTAATTTCAGATTCTTCTACTTTTGGTCCCTCCTTTCATCAAGTCAATAGAATCTACATAAATTACGTCCTTGTAATTTCAGATTTCTCCCACTTTTGGTCCCCGTAATTTCAGATTCCTCCACTTTTGGTCCTTCATTTTACGTACCATGTATGCAAATTCTGCTTACGTGGTGGAATGAGGGACCAAAAGTGGAAGAATATGAAATTACAGGGACAAAATCTAAATCTTTTTTTTTTACAGGGACTAAAATCGAAATTCACTAATATTACAGGGACAAAAAGAAGTATTTACCCAAGTAATAATTAAGCATTTAAACAAGTACTCCTTCTAGTCACTATTATAAGCAAAAAGAACTACTTTTTAGATTCATTGAATAAATGATGTATGTGGTCTATATTAATGGTCACATACATCACTCATTCAATGAACCTAAAAAATAGTTTTTTTGCTTATAATAGAATAGTGACCGGAGGGAGTAAGTTTTTATGAAAAAGTTGTGTAATCATTACTTTATCAAAAGTAACATTTATATTTCCTAGACAAAATTTCTATTGGTAGATTCCTTAATCATTGCCCTGAGGATACTAGTTAGCAGGATCGATATATGAAAAATTACTATAAATTTGGCTCAACTAATATGACAATACATAATATATGTAACAATATGGTTTGAACCCCGTACACCAGCTTATTCATTTTAAAAAGTGAATTTTTTTTAGAGAAAAAAAGTGAATTTTTATTTATTAGACTATTTGATAAAAATATAGACCAAATGAATTTATCAAAAGTAACATCTTATATTTTTTAGACAAAATTTTTATTTATAGATTCCTTAATCATTGCCCTGAGGACACTGATTAGCAAGATCGAAATATAAAAAATTACTTTAAATTTGACTCAACTAATATCACAATACATAATACATAATATATGTAACACTAGGGTTTGAACCTCGTACACTAACTTATTCATTTTAAAAAAGTGATTTTTTTTTTTTTTAGAAAAACAAAAGTGAATTTTTATCTTTTAGACTATTTGATAAAAAAAATGTGGACCAAATGAAAATTGTGACTTAAAATTCCTATTGGTCCGTGACGTAAGCTCTTCAACATATTAGTTGTCACTGTACGAAACATTAGATAAGAATAAGAGTTCACGATTAACTTGTGCTAAAAACAATAAACAATTAAATTTTAAAATCTTTTCAAATATTGTCAATTAATTAATTATCAACATGTCAATATTTTATTAATTCTGTGAATCTTCCACTTTTATATTTCATTCAATAACGCTTTTTTCTAATTCATAATCATAATTCAATTTCTTTTTTGTTTTCTGAGAGAAAGAAAGAGAAAGAAGGGAGATCTTGTTGTGTAAATAAGAAAACCCTAGTTTTTTCTTTTTTCGGTTATTTTCATAATTTTTCAGATTAATTCACCTTCAATCTCAATCTGCTACTGTTACCAATAACCATTGCTTCAATCCAACAAGGTCAGTTTTCAATTTCATTGTTTTGTATCATAAGGGAAAATTGAAGTTTTAGGTTTATTAGTTTTTAATCGAGTTTTATTGTTATCGATCTTATTGTAGGGAGAATCGTTGCGTTTTGATTGTTTAATGCGTTTTTTTGTCTCTTTATGTGAAGGGTATTTGTTCATGTATACTCATTGTGATGTAACCCGTTTTAGGGGTATAGAATTTGGGGCTTTTGTATGTAGTGTGTAAAAATTGAAACTTTTCTTAGAAAATTAACGTCTGATTGTATGTGATGATGTATCTGCATTTTGGTAAACTGTGATCATTTGTTTCGGGAAGGGTCAGAGCATAAAATAGTGTGTTTTGATTATCAATTCACTGATACTGTTTTTATGTGTTGATGTAAGAGAATGTGTGTGTTTTGTTGGTCATGACTCTGATATTTTCATGTCTTGATGTAAGAGAATGTGTTTTTTTTTGTTGGTTTTGAGTATGATTGTTTTTGTCCTGTTCGTGATTAATGATTTTTGTGTTTTTTGTTGTATTTGGCAATTTTGCAGAGTGAAGATTTTGTGGAGAAGTGTGTATTTTTTGGAAGGACGTAAAGATGATGTCCAGATCGTATACAAACCTTTTAGATTTGGCTTCTGGGAATTTCCCAGCAATGGGATCAGGATCGGGGAGGGAGTTTAAAGAACGAAGGCGGATGCCGAGGGTTATGAGTGTCCCGGGGATTGTCTCAGAGGTGGATGATGATCAGGCAGTAAGTGTTTCTTCGGATAATCCGTCAACTATTACTACTGATCGAATCATCATTGTAGCAAATCAGCTACCTTTGAAAGCTAATAAAAGAGAGGACAACAAAGGGTGGAATTTTAGTTGGAATGAGGATTCTTTGCTATTACAGCTTAAGGATGGATTTCCAGAAGAGATGGAAGTTTTGTATGTTGGGTCTTTGCGCGTTGACATTGATCCTGCTGAACAAGATGATGTATCGCAGTATTTGCTGGAGAAGTTCAAATGCGTCCCCACTTTTCTGCCTCCTGATGTTTTGGCAAACTTTTACGACGGCTTCTGCAAAAGGCAGTTATGGCCACTTTTTCATTACAAGTTACCGTTTTCAACTGATAAAAGCCACCGCTTTGATCGCCATTTGTGGGAAGCCTATGTTCTGGCAAACAAGCTGTTCTTTCAGAAGGTAGTAGAAATAATAAACCCGGAGGATGATTATATTTGGGTTCATGATTACCATTTGATGGTGCTGCCAACTTTTCTAAGAAGGCGTTTTAACAGGGTTAAAATGGGATTTTTCTTGCATAGCCCCTTTCCATCATCGGAGATATATAGGACTCTTCCTGTCAGGGAGGAGATACTTAAAGCTTTACTAAATTCTGATATCATTGGATTCCATACTTTCGATTATGCTCGTCATTTTCTTTCCTGCTGCAGTCGTATGTTGGGTCTAGAGTATCAGTCAAAGAGGGGTTATCTAGGATTGGAATATTACGGGAGGACTATCAGTATTAAGATCATGCCTGTTGGGATTCACATGGGTCGGATTGAATCTGTTATGAGGATGTCGGATGAGGAGTGTAAAGCAAGGGAGCTCAAACAGCAATTTGAAGGAAAAACCATTTTGCTTGGTATTGACGATATGGACATTTTTAAAGGTATAAATTTGAAGATTCTGGCTATGGAGCAGATGCTGAAACAACACCCCAAATGGCAAGGAAGAGCTGTTTTAGTCCAGATAGTTAACCCTGCTAGAGGTAAAGGGATACACGTAGATGAAATCCATTCTGAAATAGAAGAAAGTTGCAGCAGGATCAACAGAGTGTTTGGACGGCCTGGTTATGAACCTATTGTTTTTATTGACAGATCGGTTCCAATTACTGAAAAAGTTGCCTATTACAGCCTTGCTGAGTGTGTTATTGTCACAGCTGTAAGGGATGGGATGAACCTAACTCCTTATGAATATATTGTTTGTAGACAGGGAATATCTGGTCCTGAATCAAGTTCCAATGCGAATAGCCCAAAGAAGAGCATGCTTGTAATATCAGAATTTATTGGGTGTTCTCCATCGCTAAGTGGGGCTATCCGTGTCAATCCATGGAATGTTGAAGCAACTGCGGAGGCAATGAATGAAGCCATTTCAATGAGTGATGGAGAGAAGCAGTTGCGGCATGAAAAGCATTATCGGTATGTCAGCACTCATGACGTGGCTTACTGGTCACGTAGTTTCTTGCAAGACATGGAGAGGGCTTGCACGGACCTTCTTAGAAAAAGATGTTGGGGAATAGGTCTTAGCTTTGGATTTAGAGTTGTGGCTCTTGACCCTAACTTTAAAAAGCTCTCCATTGATGCTATGGTTTCAGCTTACAAGAGGGCAAGGAGTAGGGCCATTTTGTTGGACTATGATGGTACTGTGATGCCACAAAACTCCATTAACAAGAGTCCAAGCAAAGAGGTCATCTCTCTTTTGGAAAGTCTCTGTGCAGACCCCAAAAATGTTGTTTTCATTGTTAGTGGACGGGGTAGGGATAGCTTAAGTGAATGGTTTACTCCCTGTAAAAAACTTGGAATTGCTGCAGAACATGGGTATTTCTTGAGGTCTGTACTTTCTCTCTTGCCGTTTTTTCTCTGACATTTCATCTGTTTATTTTGTTTTACTTTGTATTAGTTGCTCAGAAATTACTTATGAATTATGTGAAAATAGTTAGGCATCTTCATACTATGAACTTGTGCTGTAGAGTTGGAAAGTGCCATTTCTTTTTGTCTAAATGCAGAAAATGACAATAACTTCCTTTCATCCCTAAGTTTGAACAAGAGCTATTATGTAGGGATGAAAGTGTTTGAAGTCCAATTGGATTGTGTATGCTTTACTGTAAATTGAAACTCATGTGTATCGTTTTGTAAATGCTGTTAGTAACTCATCTTACACTGTTGTTTAAACCAGAGTTGAGAACATCATTTGTCTTTGGCAGTCATGCCAGGGAGAAGTTCCTGTTAAGTGATATTTTGTTTGCTGAAAATATTTTTGAATACTTCCTCCATGTATGGATCTGCATTGATCTAGAAGCTAAATTTACACTTTGCTAACATAAATTCCTAAATGTTCACTGTATTGATCTACTTTGTCCTGTGTTCTCGGCTTTTTATAATCTGGCAATTTATTAACAATTTGAGCAATTTTCAGGTGGTCCAAGGACGGTGAATGGGAAACTTGTGGTAACTGCTCTGATTTTGGATGGATGCAGATTGCTGAACCTGTTATGAAACTATATACAGAGGCAACTGACGGTTCCAGCATTGAACGAAAAGAAAGTGCTTTGGTTTGGCAATACAGGGATGCCGACCTTGGTTTTGGATCATCTCAGGCTAAGGAAATGTTAGATCATCTAGAAAGTGTTTTGGCCAATGAGCCTGTTGCTGCAAAGAGTGGTCAGTTTATCGTTGAAGTGAAGCCCCAGGTATATACAATTTCTCTAAATGATTTGTCTACAAAAAGAATTCTGCTTTTCATTTTACATTTGATAACATGAAAATGTTCTTTCTAAAATGCATTCTGGAGTTTGGATTTCTTATTTGTCAGAGACTAAAGAAGAGCTTAGATAGCAATATTAAGGGCATGATTTGGTTTCCAATTTCTGTTTTCAATTTTAATCACGAAAATGTCACCTTGTTTTCATATAAAAAGTTCTGTACATAATTTTTTTTCACCATTTCCATTGTTAACTTTGAAAACAGAGCATAGTGTAAGTCTGTGATAACAGAAAATGGGAACAAGAAATATGTGCAGAAACCCAAAAGGCCCCTAGGGTCTAATTGGTTTCAGAAAACACTTTCTGTTAAATGGCAATTTGTTTTCACTTTGTGCTTATTTACATTTTTTTTTTGCAGTAAATAGTGAAAACAACACAACTAGTTGTTTTCACCGTTTCCTATAAATGTCTTCGAAAACCCGAAAGCAAGTTGGTATTTTTGTAATTGATACAGAAAATAAAACATAACAATGTTATCTAAAACTAGTAGGCCCTTTGTTGTCCAACTTTACGTAAGACGCAACAATGCCTTCTTATAATTTTATTTTTTTTCTTCCTACCACGGGCATTTAATAAGAAAATTTTCCATCTACTGGACCAAGAACCTGATCTATTTTATCTTTGTCTTGGATATCTGACATTGAAGTCCTGCAAATTTCTGTTCTAATGTTTTGGATTGACAAGCCTCCTGTTGTTCCTTTAGACATAAATGATGCTGTTAAAGTAGTTTTTTAGAGAAGCTTTTTGGATAATATTTTTACTGAATATAGAAATTCTTATATCCAGCATAGCAGTTTGATTTTACCATATAATTTTGGCTTTAACATTATAATTGATATATGCTATTTATTGTGCTACACCCCTTTGGGAAAAGGATGATTCATCTTATACCATTTGCATTGCAGGATGTGAGCAAAGGCTTAGTTGCGGATAAGATATTTTCGTCAATGACCGAAAGTGACAAACAGGCTGACTTTGTCCTGTGTGTTGGTGATGACAGATCAGATGAGGACATGTTTGAAATAGTTAGTAGTGCAATCTCAAGGAATATTCTTTCCTCCAATGCTTCTGTATTTGCTTGCACGGTTGGACAAAAGCCAAGTAAAGCAAAGTATTATCTAGATGATACGTCTGAAGTAATAAATATGCTAGAATCTTTGGCTGAAGAATCAGATTCTTCACCATGCATAGAAGAATCTGGGGATTCCTCTTGAATCCAAACGTGACTGAGGTTTCTCCTTATTTAGGTGATGTTTTTTCTTTTTTTTTTTCCTTTCTAAATTTGAAATGTAATATTCTTTGCGACAATTGGGGCGTTTGCAGAATGTTTTCATAAATTTTCCTTTTCATTTTCTTTGTTTATCCTTTTTCAGTTACATATTACAACATAGTAATTTTTTTTTTGGGAAAAGCATGTCATTGTTTTCTGTCCTCTTCATCGTTTATTCTACCATTCTAGTTTTGCTTCTGTTCTCTTCATAGTTTATTCTATCATTCTAGTTGTGGAGTAGCAGAGGAAGATTTAAAATTTTGTTTTCATTTTGTATACCAAAGGAAAAAGTGAAAGCTCGTTCTTAGCAATGGTCTTCTTTCCACATTTGATGGATATGGAAAAAGTAGAATTTGAATTTTAGTGATAAACACAGTTTATTAAGGAAAGATAAGAGAAGTATAAAGTAGATAACCTATATTGATGTTGCTACAAATTCGTTTAATTTAAGTCAGCAACTTGTTGCTTGACGCCATTGTTGAAAAACACAACCGCGTTGGTCCCAAATTCGTTTATTTTGCGGATTATATATTTGTTCCTTTAAGTAAAGAAGATAATGTCTTCAAATTTAAAGTTGTTATTTTTCTTTGGGTAAATGTCCCTTTTCGTCCCTGTAATATGAGCGAATTCCGGTTTTGGTTCCAGTAAAAAATAAAATTTAGATTTTGTCCCTATCATTTGAGATTCTTCCACTTTTGGTCCCGCGTTGTAACAGGTCAGCAGAATCTGTTGACGTGTCATGCTGACTGTATAATTATTTATTTATTTTCATTAAATTTATTTCCACGTGGCTTTTATTTTATTATTTACATTTATTTAAACAATTAAAATCAAATTTTTGAATTAAAATAAATTAACTTATAATAAAATCAAAACTCCATCTGCATCTTTCTTATTTTGTTCTTAAAGCTTCATCTTCTTCATGACCAAGTTCTATCCCCTGGACAACCCATATGCCTACCGCACCCTCTACCTCAACAACCAGAAACACTCAAATCTCTTAATCCCAAATCTCTAAACCCAGACAAACTTCCTCCATAAGTAGATTGTTTGTTGTGTTAACATCATGGTCCCCGTTGTTCAACCGTCCCCCTTCTTTCCTCTACTTCTCTATGTACCTACAAAATTAATTAACACTAGTCCACAATACACATACACCGTCAATCCACGCAATACACAGCCGCCGAAGTTTAAAACAAGCAAAAATCCAATTTTACAGAAACCCATACAATGTTTTTCCAGAAAAATTAATGGAAATAAAAACCCAAACGCATATCCGTTTGATCCATTGGGTTGTGCGTGTATGAATATCCATTTGCAATTTTTGGGTTTCGAATTTCCCCCTCCTTCATTCGAATCTGAGTTTCGAATTGCTTTTGTCCATTTGTTTCTTAACACTTCAGATCTAAATTTTTAAGTTGGGGTTTCATTTGATTTGTGGTGTTAATTGATTTGAGAGTTTCAATTTGATTTAGGGTTTTGCATTGGAGAAGAAGAAGAAGAAAGAGAGTTTGGAATGGGTTGAGTTGAAACAAGAGAAAGAAATAAATGAAGAGGGTTTGTAACGAAAAAATAAGATGAAGAGGGGTTGTTGTTTTGTTTCTGTTTTTTATTTTTCTAATTTAATGATATTTTTAAGTTTTTTAAATAAGTATAAAATAATTATAAATCAAAGAAAAGCCACGTTGAAATAAATTTATTAAAAAAATAAAAGAATTATACGGTTAGCTAGACACGTAGGCAGATTCTGCTGACATGTTTCAATGAGGGGCCAAAAGTGGAAGAATCTCAAATGATAGGGACAGAATCTAAACTTTTTTTTTACAGGGACCAAACCTGGAATTCGCTCATATTATAGGGACGAAAAGGGGTATTTACCCTTTTTCTTTTTCGTTCTCAATATTTATATCTTGGTGCTGAACTGTTGATCGCCTTAATCTGGGTGCTTCAGAGCTTCGTTTTGTTTTCGACATTGTCTTCAATGGAGATGTCACACAAACAATAAAAGGGAGAATATAATAATGTCAATTGATAAATGTGCATAGAAGGATTATACTTTCATACAATGACCTTTCTAAACAAATAAGAGTTTTTGCTAACTTGTGCCTTAAGGCACATGTTAAGTTAAGGATCCCAAAAGAAGTAATTTTATATTGATATGAACATTATTTTGACTTTTAAAACAACGAGTTCATGACTTTTGAAACAACAAGTCTCTTAACATGCATCCTAAGGGTATAGACATGGAAAAAAAATCTAGCCTACTTAAGCAGTTATTCACAGTATTGTCACACATTTTAATGTAGGCTTAAATGCTCTTTTGGTCCCTTAAGTATATTTGGTATTGCTTCGGTCCCTTAACTAAAAAAAAGATTGTTTGAGTACTTTATCTTTATCCCCGTTACCGATTTTGGTCTCTTCTGTTAAATAAATTCAAAAAACCGTTAGGGTTTATATTATTCATCTTTTTCCTTCTCCTTCCATCATTTTCTTCATGATCTTCATCATCAACAACCTTTTTACTCAAAATAAAGTACTCAAACAATCTTTTTACCAAAACGATACCAAATAAATACGTCAAAAGAGCATTTAAGCCTTTGAAAGGGCGGTGATTGTATTACCAAAATAGGTAACGGAGATAAAGATAAAGTACTCAAACGATCTTTTTACCAAAACGATACCAAATATATACATAAAAAATCACTCTTTTTAGAAGAAAAAAAAGAAAAGAGGTGCACCTTATTAGTCTTGTAACTTCGTAAGTACAAAAATTAGATAAAACCGTAGGACATTTGATATATTAAAAGTTCGACAAGAATTTGAATTTTCTATTTCTAACTTCTCCACACATAACGTATAAGAGTTTCATCTCTAAACTCTTTCAAACAAAAAAATAATCAACTCATTCGAATTTTTGATAAATTTATTCTCATTCTTCATTGTTAATTAGCTTAATATAGTCTTTCATTAAATTTGTTTCAATAGCTTAATAATATTTCATTAAATTCAACTTATTTGATGTAATTCAATTGATATACATCCAAATAGGCTTGATTTGGCTTATTTCTGTTCACTGTTTTTAAAAGAAACAAACTTATTTCATTTCATTTAAAATAATGTTTGTAATAAAGGTTGACATAAAATCAAAAACTTGAAAATTAGCATAAATCTTTGACGCCTTAACAAGGGTATGAACAACAAGGTTTGCTTGTCTACCGATAAAACTAACCCTATAGTTTCCAATAATGTTAAAAAAAGTCTTACAATAATGTAAGTAACGTTTACAGATTTACAATTGCTTCCGTTTCTTTTGTAGATAAAAGATGTTGCTTTATACTGTTATACACGATATTTACAATGATAATTTCACCTTTTGTTTAGGAGTGGTAGCATGCATGACCTTATTGTAAACATATATTACTCTTAAGACTGTGGTTTATTTAGTATTTGCATAGTGTGATCATATATTACTCTTGGACTATGGTTTATTAGGCTTTGCTATTTTCTAACTTAGCTCCTAAGATAGATTTGGTGATGCACGTTGCAGAATATGTTCGGCCAGGACCTGCTGATGTGGTATGCAGAATTGGTAGGTTGTTAGAGTCTCCATTATGGAGCCCACTGCCTGTAACTGTATTGCTTATTATTTGGTCATAGTGCAAAGTAATGAAATGAAATAGTCCATCATCTTTATAGATTCCCTTCAAAAAAAAAAAAAGTCCATCATTGTCACAAAACTTATCTTCTTTTGTATGAAAATTCTCTCTCGTATTTATACGTTTGCTCTTAAATACCAAGCTCATTCCATCATTGAGTTTCATGTATTTGATTATGGAATTTCTCGATTAATCCTTAAAAATATATTTTCCTATTCTATTAAGCCAATATTTTTTAAGGCATCATTAAATACAGTCAAAGTAGGTTGACCTCATAATTAAAAGAGTTATTCTTTTATCCTTATCAAAGTTGGACTTACCAAAGATACTTGAAGTTGCGTGTCTCGGTTCGATTGACGGAACTTTCGAAGAAGTAGTTTCTTTTTGGATAAGGTCGAAACAACATATATTTTTTAAGACACATTCGAAATTCAAACTGAATGGATAAGTTCTGTTGGTTACTGCAGTTATAGTTTTTAAATTTAAGCTTAGGCAGTTATTTCTATTTGTATAAATAGTAGTTTCCTCCAAAGGAAAAAGGGGTCACAATTCAATCATACAAAAAACTTACACTCAAATTATCCGCATGGAAGAGAGAAACGAGTCACAAATTGCAATGTGTGAACATGTGTACCAATCTATATTCGATCAATGCAATTTAAGTTCATTTTTTTTAAATGTCTTTAGAGCTTTCTTGTTTCTTTTGAGCATTCATTTACTTTTGTTTATACCGGTTTCGATTGGATTTGACTGGGTTGAATTCGATTGCTTTTTCTTACTTCGTTTTACCAAGTTCTTCAAGAATAATATTAAATTTCCAGAAGATAATAGACACAATATGTCGTCCTTAAGGTTTACTGGTTGATCTTGCAAGTTAATATTTTTAAACCAACGATTGTTTATCAAATTTTAGTGTAAACAAATTGGCACACCCCGGTGGGACCTTTTGTGCTCTTATTTACAATCTTCTTGCTGAAATTTTATTATTAAAATTATCGGTTTGTGTTGTGCATGCGTTTGAGGAATAAGAAACAACTTCATGAAATGAGGAATTCCGCTATTGCGCCAGGAGTAGCAACGAATCCACCAGTACCGCCAGGGGTTACACAATCGAGTCAAACTAGCACTACGGCCACAATAATAGAGCCTGTAATAATCCCAGGATAATATTTTCCAAAAAAAATATAATTTTTTAAGAGGACTTGAATTTAATATGAATTTTTTAGCACGAAAAACCAAAAATTTCATATTTAATTTATGTTTTGTTAAAAATTCTATTTTTTTTTTAGAGATTGTCATAATATTCTTGTCATTTCTGTAAAATTTCATTAAAAAATATGAAAGTTAAACATGCGTTGACTAAAACGTATGGACTAATTTTATGGAAGGAAAAATTTGACGGACCAAAAGCCTAATGAATATTTTAGGGGGACTAAAATTAAAATTGGTATATTTATGAGATGATTTACTTATTTAGAAGCCCCTTTTGCAAAAAAAAAAAAAAAAAAAAACAGTTTGATATTAGAGCAATGCTATATATCAAGAAAGATTTTATCAAGAAAATTTCAAGAATGACATGGCAGAATAATCACCCTTAGATTTTATCAAGAAATAGTCCTGAAATTAATGTTAACCAATAAAATCTCAGCCTGGCCGGAAATCATGGGGTGATGGGTGTTATGTATCTTTTTTTTATGAAAGATTAATAAATGAGATTGAAATCTAAAGATGATTATTGTGCCATGTCATTCTTGAATTTTTTTTATAAAATCATTCTTGATATCTAGCATTTTCCTTGATATTATTCTTTTTAAAATCATGCTCAACTAGCTTTCCTTTTTACTGTAAAAAAACTTTCCTTTTTTCCTTCAAGTACGTAACTTTCTCTGTCTACATATACGTTAATTTTTATTTATTTTTGACAAAGTCTACATATACGTTCATGTAAATCTTAGAAAGAAAATAATAGTAGTAATTTATTTTCTGGATTTAATAGTAATTATGTAAGATAAATTTAACAATAAAATGAGTTTGACAAAGTAAGAATGATGGTCAAAATCTAATATAAATAAAACACGTAACTCGATGATAATAAATTACAGTTCCCAAACATAGATTTGGATCCTAGTGAACACATTCTGTTTTTTCTTCTTTCATTTCCTCTGTTCTCTGTTTCCATGGCGATTCGCAATCTTCTCAACGGACAATTTCTCAACCGGAGCTCCGTCACCGGAGCTAGATTCATGTCTTCATGGTTCAGGAACATCGAACCAGCTCCTAAGGATCCAATCCTCGGAGTTACCGAAGCTTTTCTTGCGGATCAGAGTCCAAACAAAGTTAATGTTGGAGTTGTAAGTTTTTTTCTTTGTCTTTCTCTATCTTTGGTCCATTTTTCTTCTTGTTTTCATCAAACTCAAATCTATTTGAGAAATGAAATGATCCAATGTAATACCATAACATAGCAACACTGTTCTATCGTTTTTTATCATCAGATTTATAATTCGTGCGATATTATTTTGTTTTTGTAAAATTATATTTGCATGCACACAATGATTTTATTAAATTTATTTGTTTGATTTGAAAATTATAACAGGGTGCATATCGGGATGACAATGGAAAGCCTGTGGTTTTGGAATGTGTTAGAGAAGCAGAGAGAAGGATCGCAGGAAACCAATTCATGTGAGTCAAATATTATTATTTTTTTGGTTAATGCTAACATTGATTTTTACATATTTTATTAAAGATTTGAAAATAACTCATAATAATAGTAGCAGTTTATAAAAAAAAAAAAAAAAAGTTGTAGTAATCCATTATTCCCGACTTCTCACTATTTAATTTAATTGAGAATCTATTAAATATTGTATTTTTGTGAAGTACTGGATTTTTTATTTGTAATTTATTTATTTAATTTAATTATAAGATTAATAGTATTGGATTTATTTATTTAATTTTAGATTGGTTCAAATGGTAAGATATTTGAATCTCTTAAACTTAAGCATGTGGTTATTGGATTGATTCTTTTCTCTTTGTTAGTTAGATCAGTCGTTGTTAAACATTGATGGAAGCTTCGTACAATAATTAAAAAATGGAAATTGTTGACAAGTTACTTATGCTACTAGTTAACAATACAAATATACTAGTAAAAATATCTTAAAATTTGTATAGTCAAACTCTTAACAATTTGTTTCTTTAAACCTGTATACGAGGGACACTATAATTGTTAGTATACCAAAAGAAAATACAACATTTAGGTAGCATTTTGTTTTTTCAACTTTATTTAATTTAATGGGACTATAATTGCTTTCATGTGCCATTTTTTGTGGTGATCACGTAACCCATTGCTTTTTTGGTACGTGCCTTGGATGGCATAATAATGTCTTTGGAAATACAACGCTACCTACTTGTTGATGCAGTGTTCTTTGACAGCTACAGATATTCACGATTCCTTGCTTTGTGTGGTGCAATTTGTTTCTTTCTTGAGATGTTTTGGGATGATGTAGGGAATCCTGTTTTACTGCTGCTGCTTTTTCTGGTTTCAAAGATAATATTTGTGGGGTCCGCATACCTTAAATTTTTATTGTTTTGCGTGCCAAACTAGCTAGAAAGGAGTAGAAAGAAGATGCTTAGTAGGTTAGGTATTGGATGACCGAATTTCATAGTAACGGAATAATTGGTTTTGTAGAATGTGGGACTTGTTGGAAATTTACAAAAAAAAAAATTTAGGAGTACTTTCAAAGTTTCAAATGCTAGTTTATGATTTTAACTTTGCCTTTCTGTTAGAAAAAAGTACGGCAGGTTACCAAAATATTTCTAAAAGTGAGAAGAAAACTGGTCTGTTTGGATAAACAACTTATTTACGGTTTATAGCACAAATAGGTGCTTATGTATAAGCTTGCATAAGCTATTTTTAGAGCAAAAGATAAAATAAGTTTAAACTGTTTTTGTATATGCTATAAATTGTTTTTATAAGCTATATTGAAGAAGACAAAACACTGACATATTACAAGTCATCTTTAATATCTACAAGAATGGTATGAGATTGGACGGTTAAGATCAATTACTGCGGCACATCTTTAATATTTCCAGTTTTGACTTCTGCTTGCCTGCCATTTAAACCACGTTTGTTGAATTAGTTTTTATCACCTCTGTTTTAAAATGATGGTATTCAGAAGAGTAGTGTTATTTAAACAACCAATTTGGTGACAACTTATTTGACAACCATAATTTACAAAGAAAAAGTAGTATTGACACGGAAACCATAGTAATAGAGAGATAAAGTAAAAAATGATGTGAGTATGAGAGAGAAAGTTGTCCCAGAAGTTGTTACCAAATGGATGTTCAAATATCATTTCTCTATTCAGAAAGAATGAAACAAATAAATAGTAAAACTTAATTTCCTACGGTGTATTGAACTAAATGAACCATCAGGTTCAGACCTACCTTGGACAACAAGGCTTCTAATACAAGACCTTAGTAACATTCTCCTGAAACAGTTTTTTTCTCTACTGTTTGATTTAGTTTATGCTATTGCTTTATACCGTTTCAAACGTTTGAGCAGGGAGTATCTTCCTATGGGTGGAAGCATACATATGGTTCAAGAATCACTGAAGCTGGCGTATGGAGACGATTCCGAGTTCATCAAGGATAAAAGAATAGCTGCAGTTCAGGCTTTATCTGGGACTGGTGCATGTCGACTTTTCGCCGTATTTCAACAGCGATTTCATCCCAACACCCAAATCTATATACCAGTTCCCACCTGGTCCAAGTCAGTATTCAATCCAAATCTTCCTTTAAATACTGCCATTGATTATGAGTCTACAGAATTTGATATTTTTTTTATATAAATTTTGATATTTGGTAGACATCTGGCCTAGAATTATTGATCTTGTAATGTAATAAATTACAGTCACCATAACATTTGGAGAGATGCTGGCGTGCCTATAAAGACATACCGTTACTATCACCCTGAGTCTAAAGGGTTGGATTTTTCTGGACTGATGGATGACATTAAGGTACATTGCTCTGATTCATAACATTTTTCCGACACACTTTATACATAACTCTTTGCTATGTTACTATCTACTTTTGGTCTATGAGGTGTTAGCTTATCAATAAGAGTTTGACATTGTAAACTCTAGGGATGAAGTTCAAATCCCGTCGAAGCAGTTGTAAAATGACCATTAGTCTCACTTTAATTATTTAAAACATACTATGTACTCTTCTTACCTTTCAAACTGGTTATTTCTTACACAGAATGCTCCAGATGGTTCTTTCTTTCTGCTTCATGCTTGTGCTCACAATCCTACTGGAGTAGATCCTTCAGAAGAACAATGGAGAGAGATCTCTTCCCAATTCAAGGTAAAAGGCAATGATATATTGAATCATTGATTTTGTTCTCGCTGTTTCAATTATTGACACTTTTTGTTGTTCATTTCTATGATTGTTTGCAGGCTAAAGGTCATTTCCCTTTGTTTGACATGGCATACCAAGGTTTTGCTAGTGGAAATCCAGAGAGAGATGTAAAAGCCATCAGGATTTTTGTTGATGATGGTCATTTATTAGGACTTGCTCAATCATATGCAAAAAATATGGGACTGTATGGCCAGAGAGTTGGATGCCTTAGGTAAGTAGCCTGTTATTATTGATTAGTATTAGGCCAAAGAGTTAGTTGGTACTAGGGGTGTTCATGGTTCTAAATTGCATTGGAACTGAACCACATTAATGGATACAATTCAGTTAACCACATTTTTGCACACCCCAACTTGATACTACTCACTAACAAGTACTAAAACATGTGTGTAACTTTACAAAAAAATTCTGTCCATAACTCTATCTTTTAACATGACTAAAAGAAGGGTGATTAGTTGAAAAGTGTACAATGATATGTATGCAAACATTGGAAATTCTTTAGTTTGAAGCCTTAAGTTGGTTTACAGAACTTTAGCTTGACTGTGAAATGTAAATTACTTTCCGCAACGTAACACTTATGACTTTGTGTTCCTTGCAGCTTGCTTTGCGAAGATCAGAAACAAGCCGTGGCTGTTAAAAGTCAATTGCAATTGATTTCCAGACCCATGTACAGTAATCCACCTCTTCATGGAGCACTTGTCGTTTCAACTGTCCTCAGTGATCCAGATTTGAAGAAGTTGTGGCTTAAAGAAGTTAAGGTAAAGTGTTACTATTTCTTAAAGATAAAGAATGTCCTCTATAAAAGTTTTACTCCCACCTCTCAGCCTTTGCTTTTTCCATAAAAAATTTGATGGTATAAATTCCATATATAATGCTGCAGTATGCTATTTTTCTAAGGTAGAATGGTTGAACATATCATATTCATATATCTGATTATCATTAGTGACTGAGGCTATGCTCAGTCACTGATATGCTGCATTGCTAGATGCTACACCATAATATGTGAAATTCATCCAATCCTAGGCTTACTTTTTGACCTCAGACTTTTTCCTATATATTGTAATTTGTAAATAACAATGCTCAATTAACATAATTGGTTGAACAACAACTTATGCTTAGTTTTGCAAATAACCATGTTATTCTATATTAATATATTCCAAATGATAATTTAAGAAGACACCATTTTTAAATTTAGTAAATCATCAAAACAAAATTATAAACAAGCATAAATAAGTTGTGGCAATGGATAGAAAATGAACTTACATAGATGGCGTCTTTACAGGTTATGGCAGACCGCATCATTGGAATGAGAACTACACTACGAGAGAATTTGGAAAATCTGGGGTCTCCGTTGCCATGGAATCACATAACCAATCAGGTTCAGTTGAATGCACAATTTCTCAACCACTTTTTCTTCTTTTCTTTGCTTATTGTAGTTGCTTGAGGAGTTTTCATCCCCTTCTCTCTTATTTTTATGGTTACTTGGAGATCAAGTATCTTGGTAGGGGAGAGGGATACATCTTTTATTGAAGGATAGAACTTCTAACATCATTGTCACATCAAAGTGTTAAAAACTTGGTTGGTTGAGTTTTCAAACAAGTATCTGTTACTATTTTGTGCAGATTGGCATGTTCTGCTACAGTGGGATGACACCAGAACAGGTTGATCGTTTGACAAGCGAGTTTCATATTTACATGACTCGTAATGGTCGTATAAGGTGACACACTTTATATTAATTTTCTTTTTTTTCTATTGCCATTTCTCTTATATTATGAGTTCTTGGAGACTGGAGCTTCGATTTTACTTACATTACATACATGTAATCACGACAGTATGGCTGGTCTTAATACGGGCAACGTTGGATATGTGGCTAATGCTATCAACGAGGTTACAAAATCAGCCTAAATTATTCATTTATGCAACATTCCAAATTTTTGTCCTTTGGAACGACAAATACCTCAGAAGTAGAATTATTGGAGGGAGCAGAATAAAAGTTGGGCACTAGTGACAATCTTATGCCTTTTCACCTTGTTTCATTTGCGATTCGACATATTGAATAATTTGAAAAGTAGATTGAATAAGAGGTTTCATTGATGATTATTCTTACAGTTTTACTATACTGTGATAAGGATTGTTCTTGGCTGTTAATCTTTACGATTTTGTTTTTGCTAGAATGGATATATAAAAGCTTAGATTGTTTGAGACTCCTTATAAGTTGATTGAGACTAATGACTAATGAGTGCGACTAATTTGATGCCATGCTAATATTTCAGCTTTTGTCGGAAATGGAAAAACAGCTTTGTTAAGGCAAATGGCCTTTTAATTGCCAGACAGACATATAGGTGTGTTTGGATTGACTTAGTTGGGTTTATCTATTGGCATAAGTTTTCGGGTCTTGTTAACGAGTGCCCCCGGGCCACTCTTTAAGGATCATAAATTTAGAAAATATTCTTTGAAAAAGTCAAATGTTACAAATTCCTATGCATTGATTACACAGTTTTTTATAAAAAAGTTAATATTAATGATTCTTAAAGAGTGCCCCGGAGGCACTCGTTAACATTTCCATTTTCAGGTAAAGATAACTTGTTGCTCAAGTAAGGTTAGCACAACTTTATCAAAATAGAGAGTTAAAAAACAAACGGCTGCGTGTTGGTAACAACGACTAAAGTACAGTTCAACAGTTGCATTTGCATGCAAGTGTACTCTTTGGATGATTTGTGTTTGAGTTTGTCTTCGATAACATTGTAGAAATCATTAAATTGTGCTCTTGGTGGTGGTTCACACTTCACAATCCATGTTAAAGACTTGAGTTTAAATTTCATCAATGATGAATTCATGTGATTTTGTGCTTGTGATCTTTGACCTGAGTGTTTTCTTTTTTTGTATTTTTTTGGGAGTTTATTTTGTCTTAGGTAGTTGTTTGTTTTTGTTGAGGATTGTCTTTGGTTTTATGCTTCGTGACTTGTATTTAATTTTTTTATTTTTTTATTTTTTTTATTTTTTATCTTTAAGACACCTTGTATTGGATTACATCCGTCTTTAATATAAGACTCTTTTGTCAAAATCATATTTGTATTAAATTGTTTGTAATCACTGTTACTTTTATAATTTTATCCTTTGAGAGATAATTAGTTTTTGTTTTCAGCATGTTATTTATTGTTGATTGAAGAAAAAGATGTATAATAAATAAGGATATGTATGTAAAAAAATAATTAATGTAGCTGAAAATAGCAATGGGGTCTTATGAAAATGGATAAAATATTTTTAAAATGGTCATATATCTAGAAACGAAGGTAATATATATTAATAAAAATTATCCAAATACAAGGTGTACTAAAGATAAAATAAAATAATCAAATACAATACAAGGTGTACTAAAGATAAAAAAAAATAAAATTAAATACAAGGCAGTAGTTTTCTGTCTTTACAAAAAAGTGTGTCCTTAGACCTTCAGTTGAATAACTTCACACTCATCTATAAAATAAATCGCAATTTCATTTTCCACCCTCTTTCTTTTCAAGTGGTGTGTACCAAATTCTTGGATCCGGATCCTCTCCAGTTTACTCTCATGCTATCTCTCCTCCGCTGTTTTCCATCGTTCGATCAATCCAATGGTTAAAAAGAGAACAATAAAAAACAATACAGAAACAGAACCGCCAATGATCAAGCACACAACTTTCATCACCGGTGAAAAGCAACGACGAGTTGGTCTTCAAATGAACACAACGTTTTCACGACGGCGGAGGGTTCGTTTACTCGGCGGCGGTGACTAGTTGTTCTTCGAATATGCACCATGTTAGCACAGCGGCCGAGGGTTAGTTTGCATAAAAACGCAACAAAAACAAGAGCAGTTTGTGATTCAGGAAAATAAAAACCCAACAAAATCGTTGAGACGACTGGTCGATTAAGCCATTTACTCTTTCAAGTTTCAATACACTCTCAACTACTCTTTCTTTGTTCACTCTTTCTGACTATAATAACAGCCGCTTTCGTTTTCCTTTTCCCTCTGTTCAATTCAATTTCACAATGTTTCTACCATTTTTTAGTTTTTTTTTTATTTAATTTTTAATTTTGTACATAATCAAATGAATGAACTAGATGTGTTTGCTACATGGATGATTGATGAGAACATTGAGAAGTTCTGGCAAATGGAAAGCAGCGTGTAGAAATAATGAAGTTCATTTCTCTCTCATTCTTTTGTATTTTATTTATTTACTTTATTTGGCAGCCATTGGATTAGGGGCATGATGATGGCAGAACAAATATGACGCAGGAGATGATCCGGATCCCAAATTCTCTCAGTATTCTTCGAATTATATAATTCAAAAACAAAAAAAAAACTTACCCTATTTTTTTGGAAGAAAAATAAGTTTTTCACCAATTCAAATATATAAAATTTGAACAAATAAGTACTTAGGATTTTATAATCCATACAAGCTCATATGCACAATACTTTGAAGCATGCATAAGGGACGTTCGAATTATAAAATCCGAATATCCACATGCACCCCCTTGTGTTAAGAATTTATTGAAAAAATATATCGGATTATATAATTTGAGTTGTATCACCATAAAGGCTGAGCTGGTTTGTGACAGAAATAATCCAATATTTTTGAGGTTGCCAATTTTGTCCTCCATACATTTTCAATATTACCACACTATATATGTGTCGGCAATTGGGTTGTCAGTTTATGTTAAAGTGTTTTCGCACCGTTTAGCAGTGCTCTATGTGTTTACATCTCGGTTTTTTCTAGATTACCTTTGAAGAATGGTGGGTAATTTATCCACCAACCAATGAAAATGAGCAATTTGCTGGTGGAGTCAAGATAGTTCATGATACCACTTAAAAATGTGCTCATGTGACTAATGTGTATTGGTTGAGGTAAATTACCCACCATTCTTCCATGGGTACCCTAGTTGTCACCTTATATCTCTCTAATTTTTTTCAAAAACACAACATTTACAAATTATGTGGGACCCGCCATCATTTGTTTGTGGGTCCTAGGCACATAGCACTGCCACACCCTTTCCTCATCCCGGAGACAATTGAATTTCTGCGCCTTAAAAGAGAGTTTGGTTAGTTATAGTGTTCCAACTCCGATGTAGGAACTGATCACCATAGGGAAAACTGAACGGTGAGATTCAACATTTTGCAAATCAAGTTTTGTATCAAATGTAGCATGTGGTTTATTATCATTACAAGGAAAAATGAGCTTGAAAACCGTGGTTTGGATCATTCAAATGAACACCAATACGATTTTCAAACAAGAACGTGACATGCATTAATTAACATATTAAAAGAACGTACGGTAGGATATAAAAACACATTAAAATACGCAAAATAAATTCAGTGGGAATTATTTTATCAAAAAAATACATATAAGTTCCCACGAGTTATGGCGATTCGTAATCTACTCAACCGGAGCTTCGTTGCCGGAGCTAGATTCATGTCTTCGTGGTTCAGGAATATCGAGCCAGCTCCTAAGGATCCAATCCTTGGAGTTGCGGAAGCTTTTCTCGCTGATCAGAGTCCATACAAAGTCAATGTTGGAGTTGTGAGTTCTTCAAGTACTTTTTGCTATATCTGTTTCGGATATTTTTTTTCTGCTTATTTTGAATTTTATTATGTTTTATTTGCAAAATATAGAAGTGTGCGTATCACAATGATAAAGGAAAGCCAGTGGTTTTGGAATGTGTTAGAGAAGCTGAGAGGAGAATTGCAGGAAACCAATTCATGTGAGTCAAACGTATGCTTTTAGTTTATTTTTCAGTCTCCTCTAAAAAAATATATTAGTTTTTAGACATAAATTTTTATTTACTTTTTTTGGCTAATGATAACATTGATTTTGAGATATCTGTTATAGATTTGAAAATACTAATTAATTTAATAGTAATACGGGAATATAAAAGTATGAGACCCTATTTTATGCTGTATTTTTGTTAAATAATACTGTTTAATTTAGTTTATGCCATTCCTATTTGAGCAGGGAGTATCTTCCTATTGGTGGGAGCATCCATATGATTGAAGAATCACTGAAGCTGGCATATGGAGATGATTCTGAGTTCATCAAGGATAAACGAATAGCTGCAGTTCAGGCTTTATCTGGGACTGGTGCATGTCGACTTTTTGCCGCATTTCAACAGCGTTTTCATCCCAAAACCCAAATCTATATGCCAGTTCTCACCTGGGCCAAGTGACTATTTTTTGAGTCTTCCAAGTTTGATATAAATTGGATTAATAGTGTTTTTCACCCTGTAATATAGGCTATTTCTGGTTTTCGCCCCTATAAAATTTTCGGTTTGAATTGCATCCTTGTAAAACTTTTTTTTTTTCTTCCGGAAAACACCCCTCCCCCATCCAACTCAACAAATTCGCTTACGTGGCGCTGATTTTGCATTTTTTTTAATTGGCCATGTGTAAAAAATATATCCACATCAGATTTTATTTTTAAAATATTTAAAAACAAATTTTAAAAAATAACAAAAATATTCAGTTTTTTTTTCAAAAATTTAAAAAATCGAAAAATAATTTTTAAAAAATTCAGAAAAAATATTAAGATTTTTTCCGAAATATAAAAAAAAACAGAAAAATAGTCTTTTTTTTTAGAAAAATCGAAAAAAAAATTAAAAACTATTAAGATTTTTTTCGATTAAAAAGATTTTAAAAAATTCTGAAATTAAATTTTCAAAATACAAAAAAATTAAATTTTCAAAATTAAAAAAAAGGTCAGATTTTTTAAAAACATTCTGAAAAAAAATATAATTTTTAAAAATCTGAATACAAATTTAGAGGGTTTTAAAAAAGTCGTGGAAATTTCATTTTTCCTAGAATTAAGCTTTTCCCTAGAGGAGGTAGAAATCATAAATCTTATATTTGTGGAATGAAATGATTTTTTTTCCAATATTTTATTAAAATTGCGGAATAAAATTTTCGAATAAAAAATCTGAATTTTTTCTATATTCGTTTACAAGGATGCAATTCAAACCGAAAATTTTATAGGAGCGAAAACCGGAAATGACCTATATTACAGGGGTGAAAAACACTATTAACCCATATAAATTTAGATATTTGTTCGATATCTTACCTATAATTATTAATCTTCTTAAGTAATAAATTACGGCCACCATAACATTTGGAGAGATGCAGGAGTGCCTATCAAGACATTCCGTTACTATCATCCTGAGTCTAAAGGATTGGATTTTCCTGGACTGATGGTTGACATTAAGGTAACATTATTTAGAGACGCTTTAGATGTCAATTTTTATAGCTGAATCTATGATATTACTCTCACTCTCCTTACCTCTTAAAATGGTTATTTCTTTCTCACTCAGAATGCTCCAGATGGTTCTTTCTTTCTGCTTCATGCTTGTGCTCACAATCCTACTGGAGTAGATCCTTCAGAAGAACAATGGAGAGAGATCTCTTCCCAATTCAAGGTAAAAGAGAGGAATGATATATTGAGTCATGGAATTTTGTTCTTGTTTCAGTTATAGACTCTGCTTTTTGTTGATTGTTATATGATTGTTTTCAGGCTAAAGGTCATTTCCCTTTGTTTGACATGGCATACCAAGGTTTTGCTAGTGGCGATCCAGAGAGAGATGCAAAAGCGATCAGGATTTTTCTTAATGATAGTCATTTAATAGGAGTTGCTCAATCATATGCAAAAAATATGGGACTGTATGGCCAGAGAGTTGGATGCCTTAGGTAATTTTATATTTATCTTTTGAATTCAGAGATATATCTTTTTGGCAAGTAAACTGTTAAAGTATTACTTAAGCATAAAATGTAAATTACATTATGCAAATATTACGCTTATAATTTTGAGTTCCTCGCAGCTTGCTTTGCGAAAATGAAAAACAAGCTGTGGCAGTAAAAAGTCAATTGCAGTTGATTGCCAGACCCATGTACAGTAATCCACCTCTTCATGGAGCACTTGTTATTTCAACTGTCCTTGGTGATCCAGAACTGAAGAAGCTATGGCTTAAAGAAGTTAAGGTAAAGTGTTATTATTTCTTAGCCTCCTTTACTCCACATCTCTCTCAGCCTTTTCTTTTTCCTCAAGAACTTTATGCTAAAAACACAGGTGATACACCATACGTAAAATTCGTCTAAATCTAGGCTTACTGTTTGACCTCAGACTTATTTCTATATATCAAAAATGACAATGCTCAACCAAGTGAGTTGTTAATTGTTGAGATGAGTTGTGAATTGTTATGTTAGTATTTTTTTTTCCCTTGTCAGAAATCGAACATTGGACTTTTTAACTTATTAACTTCTTTGATCCCTTAGCTTAACCAAGTGAGCTACTCATCCCCCGTTCATCAGTAGGAGATTACAGATATACATATATAGGTTGTGGCAATGGATAGAAAATGAACTTACAAAGATGACTTCTTTACAGGTAATGGCAGACCGCATCATTGGAATGAGGACTGCACTACGAGAGAACTTGGAAAACCTTGGATCTCCTTTGCCATGGAATCACATAACCAATCAGGTATTTTTCTTTGCTTATTTTAGTTGCTTGAGGAGTTTTCATCCCTTTCCCCTTATATTTATGGTTACTTGGAGACCAAGCATCTTGGTATGGGAGAGGGATATATGTTTGGATTGAACTTCTTTTCATCATTTTCACAACAAAGTGTTAAAAAAAGGATTGAACTTGTGCAGATTGGAATGTTCTGCTACAGCGGGATGACACCAGAACAAGTTGATCGTTTGACAAACGAGTTTCATATTTACATGACTCGTAGTGGTCGTATAAGGTTACACACCTAATCTTAAGTCTCTTTCTATTGGAATTATCTTTACATTATGACTTATGAGTTCCTTGAAGATTGACACATACTATGTTTACTTACATTACATATATGTGATTTTTGACAGTATGGCTGGTCTTAATACAAGCAACGTTGGATATGTGGCTAACGCTATCAACGAAGTTACAAAATCAGCCTAAATTATTCATTTATGCTACACACCAAATTTTGTCCTTGGAAATGACAAAAGCTCAGAAGTAGAATCAAGGGAGGGAGTACAATAAAATTTGGGCACATGTAGCCATCTTATATAATTTCATCTTGTTTCATTTGTGATTCAAGATTAAACAATTTGAGAAGTAGATTAAGAGGTTTCATTAATGAGTATTCTTACAGTTTTACTCTTCTGTGAAAAGGATTTTCTTGGCTGTGTATCTTTACGCTTTTGTTGATGCTAGAAAGGATATTTAAAAGCTTGGATTATTTTACAGTCCTTGTAAGTTGGATTGAGACTAGTGAGTGCGGCTAATTTGATGCCATGCCATCATTTCTGCCTATGTTGGAAATGGAAAAAACAACTTTGCGAAGGCAATGGCATTTAATTGTAAGAGGTTGAATGAAAATAAAAAAATACATAATTCTCTAATCTATACATATAGGAACAGTGACTTGAGGAGGTCAAAGTTCTTGATCATTCTTTGTGTTATTAAAAATTCAATTAGTATTTACATATGATAAGTTTAACAACTCAAAGTTCGTGATCATGAAAATATCAATTGTAGGCAAATATGAAAATGACAACTTTTCTTAAAAATTCTTGTAAAGATCAATTGCCTCTTAAAAACTCAATTGAGATGTCGTGATTTCCTCCTGATACCTGGCCTTTTCATGAAAATATGATCATTGAAGGGAAAAATGAAAAGCTGTCATTTTTTACACATGATGCCGAGAATTGGCATTTACAAATCAGGCGTGTCATCATTTTGCATATCAAACTTAGCACTAAATGTAACATGCGGTTTTCCTAAAAAAAAAAAAAATGTAACATGCGGTTTATTAACATTACAAGAAAACCCAAGCTTGAAAATCGTGGCTTGGGTCGTTCAAATTAGCGCCAAAAAAACATCGGATAAAATTTCAAATGATGTTGATAATTCCCTTCTAAGATTTAAAAAAACCATGGTTAAGAATAGAATAATTGTCATATGAAATATGTTTCCACCGCATCAGTAAAGCATGGTTTTTTCATTACTAAGAATCAAGGGGTTAGCTCAACATTACTAAGAATAAATTTAGTAAGCTATATATTCAGTGTTACAATGAGCAACATGAACCAAGAGAACACGACCAAAAAGTTCATCTAGCTACTACAAAAAATGTAATATTTGATTTACTTATTGCCACCTATATCACACAACAAACCTTACAAAATCAATGGTAATGAACAAAAAACTACAGCAACATATGATTCATCAAAATTCACTTTCACGTCGAAAGCCTGCCTGTATCCACGTGATTTATACCATATGCGCTTTCTTATAGTTATCTGCTGCTTTGGATAACGACTGTATTGATACAGGTATACCTGGGCCAATCTGCATCAATACGATTTTCAATGAATAACTTAAAAGAAAGAAAATGCATACAAGAATACGACAATGTTCCCCATCACTACAGATAATGACACTAGCAAATTATGCCTTTTCTTCGCTTCTTCCCTTATTTAATACCCTCTGTTTTCTCGTGCAATCACAAATTTTTATGAAACCCGTGTATTAAGAAATATAATTTTTCCGTGCAAATGGTTATCACCTCTCTCCTCCCTTTATGCTATCACAGTAAATTGCCAGGTCGCACATTTTTATGGATATCTATCATGTATGCGCTCTAGACAAAGGTAATATAAAGTTTCATATAAATCTGATTAGATTGCAAATCTACAGTGTGTGATCTCACTACAAATGAAAATCGGAAACCTTCCACTATATCATGTAACCCCACCCTTTATCCTATGTGCATTTTGATATATCCAATTGTAAATGATACCACAAAAAAGTGCATAATTTATATTCATCTGCAGACATACAAAAGGCCAAAACATACTGGAATATAGAATCCCAATTATTATCCTCCACAGAAAGACATTAACAATGGTATCTTCCTTTTTATCTTTCATAGTTGATTATATCGTTGGCTAAACCTCGTTTCCCACTCCACGAAACTCTCCCCGTGAATAAAAAAAATCCCAATTTCACATTAATTATTTCAGCAAAATGTTTAGTAGATGTTCCATCATTTCGAATTCAAATTCCGTTACTGTATTCCTTTTTCAGAAGGGAATAGGGATGGGAGAGGGGAATTTCACACACATTCAATGTCTAACTCAGCAACAACAGAATGACAGATCCCCTAAAAAAAACTCAGTAACAAACAACAGGTAATATGAAGAGCTAGAATGAAGTACTCCCTCCGTTTCATATTTTATGTCATTCTAGGAATTTCACATATATTAAGAAATGCAATTAATTTTGGATAGAAAAAAGCAATTATGAGTTATTTTACAAAAATATCCTTCACTAATGGTATGGAAAACATAAATTAAAAGAACTGGAAAAAAATAAAGCAATAAATAGTAAAGGGCATAATGGGAAAATAAGCATTACTTATTTATTGATATTGTAAAATGACATAATTTGGAACAATTTTTTTTTTTTTGCTAGAATGACATGTAATTTGGAACAGAGGGAGTAGTAACTTTTCAGCCTTAAATATGTAAAATAAGCATTAGAAAAAAACAGAATGGGGATGTAAGAGTTTACCGTGCTGCATATATGGACAGACAGCACGTACCCGGCATATTTAGAAGCTGGACAACAAAAAAGCAAGTGTAAGATAATAGAAATATCCTCAGCATACAAAACTTGTGATCATGTTACACCAGGATTAAAAAGGCATAAGATCAAAGATAATAGAAATATCCTCAGCATACCAAGTCATCATTTTGGTAGTAGTTATTTAACTTTGAGGAAGGTTTTATTATTCCATTACCTCAATAAATCAGTATTCTTATATTCACTGGTAATTTTAAGCTGTTACTTTATTCAACTTTTATTTTTCAAACATAGTGCAACGTTACCGATATTTGTATTTCATAGCAGTATAGTAGTATTGGTTTGTATATAAACCTGGGTTTATGATACCTAGGAGTTATGGGCCTTGTTTTTGTGTCTTGAAGATTTAGCAGCGTATGTTTTAGTTTTAACCCATATAGCATTAGGCTTCTATACCTAATCATAGTAGAAGTTAAAGGAATGCATTCTCTGAGAGATTATCCGACTTATGATGACAGCATATTCTGTTTTCTTGTGTGTGAGGTAATCAATCTTAGCAGACTCTTTTCCTTTTTTTTACTCTGCTAAAAGTTCTTTAATGTTGTAAAGTGAGAAAACCTAAGAAAATTATGGAAAGTGGAGAGAAAGAACAACCATAACATCAATTTTCACAGTTCTGATCTGACATTTCATCCTTTTCTCCAACGATTATTGGGGAGGGGGACAGCATAAGAGAGTGTATACTACTTACTCTTCTTTAAGCCAGCAGGCTTTGCTTGCAATACAGCATTCATAAATGCACCAATATTCTCCCGTAAATTCTCTTCTTTGTAGCTTACCTGTGGATATCACTGTAAGCACATGAAAATATCTTGTGCAACACACCTATTGTAGTGAAATCTAGAAGTAGTTAGAAGTAAATACAACAGTACCTTTCCAACTCCCACATGCAAAATTGATTTACTTTCCATTTTAAACTCAATGCGACCCTGTCTTAGCTCTTTCAACTGCCCAGCAATATCACTAGTCAGAGTACCTAGCTGCAAACCATATTAATACAGCCAAAACTAGAGTTAAATACAGTCCACATGCCCTACACTTTAAAAAAATATAAAATGTCAACCAACATTGAGAAACTAACTTTCTTGTCTGGCATCAGTCTCCGCTTTCTGAGATATTGTGCTATCTGCATACCAATTCATATAAGCTTTAGAAGAAGCCGTTAATTTAGATGATTGTAAAAGAACAAGACGATTCAGATTAAAGATACCTTTCCAAGATGTGGTGCCATTCCAGGAGTGGAGAAGCACTTGTCAACTTTGAGCTTATTATTACCACCTATAAGAGTATAAGTTCTATTAGATATGAATAACATACTTTATAGATTTTACATTCTCAGCCTAAAGAGAGAAAGTTCTAATTACCAAGGCAATTTAACATGCAAGTTAAACCTCGCTGCACTGTTGAGTAAAATTTAAAATGTCTCTAAACATGAACACGTGATGGAAAAAAATTAGTGTCACACATGTAACTAAAAGAGTGCATACTAAAATATTTTAGGCATAAGCACAAACAGAGAAAAACAGAAGAAAAAAATATATACACAGATAAGCTAGCATATATACACAGAGGGAGAAGAACATGCGACTAAGAAAAGCAAGCACAGAACCAACAAGAGACGATATGCATCTGCACATTCTCTCCATAAATTTAGTATGGGAAAAATCTATCAGCATGATCAACAAAATTGTTTGGAGAAAGAGATCAGTTCATTACTAGCAATCTCCTCAATAAGCTCTTTACCACCAACTATATCAGCTCCGGCAGCTTTTGCTTCCTCTGCCTCTGCCCCTTCTGCAAAAACAGCCACAGTAACAGCCTGGAAGATATGGATAGTTAGATGATAAACCGATCTTTATATCAATATCAATTGCTTAATGTACATAAGTTACCTTAGGGGCACCATGAGGCAGAATCACAGTACCACGAACTGCCTGCCAGAGTTGAAACCATTAACTTCTAAAATAAAGGATTGAGAAAACAGCATATAAGAATTTTTATCCAAAAACAGAATATAGTAGTGATATGAGATGTATAAGCACAAAAAAGTTTAAACTGAAAAATAATGAGAATTTTTTAGATCCAACTAGTTTGCAGTCTTGGAAGAAATTTCTTCAATAAATAATTCATTTGACATAAATAATAATAGATCTCACAGTATGCAGTACTTAAAACATTTGAAAAAGCTATATAACTCAAAGATATTAATCAAAAACATGTCGTGAGCAAGGGTAATGATATCAAGAAGTTTCTGAATATAACATAGAGATGTTCCATGTTTGCTGAATATATCAAAAAATAAGACCCCTTTCTCTAACTATCAATTCAAAGTATACTTGCAAATACAGGGTAGGTGATTCGAGATGGGATAATTTGAAGTACTCGTAGATATTTCTAGCACATGAAAGTTATATAGATGAGAGCCTATTTATTTATCCATTGACAACAAATAACTAGTAGATGTTAATTAAAAGGGCATGTCTCCCAAGTTTTGAGAGTATCAATGATAGTATGTAACTTGTTGAACAGGCCAAACCTACAGAACTTCAGTTAACATGTCAAATTTAAAGCATACATGGCATTCAAAGAATCACTGAAGCACACAAAATATACACAAACAGATGCAGAACAGGAAAAAGAAATATATTGAATATACCAGTTCTGTTCGCTTTGAATCAATGCCCAATCTTACATGTGCTTCAACAGTTTCATCAAACTTTGCCTTGGCATTGGCCTGAACAATATGTAATTATATTAACTGAGAGTAAGCAATGGAACATTACAGGTAAAATAGGATGGAGGTAATTGTTACAGATGTGCAGTATCCATAATCCAGCCAATGGCACCAAAACTTAGACATAAGTGAATGAAAAATATATAAATGACGAAAACATTTGGAAAAGACAAATTTCTCTTTCTCAGCCAATCAAGAATAGAGATATCTTTGCCATGTTACTTAATTTATGGCTTTTAGTTATCCTAATCCTAATTCCTACTACTGCATTAATTTGGCATCATTTGTCATTAGAAAATGTAAAGAGTGCAAGAGAGTACGGAAACAACCAATAGAATTGTTATAAACAATGAATATTTGAAATTCAAACTTCAAAGTGCAACAGGGGGAAACTGTCTCAGAGTACACCCATTACACTAGCACATAACATATATAATATATAGTATACCTATGATTACATGCATAAACATTCACATGTATGTACACATTCACATCTACAAGTTGTGGCCCTTCTAGAACTTCATTGCAATTGATATTTCTTTCCAGGAAGATTTGTGGGATTCATCTTCAATTTCTCACTAAAATATATAAAGTGCCATTTGATGTATCTTATCGACAGTATATACGAACAACTAAGGTTCAACCACATTAACACGATTTATCACACAGGTGCTTTTCCAAAATTTCTAAATAACAGCAACGTACAAATTGTTTTACAATAGCAATACCATAGGGTTTAGTTTGAATAAACTTCTAACTTTTAGGAACTTTCGAACTGAGATAGGCTCTTGTAAATTTATAAATGTTTATGAAGAAGTTAGTAGAAGGAGTAAATAGATTAAGCTGCATGACTATTTAAAAAATACAGCACTGGGTTTGTTAGAATAAGCTCATTTGAGCTTGTCTACCGGCATAAGCACTTGTGAGCCAATTTGGGAGAGATTATGAAAACAGCTTATAGTAACCTATCAAAACAATATGACTTTATTTTTTCTATTGTTATAGAAACAACTTATGCATAGGTACTTACATGATAAGCATTTATACTAAAAGCACTTAATTAAGTTATTTATCCAATAACTACTTATTGAAAGTTTCACAAACAATTTCCCATTTGCAAAACCTAATGTTAAATTTAAACCAACAGCTTAATTCTACTTAAATGGGTTAAAAATTAAGTAACACAGGCCAATCACGAATGAATTATTACAAAATGAATGATAGAATGAAGGGTAATAATCTCTTTCCGTACCTTAACTTGGCGAATGGCTTCAGACAAATCAAAAAGAGGAGGTTTCTCCTTTTGCTTAGGCTTAATGAACAAAGGAAAAGGAACCTTCATTTTTTCATCTTCCACAGATTTCATCATTTTCTTCCTCAGCTGATCCTCCGCCTCAATTTTCCTCCTCTCAGTCTCCATTGCATCGACATCCACTGGTGCCTTATCGTCGGGAAGTGGCGCCACTCTCACAGGATAAGAAACCGGAGTTATTGACGGCGCGTCTTTTACATAGCGAATATCCTCGCGCGTCCAGGCGCGTGGTTGTTCGGGGATGGGGGTGTTAGAAGCTTGAGGAGGCGGTGGAGGAGGTTGAGTGTCGGAGGAAGGTTGGGATTCGGGTTCAGGTGGAGGCGGGTCTTGAGGTTTGACGGGGTAGGAGACGGGTTGGATTGGAATGGGTTGTTGGAAGAGAGGGTTTGATTCGGAGGAAGAAGAGAAGGATCTGAAGGGATGAGAAAGGGGAGAGTGGAAATGGGAAGGGTGGTTGGTGAAACAGTGGCGGCGAGCTTGAGAGAGAAGAAGCTTCAGCGACGCCATTGCAGTCACAGTGAGTGTGTAGTGAGAGAGAGAGAGAGAGAGAGAGAGGGTTTTTGGGGGTTTGGACAACCGGGTCAAGGTGATGGAGAAGAGAAAGCACTTGGTTGGTTCGGGTTTTTTTAAGAACCGGACTAAGAAGCACATTCAAATATGTGAGAGAGAGATAATCATTTAGTAGTTTTTCTTGTAAAAAAAAAAAATAGTTTTTAAAATATATAAAAATTCATCAATATAATTTGTTATGACTAAATTGATATATTTCATATACTTAAGGATCAAGAATATTTTTTTAGAAGTTCATATACTTTAAAAATTGAATTGTGTATCTTTATACGTGGGCTTCTGGTAATTCGATGTCTGATTTTAAAGTAAATTTAGTGTGATTGAGCATTTCTTCACAATTGTTTAATCTATTTTGAAGTAAATTGAACTCGGTTCTTTCAAATGTTTTGTCCTTTGATGGGAGCTCCATTAACTATATGAATACAATTGTTTAAAGATATTTTTGACCAAAGAAAAACTCCAATAAATAAGAAAAGGGTTCAAAATGGTTATTTAAAAGCAAAATAATTAAAGAAAAAATTGCATTAAACCCCAATATGTGATGAAGGTTCCAAAACGATCCTCAATTATCAAGAGAGTGAAAATAATACATTCTCTCTGCTAATATTTAAAGGGCTCTGCTAATTTATTTAAGAAGTTCAAATTCTTTACCACTTAGAACAATTATCAATTGTAGAAGAGAGTGTATTTGTTTTGATTCGGAATTAGTATGATTTTTTAATTGGGTACACAAATCTTGTAACCAAAAAAAAATTTGGGTACACAAATCATTTTAAATGACTTCCATCATCATTAATTACTATTATTGTATATTTTATTCAATCTTCTTTGTATTATCTTTTCAAATGGAATAAATGGTGAGAATCCTTAATAGAGATGAGATGACCATAACTCGTTAGTACTGGTTTTGAAACTCTATCTGACACGAATATCACCCTTGTACAATATCCAATGCCCATGATTTATAATTTGGGAAACCAATTTTGACTGTAAATGAATTTTTTTTTTTCTTCTTATATCTCTCATTTTTACATTTGTAACGAAAGAAAATAAAAGTGTACCAAAAAAATTAAAAATGTAAACTGCCTATAAAAGTTAAAAATTACAACTCACAGAATTAAAGAAAGCCAAATTCATTTTAATTTCTAACTCCTAATTTACTTGTTGATGAAAGAATTAAAAGTAACTTGAGTCCCCTAGTAGTAAATCGAGCATGTCATCAGGAGTAAGAAGAGTTGTTCCGCCAACAAGCAACTCTATATCAGGTCTTCCGCTGTCAACCAATGCCTGCCTTGCTTGACGGACCTAGGTAAAGAAAGGTAATACAAAATCGTCTTATGTTACCGCTTTATGCGAATAAAGGATCAAGTTTTATTCTAAACAAATTTGAATATATAGAGAAAACACACAATCAATGTCATCTTTTAGAAAATATTAGCCAAGTTGGAAGATACCAAGAGACCAAGGCATTCGAGAATTTCACCTCTAGTCCATTAATGCCCCCGATGACAAACACCAAAATGACATTTTGATCAGCAAGACTTGGTTTAGCCTGCAACATTTGTATAGACAGTAAGGATGGAAAAGGAAGAGGGAAAAAAAAAGTGATTAGCATATTTGAAAAAATGGATGACTAAATCAAAAGTCCTGCATAGGTTAAGGAACCACAATCACCTGACTATGGCCAAGAAGTCTTCCAAATCCACGATTAATAATGCGCCCCACAGTGGAAGAATGATATTCTAACCCAGGCACATCGTACTTGCCCAGCACCCTTGCTAATACCTTATAAACCAATCCCTTTCCGGCATAGGCATCTTCATCAAAACTGCCTTCCACGGTCAATGAACCATCCCTCAATGGTAGATTCTTTCTTTTCAAATTAGACAACTTATGAAGAAATTTGAAAAAGTTATCCACCCTATCACGCAACTCCAACTTTAGTTGCATGTCACCATATACTTGTTCATTTTTATTATCATCCTCACCATCTTCATCACCCCATTTGCCCCACTGATCATCGTCAAAATCATCAATCTCCGGCTCTTTGGTAGCTTCCTCTGATTTTGACTTGCTTATATTAGCTTCAAGCTCTTTCTTTAGTCCATCTAGAAACTTTAGATTTACTACAGATGAGTTTTCAAGAAGAGCATCAACAACGGCTTCTTTTAACAGACGTTCCTCTTGCCAAGAAAATGGCCCATCAGAACCAGCTGTTGGAAAATTCTGACCTGCCAAAATATATCCGATGATCATTAACAGCAAAGCATCTTGCAAAGAAATCAAACCCTTCGAGATATCCTTTTTCCCTTTATTTATGTGTGATCCCAACAGAGCACTCTGATTTATGAGATCGCCAATTTGAGCGGCAAGACTTTGACTGGTTTCTCCAGAGCTTACACTCAGAGTTTTCACTGCACTGCTAAATGCATCCCATTTGGTGCAATTTGATTCCTCAAGGGCTGATAATGTGGCTGACGCTAATAGGATAATTCCTTTGTTCCTTAGCAAAGATGATTGGCTCTTGGACAATGCTTTGATCATAGCTTGCAACTCAGGAGTTGTAACAACAGAAGAACGAGATTTCACATTCACGGTAACAATTTCCCTGCGCATAGCTTCTTGTAGCCATTTCTTTACCAGTACGGCCCCACGTTTTGTTTCTTCATCTAGTATAGCTTCCAAGAATGGCACACCGCGAAAATTATCAGAGGAGACAAAAGATCCGGTGAGTATATCTACACCAGAGTGACTTGGCTTGTCATAAATTTTCTGACTAAGATTAATCAAGTCTGCAACCTGAGAATCAGAGTCACCAGAGTTCCAGCCGCATAAAAAAGCTTCAACACTTTCTAAAAGCCGAAAATTGTCTAGTTTCCAATCTTCTTCATTAAGGATCTTCGCAAGTGGTATCTGAACATCTAAAGAAGCACGTTGAAGGCAAGAAGAACCAAGTTTGAGTTGGCTTCCTGAACCTTTGCCTAGAATATGGGAAGTTGTTCTTTCTCTACGGGGCAAAGCAGAAAATATACGGTCAATAAGTGAGTCCCCGTGGCAACAAGGAGTGAGAAGATCGAGTGTGCGATCAATGAGTAAAAGCCCCACGGACCGTTTACGGCGACCAATGTCATAAAGACTTGACATGTCTGTCAAAATTTTGCCAACAGTTTTTGACATATCACCGAGGGAGAAAATTTCCATTTTCAAGTCCATCTACACCATAAACAAAAGAAGAAATGGTCGAGGTATCAAATTAGTAATTAGAGGAGAAACAAACAACAAACAAAAAGGTACTCTAACTGATGGAAAAATAGCAATATTTTATATACAGCAACAAAATCCTTTTCCCCATTAAGTGAGGTTAGCTACATGGATTCAATGACACCGTCATGTTCTATTAAATACTTCGAATAGGAAATGTAGATCAAGGACTATTTCAATCGGCAACAATCTTAATAAATAAGTTTTATTCAAGTATTATTATTTTTTTTTTCCAAAAAAAGGCTTAAGTGTACCCCAGTAAGCTTGTGATGCTGGCAAATACTAGTTCTATGACAGTTCTTTTACGATGTACAGAGTTAAAACAGGTCTTTTGTATGCAGTAAATAATACAAAAATTCTTAGAAATTATTATGAAGAATAAAAAATTCGTGAAGTCAAGTCACCAGAAGTTGTTGCACACATTTCAGCAAAATAATGCATGTCATTTGTTACCTTGGCTGCCAAATGGTAGAGGAAGTGGGCTGTAAGAGTTGCCCCAGGAGGCACATCATCAGTATCAGAGATCAAGCCAGTACTGAAGGGAGGCAAACCAGGAGTAATGGAATCTTCATGTTTTGCTGATAAGTACGATTCAGCCACCAATCCTTCTGAAGGAAGAACAAATGCTTTTGGTGAAATGGGACATAAAATCATGGGAAAATGGTGAACAGAAATAACCAATTCCTGCACTGTATCTGCAATAAGGTCTAATGGATTGTGATCATAAAAATCTCTTCCGCTTGAACTAGCTTCAAGATGGGGAACATCCTCTCCACTGGAAGGAAACTGAAAGCGACCTCCATCTACAAAGTTAAGTTTTTCCTGTAACATGCTACCAATCTGCCTAGGTTTTTTCCCAGATTTATTTAGTTCTTCATAATCTTGTACTAGTAACGACCCATAGTCACTATATGCCCCTGGTCCCAGAGGTGAATCAGGAAACACTGAGTGAGCCATCTGCATTTTAACTAGAATTAGAAAATCCAATTAAAAAAAGATAAATACGAAGGAAAGCTGATAGGAAAAAAGTGTTGGAAAAAATAAATGTAAATTAATACTACAAATATTTACAGATAAATATTTTTACCCTTATAATTTTCTTTGACAAACTTTTTATCCTTGTGTTGATCATTGCTTATGACCAATATAATTTTAGGAGAACAGAAACTAATATTGTTGATTAAATAAGCTACCTCAACTGATGATATGACCTGTGTTAACTTGTTCCTAAGACATTTATGTACAAAGTACTAGAGACAGCCCAAACTATTCCACATCAGCTAGCCAATTCGACCACTACCATAAAACCATTTTTTTAAAATAACTATAGAAATCAACTTTACTTCTAGTTAATACTATTAGTTCATTACTGGCAGTGCAACTTGCCAACCAGTCGCATATTACTAAGATCTGAATGATAATGAACAAACCATGGACAATAGTGCAAGATAATTCATTCCTCAGAGACTAGCAGCTGATTTTACCATTGCAACAGACAGACAAAGAAGTCCCTATCGTATATGCCAAGTTAATAGTCCTACACTCTAAAATTATCTCTGATTTTATGTTAAAGGTTTGATACTAGAGTTGCATTGGGATATCATACTCCAATACTAAATTGATTATAAAAGTAACCTCGTTCTTAGAAAGAAAAAAAGAAGAAAAACATAGATTTCATCCATATCAAATTATTCCAAAAAAAAATATGAAGTAAGGTTCGTAGATAGATAGCTGACAAACTATTATATCATAAATTTAAGAAAATACCATGACACATTAAAATCAAAAGGTAAAGTCGCAATTAAAAAAAATACAGGTAAACCAGCATCAAATATAAATATAACATGAAACAATAATACCCAAAAATATATAGCCAAAAAAAGAGATAAAAAAGAAGAGAGAAACTATCAGGAGTGATAAATAAGCACCTCGGAGATAGATGTGAATATAATGCAATGACGAACAACTTGATGTGTCGTCAGGCAACGCAAAATATACCGATGTGCATCACTTAGTAGACGTGACGTGATAACCACAAGTTTTCTCGCAGGATCAGAACTTGAGTTCCAATCACCCACCTGAACGAGGAACAATTAATAAAGAGTAGATATAGTGTGACTAACTTAAAAGTAGCCATAGTCTAATATGGAACAAAACATACACCTTTGGAAACACAGAAATATGAGCCGTAAAATGTAAAGAATATATACACACAAGCAAATGATGGCAACTACATGTATGATTACATACAACATTGATTATAAAATAACTTTATGTGTCTAATAATGATTTGCAAGCGCTAAAACTTTCCACGGTTTCTTGTTCAAATGGATGTATCATGTATTTAATTAGTATACACTGTCAGAATATAATTATTTTACACATGCATCCAATGATGTGTTGTCGCGTCAATTAATGAATATGAAAACACACGAGTTGTCATATTCATTAATCGATGTAGCAACACAACATTGGATGCATGTGTAAAATATAATTGTACACCCATAAAACATACTAATAAAACTCTTAAAAATAATAGTTGCATTCAACTTAAAAGAGAATATGACCTTCAATATCAGTTGCATTATTATTTTAAACAGCAAAAAACACATATTTGCTCTATTGGCGCAAAGAATGAAAACACATTGTAACTTACTCATTTAAACTACTACTCACCACATCAAGTGCAGTCATGTTTTCCAAACTGCAAACAGCTCGTGCGCCGAGTTCAAGAAGAACTGGAAATGCTTCAATAAATTGAAAACTCTCTGTAACTCCGGCATCTAAATAAACAATTGCACCTTCAATGTCTTCTGATATCTGAACAGAACGACGGATGAGTAAAATTCATAGAATAATTAATCAAATACAAAGGATCATAATTGATAACAGTAATGCAATATAGGTTAATATTCTTCCCTAAAACAAAATAGAAGATTATTGAGTTATAAGGGTTTGTAGGAATTGGATACCTGTGTAATGGAGTCGATGCAAGATTTGATAAGATTGACGGAAGCCATTCCTTTGAACGCAAACGCAGAGATGCGAGTGAGAGTTGAATCGAGTAATGCTTTTGAATTAAGAGTAGAGTGGAAAGGGATTGAGATTCCGAAGAAATACGATTGAATCGGAGAGAAGCGGATCCTCCGTCTTTTCTCTCCGGTCAGACCACAGTCCGTTTTCGTATTGGGAAAAAAATGAGTTGCAACTTTTTTCGTAATAATTTTGTTTTCTACTAAATTATTTATTTATTTTAATTTGTCATTAAGTTTTTTTTTGGTTAATTTTGGTCATTTAACTTATAGTTTCTCTCTCTGTCCCTTTTTATACAAAAATCATGGGTACAAATAAATATAGTTGAAGTAAAAAATTACGTGTAACTATTATTAAATTATCATTGATGTATTAACGTATTTAATTTAATATTGATTTTTCATAATTTTAAAAAGTAATAAATGCATCTAAAAAATTGTAAAGTGTTTTATATATAGAGACAAAAAAAATTCTTAAATAATTTTGTAATTAGAGATGAAGTATTATATAGTTTGATCAACTCTCTAGAAAATTCTTTGACCTCTCTCTAGAAGTAACCCGCCTCCTCCTTTCTCAAATCCAAAGTTCCTCTTTTCGATGTAGACTACATGAGTGGTGGTGCGACGAGATTCACTATCCGCACCACCGGTGAGCCTCTTTCCCCTTCGAATTGACACCATTACAGATCATTGTTTCGATCCGTCGTAGATGTTTTGCTGCGATTTAGGGCTGTTCAGGAAGGTGGTGCTGCCGTATCACTGTGGGTGTTGGATCTGCGTTTTGTCGCAGTTGTAGGTGTCTAGATCTGTGTTTTATGGCTTTTCACGGCAACTGGTTTTGGGATGCTAGATCTGCGATTTATGCCATACATGATATTGGAGGCTTTGCTGTTTATTTGGTGATTTTTTTTTCTATCTTGTGTTGGTGTTGTTAATTATGTGGGTATTGGTTTTTTTGTGTGTTTTAACTTCTCTTTTTTTTCCCAAGTGAGTCTCGTATGTCATTGTCATGGTTGCATCCTTGTTAGACTTTTGTTCTGATAGTGGTGGTGGTTGGTATCAGTGTTGGAACCACTTTGCACTTAACAGTGATATCAGACGACTTCTCCTTGTTATCGGTGGCCGCCTTTTTACGATTTGGGTTGTGTGTCCGCTTCAGACCGGCGTCGCTGCCCGTGTTTTGTTGTTGGGTTACATCTTCCTTTAGATTTGTGTTGGTGTTGCTACCTGTTTTTGTGATGAGGTGGTTTGGCGGTATTTGGTGGTGGTGATGCGCGGTGGTGAGGCAATGGTAGTGGTGGGGATGCGTGGTGGTGGTGAAGCAGGGTGGTGGTAATGGGGGGTGTTAATGTGTGGTGTAGAGGAGGGTGTTTGTTTGGGTGTTTTCCTTTGGAGGCAGCCTCTGGTACACGGGTCCACGTTCGTCGTCACTAGCTCTTGTTGGTCTTTTTGGGTTGTTTAAGGTGTTTAGGGAGTTTTGGAGGGTGCGTTCCCGTTGTGATGAGTCTCTTCCTTTTGATGTGTTCGTCGTTTGCACCACCGCTTATCATGTCGTCTGTCTTGCTTATTATGTGTTGGTTTCCGGTGGGCCGGTTACTTTTGCTTCGAGACCGGGAGTCGGTGACTAGCTGCAATCCTGTTTGACTTGATATGGTGTTCTTTGATGTACCGGGGGCGAGGGGTGCCCTACTGATTTGGTTCTAAAGTCTGGTGGGCCGATCACTTTTGATTCGAGATCGGAAGTTAGGTCTTTGGTTTGAGTTGGTTTTTGGGCTTTTGTTTTTGTGCTCTTTCAGTGGATCGGAGGTCGAGAGGTTGTGGAAGCTGCATGTTCATTCGGTTAGGAGCTTTTCGATTGTGGCTAAGCTTGGGTGTTGAAGTCTGGCTGTTTTATTTTGAGGGGTGTTCCTTGGGGGTGAGTAGTGACGATGGATGATGGTGGATGTTGTGTTTACAGTGTTTGCTTCTGTTGAGGTGTTCGTCTTAGGTGGTGATGTGTTTTGATGAGTTATCTTCAGGTGCTTGTATGGTGGTTATGGTGTACCGTCTATATGCGACATCATTTGTATCTTGTTTCGTCCATACATCGCATCTTGCGGGGACGACGTTTAATAATATTTGCTAATTTAAAATAAAAAGTTTGATCAAATCGTCTTAATAACTTAAGGGATTAAATTCATTCTCATTTATTTTTCTCCAAGAGTGTATTCATAAATTTTTTATTTGTATTTGTTCCGTGATAAAATTGGCTCTAACATTAAATTCCACATAACATGTTGAAAGTGTAAGGGTTAAATATGTTTTTAATCCCTGCAAAATCACATGTTTTTAAGTTTAGCCCCTATAAAATTATAATTGTAAATTTAGTTCTCGATAATATTGTAGCTTGTAAAGATAGTCATTATTTTGAAAACCTTTTACAAAAAAATGGACATTTTTAGTTCTCCAAAATAGTCTCTATGAAATGTAAATATGGACCGAAGTGAATAATTTTTTTATAGAGACTAAACTTGAAAGTTTGTAATTTTGTAAGGACTAAAAACATATTTAACTCAAAATACAATGATGGAATTTGATCGCCCACAATCTGATAGCAGCATGAAGCAAATTACAAAGATCTCAGCTAGAAGAACATAGTTCTGTGTAAAACATTCAACATGCAAGATCAACAACATCGGAGCAAAAAATGGTTTGGTACCAACACAAAGTCAAAAGTGATTGATCAACAATAGAGAGAGTGTATGAACAATAGCTACAAGCACAATCATCAAGGCCAGTGTCCAAGTACAACTTTGAAAAGTATAGTAACAACCTTATAGTAACATGATACAATTTACTTACACTCTATAGTCTACTGTAATCTCAACGGCTCCTTGTACAATCACAACAACTCTTTATACCACAACTTTTTTCTCAACCATTGTATCTTCGGTACTGTATAAGAAACTTGATTTCAAGTAATAAAGTTGACTATGTCGAACTGAAGATTCAAATGTAAGTTTCAAATGGCTCATGAAATGTGACTATATGCTCATATGAACTAGTTACAAATGGCTCCTGAAATGTGACTATATGCTCATATGAACTAGTTACAACAAAAAAGGAAAAGAAGAAAAGAAAGAAAATGCATGTTCAATACTAAAAAAATGTATATTTTGAAAAAGTCTTGAACAAGATAGGTTTAATTGCAAACCATCCAAGTATTTCAACGCAGTTGACTTTGTGAAGAGCAATAGAAACTTGAATTGATATATGATCGAAATTGCTATATCCTCTAATGAGGGCTCGAAGCCTAAAATGACTTTATGTCAAGTCAGACAGAAACTCAAATCCTTGTACGTATCGTAGTTCTGTAGTGGCAACAACCTTTATTTTAAGAGCAATGATATTTGTACATCCATTTAATGACAACTTTGTTTTTCTCTCTTTTGATTGATCAAAAACAATGGAGAGAGAAAAAGAAAGAGAGAGGATAATAATATCATGTGAGTATGAGAGAGAAAGTTGTCAAAAAGTTGCAGCAAAATGATTGTGCAAATATCATTTCTCTTATTTTAAAGGGATGTCTCGTGAAACGACAATATTTAGATTCTCAACAAGGGAGTAATGGGAAGTGTTGAGAAGACTTGAAGATGTTTAATGAAAAGGTCTGCATAGGCATGGTAAAGAACACTTGTAAAGTATGATGAGATAGAGTAAAACATATTTGGAAATTCTAAAGCGGAAGAGTAAAGAAAATACTTGAGAAACCTTGGAGATGCGGAGTAAAGAACATTCTAAAAGTCTAAAGATGACAAAGTAAAGAACACTTAAAAAGTCTAAAGATGCAAAGTAAAAAATACTTGAAAATCATAAAGTGGCAGAGTAAAAAATACTTGAGAAACCTGGAGATGCAGAGTAAAGAATACTCGAAAAGTTTGAAGATGCAAAGTAAAAAAATACTTGAAAAGCATGAAGTGGCGGAGTAAATAATACTTGAAAAGCATGAAAGACGGGGTAAATAATACATGAGAAACCTAAAGAGGTGGAATAAAAATACTTGAAAATTCCAAAGAGATAGAATAAAGTATTCTTGAAAAGATCGAAGAGTTAAATTAAAAAGTATTTGAGAAGTCGAGTAACGAACACGTTTGACAATTGATATGGTGGATTAAGTCGTGTGAGTGAAGCAGACAAATTATCTTTGTAAGAAGAGAACTAGATGTAACATAACATTTCTTGTGAACTAGCATAAAATATATTTGCATTCTTATATCCCTTTCTCTTTATCATTTTGTCCTTTTCTCTAATATCATTCAAAAATGATTTTCACTCTGTATTAAGAAACTTGAAAGAGTGGTGTGAGATAAAGAGAATCAGCATCGAAATTTCCATGAGTTCTAGCATAATACTTTCATTTTTGTTGGCTCAATAAGCCCAATTTCATTGTTGAATTCCAAGAGAATCCAAAGTTCCCTTAGTTATCCCATTGTAGGGCACACCATCCTTTTCCTTGATGAGCCATAAATAATTGAAGAGTACTGTCCACTAGATAATGATAATTATAGCAATAAAAAAATCGATAAAGATGCTATATATATTTCTATACATCTTCAAAAAAAAAAAAAAAAATCATATACATCTATCTATATGGATAAATTCTTTGAGTATAGTAGAGTGAAGTTCTTTTCTAAGATTTGTCTCTTCTCAAAAATAGTTTTTGACAATAACGAAATTAAACTCCTCAACATAATAAAACTAAAAAAATGAAAATAAATATCTCCAATTTACAGACAGGACATGACCAAATAATGGAGGGTGGGTCAACCAGCACACTACTTTCCTTTTCCATTGACAACAAGAAAAAGATGACAAATTTCACAAACTTGATCATACTCTATCTCATCTCATAATTTCTTTTGGATTCTTTCTCTTCTAGGTTCTCATCAGTTCTCACCACAAACTTCCCTTCCCTCATCAACTCCTCACAATATATATCCACTCCTCAAAAACACACTCAGTACCTTTAACATGGGAATATCACACAAAAAAACTCCCTTAGACATGGCAACAGACACACAAACATCATCATCAACACAACCAACAACAATAAACCAAGAGACATGGAACCAACTCTTAGGCAACAACAACTGGGAAACCTTATTAAACCCACTAGACCTCAATCTCCGCAACCTCATCCTCCGTTGTGGTGACTTCATACAAACAACCTACGACTCTTTCAACAACGACCAAAACTCTATCTACTGCGGTTCAAGCCGTTATGGCAAAACCTCATTCTTTAACAAAGTCATGCTTGAAAACCCTACACACTACACTGTTGTTTCTTTCCTTTATGCTACAGCACGTGTTTCTGTTCCTGAAGCTTTTATTCTTCACTCACTTTCACGTGAGAGTTGGGACCGTGAGTCTAACTGGATTGGTTACATCGCTGTTAGTTCCGATGAACGGAGTAGAGAGTTGGGTCGTCGTGAAATATATGTTGTGTGGCGTGGTACCACGAGGGACCTTGAATGGATTAACGTGTTTGGTGCTGCTCCGGAATCTGCTTCTGGTTTGTTGAGTGCTAAAAGTCTTCGTGAATTCAACCTCCCAAACAACAATAATAAGGGTACTCAATCTTCTACCATATAAGTAGTTTTAATATAATTATCTTTAACTCTATATCCATTTTTAGATCTTACATAAACATAAAATGATTCCGGGTGAGTTTGTATAAGATTTGCGAAGAAATAAATATAATTGAACAGAGTTTACATAAACATATATGAAGTAAGTATGCATAAGATCTAAAAAAAAATGAATTGAGTTTACACATAAATGTATACTTTAACTGAATTAAATTAGAATTTAATTTTTTTTTGTGTAACAGATGACGGTAGCAGCAGCAGTGACGATGAGGATGACAAGAGTGTCCCGAAAATAATGAAGGGCTGGCTGACAATTTACACCTCAGACGACCCAAAATCACCTTTCACAAAAACAAGCGTGAGAACACAGGTTCTAAACATAGTAAAAAGTTTGTTGAACAAATACAAGAATGAAAATCCAAGTGTGGTGCTAGTAGGACATAGTCTAGGTGCAAGTTTGTCAATTGTGAGTGCTTTTGATTTGGTGGAGAACGGTGTAACAGACATTCCCGTTACTGCATTTGTGTTTGGGTCCCCACAAGTTGGGAACAAAGCTTTCAATGATAGGTTCAAAAAGTTTCAAAATTTGAAGGTTTTGCATGTGAGGAATGTGATTGATCTTATACCACATTATCCAGGGAAGTTATTGGGGTATGAGTATACAGGGACAGAGTTGGTGATTGATACAAGAAAGTCGACGAGTTTGAAAGACTCGAAGAATCCGAGTGATTGGCATAATTTGCAAGCTATGTTGCATATTGTGGCTGGTTGGAATGGGAGTGATGGAGAGTTTGAGGTGAAGGTGAAGAGGAGTTTGGCTTTAGTGAATAAGTCGTGTGATTACTTGAAGGAAGAGTGTCACGTGCCGGCGTCATGGTGGGTTGCAACGAATAAAGGTATGGTGCGTAGGGAGGACGAGGAATGGGTTGATGCACCAGAGAAGGAGGACCTGCCTGTGCCTGAAGAGTATTAACTCTGTCTATGCCTATAAGGAATAATCCATGTTACCATGCTGTATAACATTGTATTGTCCTTTGTTTTTGTTTGTTACTCTATTTCAATTCAACAGTTAACGAATGATATTTTACTTCCTTTTCTCTGAATAATTTAATATTGTATTGTCTTTTATGTTTATGAGTATTCCATAAGTTCTTATTTTCACATTGCCTGGTTTTATAGTTTTGAGAGCTTGTAAACAAACTACTGAAGCCACTAAAGGCACATAACCTCTCAAGGGCAAGTAGTGGAAATAATCTGAAATGCTCTATGTGCTTACATGTTCAGTTCAAACTTTTTCGTTATTATCGAACTAAAGCTCTATTTAGATGTAAAATCGGTCAACATCGAATCGTCAAGAAATAAAGGAGTTTCATTTCCATTTATTATTACAGGGGGCAACTATACCCAGAGCACAAGGTCCTCAGCATCAAATGATCATTATCATTATATTTTCAATGGTTCTGCTATCAAGCATTTGTTAATGATTTTGTGATGTTCTTCATTCTTGATATTAGCCTAATTGGCATTTAACTTCAATCTATAAAGATAATAGATGGTTAAGAAAAATTCATTTTTTTTATAGCTTAATTGGTATTTTAGCATAAAAGTTTAAAATGATAAATTCAGAGAACAATATGCTTTCGTCATCTTCACCCCCTTCTAACAGCCACAGTGATGGTGAAGGTGGTTCATGGAGTGTTAAAGCTTAAAGCTGTAGATGACAAGTACTCAGCAAATCAAGTAATAATAAGTTACAAATTTCAAACTTAAGATTCCAAGTCCATTGGTGTTCAACCATTACTTGGGTCCCCTGCAAACCAGGCCAATGAACCAAGATAAACACAGCACTCACTTTCTCTATGAAGCAATCGTACCTTGAAAATCACTTGAAAGGAGGGTTCATACTGTTAATGCAATTTCGCTTATTCGAACAACAGGTGAAAATCACGGCTCAGAGTCATTTATATGTTTTACATATACACACTTAGCGAGCAAAGACAAACATGATAACACCTCAAGAGTGACATGCAAACCCAGCGCACAATCATGAAATTAGGTCTTCATTTCTTGCCACGCAGTTTAGCTCCAAGTGCTCTCTCCAACTTGCTAATTATCTGCTGGTTTGGAATGGCTTTCCCTGACTCATACTCTTGGATCACTTGAGGCTTCTCATTGATGATCTGCAGGTAACCATGTTTGTTATCGATAACATGTAACTACTAATAAAGAACATAAAGAGACTGATGTTGGGGGGAGAGAATACTTGAGCAAGCTGAGACTGAGTAAGCTTTTTGTCCATCCTAGCTTGCATTATAGCCTTCTTGAGTTCAGTTGGTACACGATCATCTGCATACAAAATTCCAGTCATGTGATTGTCAACAGATGTGCAGAAAAAATGCACCAGATGCTTTAATTTTGGTATAAAAAAATATAATGGTGGACATAATTCGTCTATCTATTAAGCAGATATGCTATTACATTACATGAATCCAAATTCCAAAGCATGCTGCGTGCACAATCAGTAAGAGAACAAATAAAGTAACTGAACAATCAGGTTCAACAATGTTTTATGCTAATGAAGCCAAGGGAAATTTTTTTATCTTAACCTAGAAGTAATGATTCTGAGACCCAGACAGTTCAACATCTCATCAAGCATGAGTTAAGGATAATAACCCAACACATAAATTATGGAGAATATCAAGTGACAACAAAGATGTGAAAGGAACTAATGTTAACCATTCAAAATTACAAGGACAATCAAAACTCGATTTAAGTAAAATCAATCTTTACTATCCATAATTACACGCAGGGAGAGAGATCAGATAATGAGGCACAAATGAATTTCAAATTATATAATCTGATGGGGTTTATAATAGAAATTGTATTGAATTCTACACACAGTTCACAATGCATAAATCCGCTAGATGGACTTCCAATACAAAGCCTTAGAGCCAAGTCTTTCCTTTGAGAAAACAATTCTCGAGGTTGCAGAAAAGAGAAATTGGGAGTGCAGATACCATTCAAATCCACCCTACAACTGCCCCACAGACAATTAAGTAAATGCTAAACAGTGGCTACATAACTGTGATAACATATAGCTATTATAATTCTGCCCTGTTATTTTCTTATTTCTCCTTGAGTGTACAAGCCATATATTAGTCCTATTTTCTGCATGATCCGGAACTAGACCGACATTATGATTTCAAAATCTAAAACAATAATTCAACTTAGAAGCTGCATAAGAAGCAGAAATAACTTTGCAGAAAGAAAAAAAAAATGGTTCTTCGTGATTGAGTTTGAACCATATCATAATTCATGAAGTCCGTCGATACTTACTAGAGGACATTGGACCAAGATTACACTCCCACAAGCTATGCAAACATTTTTTGAGTTGTGCTTGGACTAAAAATCAACATGGACTTCTACAACTTAAATTTGAGTGGTAAAATGAAACAACAACAATAACTAAGCTTTATTGCACTAAGTGGGGTCAGCTGCAAGGATCAAATTATGCAATAGTGTTCTATCACAAACCATATTTGGATCCAACTCATTAATCTCTAAATCTTTCCTAATAGTTTCTCTTTTAGTTTATCTGGGTCTTCCTCTTTCTCTAAGTCAACATGGAGTTATACAACATAAATTTGAGCGGTAAAATCAAACAAGAAACGAAAATAGTACCAAAACATCATGAGTTCAAAAAGTATAGCAGCAACACTTCTAGACACATGACTTCAAATACTCCAAAAGTTAGCAGTGCTTAAAGCTCAATACATGTTCTTCAATTCAACCTACACACTCTAGTATACAACTACGACTCAGTTCAGTTGCAAGAGTCGGTAGACAAAAACATAACTACCAAACCACATGTTCCACACAAAATTTTCTATATGAAAATACTTAAGCTGTAGGACAACACTGTCTAGATAACTCCCCTCATCATTCTCCCCATATAACTACTCATTCAAAAATCGACACCGAGGTTCTATTCTATCAATGGTTAAAAAAAAAAAAAAAAACAAATAAACAACAAATTAGTGTATCAATCTATCAATATGTGCAAGCAATACTCACGAGCTAGATTCTCAGTATCCTCGTCCAGCCTCTTAGTGTTCAATGAAGTGCTGCTAGATGCAGCTTTGTTTGTTGCAGCATTATCTGTAAACACAACAATTCAACCAACAATCACCATCCAAAAAAAAAAAAAAAAACACACACACACACACACAACCATAGTCAATATATTGAAATTAAACTATTGTTTTAAGTACCCTAATACTAAATAATCATCAAAACCAATCTTATTTTCATCTAAAAATTTAAAAGATTAATTTTCAAATTAAATAAATCTGCTTCAACAAAACAAAATCATCATAGCCAATATAACAATCACAATACGTTCAGATCCAAGAGTCAAAAAAACATTAATTAATTAGTTTTAGGGATTAGGAGCGAACGTTTCTTGACGGTGTCGATATCGGCGCCGGCACGGCGAGCGGCGTTGACGGCTTTCTCATCTTTCTTGGCGGCGGCGTTGGGTGCTTTCTTGCGGATAACGACTGGTTCCCAATCTTGAGAAATATGGCCTAGACCTGACATGTTTATCTCTTTGGTTATGTGTGTTTTCTGTGTCTGTATAGGGTTTGTAGCTCAATGAAGGTGTAAATGGAAAATGAATGACGAAAAAGATAATCGTATGCGATTCATATTGAAATTTTATTTACATTATTTTTTTTTGTTTTTTTTCTTTTATAGGTATGTATTTATTTACAAATTAAATGAATTGCTAAATTAAAATATGTAAGATATTGTTCCAAAAAAAAAAAAAAAAATCTCTTGACCCTGAACAAATTCTCCATAGAGGTTTTAATGTTGTTGTATGTCCAAAACTCGAATCAAACTCTTAATTTTGATTAAGCTAAAAGAGACTTTATTATTTTTTCTAAGCACTGTGAGCCAAAGCATTTTAGATTGTAAGAGGTTTCTTCTTGTTTAAGCTTTTTTTTTTTTTTTTTTTTTTTTTTTATCCTTGTGAGCATAACTCAATTAGTATGGACAATGTATAATATATGCAATGTCCGGGGTTCGAACTCCGACCACCATAAAAAAAACTATTTTTAGAATGAGTTTTGTCACATATTGTGACTAAAAATTTACTTTTTAAAGGTGAATAAATAAGATGTTAGAGCTCGAACTCATGCATATATTATGCAACGCCTCTACCAACTGAGTTGAGTTTATGGAAACTAGATAAATTACACTTGTAACAAAGATATACATTTACCTTTATCGAAAATCGTTGGCGAAGCTCGAAGTCCACAATTTATCTATTTACTCACTTGATTGAATTAACTATATGCTTAAACAATATAAATTGTCCTCGTGAGCTTAACTCATTTGGTAGAAACAATGTATAATATATGCAAGGTCTGGGGTTTAAACCCTAGCCACCATCAAAAAACGATATAAATTATGTGTCATGTGGACACACATGAAGTGAGTGTTTGTGATCATTGCTGTTTTCTTTTTCCTTTGCTTTTACAATAAAATATTTATCTCATACACACTCTCGTATATCAATTTAAGATGAAAACAATTAAGATGTCTTTATTGTCATAGCGTGTGTTTGACTATACGATGGAGAGAATTTATTTTGATAGAATTTATTATTTATAATTAATTTTAGTTAAAAGTAATTTTAACTAAAGTGATTTGTTTTTAGTTATAATGTAAAAATGAGTTGGAATATAAATATACATGTGAATGCCCTTTAAAGCCGGTACTTGAGTTAAATATAGTAAAATTTTGTAATACTTTGGTCGATAAAACTATATTTACTTAAAAGGATAAAGTTTTAGTGTATTTTCTTCTTGGTTCTTTTACCTATGATTTTTTTTTTAAAAAAAAAACTTACCTATGATTCTTAATTTCACTATTTCTTCAAATATATAATTTTTTTAGTTTGTTATAAATAAATAAAAAATCATTTTTTTTAAAGAAAAAAATAAAATAAAATCTGGAATCATAAATTATGAACTATATTCCTTTTTTATATGACAAAGCTCTTTGGTGTACTAGGCCAATGACAGACTATATAAATAATGTGACCTATAATCACTTTGGAATCATAATAAAACTAAGTAATTTAAAGCGATCATACATATTCAGTAAACTATTTTTTTCATTAACACTCTGATTCTTAGATAAATGAACTATAAAAATCTGGAGTTCAACAAAAAAAATTTAAATTTGACTAAAAATGATTTCATATAGTAATCAAAGTAAGATACTCTTAAATAATTCGTATTTTGAAGAAACTTACTAACCACTTAAATTCATTAACCATTTGAATTATTTGTATATATCTTTTCTAATCTAAACATTTTTAGAGTCATTCCAACTTGTGCCTTAAGAAACTAAAAATGAAATTAAAATATAAATTTTATTTTATAAAGATAAGATTTTAAATTTCTAAAACATTAATATGCATAATTTCCAATAAAATATTTTTATATTTAATTTCTTACTTATATACCTTAAAACACATGTCATTTCTCATATTTTCATAATGAGGTAGACCTTGTAATAATCACACTGTATAACGAAGAGCTATACAAACCGCCATAGCGAGGAGTGAGCAAGAGTGCAGAGACTAGGTAACAAAGTTTCATTCTCCCGTTGGTTCATCTATAATATAATCAAATTTTTCATAAAATTAAAAGTGGACAATAAGATCCAAAACTAATTATAAATAATGTTTGGGAGTTATAAAAAGACAAAATTATCTTTGAACTACCCTTTAGCATTAAAACAAAACAAAATACATTCTCGAATAATAATAATTTGAAGATTACAATATCTCAAGAAAATGAAATTTACCCAATAACATTTGTATTTATCTTCACCAAGTCAAAAAATCAACGATGTCAAATTTTAACAGCGGTGAAAAAGCACCTGTCGGGTAACCTTGTGCTCAAAACGTCCCTATAATCCATAGAAAAGCTGAAAAAACAAAACAAGTTACAATTTTTTTAAATAATTTTTTATTTAAAAAAACAGTGATGACGTGTCTAAGATCTTTTGTTGGACTATTTTGTTTTCAACAATGTTCTTGTTCCTACTTCTTCACTTGCTCTTTATATGCACACTCTTCAGTTTCTTCAACCCATTATTCTTCTTCAACTACACCATCGTGATTTAGATTATTCTCTTCCTTCAATCACGAGTCTCTCTTTCAGGTGCCATGCTATGCATGTTCCACACACTTTTTTTTGCTTCCATTTTTGGTCATTTCTATTTTAATCTCGTTGTCCCATTTGAAGTTTTGATTCAAAAACTAGTATTTGTTAAAGAGTTCCACTGCGGATCGAATGAGAGACGGTTTGACAACTAGTTTATAAGTGGGGGCAATCCTCACAAGTCGGTTTTGTGGAGTTGTGTTAGGCCAACCACAATTTCTAAGAGTTTCCACACTTTTTAGCTTATCCCTTTTGTTGGGTCAGCTTCTATTTTTGTTCATTGTTCTGTGAACACTGAACACTTATCTGGTTTAATTGACAAAGCTTGTGCTATTTTTGAGATAAATGAAAAAAAACGAGTGTGTTTAGCTCATGAAATGTTGCATTATATTCTTGAATGAGTTTGTTTTGTTTAGTGGAAATGATTGAAGAATGAATAGATTTGGAGTCTATTTGAATTGACTCATTTCAATTTATCTATTGACATAAGCATATCATATGATTGAGAGAACTCACTCAAACAACTTATGACATGTTCATACCATATGATTAAGCGTTTATCAGATACATGTTCATGTATACGTTATTTCTACAATAATAGATAAAATAAAGTCAAATTGTTTTCATATAAGTTATAAGCCATTTTTATAAGCTCTAATAGAGAACTTATAGAAATAAGTTGAAAACAACTTATGAACAAGATTATTTTTTTCACTGAGTGCGTATAGTATATAGTGACCATAGAGAAAAATGCAATTGATCATAATGCTGTTTAATGAGTAATTGGCGTCCCAAATGAGTTTATATATCGATAGTTAGTCCTTGCACTTTGCTATTTCTGGTTATGTTATTGATTTTTGTTGTTCCATAGGTCCATGACTAAATTAGATTACAACATGCAGATTCATTACCGTTGGTTGGATTCCGAGGCTAAAATATCAAGTGTCCATTGCAAATTTGTAATCGATAAGCGACTCACAAGGTGTTATCATCTTGTTGACCAAATATAAGGATTTGGTCTGAGTAGACAAGTTAATCCCAAGTTTACAACATGCCATATTGTGTACAGAGGCTTTATAGGCTGTGCAAAGCATCCTTTTCACCTGATGGACCTGTGTCAGAAGAAGTGGTCAAAAAAGTTCGGGAGAAGTTAGGTATGATTCTTATTTACCATTATAAGTTCATATATTTATTGTCAACTTCAACTTCACAGTATGTGTGGTGCACTGGTGCCTAAAGATGAATGAAAATTGTGACTGCATACGAGTTTCATGATTTTCTATGTTAGATGAATTTTGATATCATGACTCAATAGTTTTTATGCCCAACTGATAATTTCTTAATAACCCAATTTAATGTTTTGTATAGATAGAATCAAACCATCGGATGTAGGTCTAGAACAAGAGGCACAAGTGGTTCGAAATATGTCTCGCACAGTGCTTGAACAAAACGGGAGCCATCATTCTTTGCCAGCTATCAAATACTTGCATTTACATGAATGTGACTCCTTCTCTGTAAGTGAAATCTCGAAACTGTAGATCATTTTGAATCTGCAATTTTTAATTAATTGGGCCCTAGATTGGCTTCAAAAGCTGAAGTTTGATTTATAATTTTTTAATTCATTATTTTCAGATAGGGATTTTTTGCATGCCCCCGTCGTCTATCATTCCTCTCCATAATCATCCCAGCATGACAGTGTTGAGCAAGCTCATATATGGTTCGTTATATGTTAGATCCTATGATTGGATTGATGTACCTGGCTTCACCTATTCATCTGGAGGTCTGTTTTCTATGGCTTTTTATATTTTAATGTTGCTAAATCCAATATTTATTGAATTGTTTGAGGAATTCCTCATCATAATCAATTTTATATATACAAGATTTTCCAATTTAGTATTAAAAATAGAAACTACATAAATAAGAGAACTAAGCAAACTAGTGATATGACAACTCTAAAAATGGATTGTATACAACATTAAATAGATTATGACCCGTTTGCTACATATTAAAAAAAAAAAAAGATTTTGACATTCAATAGTTTTTGAGATTAAATAGGAGATACTTTCCAACAATTCCTCAAGTTGGTGCATACAAATCACATGTATGCATCAATCTTCCTACAAATTAACTAAACTATTTGCAAGCTGATCGTTAATCGCCAGAGTTGGCATACTCGATAGTAATTTCCTCAAAGAAAACTTTTTCACTTGTGAAGTGAAAACCAATTTCTATATGCTAGTTACTTCCATGAAAGTTAGGTTTGATACAATGTGAAGAGCGTTTCATGAAGTACAATTTCATCTTATTGATACTGCCAGATTTCAACTTACGAAATAACCATTTAACCTTATAAGTTCACAAGTAACCAATTCCATAGCTCGTTTTTTTGTCCTATACTAGATCGAGAACCATATTTTGCTTCTTACTTTTTCAGGTTACAAGGTTTCCTTACAATACCCAAAGTAGATCACCTATAGATAGGCAAATAAACCTAATCTGCTTCTGATTATTCCACAATATCATTGTTTCCTTTGCATTCATCCAAATACCCTTACGAGATCATTCTCAATAGATCGTAAAATTTGATCCAACGATCAACACAAGGAGATTGCATGAAATTTACTAATCACGCTAGTTTTGAAGGAAATATATGTTTTTGTTGCTAATCGGTAATGAATAATAATTTTAATTCATTCTCATGGAACCACATTTTTCGTTAATCTGTGATTAATAGCTAGACCTGCAAAGCTTGTAAAAGACACAGAGATGACAGCACCAAGTCCAACAACAATTCTTTATCCAACAAATGGCGGAAACATCCATTGTTTACGAGCCATAACACCTTGTGCAGTCTTTGACATATTATCTCCGCCTTACTCTTCAGAGGATGGAAGACACTGCACTTACTTCCGCCAATCACAAAGGAAAGATCTTCCAGGTAATTAATCTCATTTAATTTTCTTGTCGCGTCTTCTTATTGAACGGTGTGGAACATTATTTGTACTATATTGTCCGTGCTTATTTTGCTTGCAGTTAATCTTGAGTTGGATGGAGTTACAGTTTCGGAAGTGACATGGCTGGAAGAGTTTCAACCTCCTGACGACTTTGTGATCCGGAGAGGATTGTACAGGGGTCCGGTAATTAGAACTTGAAAATCTTTATTGTTTGTTGTATTTTACACCATAAAAGAAATTTCCTTCATATCTTTTTGGTTGCAACAAAAGGAACAGTGATATGTGAAGTAATAATACTATTCTTTGTCTAAGTCAGTTTGACATTTGGGTTTGTACATAATAATGTATACAGTAAATGTAACTTGTTTGCAGACACAGCTTAATCTGCTAGAATAGTTGCCTAAGTTTAAAATAAAACTTGTGATTGTGAGTACCTCCATCAAATTGTACATTGAAGAATAAGAAAAAAGGGTATTATTGTGACTTGAAAGCTATCTTAAACTTTTCAATTCTCAAAAACCCTTTGTATTGGAAAGTTTCAAAGTTTGATGTCCCTGTTGCATTCAAAATGATAAAAATCGTACTAAAATATATCAATACAATTTAGGTTGGTTGGGGGTGGCTAGTACCCCAATCTTTATAAAGCTAAGAATAAGATCAATATAAATATATAAATTTGGTTAAGATGATAACATTCAGCTCACTTTCATAAGGATCAGGCCTCAAATTTTGCTGCAGGACTTTGTTGGTGGGTAACATGTAAGTACCAGCACACTATATATGAATCTAGAGACGTTCTCCGATCTTGGCGAGTTCCCGAGATTCAAATCGTATAAACTTTAAGGATCAGGGAACATCTCTGGACTTAGAGAGCACGTTGGCATATGCACATGTTATCCATTACGAAGTCCTCACATCGGGAACAAGATTCAAACACAGATCCGTATGGAATTTGAAGCAAATTCTTATCAACTTGACCAACTTTATATATTGATTTTATTCTTAGCTTTATAAAGATTAGGGATTCAGCCACCTTAAGATTATGTTTGGGAGTTTAGGAGGGGAGGACTTTGTGAAAAGGAGGAGACAGAAATTATAGTCCCGCAAACTTGAATGAGAGTTAATTTTTCAGGTGTCTTTTTAATATGAGAAGTGTTATATAAAGCGAACTTCTCTATCCCTAAAGCCTCGCGAAGCATGTTTTCACTTTTAAATAAAATGACAAAACCGTTTTTTTTATTCTAATATTGGATTGGCTGGAAAAAACGGTGGGCATGGTGTATGTCGTGAAGGCTTCATGAGAATTTTTACTCGCGGATATTTATCATTACTCTTTTAATATTGGTAGATGTATTTAAAAAAGTATAACAATCGATGATTGTATGGGTGGTCTTGATGTTTTTTGGTTTTTCTTTCTTGTGGATGCGAGGGAGTACAAATGAGTGTATATTTGTAAAAAAACAAAAGAGTGGGGTATATAGTTTGTGCGGATATAATACCAGTAAGAGTTTTAATAAATATATAGTTGAGACTTGAGATGCACAACTTAGCTTATAAGTAAGGATTAAGGAATAATATCCCTTGGAAAATTGCACATCCTAAAAATCATACAAAACTACAAGTTTCCATTGGGGAAGCAAACAGAATTATACACCCGACAGCATCAATATCTAGGTTACGTTGTGCCTGTTGTTCTACAGTATCTTTATGCTCATCAAACTATTATAAAACCAATCTAAAGCTTGCTACCCAAATTCCCAATTTTGATAAAAGGTTGAAATATCTCTGGATGGGATATGCGTCATAAGTAAGCAATCTTTCTTGTGAGAGCTTATAGAAAATGTTTATGTCATATCCATAAGTTGTTTTCAGCTTCCAACTTATTTTCGAAAGCTCTCCATGTTAGTTCATCAAAACAACTGTTAACTTATATGAAAACAGTTTAACATTATTTAATCTTTTATTGTTTAAATCACTTTATACATAAGCACTAATATATGAAGCGTCTATGCTTCAAACACTTAATTAAGTTTTTTTTTTTTTTTTTATCCAAACAAGAGCTTATTGACGCTCGTGCTTATGCATATTTCAAGCCAAATAAATTCATTAATTACCAAGACACTCTGCCATATACCACCACATATGTTTGAATCTGCCATATACTGCATATATTTGAATACACTTTTGCCTTTTAAACTAGAGTTGAGACTTGAGAGTACTGTATAATCTCTGGAAGATTTAAGATGCAAATTGGGTTGGAATTTATTTGCCTCAGAACAAAAGTTTTCTGTGAGGAAAAAAGAATGTTATCTTGTCTTACACATGTGCTTTTTGTTTAGGTTTACTTATGTGATGATGGTTTGACATTACCAATAATCTTTTTCAAAATTCCATACACCAATATATAGTGATTGAAAAGATTGTTGAAGAGATAATAAATAGATTGGGTTACCGGTTTTCAAGTCTTCCAAAAGATTTAGTTGGGATTGATTCTCTTATAGAAGAATTAGAAAAAGTGTTTACTTTTGGAATCAACTGATATTATACAGGTTGTAGGAATTTATGGAATGGGAGGAATAGGAAAGACGACTCTAGCTACTGCTCTTTATGACAGAATCTCTCATCAATTTGATGCATGCTGCTTCATCGATGATATAAGCAAAGTTTATAGAAATGAAGGTCGATTGGTGCTCAAAAGCAAGCACTACATCAAACTCTTAGCAAACAGCACCTTCAGATATGCAATCTTTACAACAAAAACTAATTTGATACGACTCAAGCTAGGTCATATAAGAGCCCTTCTAGTTCTTGATAATGTTGATCAAGTTGAACAGCAGGAGAAATTAGCTGTGAGTAGTGAATGTTTAGGTGCTGGGAGTAGAATTGTTATAACTTCTAGAGATGTTCATATCTTGAAAGAGTACGAAGTTGATGAAATCGTCAATTAATTTTGTCAAAAAGCTTTCCAAGGTGGTAAAATTAAAAGTAACTATGAGGAGTTGACATGTCATATTAAATTATGTTGATGGCCTACCACCGGCAATTAAAGTATTGGGCTCATTTTGTGTGGTCGAAATATCTCTGAATGGACAAGTGCATTGGCTAGATTGAGAGAAAATCCAAATAAAGATATTATGGATGTGCTGCGATTAAGTTTTGAAGGACTAGAGGAATCGGAAAATGTGATATTTCTTGATATTGTTTGTTTATTTAACGGGCATCACGAGCAATTTGTTAACAATGTTCTTAATTGTTGTGGACTCCACCCTGTTATTGGATTAAAAGTTCTCATTCAGAAATCACTTGTTAGCATTTCTGACAAAAAAAAGAACGTTGAAGCCATAGTTTTGAAGAAGCAATATCCAAGCGAAATAGAAACATTGGCGACAGAAACATTGTCAAATATGGATCATCTTAGATTACTTATGTTCAACATGTATGTGTATTTTTCAGGAACCTTGAGTCATCTTTGAAATGAATTGAGATATGTTGAGTGGACTGAATATCCTTTCATGTATTTGCCTACAAGTTTTCACCCCAATCAACTATATATTTTTCGTCCTTACAAAATTGGGACCTTATAAGCTTACTTATTTCTTACTTTGTTTTATTTGTCGATGGATGTAGTTTTAATTTTTTATTTTTTTTTAAAACTCAGTATCCGATGCAAGGACTGACTAAAGGAAATTAAATGCTGCTGCCCTAGATCAATCTAAGGGGGCCAATCCCACCGCCCACTTGCGAGGGGGGGGGGGGGGCTATTCTAAGCTCTGTATGGCAAAAAGGAAATTAAATGTTGCTACCCAGGATCGAACTGGAGACCTTCAGTGTGTAAGACTGACGTGATAACCACTACACCACAGCAACTGTTTGCATGTGTAGTTTTAATTTTTATTAAAACTAATTTACTACTCATAAATTAATTTTACGACTCTTAAATTTTTGAATTAGATATAAAAAGTACATTTACTAGTATTTATAATGTTTTTAAATGTTTGTGAAAATCTAATAAGCATACCCAACAACATATTTGGTCTCACCTCTCTTAAATATCTAAATCTTTCCGGGTGTTCCAAAGTGTTTAACAATCCAATGCAATTGAAGAACCTCAATTCAAGTGAAAGTTCATCACATTCTCCATTAACAATTTACTCGATCTTGAAATGGACCGGTTCACATTCCTGGTATCATAAATCACAGAAAGATTTAAGTAGCTTTTCTCAATCAACAATTTACTTCATCTTGAAATAGACCTATCTCCTATTATGGATGACATTAATTTTATTAGTCTTGCTTGCTGTGTAGTATTTTCTGTGACATTTGGTGATTCAACAATGACAACAAGTGATTGGCCTTTCATGGGGCTAAGCTTTGAATGTGGCAATACTTTTACCGATGGGCTTTTACTCTTTGTCCAGTAAATTTTTATAGAAATCTTATTACAGTCGAATCAAACCACATGTGGCTCATCTATATCCCTTGGGAAACATTATTTGATTTTCTGAGCCTTACGAGCACAGCAATCAGCGATGTTGATTATATCACAATGAAAATTGTCCCTGTGGACGGAAAAGGTTTGCATGTGGAGGTGGAGAAATGTGGATATCGTTGTGTATTTAAACAGGATCTACAACAGTTTCACTCAACAATGATGCACCACAGGAATTCGTTTGCTAGGAAGCCACATCCACAATGATTCATCTGATTAAATAGATCATAAGCTGTAGCAACTGCATTTCAGCTGGACTTCCATTCAACTTTGAAACTACAGCAAGGTTTGCATTTGGTGGTACTGGTGGTCAACAATGGTTGGAATCACTAAATAAAACTCATTTGGACACTCACACATAGATGATAAATTTAGGGTTAATATATGTTTACCTCCTGTAATATTAAGAATATTTTGGTTTATCCCTGCCATATCATTGATTTTGTACTATTTTGTACTGTCAAAATTTATGAAGGTCCAACACCAAAGAATATTCAAATTACAGGGTTGGAATCTTTTACTTTTATAAGGTAAATCAGAAACCGCTAGGTAAACATATATTAACCCTAAAATTTAAAAGTGAAGTGATATTAAACGACGTGACTAAATTATTTCTCTTCTAAATTTTACCACTTATGCATGTGTATGTGCCTAAATACTTTTGATTTGGGGTTGTGTCCAACTAAGTATATAGAGTAGACAAAGAAAAGAAATGATAGAAGTTATTTTTGTGTGTTAACTACAACCAATAATATGAGAAAACATAGCTCCAATCAAATGCACAAATAAGGGCAGCACAGGAAAAAAGATGAAATAATATTATAATATAAAGAAGATAAAAATTGGAAGCATCTGGCTCTTCTTATGACGAAAATGAAGCACCGATAATAAGAAGTGAATTAAATAAAAATTAAACATTTAAGTAAACTGTCTTGTAAAAACTTTAAGGGGTAAGAAGATAAGATAATAGCCCCAAGTTATATTACATCATGCTTAAGGGGCGAGTACTCCTTTTACTGTATTCACAGAAAATTTTCATTGTGGTATATTCTTAATCCAACTAAAACAAATTACTATTGTTTAAAAAAAGAATAACTAGAACAAATTACTCAATATTTGTCGTATTAATTAGTGTCTTTTTAGGTAAATGCCAAGAACACAAGTTAGTATATCAAAAATAAAAAAATTATATTAGAAATTATGCATTCTATTTTTCAAAAAGTAAAAAAGGAGAAAGATTTTATCTCTTTTTGTCCAATTTATTTTGCTTTGTAAAATGAGTGGGGTATAAGAATTGCTTTGTCCTTATATGACAATATATAAGAATTTTAATAATATATAGTTGAGACTTGAGACTTGAGAAGCACCACTGATAATTTCATAGGAACTCAGCATTCATAATCAATTTAGCATATTCAGATGGCTAGCAGCAGCAACTCCTCTTCTTCAGCTCTTATGGCATTGCCAAGGAGGAAGAATTATTATGATGTGTTTGTCACCTTTAGAGGCGAAGATACTCGCTTCAACTTCATTGATCATCTTTTTGCTGCCCTTCAAAGAAAAGGCATTTTTGCATTTAGAGACGACACTAATCTTCAAAAAGGTGAATCCATACCACCCGAGCTCATTCGTGCAATTGAAGGGTCTCAGGTTTTCATTGCGGTCCTCTCCAAAAACTATGCTTCCTCAACTTGGTGCTTGCGAGAATTGGTACACATCCTTGACTGCAGTCAAGTTTCTGGAAGACGTGTTCTTCCTGTTTTTTATGATGTTGATCCTTCTGAGGTGAGACATCAAAAAGGAATTTACGGTGAAGCCTTTTCCAAACATGAACAAACATTCCAACATGAATCTCATGTGGTACAAAGTTGGAGGGAAGCTCTGACACAAGTGGGGAATATCTCTGGCTGGGATCTTCGTGATAAGTAAGCAATATTCTATTAATTGATTGTTTTACTTTTACATAAGCAGATTTTAAGGCTTTGACAATTAAATTTAACCATGTATAGTTAAGCAGATTTCACTTTCCCTCTTTAAACTATGGTTAAGCAAGACAGTTCTCTACAAGGATGAACAAAATTATGTTATCTTCGCAATTTTTTTGAAGAAAAATTAGATGTTATCTTTGTATGTTCACATGCTTTTTGTTTTAATTTTCTTAAGTAATGATTCAGTGTTATTGGTTGATTTCTTTTAAACTTTTAGGCCTCAATATGCTGAGATTAAAAAGATTGTTGAAGAGATATTGAATATATTGGGTCACAACTTTTCATCTCTTCCAAAAGAACTAGTTGGTATGAATCCTCATATAGAAAAAGTAGTAAATCTATTACTTTTGGACTCGGTTGATGATGTTCGGGTTGTAGGAATTTGTGGGATGGGTGGAATAGGGAAGACAACTCTGACTACTGCTTTATATGGTCAAATCTCTCATCAATTTGATGCACGTTGTTTTATTGATGATCTAAGCAAAATATATAGACATGATGGTCAAGTTGGTGCACAAAAGCAAATTCTACACCAAACTTTTGGCAAGGAACACTTTCAGATATGCAATCTCTTTGACACGGATGATTTGATACGACGTAGGTTACGTCGGCTACGAGCACTTATCATTCTCGATAATGTTGATAAAGTTGAACAGCTCGATAAGTTAGCTTTAAATCGTGAATATTTAGGTGCAGGGAGTAGAATCATTATAATTTCTAGAGATGAGCATATCTTGAATGAGTATGGAGTTGATGAAGTTTACAAAGTTCCACTCTTGAATGAGACCAACTCTCTTCAATTATTTTGTCAAAAAGCTTTCAAACTTGAGCATGTTATGAGTGGTTATGATAAAATGGCACTTGACACACTATCTTATGCCAATGGCCTACCACTAGCTATTAAAGTATTGGGCTCATTTTTGTTTGGTCGAGATATCTCTGAATGGAGAAGTAAATTGGCTAGATTGAGAGAATGTCCAATCAAAGATATTATGGATGTGTTGCGATTAAGTTTTGAAGGGCTAGAGAATATGGAAAAAGATATATTTCTTGATATTGCTTGTTTTTTCAAAGGGTACAACAAGGAATGTGTTACAAATATTCTAAATTGTCGTGGGTTTCATGCTGATATCGGATTAAGAATTCTCATTGATAAATCCCTTATAAGCATTTCTTACGGAACTAATATTACAATGCATAGTTTGTTGGTAGAGTTGGGCCGGAAAATTGTTCAAGAAAATTCGACCAAAGACTTGAGAAAGTGGAGCAGGTTGTGGTCCCTCGAACATTTCAACAATGTAATGTTGGAGAATATGGTAAAGTAGTTGTTGGAAAACATAAAGCTTATTTCTATTTTTATTTTTATAAAAGTTATATATAATATATATTAAATTAATATATTCTCTTCCTTTTTTTGCTATATATTTCAGGAAAAGAATGTTGAAGCCGTAGTTATTTGTCATCCAAGACAAATAAAAACATTGGTGGCGGAAACATTGTCAAGTATGAGTCATCTTAGATTACTTATATTTGACAGGGGTGTGTATATTTCAGGAAGCCTGAATTATCTTTCAAATGAATTGAGATATTTTAAGTGGACATGCTATCCTTTCATGTGTTTGCCAAAAAGTTTTCAGCCCAACCAGCTTGTTGAACTTTATTTGTGGCGTAGCAGCATCCAACAACTATGGGAAGGCAAGAAGGTACTATAAATTATGTACTTAATTTCTCCCTCACTTAGAAAATAAATCAAATGATTTTCTTCCATTTTTTTGCATCACAGTATCTCACTTAGAAAATAATTACAAGGACTAAAAAGTAAAAAAATGGAATGTTTACAAGGAATAAAAGCATTTAAACAATAGTAAATAACGTTTCCATTTTTGTTGGTATTTTTCATCACAGTATCTGCCCAATTTGAAAACTATGGATCTGATGTACTCCAAACACCTAATCAAGATGCCAAATTTTGGAGAGGTTCCAAATCTTGAGCGGCTGAATCTCGACGGATGTGTAAATCTTGTGCAAATAGATCCATCTATTGGTCTTCTGAGAAAGCTTGTATTCTTGAACTTGAAAAATTGCAAAAATCTAATAAGCATACCTAACAACATATTTGGTCTCACCTCTCTTAAATATCTAAATCTTTCCTGGTGTTCCAAAGTGTTTACCAATACAAGGCATTTGAATAAACTTGATTCGAGTGAAATTGTATTACATTCCCAGTCAACAACTTCCTCCTTGTATCATAATGCAGACAAAGGTTTAGTTAGTCGTTTGTTGTCATCCTTGCTTAGCTTTTCCTTTTTGTGGGAACTTGATATTAGTTTTTGTGGTCTGAGCCAAATGCCAGATGCAATTGGATGTATACCATGGCTAGGAAGATTAATTTTAATGGGAAACAATTTTGTGACTCTGCCTAGTTTCAGGGAGCTTTCTAATCTGGTATATTTAGACTTACAGCACTGCAAGCAATTGAAATTTTTGCCTGAGCTCCCTTTGCCTCACTCTTCACCTTCTGTTATCAAGTGGGATGAATATTGGAAGAAGTGGGGATTGTATATTTTCAACTGTCCTGAATTGGGGGAGAAGGATCAATATAGTAGCATGACTTTATTATGGTTGATACAATTTGTTCAGGCTAACCAAGAATCTCTTGCCTGCTTTCGTGGGACTATTGGTATCGTTATTCCTGGAAGTGAAATACCAAGCTGGTTGAACAACCAGTGCGTAGGTAAATCAACACGCATAGACTTATCTCCTACTTTGCATGACAGTAATTTCATTGGCCTTGCTTGTTGTGTCGTATTTTCTGTGACATTTGATGATCCAACTATGACAACAAAGGAATTCGGACCAGACATATCGCTAGTTTTTGATTGTCATACTGCTACACTTGAATTTATGTGTCCGGTAATTTTTTATGGAGATCTTATTACACTCGAATCAAACCACACATGGCTAATATATGTCCCTAGGGATTCTCTGAGCTATCAGAACAAAGCATTCAAAGATGTTGATCATATCACAATGACAGCTTGCCTTGAGGACGGAAACGGGTTGCATGTGGATGTGAAAACATGTGGGTATCGTTATGTATTCAAACAGGATCTAAAACAGTTTAACTCAACAGTGATGCACCACAGAAATCCGTTTGCACAGAAGCGCAAGTTTTTGGCAATTGAAGATTAGTTTCTACCACAACCATATCCATTATCCGCGATGATTCATCTGATTAAATAGATCATAAGCTGTAGCGATTTCATTTCAGCTGCACTTCCAATCAACTTTGAAATTACAACAAGGTTTGCATTAGGTGGTACTGGTCAACAATGGTTGGAATCAATAGGCAATCGGATCCTCAATTTGGAATCAGTCTGCAATTGTCCGAAATTCCATTTGTCGGTAACAAGGTGAGAAGAAAGAATTACTGTTAATTTTTCAAACAAAAAGAGCTAGCAATTTCGTCCCTAGAATACATACTGAATTGTGATATAATTTTTGTATTTATATTTTTCAATACTACATGGACCTTAAATTTATGAAACTTCTAGGTTACTTAATTACTTTTAACACTAAATTTTAATAACCAAATTGATATAGCTAACCATATTTACTTTCTGAACTAGTCAGCACTGCATAGGCTTGACTTTGAAGTCCTTTTTGGGATAAAATGCGACGATTATTTTGGGGAACTCTGCTAATTTAACCAACTTAATTTTTGCTTTAGCTTTCTTACACCAGCTGCAGCTACTTACACATAACAGCTATTCTCCTTATTTTACATATTCTTAGTTTGTTTAATCATAGATTTCTTATATTGACATATTATGAAGAATGCAATTTCTGATATTGGTCAAAAGATCTACCTTCGCTTACACAAAAATTGAAAATGAAGATAGAACTATGAGCTTGGACAGGTTATGCGTTCTACTTTGGAGAGGTTATATATTTTCAATGAACTATCTATTTTGATAATATCCGTTTTTTCCCACCTGTCCTGAATCCGCTTGTATTATGAACTTGACGGCGAGCTTTGGTCATACACACAGTTCAGTTTTACTAATTCAATACTAATAATCAGCTCAAATTAAATACTTATTATTCATTTTTGTGTAAATATGCTGTGCTTTTCTTCACTTTCCCTTTTGTAACTACTTTTTAATGGACAGAGCATCTTGTAAATCCATATCAGAGAGCTTAAATAAAATTAGTAACGTCCTTGTTTCAGCTCTTGAGTCACATAGGCACCTGTCTGATGCACTTCTTATCTACCGGGGAATCAAGAAAACATGACTGAATATGGGGCCAAAAGACGCTGTAAGTCTCACTGTAAGGTTTGCTATTATTGTTAATCTGTATATTTTTTTACTTTCAGCTTTATAACCTGTTACCGGACATTCTTGTTTCTATTGCTTTACATACTCTCATTCGTGCTCTATTCCTATTTGGTAATATTATAATGATGAGAAAGTATTCATTGAATTTTTTGAGGAATTCCTCATTACAATCAATTTTATATATACAAGACTAGTTATATGACAAAACTAGAAACAAATTGTATATAGCACTAAATTGATTATATTCTCCCTAAATAGGAGAGATACTTTCCAACAGTCGTCCTCAAGTTGGTGCATACAAGTCATATGTATGGATCAATCTTGTTACAAATGAAGTAAATCTGGAGTGCGTGAAGAATTTCATGAGAATATTTGCAAGCTTATCATTAATCACTAGAGTTGGCCTACTCAATAATCTTCTCTGAAGCCAACTAAGTAAGTTATTTCATGAAAAAAATAGGTTTGAGTTTGACACAATGTGAACAGCAATTTTGTTAAATACAATTTCATATATATCAAAATATTGCCAAGTGCAAACTCAAGAAATAAGCTCACAAATAACCATTTCCATATCCCTACGTTTTGTCCTAGATTAGATCGAGAACCATATTTTGCTTTAAATGTTTTCAGGTCACAAGGTTTCCTCACAATACCCCAAAATAGATCACATATATATATCAACAGGCGAACCAACCTAATATGCTTCCACAATTTCTTTATTTCTTTTGCCTTCTTCCAACGACCCTTGACCAGAGCATTCTTAATATTGAATCGTAAAATTTGATCCAGTGATCAACACATGGAGATTGCATGAAATTTACTAATCACATGAAGGAAATATATGGTTTTGATGTAACTAATAGGTAATTTGATTAATAATTCAAATTCATTTTCCTGAAACCAATTTTTTTTTGCTAATCTGTGATTAACAGGCAACAGTTAGACCTGCACAAAGTCCAACAGCAATTCTTTATCCTACAAGTGGAAGAAACATCAATTATCTTCAAGCCATAACACCTTGTGCAGTCTTTGACATTTTATCTCCACACCATAGTCTTCAGAGGATGGAAGAGCTGACTCCACTTCCGGCAATCACAAAGAAAAGAACTTCCAGGTAATTTATTTCATTTAATTTTCTTGTCATGTGTTCTTACCGAACCTTGTGAAATATTGTTCATAGTACTATTGCCCATGTTTGTTTTGCTTGCAGTAAATCTTGAGTTGGATTGAGTTACGGTTTTGGATGTGACTTGGCTAGAAGAATTTTCAACCTCCTGACGAATTTGTGATCCGGAGAGGATTGTACAGGGGTGCAGTTATTAGAACTTGAAAATATTTATTGCTTGTTGTATTTTACACCTATGGATTTGATTTAATCTCAAAAGGATCGATCATAAATAGTAATTTAGCTAATTCCTTTAGGAAGAAACGGGAATACAAAATAAAGATTAAACTACAATGGAGAAAAGTCATCGTGATAGTGAGTTAGAGAGTGAAAACAGTAGAATCTAATCAATTTATATTAGATTAAATATTAAATTTGAAGCACAAACCCGTAGAGTTCTCAGGTCAATTTTTTAATTCTTGTTTTATGTTACATCAGCAACACATTTGGGTTTTCTCAAAAGCTATGTACCTACGCGTTTTAGTGTTCTGTTTGGGGCTTAGCCCCTTTTTTCTACCAAAAGAATATATTACATCAGCAAATTTGAACAATTGAAAGCCCCTTTAGTGTTTATTTATTGTGTTACGTCATGCTATCTGATGGCTAAATTTAATATAGGGACCATTTTGATTGACATGTTAAATTTTCACAAACAAAATTGCTAATTCCGTGAAAGGTAGGTATAAAGTTGATGGGTATGTGGGTAAAATATTAAGGAAGAAATCATTCCACTTGTGTTATTCTTTCGTTACACTATATTAGATGGCCTATAACAATGTCTCCGTAAGCTTAGCTTAGTTGGTAAGGACAATCCATAATATATATAAGATCTGGAGTTCCAACCCCGAACACTACAAAAAAAAAAAAAAAAATGTCCTGCAGCAGTATGAGTATCATCCATAGCAGCACCAACAATATCTCCTCTTCTTCAGCTCTAATGAGATCGACAAGAGGAGGAACTACTATGACGTGTTTGTGAGCTTCAAAGGTAAAGACACTCGCTACAACTTCATTGATCATCTTTTTGCTTCCTTCCGAAGAAAAGGTATCATTGCATTCAAGGACGATGCAATGCTCAAGAAAGGTGAATCCATTGCACCATAGCTCCCTCATGCAATTGAAGCCTCTCAATTTTTATTGTGGTCTTGATGCAGCAAAATTTCTATGAAAAGTCTTAGCTATCTTGCTATGGATTTGTTGCGAAATTGCTATGATAAGTCTTAGTTATACTGCTATGGATTTGTTAGGAAATCACTTAGATAAGTCATACTTTTGTTTGCTACGGTAAATATATTTTGAATTACTTGTTTGCGGAATATTTGCTAGGATTTTTTTCTATAAGCTACGAGTTTACTGAGAATGATACCCCTAGCAAATTTGTATAGGTATTCCGTAGCAAACCTCTAGCTAACTTTGTTTGTTTGAAATTAACTGCGAATTAGCTATGAAACTAGTCTTAGCAAATCACTTATTTTCTTCTAGTGCACTAAGAGAATCTAAGATTTGCTAGCACTATTGTGCTAAGAAATGTAATGGTAGTAAATATTATAATAATTAGCTACCATCCGATAGAAATTAGTTTTATTTTGATTTTTTTATGATGAAATAAATTACTGTCAAAGATCATTTTTGGTTTAAATAATAAAAAATAAAACACACTCTCATCAGAAATACACAGCAAGCAACATACTATCGTGAAACTCGATCTCCATTTTCTCTTTCACGGTCGTCGTCGCTTGCAAAATCTCCTCCGTAGAGACGATCATCAGCGTTGCTTGCACCACCGATCTCCGTCGCTTCTCCGATCTATTACGTTTCATCTCTTTCTTATCGATCCAACCACCAATGATCGAGAACCTAAAAATTCTTGTTGATGCTCAATCCGACAAATTTATACCTTGTTTTCAACCGGTGGAACCTTGCATTTCCTAATTACGTGATTTGTTCTCTCTCTGATACAACCAGTTTTGCCATTGGTGTTTCTACGCTAAGAACCCTAATTTTTGTACCTTTACATATTTATGTGACTTTCTTCGAATCTTTTCACATGTAGCCATGCGTGTAGTCAAACTTATTTGAGATTATGAAAAACAACTTATGCAAATAAATAAGCATTTACCTTAATTCATAAGTTTTCACTGACGAAAATTGTATCTTTATAAGCTGTTTTTTCATAACAACTTTGTGAAGCTTATAAAAAAACATAAAAACTTATTTATTTGCATGAGATGTTTTGCATAAGCTCAAAAATAAGACAATTCAAGGGACCCTAAATTCGGAACTCTTTTTAATATCTTAAGTGTGAGTTTTTGTTAAGTTACAAGCCAATCGAGTGCCTAATTACTTCCTAACAAGGGTGTCTCATTTATTCGTTACTCTCAGTTTTTGATTAAATTGTATTGAAGATGCTATTGCAAATGAAGTTATATGAGTTGTTTTTCATTAAAAAAAAAAAAATTAGTATGCACTTTCGTATAAAAATAAATAAATAAAACAATTTACTCTCGTCGTCTTAGAGGGAGTAGTGTGCACTTTCATGTAAATGTTTTCATTTCGTTAATCAATTTAGTAACTTATGTTAACTAAGTTTGTTAACTATGTCTCTTGCACTTATATGTCACGTTTTCTCCCATCGTATTATATTACGTTTGCTTAAGACAGATGTGACCACTTGGACATGACCTTTCAAGTGGTTATCTCTGTCACAAGAAAACATGACATATAAGTATTTAGGGTGAAATAGAATGTGGTGACATGTAAGTGCAAGAGCCACAGTTAACAAACTTAGATAACTACAATAAAGTTGATCAACAAAATGAAAATTGAAATAAAGAAAAAAAATTAAGGAGAAAATTGAAAAATTTATACATTGTTTCGTAAAAATTAACGACGAAAATGACACCACTTCATCCCTAAAAAAAAATGACACCACTTCAGACTTTTTTTATGGACTATATGGGGTTAGCCATTTTAATTTTAGAAGATTACACAGCAACTTATAAATATAAGAATCTTCACATTAGCGTCCAGAAAGATCATTCGGACAAGTGCTGGTATCATCTCAATACTATCGTTTAAATAAAAAAATAATCTTAATACGATCCTTGTCAATATTATACTATCTTAATATGATCCTTGTCAGTACTGCTTTTGCTATTATACTATGATTTATAATGGCCATTATTGCTTTTGCTATTAATAATAATAAATACAATTTCCTACACATTTTCATTGTCTTCTTCTTTTGTTTGAAATTGGACAGGTATTTTCATTATCATGATATTTGGTTCACTTACCACTTGTCTTATCTTATTGTTATGAATCCTAAATTCCTACTACCACAGCGTGCTGAAATGTTGCTATTTAAATAATTCCAACTAGTTTGATTTGTGAAATTTTACTGTATTCACAGAATTTTCATTGTGGTATATTCTTAATCCAACTAAAACAAATTACTAGTGTCTTTTAAGGTAAATTCCATGGACGCAAGTTAGTGTATCAAAAATAGAAATTTAACATTAGAAATTATTCATTCTATTTTTCAAAAAGTCGAAAAGGAGAAAGATTTATCTCTTTTTCTACAATATATTTTGCTTTGTAAAATGAGTGGGGTATATACTTTGCGGATCGAATAATGAAATTGCTTTGTCCTTTTACGGCAACAATAGTCTTCCATCATTATTATTTAAATTACATATGGCAATATATTAAGAATTTTAATAATATATAGTTGAGACTTGAGACTTGAGAAGCACCACTGATAATTTCATAGGAACTCAGTATTCATAATCAACTTAGCATATTCAGATGGCTAGCAGCAGCAACTCCTCTTCTTCAGCTCTTATGGCATTGCCAAGGAGGAAGAATTATTATGATGTGTTTGTCACCTTTAGAGGCGAAGATACTCGCTTCAACTTCATTGATCATCTTTTTGCTGCCCTTCAAAGAAAAGGCATTTTTGCATTTAGAGACGACGCTAATCTTCAAAAAGGTGAATCCATACCACCCGAGCTCATTCGTGCAATTGAAGGGTCTCAGGTTTTCATTGCGGTCCTCTCCAAAAACTATTCTTCCTCAACTTGGTGCTTGCGAGAATTGGTACACATCCTTGACTGCAGTCAAGTTTCTGGAAGACGTGTTCTTCCTGTTTTTTATGATGTTGATCCTTCTGAGGTGAGACATCAAAAAGGAATTTACGGTGAAGCCTTTTCCAAACATGAACAAACATTCCAACATGACTCTCATGTGGTACAAAGTTGGAGGGAAGCTCTGACACAAGTGGGGAATATCTCTGGCTGGGATCTTCGTGATAAGTAAGCAATATTCTATTAATTGATTGTTTTACTTTTACATAAGCAGATTTTAAGGCTTTGACAATTAAATTTAACCATGTATAGTTAAGCAGATTTCACTTTCCCTCTTTAAACTATGGTTAAGCAAGACAGTTCTCTACAAGGATGAACAAAATTATGTTATCTTCGCAATTTTTTTGAAGAAAAATTAGATGTTATCTTTGTATGTTCACATGCTTTTTGTTTTAATTTTCTTAAGTAATGATTCAGTGTTATTGGTTGATTTCTTTTAAACTTTTAGGCCTCAATATGCTGAGATTAAAAAGATTGTTGAAGAGATATTGAATATATTGGGTCACAACTTTTCATCTCTTCCAAAAGAACTAGTTGGTATGAATCCTCATATAGAAAAAGTAGTAAATCTATTACTTTTGGACTCGGTTGATGATGTTCGGGTTGTAGGAATTTGTGGGATGGGTGGAATAGGGAAGACAACTCTGGCTACTGCTTTATATGGTCAAATCTCTCATCAATTTGATGCACGTTGTTTTATTGATGATCTAAGCAAAATATATAGACATGATGGTCAAGTTGGTGCACAAAAGCAAATTCTACACCAAACTCTTGGCAAGGAACACTTTCAGATATGCAATCTCTTTGACACGGATGATTCGATACGACGTAGGTTACGTCGGCTACGAGCACTTATCATTCTCGATAATGTTGATAAAGTTGAACAGCTCGATAAGTTAGCTTTAAATCGTGAATGTTTAGGTGTAGGGAGTAGAATCATTATAATTTCTAGAGATGAGCATATCTTGAATGAGTATGGAGTTGATGAAGTTTACAAAGTTCCACTCTTGAATGAGACCAACTCTCTTCAATTATTTTGTCAAAAAGCTTTCAAACTTGATCATATTATGAGTGGTTATGATAAACTGGCACTTGACACGCTATCTTATGCCAATGGCCTACCACTAGCAATTAAAGTATTGGGCTCATTTTTGTTTGGTCGAGATATCTCCGAATGGAGAAGTGCATTGGCTAGATTGAAAGAAAGTCCAAACAAAGATATTATGGATGTGTTGCGATTAAGTTTTGATGGATTGGAGAATTTGGAAAAAGAAATATTTCTTGATATTGCTTGTTTTTTCGAAAGGTACGATAAGGAATGTCTTACAAATATTCTAAATTGTTGTGGATTTCATCCAGATATCGGATTAAGAATTCTTATTGATAAATCCCTTATAAGCTTTTATCACGGAGGTTGTGTAATGCATAGTTTGTTGGTAGAGTTGGGGAGGAAGATTGTTCAAGAAAATTCGACCAAAGACTTGAAAAAGTGGAGCAGGTTGTGGTTCCCCGAACATTTCGACAATGTAATGTTGGAGAATATGGTAAAGTAGTTGTTAGAAAACATAAATCTTATTCCTATTTTTATTTTTATAAAAGTTATATATAGTATATATTAAGTTAATATTTTTTTTTCTTTCTTTTTTGTTATATACTTCAGGAAAAGAACGTCCAAGCCATAGTTTTGGCCTACCACAGTCCAAGACAAATAAAAAAATTCGCAGCGGAAACATTGTCAAATATGAATCATATTAGGTTACTTATACTCGAGAATACGTACTTTTCAGGAAGCCTCAATTACCTTTCAAATGAATTGAGATATGTTGAATGGAACAGATATCCTTTCACGTATTTGCCTAAGAGTTTTCAGCCCAACCAACTTGTTGAACTTCATTTGAGCTATAGCAGCATCAAACAACTATGGAAAGGCAAGAAGGTACTAGAAATTATGTACTTAATTTCTTTCTCACTTCGGAAAAAAAATCAAATGATTTTCTTCCAAAAAAAATTAAGGTGACTTTATAAAGGCTTAAATATGAAAATGGTTTCTTCAAAGATCACAAATTTTAGTTTTAGTCTTTGTAAATATTTTAGTCATTGTGAAATCTATTCATATTGAAATTTTTTCACGATTTTAGTCCTTCAAAATAAAAACTACAAAGACCAATTTCAATATGAACATATTTTGTAGAGACCAAAACAAAATACCTAAAACCAAAAGCAAAAACTAATTTATTTGCACAGACAAAAATATTTACAAGGAAGTAAAAAAACTATTTGCAAGGAATATAAAAACATTTAAACAATAGTAAATAATATCTCCATTCTGTTGGTCTTTGGCATCACAGTATCTACCCAATTTGAGAATTATGGATCTGATGCACTCCAGAAACCTAATCAAGCTGCCAGATTTTGGAGAGGTTCCAAATCTTGAGATGCTGAATCTGGCAGGATGTGTAAATCTGATAAGCATACCCAACAGCATATTTGTTCTCACCTCTCTTAAATATCTAAATCTTTCTGGGTGTTCCAAAGTGTTTAACTATCCAAAGCATTTGAAGAAACTTGATTCGAGTGAAACTGTACTACATTCCCAATCAAAAACTTCCTCCTTGATATTGACCACGATTGGTTTACATTCCTTGTATCAGAATGCACACAAAGGTTTAGTTAGTCGTTTGTTGTCATCCTTGCCTAGCTTTTTCTTTTTGCGGGAACTTGATATTAGTTTTTGCGGTCTAAGCCAAATCCCAGATGCTATTGGATGTATACGATGGTTAGGAAGATTAGTTTTATCGGGAAACAATTTTGTGACTCTGCCTAGTCTCAGGGAGCTTTCTAAACTTGTATATTTAGACTTGCAGTACTGCAAGCAGTTAAATTTTTTGCCTGAGCTCCCTTTGCCTCACTCTTCAACTGTTGGTCAAAATTGTGTGGTGGGATTGTATATTTTTAACTGTCCTGAATTGGGGGAGAGGGGTCATTGTAGTAGAATGACTTTATCATGGTTGATACAATTTCTTCATGCCAACCAAGAATCCTTTGCTTGCTTTCTTGAGACTGATATTGGTATTGTTATTCCTGGAAGTGAAATACCAAGGTGGTTGAACAATCAGAGCCTAGGTAATTCAATGAGCATAAACCTATCTTCCATTGTGCATGACAAAGATTTTATTGGCCTTGTAGCCTGTGTAGTATTTTCTGTGAAACTTGATTATCCAAATATTACAACAAATGAACTTGAAAATAATATATGCATAAGTCTTGATGAAGATCATACTCGTACTGGTTATGGATTCAATTTTAGTTGTCCGGTAATTTGTTATGCGGATCTTTTTACACCGGAATCAGACCACACATGGCTATTATATCTCCCTTGGGATCGCCTGAATCCAGACAAAACATTCAGGGGTTTTGATCATATCACAATGACAACTTTCATTGATGAAAGAGAAGGTTTGCATGGGGAGGTGAAGAAATGTGGGTATCGTTGCATATTTAAACAGGATCAACAACAGTTTAACTCAACAATGATGCACCACAGAAATTCATCTTCACAAAAGCGCAAGTTTTTGGCAATTGAAGATTAGGTACTACCACAGCCACAGCCACATCTACAATGACTCATCTGATTACATAGATCGATCATGAGCTGTAGAGACTGCATTTGGTGGTGGTACTAGTCAACAATGGTTGGAAACAATAGGCAAATCGGATGCTCAATTTGTAATCTGCCTACAATGTGTTTGAAATTCCATTTGCTGCTTCTTCATCTGAAGGAATTGATTGATTGAGACTATTGGATTGTCTGGTTCTTTTTATATTGAATTTGTTGTATTCTGCAATTTTCTCATGTTCATATTCCATTGTGTATTTGGACTATTTTACTATTGTCTTGTTCATCAAACTCAGGATGGGTTATATATAAACTGATGCAATTGTAATGGAAGTTCTATATGTTGGTATCCTACATTTTTTTTTTTAATATTCTTCCGGATTGGAATATATTTTTAATTAATATTTTCTTTTTGTCAAGTAGCATAGTGGCTAGAGCTCACACAATTCAATTGTGGAGAAGTGAAGTGTCCGGGTTTAAACCTTGATCCCTACATATAATATGCAATATCCCTACCAACTGAGCATGAGCTCACGGATTTCTAATTAATAATATCTAATTACACATTATCATTACAAATCTATGAAGTTAATTAATAACGCGGAAATAATATTAATTACTGAATTGTTTTGTCTTATACTTTCATTTATTTATTTCATATATGCTGTTGCTATCCACCAGTTCAATGTTGGGAAATTTAATTAGCTGGAGTATATAATAATATTGTCAATTACATTTTCATCAATCACAAGGTGAGATCTCACTTCAGTAAACAAAAAATACATACGTGTCTTGTGTTTGCTTTCATCCTTCAATTTTCTAACCATTTTATAATAATGGATATATATATATAATATAATTCCCATCTAGATGGGAGAGATATGATTACAAAGAAACCATCAATGAAGGATAAGAAGCTAAAAATGAAATTAATATTTGTATCTCTGAGTACATCAAGAAGCCATCTGAATTCTATAGAATATCTTTGAAAAAAAGTATATTTATTTATTTATTTCTCTGCTCATGAACCAAGGAGACATGATTCATGAACTACAATAAAAATATATTAATGTTATGATTCAAAATTGTGGTGCACATAGAACACATGTGTGCTCAACTGCTCAAGGTTAGTGTTTGCCTAAATTTAAATAAACTAGTATATTAAAAGTATAAAACTTCAAGAGTTGAAGCTGCCTACATTTTAACCATAATTTAGCGGTGCAAATATAGATGATCAATAAAACAAAAACAAAAAACTATAGAAAAATATAAGTTTCATCTCTTCATTTTAGTACTTCTTTTCTCTTTCTTTTTTTAAAATAAAAAAAAATAATCCTACGCAGGAAAACTTTTTTTAAAAGGTTCAAATTGTATAATTTTTTTGAGGAAAATTGTATACTTTTGTGAGCTGTGAATGTGTAACATGTACTATGTTAAAGGTTCGTGTAGACTCTTCTTAAGATTAAAACTACCAAATTCTTTTCAATAATCTATATTTCTTCTTTCGATAATCAATATCTTCTCCAATTAAATATAGAATCTTGTTGAGTAAATAACAAATTAAAGGTACCTCTTGTTGAGTGAACTTCGAACTTTTTTTAGACGATAATCAGTCAATCGAGTAACTAATTTTCTAACAATTGCAAATAAAATAATGTGAGTTGTTTTCCATAAAAAAAAAATAAATAAATAAATAAATAAAAAAAAAAACTTGACTTCATTTCTTTCTTTATTATATTCAAAATTAGAGACTTTTTTTTTTGTCTTAGATGAAGTGGTAAAGCACTGAAATTAAACTCACACACAACTGTGAGGTTCTGAATTCGAACCCGAATCATGATGTCCGACCTTACAATTTCCATATTTAGCAGTTGAGCTATGACTTCTAGACATTTTTATTTGAACTAAAGTTTTCTTAGAGGGAGGTATACACTTTCCTTTTTTTTAAGGAGTATACACTTTCATATAAATAAAAGTTTTCATTCCGTTAATAACTCCAATCACTAATTTTAACCAAGTTTGTTAACTATGTCTCCTGTTACATGTCACGTTTTCTCCCACAGGTGGTCATGTTTGTCACAAGTAAACATTTGTGTTAAGTGCAGAGTTAACGAAATGAAAATTGAAAGATTTTTATGGACAATATAGCTTAGCCCTTTTAGTTTTACAAGATTACACAACAACTAGTATATATATTAAGAGTATATTCCTTCCCAATAGGGTCTGGAAAGATTAGGACAAGTGCTGTCATCATCCTAATACTATCTTTGAGTAAAAATAAACACATAAAAAACATCCTAATACGACCCTTGTCAATATTATTATACTATCGTTGATAATGGGCATTATTGCTTTTGCTATTAATAATCAAACCCAAATATATTTCATATACATTTTCTGTGTCTTCTTCTTTTGTTTGAAGTTGGACAGGTATTTTCATTATCATCTTGTTAGTTGGCTTTACTTACCATTTGTCTTATTCGTCTATTCTTAAATTTCTTCTACCACCGCGAGCTGAAATGCTCTTATATATCTAAATTAAGGTGACAACTACGTTGGTTATCAATAAAAATGGATAACTTTACTCATGTTGAATTAACACCGATGAATATTATTTATTTGATTAGTACAATAAATACTTAAAAACAAGTAAATGACTTTGATTGATGACAACTTAACATGAGTAGAGTTACACACCTTTATTGATGGGTAAATAAGAATTTTTCTTAACTTAATTCAAATTAGTTTGATTTGTGAAATTTTACTGTATTCATAGGGATTTCGGTATATTTAGTGGCGGATCAAGGTTGCGCACATATGAACCCCCTCAATTTGATAACTATATGCTAATAATTGTATTTTTATTCACTTTGAACACCCTCATATTTAAAGTTTTACACTGCACCAACTTTTTTGAAAGATCCTTTGGCACCAATTTGTCACTTAGTGTATGTTTGGTTCTATTTTCAAAGGAACCATAATTGATTTTAGATGTGTAAAATTGATTTTGACATGTTTGGTTGTAAGGGTGGAGTCAGAAATTTAAAGTCAGGAGAACCGAGCATAAGAAACATTTTTTTTGAGCGAATAAGAAATATAATTTGATTAAAAAAAAATTAAATACAAAAGTTATATAAGAAACCATACGCTAATATTTTTTGTTTGTTAAAGAAATTATAAGAGACATTAATCGGTAAGTATAGTTAATATGCAAGTGTTGTTGAGTTATTAGTAGAAAAAAATAGAAAGAGAAAACTACAACACCCTTGTAAAAAAAATATAAAAATAGTAGTGTATATGTTCAAAGGTTAAATATGTCTTTAGCAAATAATGAATTGTTCAGAAGAATTTGAGTTCGATTTTCAAATATAACAATTCTTGACCATACTTTACTTATCTCTTGGCCGAACTTCAGATCATCATAACCCGTTTAAATAGAAAAATTGTGTATGTGTGTGAGAGACATGAGATTTTTCTCACAAGAGAATATAATACATTAAGGACTAAATTATTTTTTATGCCCTATTTTTATTTTAGGTTTTAATTTGTTTTTTTTTCTGCTTTAAATGATTCTTTTATTTTGCAAAGCTATATCAGTATGGTTCATTCCATTTAAAATGTGTTGTGGAAAGGACAATATCAATATATTTTACAAAATATGAGGTAATTTAAAACAATATGAAATATAAAACTAATGATATTAGTTGCCAATTGTTTTACGGTACTCCTTCTATTCATATTTATATGAACATTTAGGTCAACAAAAGATGATGTATCTAGTTAAGAATTTAAACCAAATACATCTACTTTTGTTGATCTAAATGTCTTTTATAAATAAGATTTGATGGAGTAACATGGTAAACAATTAACTAGATTAATTGGGGGGACCATGGCCTAGTAGATATTCTATGAAACATTTTAATGAAGTTTAGTTGTAGTGTATAAAGAAATTTATCAAAAATGTGGGGGGACCATGGCCTCTAAAGGCCCCCCTACGCCTCCGCCACTGTTTGGTTGCTGTCGAGTAGAACTGATTTTGATTTCAGAATTGATTCTACTCAAAACTAGGATTTGTAGTTTTTAATTTTAGAATTGATTTTTCACACATATATTTATAGTTCAACTCATTTTTACATAAATGCGTTCAAACACAAACAACTTTTAGTCAAAAATCGCTAATATCACAGGGGGCAAACATATATTAATCCTAAAATTTAGAAGTGAAATGATATTAAATGATGTGACTAAATTATTTCTCTTTTAAGTTTTACCATATATGTGTGTTTGCCCAAATACTTTTGATTTGGGGTTGTGTCCAACTAAGTATTTTCTTTTTAATATAATACACATTCTTAAAATGATTACATGTATGTCTACGGAAAATAGTTCAATCAACAAAAATGCTAAAATTATTAGATTGAATGTTGTAATTAGGGTTTGAATTCCAACTCCTCCACTAAAATGCTAACAAATGTCTAAAAACACTTGTTAAAAAAAGCTTAAACATAAAATTTTATCTCAGCATGCTACATCCAATAGCTTAAAACTTTTAAAAAATGTTTATTCTATATAAAAAACGGATAATACTTAGGTGACATTGTGGTTGGTGACATTAGTGACATTACCAACCACAATATTACAAGTATGCAAAACAACAAAAAAAAATTGTGAAAGAAAAAGAAAAAAGTCACATGTGACATTGTGGTTGGTCAATGTCACCATTATCACCAACCACAATGTCACACAAGTGCTTACCATACAAAACTTATCAATTATTTCGTTTTTTTTCCTTCTTAACCGGTGCGGTGCCTCTATCTTAAATATAGCATTTAACATGAGACTAAGTAAGTATATAAAGATACAATTTGAGAAAAGGTTTTTTTTAAGGAAAATTTGAGACAAAAGGTTGGAAAGTCGGCACTTGCCTTGCATTGCATTGCATTGCATGAATGCAAAAATGTAGTGGTCCCCACATGCTTAGCTAATAGTACTATACTATCATACCCTCAATAATTGAACACGTAAAATAAAGCAAGGTGGGACTTTCTCTTTTCTTGTGTTCCCATTTAGAACTCTATTTCCCTTAATCCATACACATCTCACTTTTTTTAGAGATATCTTTCCTGGTCATATAACCCTGGCTTTGCCTTTTATCAACCCTCTCCATCACATGATCCCACACTCAAGTGGCCCTAAATTAATTCTTAGGTCTCGATCAACGTTAAGGTTCTCATTGCTAAAAATACTGATAGCTAGCTGATCTTATAGCTTATAGCTGATGATTGATAGTTTATAGCTGATAAACTAATTAAATTATTTGATAAAATTAGTTGTTTAACTAGCTGATAAATGCAAAATGATATAACAGGACATTCTTAAAAAAAAATATTGAACTATATTCATAATATATATTATTAAATTATTATTTTTTGTAGAAATTTTATTTTAAATTTATTCCATTTCAGTTTTTATAATTTACAAAAAAAAATTCAAGTATAAAATTTCTTTAAAAAAAAGTATAAAATTTTATTTTAAAATAAAAACTGTTACAAAATGAAACAAAAATAAATAATAATATACATTAGAACTGGACATGTAGCAAAAAAACTGGAAACGTCTCGTGAAAAAAATTATACCTATATGGAACAAAAAAAAATGTATCCCAAACGTTAAGAATTGTACTAGGAACATAAGAACTTGTAACGTCTCGTGAAGATAGAGGCAAAGCAGTAATAAAGGTGTTTTAATATTTAAGGTTAAAGCTGAGTTTTAATTAAAATGATAAGGGTAAATATGGAAGAAAAAATGAGAAGTTATAAGCTTAAACGATATTTAGAATAGATTTTAAAATATAGCTTATAAGCTCGTGATGAAAAACATTTATCAAATATAGTTTTTTTATCAAACGAGTTTATAAACTATAAATTATAAGCTAATTTTTTGGTCTTACCTAACAGATCCTAAAATAGTCACAACAACATACATTTAAAAAAAAAAAAAAAAAATTGTCCATTTTGCCATACAAAATTCAGTTTCAAATAAAGAATATAATACAGCGTTGGTATATCATAAATTATATTCCTAAATGTGGATAAATCCTTTTATTAAGACACATATGATCTAGACGTAGGCACTCTATATTTAGTTTTAATTTATTCTCTTCTCATATGTTTGACCTTGCATCTCGAGATTGATGTTCGAATTCAATACTCTCTCCTCTCAAAATACATGTTCAAGTCAACTATTTTATATATGTCAATTTTAACTGTTAGTAGTATCTTTAAGAGTCTTGTTAACAAGTGCCCTCATGACAATAGTTAAGAAAATCAAAAGTAGCATATTTACATATAATTCAGCAATGTTTTGACTTTTAAAAAGTTAAATTCTTCACTTTTTATCATTTCTCAATACAATGTTTCTATTTTTATCATCTTAACCAATGCTCCAAGGGCACTCTTTAGCATTTCCCTATCTTTAATTATCTAAAATAAAAAATTATAAAAATTTAATATTTTAGAAATATTTGTCGAGACAAATCAAACAATATCTTACATGCTAATATTTTTATTTATACATTAGTTAAAAAGTATGGTCAAAGTAAGTCAAATGAATAGTGCACATTACAAAAATTGGATATGTATTTTGAAACCGAGGGAGTAGGATATTGTGTCAAAAATTGCATGGTCGAATAGCATGACCGTATAATGTGTGAACAATACAAAAACATTTTTGAATATTATTGTGTTAATAATTTCATAAATTAATCATAATTGATGGCTAAATTAATCAAAGAAAGACATCCATAAGTCTTAGCTCAACTGGTAAAATGCCGAAATTGTTAGGCTAAATGTCATGATCAGGTTTCGAACTCAGGTACCTCCACTTAAATATGTAAGTTTATAATAGCTTTGTCATTTCATCTATCTATAAAAAAAAAAAAAAAAATATTAAAGAAAGATACAATTGAAGGCATATCACTAGAAAATGTGATTAATTTGAATTGGACATACAGTTTAAAAAAAAATAAAAATTAAGTAGATTAGTTAGTTTAATATGAAGAGGAGTTTGTTTACTTGTAGTTATTGTTACTTGCACTCTCTAGTGTGTAAGTACCAGCTGGTAAATTCAGAAGTCAGAACCAAGCGGCAAAAAACAGTAACAGTACACCTTAATGCGTACAAATTCATTTATTCTCTTCTCTTCTCTCTTTCTATCTCTCTAGTTTCACTTTCACTACATTCTCGTGAAACTTACCAACGAACCTTCCTTTTCTTCCTTCAATCTTCTCTTCTTCTCTCACAACCAAGATTCACACTTTCAACCCTGTTTTCTTCAGAGGAACTACGTGAGTTCCTTCCTTTCTTGCTCATTCTTCTTTTTCTCTGTGTTTATGTCGGTGCTTCTTGTTTTTTGATGATTGCTACAATTGGGTTTGTTTGATTGGTTTTAAAACGCGGAAAAATCGCATCTTTTATGTTGTGAATGAATGAAATTTTGTTTTTTTTTTTTTTTGTTTTTAATTCGAACACTTTCAATCAAAAAAGCTTAATGGCTTTTGTTCCTGTTTGATGAAGTTGATTTTTTATAGTAATTAATAAATGAAATAAAATTCAACTATAGTCTTATCTTTAACCAATGAAACTGATGTGTGTGTTTTTCTTGAAAGCGATCATGTTTGATTTTATTATTATTTTAAGATTGAGAATTGGTTAGGATCTTATACTATTTTCAGATCAAACATTGGAATTGGAATTTCATATCAAGCTTCTTTAAGCCTACTCTAGATTAAGCTATCTTTCATTTGCATTTTTTTTTTTTTTTTTTTTTGTGTTGACCTGGTAATCCGGAGTTCGGCCGCAGGGTAAGTATAGTCTGGTAAAAAATTGTTCCACATAGGAATGATGGAACTCGGTTTCCCCAAACAATTGAGCCCGATTACTTACTTTCATTTGCATATTCTTGATTATGACACTTTTTAATTTATGCTATTTGAAGTACTGTTAATATTTACTTAAATAATTCATAAGGGTCAAATTATATCCTGCTTGTGAATTTTCTCATGCTTCCTATTGGTTGAGAAGAATGGAATATTTGACTTTTGTTCAGTTACTTACAATTTTGAATTTTCTACTCCATAGTATGGAACTTGATATGGGTCAAATCAATATATGGTTTTTGTTCAATGGAAATGCTTTTGAGAAGCTTGCTTGTAACTCAAATTGTTTCCATCTTGTAAAAAGCTAATAGGATAGCATCCAATGCTATCATATTCCTATTATTATGTGATTTATTATTGGATGAACCACGTAGTCCAATATTGTAGGGTAGTATCAAATTGAGCGCTATATCATGATTTAGACTTGAGCTCTATCTTATAGTGAGTCATCTTTTTAGTCATACTCAATCATTGTTGTGTGATTGTATCATCAATATTTAACTGCAAATGGTGACTCATATAGAGTTTATTTCTGGTTTCAATTTTTGACTTAACTTTGATGTTTTGTAGAAACCAAATACATGATACTACAATCTCTAATGGAAGAAAAGCAATTGGATTTTGATCAGCCACTTTTATCAGTAAGGCGGGCATCGTCAACAGAATCTTCTGAAAACAACAATAAAAGGAAAACCGAAAAGCCAGTATCAAAACGAACTCGTCTTCCTGCTTACAAATCAGAGTTGAAGTCAGGTCCGGTGAGTAACCCTGGAACTGTTCCTTTTGTATGGGAGAACTCTCCTGGAAGACCTAAGGATGAAGGCAAATTACAAACAAGGGATATTGAAGAGCCTCTTGTCGCTCCTAAGCTTCCACCGGGAAGGGTTTTAAAAGTCAAACAGCGAGATTTTGATAAAATTCCTAAGGGTACATCGGTTAGTCAGTCCAGAACAGGAAGCACTGTCTCCAACTCTATGAGTGTTGCATCTTTGGAGAGTAAAGAGGAAAATCATGACAGCCGAAATGAAGTGGTTCCCAAAAAAGAAAGTTCCGGTTCAGATCATGAGGACGAGACCTATGTAGATGCTCTTGATACACTTTCTAGAACTGAATCATTCTTCATGAACTGCAGTGTGAGTGGTTTGAGTGGATACGGTGATCGAGAGGTTCAGCCACCTGAAAGTTTTTCAGCAGATCAACAGGCTCGTGATTTCATGATCGATAGGTTCTTGCCTGCAGCAAAGGCAATGGCTTCTGAAACACCTCATATTCAATATGCATCAAGGAAGCCAGCTGTTAGACAAGAACAGCCTAGACAGGTAAGGAAAGTAGAGAGTGGAGCTAAGCCCCGCCCCGTGGATCAGAAATGGCAAAAGGTTATGCCACATTATGTCCAAGTTACAGACCGGGAGGAAAGTGAAGATGAAAGTGATGATAATGATACATATGAAAGCTATGCACCGAAAGTTTGTGGACTATTTCCTCGGTTCTGTCTTTTGAATCCATTACAAGGATTAAAAATGGAGGATAAGATTGTAAATTCTTCAATTCATGGAGTGCAGGGTAAATCAATTGCTTCTCACAGAAGAACTGTGAAAGAGGTATTCATTATTCCCAACCTTTTTTTCGCTTTCGTTATTATTTTACTTTATGCTCTAATATTCTTTTCTTCACATATTTTCCCCGCAGCATCCCAGAACTGCTAATTACGGGAAAAAGTCCCAGTCTGGCTTTACTAAAGAGAAGGATATTCTGTGTATTCAGGAAAAACCTAAGCGTGACATCGATCCACATCGAAGAGGTTGCGACAAATTACCAGCCTCTGTCAGGACTAGATTCGATTCAACCTGTGAAAGCCCTGTCGTTGAGAAAACTCTATATGTAGATTCTGTACAAAAGGCTTCTTCTGAAATGAAGTGTCCAACTGATCGCAGAGAGGATGATTTCGAAGCTTTAAGAAAAGATGGTAGCATCAATACAAATCTTTCTATAGAGTCTTCAATGGAGGATAGTAAACACATGGTTGTTGTGGGTGGAAAACCTGGATTACAGCCGAAAGGATCAGTGTTTCTTGATTCATCTCTCTTGGTTTGTTCTGATAGATCAAATGATGCTATGCAAATGAAGAAAATGACAAATCATTCCAACAAAATAAACACCGAAAAGCAAGGAAGTAACTTAGATCACGGTTTTAGTGAGACAGCAGGACCGAAAATGGCCGGACACAAGAAAATAGAGTCGAATAATGAAGTTCCAAGCAATAAATTAAGTTCCAATGGCCTAATTCAGAATCCTGATCCATTGAGAAACTTGAAATTGGCTAGTGACTCGGAATTCGTTTTAAAGAGCCAGTGTGCTGCAAAATTGGTGGATCAAGAATGCGCTAATGTTCATGACTCTAATGTGAATCGTAGTAATTTGACTAGCTTAAAGGTGGTAGGTGGCAGGAAGAATGACTCAGAAAACCCGTTTCCTATGAAGCTAGGCCACACAAAGACATCAAATACAAGTTCTGTGAAGCATCCTCTTGCACTTCCTTCGCCTAAAGCTCCTTCAGAGTCTTGGCTTAAGCGCACTTTACCAACAGTTTCCTCTAAGAATATGTCTTCACGGTCTAACCTTGCTGCCGGCATTTATGCCCCAACTCAAACTCCCAATGCAGCTCCACTGAATCCCAAGTGGGAAATAATCGTTAAAACTAATGCTCATCACGGGCATATGAGGCTTACTGAGGTAATTCGGTTAACTCCTTTGATCATTCAGAGTCTGTTTGGAATCTACTTATTTGAGCTTATTTATTGGCATATACACTATGAGACTGTTAAAGATAGTTTATGTAAACTACTTATGACATGTAATCAGCTGTTTTCAGCTTATTTCCGTAAGTTATCTATGATAGCTTATGAAAACAGCATGTGGCTTATATGAGAACATTTTGATTTTCTTTTTTCTTTTTATAGAAATAGCTTATACATAAGCACTTATTTGTAAGCACTTAAGCTATACTCGCTTAATTAACTTGTTTATTCAAATAGGGCCTTAGTGCAACTGTTATTGCTCATGTGGTTGGTGATGCTTATGTTCCTTCAATTTTTCTTTTCAGGAACTGGCACCTATTCCGGAAGCCTGATTTTCTGAAGAGTGGACTTCTGATAATATGATTTGCACTCTGAATTTTCAACCTTTTTCTCAATGTAATTATTTGCTCTCTTTGTTTTCATCCTACAGGTTTATCTCCTTTTTGGTTCTATATACATATAGGTAGTATACAATTCAAAGTATAAATCAAAGTTGTCTTTTTATTATCCTGTAAATCAAATGTAATAAGTGGTTTCAATTCAAAGTTGTCTTTGTAACAACACCATCTTAATGGTGATATGTTCCTGCAATAATTTGGAGCAAAGGTCTTTTTCCTAAAAATAATTGTATCTTCAAAAGATGCTATAGAAAATAATTTCATGATAACTGAAGATCTTGCTCTTCAATTTTCTTCAACTGTGTAGTAAATTGTTAATAGTCCTAGTATTGGTGTGTGATGAAATTCAGATACTAGAAGATCCAATCTACTTTTTGGTAAAATTGATCTTGCACTCTGAAAATTGGATTTGCTGCAGAAGTGGCCAATCTAACATGAACCTTGTGCATAGTTTATAGGTGCTTCGTCAGGTAAAAGGGCACTTTCTCCGCCAATTCTATATGGCAGTGTAATTAAACTCACAAAATCAATCGACACTGATCCAAGTCTTCACTCAGAAATTTGGATCTATTTAGTGTGTTTGGAACTTTGATTTGGTAACGTTTGTGTAACTGTACATTTATCATGAAGCTCCCTGTTGTAGGGTCTATGTACAACACGGTAGCAACGATCACTCGCCTCCCTAGTTTAATTTCTCTGAAGGTCACTCACTCTACTAGTGTTCTAAGTCAAAGGCGTTTAACTGTAGAGTTACAATGTTCTCGAACTCTTGAAAAGAATATACGTCTTATTGTAAAATTCCTCCATTATTACAAGTATTTCTTCAACAATACAATCTCATTCATGCATAACCTCAAAATCTCTCTTTCAATGTAAAGAGATTTTACGTCTCTTTGTCTAAAAGGATGCTACGAGTCACATGTATTGTGCATCAATAATCACTCACCTCCCTGAATTCTCGTTGATGACTAGTATCACCTTTGCAATAACTTCCTATCTAAGGTACAATATAATACGGAAAAGTCCTGTTCCAATATTCCCGATCCTTAATTTGGAAAACGTTGTTCGTAACAAAAATAACTTGCCAAACGTTATTGAGGCAGTAACAGCAACTGAAACTTTATTGTTGTGTTGATTTTTTTAGAAAAACTTACCATCTCAATCAAAATTGTGATAATAAAAATTGCGTTAATGAAAGATTTTATCTAGCATTATGATGTGCTTGTCTACTGCTATAATCTAGTTTATATATTTAAAGATAGATTAAGCTGAGGCAGTTTCCATTGTAAATCACTATCATAATGACTGGTTTATAGTGGACAGTTTGGTGTCAAGAATTCATTGGGATATTGTAGAACCCTGAAATTTAATAATGTAGATGGAATTAAAATGTTTTTTAGGAAACTTGTTCTGGTTTTGATTTCCTAATATTGGTAATATTCAGCACCGATCTTTCTTCATGAAAATCTGGCAACATCATGGTATTTTGCCATACTTGTACTTGTATATTAACACTAAAACTTGATGGAAATAAAGATATGACAGGTGTTCTTAAAGAACTAGTACTAGAGGAAATAGAAGATTCAATAATTGGCAGAAAATCACTGAACACAAAAATCTACGCTTATACCACTGCGACAAAAAGCATAGCTTCTGGCTTTTCACAACTCATCTGGAGATCTTTATCCATGATGCTGCAATTTTTTCGAAGTGTCTGAGATTAGAAAGTTGAATTTCTCATATTTTAGAATCCACAAAATCTCAAAGATTAAGAAAGGGAAATAGCATAATAGGTTCACTATAAAACTCAAATCCTTCATATACATAACTAACAGTAAGGATAGGATGAAGACTGAGAAAATTATTTGACAATCGGAGAATGTCAATTCTTGCCAGGCACAAGAACCACCCTAGAGTTTGCAGCCTGAAAACAATGCCAAATATTAGACCAATTCATTCTAGGTGTTCTATCTAACAGTGAAACAGCCACTAATAACAAGAAAGTGTTCACTATTTTCGCACTGTTATGAAATGTATTTTACTCACTTCATTTTCGTCAGTATCATCATCGGGGAATTCAGAATCAGAAGACCTGGATCTTTAACTGAAACAGTGAAAAGTGAAAACAGATATATATCAATGAGCAGATCAACAGAATTTCAGACTCATGAACTCAAACCCCTTCCTATAATAATACACACATATTTCAGATTCACCAATCAAACCTCGACAACCAAAAGCAAAGGAAAAGAAAGATTTGATATGCTGCTGAAGCCATTCTAAACAATTACATTGTTCCATTTCCTTATTAACATTCACCAACAAAACAAACAAAGTTTGTCCAATTTTATAAACTGATTTAATTCACAGGGAATTTCCATAAACTTGTCTTAGTTGTCTAACCAGTGAAGCTATTTATTCATTAACCATGCTTTAAGTTTTGGATTAATTGAATCCCTCGTAAAGAAAAGAAAGAGAATTTACTAAAACTTGATGGCACAGCTTCCCCGGCCAACATGTTGCAATTGGTTTCTTACAACAGCCAGCTTCTCAAAATCAGCTGATAAATTTCTCGAACAGACTATCTGGATCTCTGCTAAAAATGTGGCATTTTCTAAGAAAAACTTGACAAATTTGACTTCCTATTGAGCTCCATCAAAATTGGAAATTTGTAGTAATTTAAGAGAAGATTTGACACAGTAAGGCACTGAGTTCAAAGCCCAATCTTCACCCACATATAGGGCTAGTATAGTACTTATAGACTTTCTATCACGACTTCAAGTTCTATCGGTTCCATTTTTCTGAATTTAAATGTATTTTTTTTATTTTCATTCACTAAAAAAACATTCATGCAAACTCAACCAACAGGACACCTTACAATCTATGAATTTAGTTTGTAACAATTTATATATAGTCTACATATATTTGGCACCCCCAAAAATATCAACCAAGATCCGTAGGCAATTTTAAAGAGACCATTTTAAAAATATTATGGATCTTTACCTACGGTTAGAGCTGTCACTAAATTGTACTTTTATTGACAAAATGATGAATCTCTTGTATTTTGATTTATGACTATTTATATATTATGTCACATGTGAATTTGCGGTCAAAATTTTGCCCAGGCTCTACAAAATTTATGGCTCCGCCACTGGGTGTGATGTTATGCTATATGATGAAGGGATCATGTAACTTGAACTACATAGAGTCGTGCAATGTCGAGTCTATATTTAGTATTCATCAATCATGATCAGTCCTATTTAAAGAAGGGTATTTAAAGACGGGTGGATTAATCGGTAATATACCTCACATTATCCAAATATTTAAAGACGGGGGATCACTCAACAACATAACTCCAACATCCAAAACTTGGTACCACATGTATATATAGTCGAACTAGAACATCACATACATATCAGTCTGTGTGAGAGTCGTGGTTTGATTATGTGAATCTACGTGAATATGCGTACATGACCATGTGTGTTCATGGGATATTTAGTGATGGTGAAGAAGTGTGAATGATATATATTCGATTTGATGGTAAAATAACAATGTGAATACTTGTTACATCTTATGATGATAATTTGAGAATTGTTGTATTTTTTTAATTGATTTAATGAGATGATATGCGAATATAGTATTTTAGGAAATGAGTATGTGTATCTATATGTGATGTTTGATTCCTAAATATTATGCTTGAGTTCATATTTTCTTTATGTTGAACGTATATCTTATCCTCCAGTGACTTTTTGGTCGTCTGCATCCTGTGTTGTAGACGTGCACGAGACGATTAAGTCTACGTGAGTACTCGAGGACAGCATGATGTCTTCTCATTTTTATGTTTATGCTTTTGGAGTTTTAGTAGCAGTGCTCTGATCAGGTGTCGGAGATTCTACTGAGAAGTTGCATCTTGATCTTATGTAAGTTGCATGTTTATATTGTAGTATTTATAAAACATTAACCTATAACAACATGAGTCTAACCAATACAGATAAGTAGGTTACACCTAAAATACTATTTCAAGAAAACATATGACACAGATGGTCCAACCAATATAATTAATAGTTGGTTACATAAAAATATATCATTTTCATGTTTTACAATTGTTTTTTTAATATATAGAAATTATTGGCACACGCATTATTTTCATTCAATGTTATCTCTATACCAACAAGTTTTTTAAGTATTCATCGCGATAGAAGAAAAATGTCTTTACAAATTATCTTTCAATAAAATATATTTTACATTTAAAGTTTTGAAATAAGAAAATATTTTATATGTAAAATATAAACTTCCATTTCCATAATCTAAATGTGATATTCGAAACTTTTTTATGTTTTATATATTCAAAAAGGAAAGAGAAGAAACAACTCACCAATATAATTGAATAGTTTTCGAAATTTGCAATGTCGTCTTCATGATCTTCAATTGAAAGATCTTTATTCACAAGATAACTTGAGTGTTCTAGACCTTTAAAACAACAAAATATAATGAAGAATGGCGTCACGCAAGTCGCTTATTATATCTTTCATGTCACCTTCATTATATCTTTCAATCTTATGCACATCTGGTGATGACATTGGAGCTCTACCTGTGCTCAAAATAATACAATAAAAATGCAAAAAATTGGAAGAGTGACAAGTAAATCATGTTATTATTTTGTTTACCTAGTTACCAATTCAATGTATAATATATGAAGTTTTGGGTAATCCAATTGAAATTGTGTACTGAAAATGATCGCTAGTTGGATTACAATAGTCACTCATTCATTCATCAAAAGTGTTAACACATTATATAATTTAATTTAATGGCAGAAATTTTGGTTAATTTACGGATTGAAATGCTTAAAGAGATCTAACAACAAAGTACACAATTAAATTAAAATTGGTTATCAAAATTATTAGATAATCAACGAAGAGATGTAATGCATACCTAATCAAGAGGAGGAGAGTGGGTCAATAACTGAAAGCGGAGGCAAAGAAATAGGGAATGGAATCACCTAGAGAAGTAGTGAGAATTGAGAACATTAAACTTGAATAGAAAATTAAAAGTGTATCTAAGGGAACATAACATAGTAAGAAAAATTATCAAAACGTTATGAGTTTTAATCGTTAATATAGTAAGATCATCAAAACATAACAAAAATATATAAAATTTAATTGTACCAATAAAAAAAGAAGTTTAACATTTTCATCTTCACCAAAGATATATCCTTAAGTTGTCGATAATTGAAAATCTACACAAGGATACCAAACAAAATAAACAATGCATACACAACCATAATTTAACAATTCTCAAACACATAACCAATCAAAAAACTCAAAAATAAAAAAACATAAACTCCAACATGAAATAAACGTTTAACTTACAACGATTGATCAATACTCAAGATTCAACTCAATAGTATTTTTTTAATTATCTAAGTTATTTCTTGAACTTATAAGAAATTTGTTCATATTACATAAGTTCACTTTCATCTTCTTCAACATTTAAAATATAAGATTTGTATTTTCATTATACAGTTTTGAATAAAACGTCATTAGCAAGCTGATTGGAGACTCTATAATTAAAAATTTGATGCTTAAATTGACGTGATGTTGGATTGCATTGAGTGTTTTTTAATCTGACTACAACCTCATTTGTATTATCATTCACGTTAAATTTCATTTTAATCATTAGATTGACGTTGGATTAGAGTAATATGAATATAAATTTTTTCCTATATTCAAAAGGGCATAATTCTCTTTCATACGAATATAAAATCATAACTTCTAGAATAAATTTAAATAAAAATATTCAAACGTTTATCATATGACACAAAAACAAGAGGTCAATTAGATTTTTTTTGTTAATACGTTGTGTACATTGGGGTCCAATATTTCATAATGGGTTATGATTCATTCAATGAATCAGTAGATAACCCATCGATAGTGGCATGGACAAAGATCTAGCTTAGGAACTCACCTGGCAAAGGAAAGTTTAGTAATTACATCATTTATATTCATATAATGGTATGAGTGGAAGATACACGATGCAAGATGACTTAACTGTTGTTACTTGTTTCTACGCAAGAAAATAGTCAAGGTTTTCTCTAATTGTAAAAGATAATTTACCTTAGATTAACTATGGTAAAGTTGAAACCAATGAATGCATCATCTTACCGTATAAGCTGTTTATTTAAAAACTAATAGAAAGAAATGTTGATTATTTTGAAATTGTTAGAATGAAAAAAGTTGACTAAAATAGTGTCGGATTCACTTTATATATTGATCCATCTAAAATAAAGTAATCTTAATTAAGTACATATTTTGTATCACGGTAAATTGAACAAATCACCGTTGAAACTACAAAATATAGTTTTTGTAAAATCACAACCGTTCTACATAATTTTATCAAACTCACTTGAACACAACAAACACTAATTCTAACCAACTTGTAAACTGCAACTATATCTATTACCAAATTAAGTAAATCTATTATAGCTATCAAATTGTCTATGCAATAAGTTGTCACTAATTAATTCATCATCACCATTGCATTCTTATCCACAAAACATTGACCATTTTAATTAATCTTCAGAATCATAAGTCAAGGAATTCATATTGAATAAAACCAATTTAAGATCATGTCTTGTTTGAATTTTCAAGTCCATGAGGAGGAAGAAAAACATAAAGTTTAATGGAGTGAGTACCAATGTAGAAGCAACACCCAAAATAACATTGCTTTTAAAGTGGTTGTTGGCTGCAGATAATTAAGAAAGCTTCTTGGTTAGCTAAGATATGACAAAACAATCTCATCATATATTTGTGCTCACTTTGAAATTTCACATAACGCAAGATATAATTTTCATACTTGGACAGTGCAACACCGTTGGTGAAACATGGATTATCTAGGACAAATGATGTCATCTATCTGATAGGATGTAACTTGTGCACTTGTCTCTCTGTGCTTTTGCCACAATATTAAAACAACAATTTAAGTTTTTGAAAGATAAAATGCAAACTAAGAATTCAAAACTCAAAATCTACACAAAGATACCAGATAGAATAAACAATGCCTACATAACCATGATTTAACAATTCTTGAACACATAACCAATAAAAAAACTCTAAATAAAAAACATAAACTTCATTAAATAAACGATTAACTTACAACAATTGACCAAAACTCAAGATTCAATTTGATAGCATTATATTTTTGCAATTATCTAAGTTATTTTTTGAACTTTTACAATAAATTTAAGGTTTAATTGCACTTTTGGACCCCTATCTTTCCAAAAGTTGCGGTTATGGATCCCTAACTAATTTAAATACATAACAGCCCCCTATGTTTTGATTCTTTGGCAGTTTTGGCCCCCCAAGGCAAAATAAAAATAAAAAATTTGACACGTGGCACCTCACTTAGGGTGCCACATCAGCGTTGACCGAGTCAACACTGGACTGGGGGTTCAAAACTGCCAAAGAATCAAAACATAGGAGGCTGTTTTGTATTTAAATTAGTTAGGGGTCCATAACCGCAACTTTTGGAAAGATAGAGGTCTAAAAGTGCAGTTAAGCCTAAATTTAAATAAAATTATTCAAACGCTTTTCATATGACACAAAAACAAGAGGTCAATTAGATTTTATTTTTTTTGTTAATACCTTGTGTGTATTGGGATCTAGTGTATCATAATGGGTTATGATTCATTCAATGAATCAGTAGACAACCCTAAAACTTTTTAATTTTAAATTTCACAAAAAAAAAAAAAAAACAAATCACAAAAGTTTAATGAGCATCAAATTTCAAATCATAAAAAAATTATAAAAACGTTTTGTTTGTGAGTTTTAATCATTATCATAGTAAGAAAAATTATCAAAACCTCTTGTTTATGAGTTTTAATCATTAATAAAGTAAGATCATCAAAATATAACCAAAATGTTTCATATAAAATTCAATTGTATGAAGAAAAAAAGAAGTGTAACAAAAACACTAAAATAAAAACAAATAATACTTTTTAAGTTATGAATCGGGTAGACATTCATCCATATGAATAGATTTGATGAACTTTATATAATGAATTGGATTGGATGAATTTTTTTAAGAAGAAAATTAGAGGATTTTAATGGACTAAATCCATCAAATCCATTCATTATGGCACTCTAAAAAACAGTAAGCTAAGTTAATCATCTGGTGGTCTTTGTTCATTGTATTTTCTTTCAAATATTTTGTCGGATGGATTGGTAGATGATCCATGTCATTATGGACACCACACGGAGTGTGCTCCAGAGATTTTTGCTTGGATCCAACACGTGTTTTGCGTATTGACCCAATACATAATGTTGTGTCTATTTTGTCACTTTTATCTACGATTGAACTCAATAAAAATAGAAAGAGAGACAAAGACCATACACTCAGTGTATACATAAAATCTATGTCAAATCCATATAAGAGAGCAAACCGAGAATTACTTGTGCCTAGAACAAAAGATAAAATTACCCGCTTTCAAATAATCCTCATTATTTTTATAAAACTTGTCAGTTGCTGTCCTTGGGTAACTGATATAACTGACAATGCAGAGGTCCTCACAACCTATAAAATTTCCTAATAATAGTATTAATAATAATATAATAATAATATTAGTAATAGTAACAACACTCTAATCATGAAAACAAAAAATAAAATCATATATTATCTGGGGGATAACTATTAGGGAGTCCAAGTATCATGTATGCCATGTTGTTTTCCGTCACCTATACACAAATAGTTGAATTTAAATGTCTTATATATATATATATATATATATATATATATATATAAATATATTACAAAAAAATTAATTAAATCATAATTACTGATACTAGCGTCTCAAATTCTTTTGCAATTGTCAAAGGACTTTTTAGCTTCTCATTGTCTTTCACCTTGTGTAATTCAAATTCAACCTTTGAAGGTTTCTTCCACTGGTCCTCCATTTTTATGAGGCTAAAAAACAAACATTTTGGTTAGCTCTCATTTAGGTTGTGTTTGGTAACACAAATAAGCTAGTTTATAAGTTTGTTTTGATAGAATAAGATGTGTTTGATAAAAAGTTTTTTCAACTAGCTTATAGTTTGATAAAACAAAATTATTTATTATATGAACTATTAGTAACATGCCTTTGTTTTATATTCTTTAAAATAAAAATGTCTTTGTTTTATAATAGTTCATATAATAAATAATTTTATATAAAACTTACAATAAAAATATCTCTGTTTCAACTAGCTTATATGAACTAAGAGTTGAACAAAATAAAAATGAGATTGAAATTGTACCGTTATGTTGTGTTTTTTTTTATTTTGCAAAACATGGAGTGGATGGATGTGATTTGGAAATAGGTTAAAAATTGATATTTTAGATTGTTTGTAAGGACTGGGGTATAGCAGTTGGGGTATAGGGTAAAATTTTCAACAATTATCGTTTAAAATTCTAATCCAATACACCCCCTAAAACCTAATAAAACTATTAATTAACAAATGTTTAAATCATATTAAAATAGAATAAACAATGCATACACAATCATAATTTTACAATTTTCGATCACATAACCAATAAAAAACTGAAATAAAAACATAAACTTCAACATTGAATAAACAATTGACCTAAACTCTGGATTCAACTCAATAGTATTTTGACAATTATCTAACTGTTATTTCTTGAACTTATAAGAAGTCTGCTCATATCTAGTAAGTTCACTTTCATCTTCTTCAACAATTAAAATATAACATTTGTATTTTCAACATATAGTTATGAATAAAATATAATTAGCAAGCTGATTGGAGACTCTATAATTAAAAATTTGATACTTAATTGATGTGACGTTGGATTGTCATCGAGTGTTTTTGAATCTAACTTCAACCTCATTTGCATTCTCATTCACAATAAGTTCCATTTTAATCAACTATCATTAAAAGATCTAACAATAAAAATTAGAGTAATGAATACGAATAAAGAAAATAATGGAGCATTTAGCTATATACCTTTTTTAATTATCTCACCGTTATACAATATAAAGTGAAGATTTACACAAAAATCTAATATAGATTGTTGTAGTAGATAAATGAAAAATATGTTCTACAAATGCATAATCTAGAAGAAATCTAAAAGAAAACAACGTCCAAAATACATTTTAAAGGTAAAATCTCTCAAAAGATATTTCTTAAAGTTTTTTTTAACAAAGATATATCTTTAAAGTTGTCAATGCTTCAAAATCTACATAAAGATACCCAATAGAATAAACGATGCATACACAACTGTAATATAACGATTCTCGGACACAAACAAAAAATCGAAATAAAAACATAAACTTTAACATTAAATAAACAATTAACTTACAACGATTGGCCAATACTTATGATTCAACTCGATGGTATTTATGTAGTTATCTAACTGCTATTTCTTAAACTTATAGCAAGCTTGCGAATATCTCATAATTCCCCTTTCATCTTCTACAACATCTAAAATCACAACATCATATTTAAATTGAAGGCTATAAAAACATAAAACGAATATTGAAAGCTTCAAGTTTGCAAAATAATGGAAACTTGGATCCCTCTTTGATTATTACTTTTCCTTTCAATTTTTAACAACTTTTCTTTGCATTATCCTTATAGACGACCATTGACCAACTTATTGACGACCTTGTTGCTAGCCATGGTTGTTGTTGTTCGGACGAGAGACAATAATGATGGAGCATGCTTAAAAAGTGGGTATAATATACTTTAATCCAAAAAAAAAAAAAAAGCAAGTTAATCACCGCAAAACAAATTCAAAGAAAAAAAGTGTAATGAATATACATACATACCTTGTGAGAAGTCAAGAATGAAAATCGGCGAATGAGAGTTTCTAAAAATAGGTGAACCCTAAAAAGACAATAATCGGGAGTATTCGAAGAGTTTATTTGAGCTGAATGAAATTCTAAAGTCAATGTTTGAACCTCCCTCTTTATTTCTTTGACTTTCATTCCTTCCCTCCAATCTTTATTGGATTATAGTATCATATTACACTAAAAACTTGTCGTCTATAAATTCAATATACGAGTTGGTTGAGATATGATTCATCTGTCTTTTAAACATCAATCATTCGTAAAAAGTATTATTCTCTTTACGTATAACATTTGTATTGCACAATTCCGCATCTTTATTACTCCTCCTTTCTTTAACTCGTATTTTGTTTCTTCCTTTGGTAGAAGCTTTTTTCGGTCATTAACATTGTACCTTGAACGACCATTAATGCTTTATTGTGGTTGTCACAAGAGGGATGTATGGTGTACTGCTTAATCGACAAGGTAATACAAATATGAATTTTATAATGTGTTAGTTTTACTTATAGTCAAACTAATTTTTCATTCCTTCATCGATTTCAGGATGACAATCTGACGTGGGTATTTTGTTTAGGTTGATCAATTGATGAAACTTCTTACTAATTCAAATAACGAAACTACTTTATTAGATATTATAATGTATTAGTTTCACTTATAAGCCATACAAATTGTTGGTAGTCTATGCAATTTGTGTACATGCAATTAACGTTTGGTTATTATTAAAGAACATTTATCACTTGTTTCCTTGTCAAAAATTGAATATTTTAGTACTTGTCAGTTTTACAAAATCACTTTTAATTAATCTTTACTACTCAAGAAACGTAAATCAGTTTTTTCTAATAAAAATTTTGGGTGAGGAGATGGTGTATTAGTTCAAGACATGCAAAATTTTCAGGCTCAAAAAATACTTATCAATGTATTTTCATTTACATCACTCCAAAGATATTAGCAAAACTCAAACCTAGAACCTATTCAAAACCTATCTTTTTACTACTAGACCAATCCCTTTAAGTTTTTGTTTTTCCTTTAGTAAAACCCTTGGAGTTAATACTTATAGTTTCCTCGTGACACATACATATTGAATGAACTTCACCAAAAAATAAATCATTTGAAAGAACATAAGTTCAATATTTTGGTGGAATAATTCTCGATTAGACTATACATATCTTACAACGGAACTTTAATTACGAGAACCCCGTTCACCGAGAATCAGAGGGTTAAGACAAAAAAACACTCAACATATTTAGTAATAGTTTCAATAGATATTTTTCATTTGAAATTATTACCAACATATTCGTGATAAAAAATTGAATAATTTTGTAATTCTATCGGTTTAATGATTTGATATCATCAATTTTAATTTGTTTTTCCTAAATACCACAATACATCCACCGGGAAAAAAACAAAATTAAATTCATATGGCAATACAACTATCTTGGTCTTCCCCCTAAAAAAACTAGGAGTATCTTGGAGTATTATAGGATTCTTGTTCTCCACGTGCGTGGGAGCTGGGAGGTTGCTAAGGTTTTGAACTGATTGGAACCCAATTGACCTCTAGGGACTAGGGTCCACTGCATCGTACCAACTTAATTATATTCAGAATACTATTCTTATACTAGTTGAATATACGAGTGTCGTTTAGTTATTATACATTTTGAATTCTTACGATAAATAATCTGTATATTTTGATCATGCCATATATAGTAGTAGATATAGAAATAAGAGATTGTTCCAAAGAAAAAAGAAATGAAAGATCAACTACTATTAAATTCACCAACCAAAATAATACTGCTAGCATGTACTAAAAAATAAAGGTAGAAAACTGTCGGCCATAGATTCATGACCATGCAAAATATTTTGAAAAAAATAAATAAAATTTTGAATTGTTTAATCAATTGTAACACGTTCTCTTAGAGCTTACTCGAAGACAAGCGAATGAAGTGTTCATGTTTTAGCATGGATAACAACATCTCGAGTTAGACCTATATATATACAAACGAATGAGGTCATTCATTATCTAGTACGAATAATCACATCTCAAATTAGTCCCCAATAAAATGTTATAAGTTTTTACCATTAAAAAAATGTAACACGTCCCCTCAAAAATTAAATAAAAATAATATTACATGTTTTTTTTTCTTCAGAATAATATTACATGTTAAGAAGCTTAAAGAACAACTTTTGTATATTCAGCGTTTGAAACTTTAATTTTTTTTTATTTTTTTTTTATATAAAGCTTTTTAGTTATGTAGTTTCTTTAATCCTTTAACAACGTAGATGTATTACCAAAAAGAATAATACATATTTTTTTTTTTTGACAAAAACAAAGGATATTCATTCATTCAAATAATACGTATCTATAAGATCAATAGAAAAGATATTTTAATATTTTTTATACGTGACATTTAAATTAGAAAAGATTCAATAAAATTGAATTATTTGTCATAAACGTAAAAGACTCATAATTCTCAGAACAGAAAATAATTTAAGACAATTGAAAAATATTCAACAAAATATATAAAATTCATTGAATAGATATATTCAACGGTCAATAAGATCATTTTAAAGGTTTTAACAAAAAAGATCATTTTAAATTTTACCATGTTATACATTAATATGTTAGAATTTCTTTTCACCAAATCGCATGTTATTCTTTTTGACCAGCTTTTATTTCATTACCAATAATAAGATCAATACTCCTTAAAAAAAAACAATAAGATCAATACAAGATTGTCTTTTAATAAAAATAAAAATAAAAATAAAAAGGTGAACACTATTTAAAAATGTAACCGCTCTTTTTAAAATCGGATTTATTCAAATATCTTACCTTTCTAATAAATTAAACACTATAGTTATTCAAAACGAAGAAAAAATAATGACAAGCAATTAAATATTATAACACCAATTCCGAAACATTATTGATTGGCGCTTTATATTTATCAATTTAATGACATGCTTAAAATCAAACTTAAAATTCACTCATCTAACTATAAATCATATGTTAAATTTTGAAAAAATAATTTCTTCACAACAACTACAACTACGTTACGTAGTTATGGTTATTGACATAAGTTGTGTCTGATCTAATTTAAATAATTGAGACGCAACTGTTTGATTGATCTTAAATAAATGATCAAGATTGTTTATTGAATTTTTAAGGTATGTCTTTATAACACTTATTAATATTTGACTTATTTAATTATTGGTTGGTGTAGTATAACTTTTTAAAAAAAAAAAGTTGAATGAATGAATTAAGGGAAAAAAGAAGGAATAAAGAGAAAGAAGAAGAGAGAGGGAGGGAAGAGATTTTGATTTCACTCATATTCATTCACGCGGAGGAAAGGGAAGTCTGTATCTAGCTGGCTGTCGGAGAGATCCCTCTGACCACGTGACTCACCACCTCATCTCTCTCTCTTTCTCTCTTTTCACTTTTATTAACAAAACCCAACCCCATCGCTTTCTTCACACCTTCCTTCTTCTTCTTCTTCCATAAATCTTAAACCCAAATCTCCCTCTCTCTCTTTCTCTCTCTCTCATTTTCTTGTTTCCATCATCACTGTCTCTCTCTCTCTCTCTCTCTCTCCACTCCTATTGGCGGTTACTTTGCTTCTTCTTCCACCATTTCACCGCCACGCGATGCCAAGATTCTCATTCAGATTCAAATGCTATTATTCCATTTGATTCCATTACTGCTTCGATCTTCTTCTACGGTATAATTTATCTCTCTTTTGTCTCTTTCTTATTCTTCAACGCATTCTTGGATTTTACTCTATTCATTCATTTATTGGCGCCACTTTCAATTCCGTTACTTCTTCATTCTCTTTCTCTCTCATTGATGCATTTTAATTATTAACTTTGTCTTTGCTTATATAAATTGCTTTTAATATGTGGCGGTGTTGTTTTATACTATTTGATTAATTAATTTTTGTAATGTTTAGTAGTATCCATGGTTTAATATATACGTCAGTTATTCAATGAATTAATGTTGATTTAGTAGTATCCTTGATTTAATTGAAATCTGATATTTCTTGTTTTTTCATACCAGATACATTAGTTATTCAATCAATTAATGTTGATTGGGGATAGAATAGAGTAGACTTGGAAGTTTGTGTAGTATTAGAATTTAGAATTCAACAATTGCAGGAAGAGAGAGAGTTGTGAATCTGATCTTGTGTATTCGCAACATTTCACTTTTTAGGTTCATTGAATAACTGATAGTAATTGATGTATTTAGTCTATATTACAAACTAGATACATTAGTTATTCAATGAATTTTTTTTTTATTTTTTTGCTTATAATTGAGATTGGAGTGAGTATTTTGACGAGAAAAGATGAATAACACAAAATGTGGGTAGAATATTTATAGTTAGATTCGTCTCTGTTTGTAATAGATTGTAACTAATCAACTTATAGTTACGACTCAAACAGAATTCAGTTATGTTCTAATAAGCTATACTCTGAGTTACATGAGTGTGACTAAATATTGCGAAAACTATATTGCTCTAATAAGTATGGATAGTAGGTTAATGCAGAAATTTATGGGCAAAGATTGAATAAGAAAGAAGAGAGTATGAGAGAGAATCTCGTACACATCAAATCAATGTTATCAATCACATAAATTGGATTAAAATCGGGCAGAGGGTGATAGATTGTAACTTGGAGAATCATAACACGGGTGGGTATGATCCACTAGGAGAAGGATTATATGAGTGTTTAATCTTAAGATAGTGGCTCCTACTTACTTTAGTTGATCATACCCACCCGAATTTCCATTTTCATTCACCTTTTTGGTTGAATATGAGGAGAAATGGCCGAGTTTCAGTTTTCTTTGGCTGTTTGGCACTTAGGAGAACTATAGTAAGCATGAGCTAATAAATTTAAAACGCCACACTTATTTAAAGACAACCCACAAGAAATAAAAAATATGACGAATTTAATGCATGTATATTTGGAGTTAGAACTGTACATAATAAAGGTTGCATTCAGCGTGTCATGCACTAAGCATGGGAATGTTACATTTTTGGCATTCACAAGAATGGCCATTCAGCGCGTCATTCCAGCTTTTTTGGTGTCTATTTCCTTTTCAGAGTAGGGTAGATTTCCATTTCAATATCTCATGTTTCTATGTAGCATAGCCATGGAAAAGGTACATTGGGAATGCCAAACTTGCAGAAAGATTCCTTGTTTTTATTCACAATTTAGAGTAACGTCGTCCTAGAATTTTTGTCTTTTAAGTTCATCTTAGTTAATAATATTTGTTCTGAAATTTTCTCATGTTGCATCTAGAATAATGCTAGTGACTGACACATTAGGGTCAATTGTAACTTGTGGCAGTTTAATCCGGAGAGAGGTTTTTGTTTATGAGTAGCTAGGTATTTTTAACCAAATTTACTGCATTTATTTTGGCACTGTAGCTTTATTGACTATTGTCCGTAAATGCTTCATTTTCATGTTATATGCAATAATTTATACCATACCTTGTATTTGGTTTATGCAGGTTATGTGGTCTTCAGCTTGAAACAGTTGAGCTGCTTAAGTATGTTTTTCAATGATTTGTGGTTCCAGAACTACCTTTTGCTTTCATACATGGTCTCTTATGGATTAAGAAGTGCGGAGAAATGGTTTTAAATTCAGAATTTACAAGAACATGGAGAGGACACGAGAAGATGCACGGATGCCTTCAGATTTCATTGGAAAATTTGGATCTGTTTCTTTGGGAACTCAAGACGAGACCTTAAATAATAAAGAATCACCTAGACATTCAAACCAAGATTTTATGTCACCTCAGAGGGCATCACAAATTCTATGGCACACTGGAATGCTTTCAGAACCTATACCAAATGGTTTTTACTCAGTTGTTCCGGTGAGGATTGATTCTTTTGTCACTTTAATAGTTAGGATATATAATTGCACTTGGTATGACACCATGAGCTTGGAGTATATTGCTTGATCATGTTATGAATGCACGGGCTTGGAGTATTAGTTGTGTTTTCAATATGACTTACCTATTTTATTGGAGATACCAATTTGGTATGACTTAGCAAAGAGTTTACAGGAAAACGGAGTTTCTTTTATTGGATGAGTTCTAATTATTGTCGCACGGGATGAAAACAGCAAAGGAAATATCAATGTTCATTTATTTATATCATTTTTGAGAATTTTTTCTTTGATTATCTTACTTCACATATTGGGAGGATATAATCTTCTGTTCTGTATTTTATTCTTTGTCCTTTCTTGATAATCATTTTTTTAATAAAATTTGGAAAAGAAGACCCATAAACGAAGCATCTTTTTTATGAAAATTCAGGGTATGCCAATTTTACAAAATACAGCATTGAGCTGAAGTACTCAGTTGTATATAACTTGTAGGAAAAGTCGTTAGGGATCTTTTGTAGTTGCTTGGTAAAAGTAGCGTAGCATGGTGGCAATGTGCTTGGAAAGGCACGTGTTTACTTTGCATGGTACATAATTGAGGTGAAGAAATAGAACTTGTCTCTAGTCTGTGCAAAATAGTTAGTGATTATGGTATCATACACTATGACTAGAGGTATCCATATCATTGATTGTTAAAGGGGTCATTTAGGTTTGCAAGAAGAGGTAAACTCAACACATTCTGAAATTCAACATGGTTCTTTTGATGTTTCCCGATGAAAGATGATCTAATTTCCTCCCTTTCTTTTAAATTTACTTATTCTGTTAAGTTCTTATGGTTACTTGGCCGTACCGGCTATTTGCTCTGTAATATAGTTTTGAAGTGTTCTGCAACAACCTTCTGCTCATTTATAGCATGCAGTACTCCTTGAATTTATGTCTTATCTCTGTTCTTGATATGCTACCAAGATGCTTTCCTCAACGTCTTTCATTGTCATTAATAAATCCGATGATATGCAGGAGAAAAGGCTCAAGAAACTTTTTGATAGTATTCCTACTTTGGACGAGCTTCAAGCCTTGGGCGGAGAGGGTTTTAGGGCTGATGTCATTGTTGTCGATGCAAAGAAAGATAGAAAGTTATCTATGTTGAAGCAACTAATTGTCACGTTGGTTAAAGGACTGAACACAAATCCAGGTGCAATAATTAAGAAGATAGCTGGATTGGTATGTACTTTTATTGTATCTTGTTTTGTAGCTCTTGTTTACCGTGTTAGGATTTCTTCATATATTATTGTTGTTCCATTGTTGTCATTTGATGCGATTTTTTTCCTTGTGCAAAAATGCACGTTAAAATGTCAAATTCTATTCCAAAATAACCCCATTGTCAAATTTTATGAGTTGTGTTATTCCTCGTAGTAGGTCGTTCTATTCATAGTTTCTACTTTCTGATTTTAGTCACCAACAACTTATTTCAATTAAATTATTCCACCTTTAGCTATCAATTACAAGTTCGTTGGTTGGCATTAATGTCAATTATTTGTTGTAACTTTCTTTTTAATGCCTTTATTTGATATTTATTTTATTTTTAAACATTGTAAAAATGTTTCTGATTTTATTGCCTTTATTTTATTGCTCACCATTTATTTTGATCTTAATTCCTACACAGGTTTCTGATTTCTATAAGCGACCAAATGTTGAAAGTCCAGCAAAAGCTGCACTTGAGGAATCCTCCCACATGTTTGAGAGTCATGGTGTCCAGATGCTGGGGCAAATAAAGCATGGCTCATGCCGTCCTCGAGCTATCTTATTTAAAGTATTAGCAGATACCGTAGGTCTAGAAAGTAGACTTATGATGGTAAGGCCTACTTTATTTTGGTTGTTATAAATTACAATTACTCCCTGCCTCACTCTTGTTTACAATGTTTTCAGTCCAATGATAATATTTTTAGCAAAAGAACTGATGATAAATATTCAAATTTGTTTACTATCATTATCTAATTTTGAAGGATTCTTGTTTCTCTTCATCAGGGTTTTCCAACTGACGGAGCTGCTGATTGTGTAGACTCATACAAGCACATGTCTGTGATAGTTGCGTTAAATTCTGTGGAACTGCTGGTTGATCTTATGCGCTTTCCTGGCCAACTGTTACCACGATCAATCAAGTCAATTCTTATGACCCACATTTCTGCAGCAGGAGAGAGTGATTCAGCAGAAAATGATTCTTGTGATTCACCATTAGAACCAAACAGTCCTTTATATGGGGTTTCAGAGAGGTTAGATTCTGAGAGTTTGGAAACTTAAATTTTTTTTTTCCCTTTGCTCAATTGCATATTTGCTAGCTTTTTTGTTTCTCAAAATTTTATTGTCCCCTAATTTTAATTTTACCAAATTAGCAATCCATTTCTTATAGTTTCAAGTTCAGCAATTATAATTGAAGCTGTTTGTGTCCCAAATCCCATTTAACATGATACCAGAGCTGGATTTTCCAAGCAATGTAGCAATTGAACACACACCTAAGCTGCTTGGGAGGGTGGGTATTCAAGCAGCATCTGTGTCCCACATTGTCATGGTTCACAGGCTGTGCAGTGCCCACATGTGTGGGCCCTCCTATAATGCTGTCAATTGCAGATAGTGAAAAATAGAGGATTGTTAAAATTCCACTAAATAGCGTATTGAAGAACAATAGCGGTTTGTCCAAATTCCTCTACACTATAGCGGTATAGCGCCACTATAGCTGCTTTTTAACAACACTGCACGCTCATCATTTGAGCTAGTTTTCGGGAGTGAAATCCAAACACTTTAACAAATATGTCCTCTCGTCAGAATGTTGATATCCAACTATTTCTGCTGTGACATGTCACCACACTGTATCCAAGTCAGTAAAGTCAATAAACGAGCGTCTGATCATCAAATTTCATGCCATACTGACAAAATGGCAATGCCCGCGTAGAGGGTGTCGCACTCTGCACCAAACTGACAAGACACTTAATTTTATCAAACCTGAAAACAGTTAGAATAACATTGTTACATTTGAGGAAGGGGGGAGGGGGATGGAAACTGGACCTTAAAGAAGCAAGGACATTTGCATATTGAATTGCAACTTCTGAGTATGCATTAGACAAATGAGTGAAATGACCTTTAAGTCGTCTGTTTTGTTGGTTAAAAGAGTTGTTAGTTGACTGATATTGATTTCTTGGCCCCCCTTACAGTGCTGAAAAAGATGACAATCTCCAATTCCATAGAAGATTTGAAGCATCTTCAAATGTATCAAGTCCTCCCTTGCGAAACATGATGTTACGATCAAATACCTGTCTGGACAGGAAATTAAGGTAATACTTCCTTTGCTAGATCTTATGCTTTGGTCTTGTTGTCTTGTTATTTTTGTTCAGTTTAAGATTCTATTGTCTATCTTTTCCCTCTTCACGTTGAAGTGATATTTTCCATTATGATTTGTTTGTTTATATGGTTTGTGAACCTTATTTAACTATATTTCTTAAATATGTAGAATACCAACTGTTTCTTGTTGAATGGTTTTGTCAATTTCCTCAGTTTTTCTCATAGTGAACCCAACATTGCAACTTCATTTGGTCGGCGCAGTCGAAGAAAGGTCATTGCTGAACAGAGGACTGCTAGCTCCAGGTTATTCCTGATTTGTGTTTTTTAGATTGATATGTGTATATTGTTCATGATCTTGGATATTGTTACTTTATTGATCATGGTGCTTTAAAACTTATCTTGATTTTGATTTGTTAGATAAAACTTTTTATTTAACTTAGATAGCTGGCATTAT